>NC_080377.1:135620629-136273344 GCF_014773155.1 Arachis stenosperma
GCGGTTTGATGACCGGTCCGATTCTCAGAACCTTGTAATTAGTGTTATATCTTGTTTCTAATTTTTTGTTTCGGTTTTTCTTATTTATATGAGTGCTAAAATGGTGACCACATGCTACATTGAGGGCTCAAGAATATTTTGATTCATAGAGACACTAATCTATGTTAGAATTTTTAACTTTTGGTTGAACTTGTGCAAGAAATATAACTTGTAGAACTAATAAATGTACTCACTAATGTTATTTTATTTTAAAATAATTTTAGCTAAATGAAGCATGTTTGAATTATGTATGTTTTTACATATTATATAAATGTAGACTTTCTTAGTAAAATAGTTAATATATTAGTTAATTTAAAAGATAATTTAGTAAATTATACATGCAATTTGTATTAAAAAAAATTGTTACAAAATAATTATTTTGTTTTTGTAACTAAAGAAAAAAATATTACAAAATCAAGTTACATTTTATAACAAAATTTTATGATAGAAAAAAATATATTGTCACAAAAATATTTTGAAGATCAAAATTTGTTATCAATTTTGTAATGACTTCTGGTTTTTTGTATCAAAAAAATTCGTTACAAAATATCACTTTAAATTGTAACAGTTCCATTTTTTGTTACAAAAACTTTTTGTAACGGGACATACTGCAACGACCATTTTTTTGTTACAAAATTCTTTTGTTTTAAAATTTTGATTTTTTGTAATATTTTTTTTGTTACAAATATTACTTTTTCTTGTAGTGGTTCCATGTCTCCGGCAGATCCAATTTACGAATCATAAGATTCCTGTTAGGATGGTACAACAAAAATATATTTATTCATTAAATATATCTATTAATTTTTAAAAATAAATTATTGAATTGTACTACTTTACATTAAATAAATATATTCATTCATTAAATAAACATATTTGTTCATTAAATATATCTATTAAATACATTTATTCGTTAAATATATTTATTCATTATAACAAATAATTATTTAATAGAAAATAAAATATGATAATAATTTGCTTGTACTACTTTACATAAAGAAAAAATAAAATAAAATATATCATATTATACTATTTATTTACTAGTTTAAATAATATAAATATAGTTATAAATAAAAAATAAAATAACATACAATATTATTATTATCCTTCATAATTATCATAACAAATACTCGAACAATTTTTTTAAAAATCTATAATATATATTCACATTATAACAAAGAATTCCAAAAATTAATGGAATCTACATTTATATTATTTCTCTGTTTATTAATTAACAAATATACAATAAAATAATAATATGCTAAAACTTATATTATTTATTAAATTTAATATTTACAAACTCAATTAAATAACATAGTAATATTAAATACAAACAAAAATAATATTATACAATAGAAGCAATAAAAGAACGATAATGTGGATGAAACATGCAAAGAAGGAGGAGGAACGACAAAAAAGAAGGAGGAATACAAAAAAAGAGAAGAAGAGGAGGAGGAGGAACACGGGATATGAATGTTGAGATAATTAGAACGTGTATTCACGCTTTTACTAATGAAGTTGATTTTTGTTGAGTTTGAACCAATTTGATTGGACTTGATTGCCAAAAAAACCTAAATTTGTAGCAAAACTTTATTATCAATGTAATGACCCAACTTTTAGCCTGTCATGACCAAGGCTAGTAGCCAATCGCTACTATTTAGCTGAATTTAAATACTTTTTAGACCATACATTAAGTGTATACATATGAGCTTGTAACGCTAGTCGAGAATCGTGTATCTAGTCGCGCATATTGGAATAATTGTAAATTAAGCAGTTAATATAAGAAACGGAAAAGCATAGCATAGCATACTCATATCATACATGAAACACTCGGAGGCTTAATTTATCACAAAACATAAGTTCATACTTAATTACTTACTATATTATGTACATACTCCATCTTTAATGCTTACAGGCCCCGACTCACAAGAGCCACCTTAGACTGGGACCCGATCTACATTATTAAATAAATAAAAAGAGCTAGACCTCTAAAAAGATTAGTCAAGAGTGAGGGCCAGGACCACTATTATTAAGATTGCTATCATTACTACTACTACTACTGCTGCCCCTCAAACTAGGTCATCAAAAACTACTGTCACAATACGCTGAAGCGAGAGAATCACTCTGACGCGCCGGTGATGTTGCTGCTACTTGCATCCTTTGTGGAGTCATCTTCCCCAATCTCAAAAGAGCTAGAGTACAGATCTGCCATCATCTGATCAATCCACGCTTCTAAGCTAAACTCGGTTGAAAGTGTAGAACTAGAACTTTCAGGAACCCTTGGCCCGTCGAATTCTGACTCAGCTATAGGGGATGGTGGTGGAGCGTTGGGCATAAGTACGTCAGGAACTACTTGATCCTCTTCGGGATTGAACCATGGTGGATACTCAGGTATGTCAATAATCGGAGACTCCGGTATTGGCTCTGCCATATTCAGAGGGTAAGGCGGAAAAGGATACTGACTTTTGCCGGAGTGAAGCTCGAATAGCAGTGTATCATAAGGCATGTTAGGGTCAAACTCTTGGGTGAGTAGAAGGTGAGAGAAAGGACGGTCGGAAAGATAATAGGTGCGTGTAAGCGACTACCCTAAAACACCGCGCTCCCCGTCGCAGGGTCCACGTATCTGCCAAACGCTGTGTACTCAAAGAAGATCACGCCGGTCCCGATCTGCAGACATGGGAAAAAGGGGGTGAGAACCTAAGGTTCCTAGTAGGGTACTATACGAAAAATCTAAGGAGATCCGCAGCCTAAGTCTAATCGTTTATAAGGTCACAACAGTAATCAATCATACAAACAGATATAATCACAAGTATAAAACAGTATAATAGTCACATATACAAGTAAGCAAACACAAGCAAGAAAATACAGCAATCAAGTATGATGCATGTCTGGTCCTACGCAGGTCATGAGCTCATGCGTCGGTTGGCTACCCGCAGCCCGACGTTACCTGGCCCTAGTCCGGATATGGCTATTCCACTAGGTCGGTCGCGCACCAGTGCCCATAATAAAATCGCGGCACTAATAAAGAATGGCTAAAAAATATAAGGTGCTCCCAATGAGTAGCAGTCCATATGGCGGGCGTCCCCACGTTCATATAGTCTCTGGCCAGGCGGGATGGAAGTCCGCTCTGCCAGGTACTTCTCAGCACCTGCACATCTCAGCAGAATTTCTTTCTAAGGGACTTCTCCTCCCTTCTTTTATAAAAACTTGTGCCTGGATCTTTCTTAAAATGTCTCAGCCTTGTTACATTTTACCATTTTGTCATTTTTATTTAACTTTTCTTTTTACCGTTTTCATTAGGTTTTTAATGATGTTTTCACCCCTAATGTTAGTATTTTACCATTGTATCTTCATATTTTTTAATCGTTTTTCCTTGATTAAGTTAATTATTCATTTTTAATTGACTTTATGCCTAAAATTACTAATATGCCCTTAAGTGCTCTAGCTTTACCGGTTAACCATATTTTGCATCAAAATTTCACCGGATTAATCTTAATAGTTGCCTATAATTAAAATTATTTCTAATATTTTTATTAAATACCAATTTTCACTATAAAGAATCTAAAACCAAATTTACCCCTTATTAATTTATTTACTTATTCTAGTTACTGCTTTTTATCGTTTTACTTCTAACTTTTACTAAAGTTTTTATTTAGGTCCAAAATTTTTTTATAATTATAATTTTGACTCAAATAATTTATATAATTACTATTTTACTCTTAATGATACTAAATTCAGAATTTTACTTATTTTTCATTTAAATTACAATTTTAACTTTCTTTTTACCCAAAAATGACCATAACACCCTTTTTACCTTTCTTCCTTTGTTCCAGAGGATTAGAACTATTTTTGTAACTAATTTTTAATAATTTTCTATCATAATTTTTGTACTCTTAGTGACTGAAATTTCAGAGGTGCAGTTTTTATATTTTTCTTCACTTTTTGTGACGTTTAAAGTTTGAAACTTAAACCCCAAGTGCTTTCATATTTCTGGCTGTTTTCACACAAAATCCAGAGGTAATATAATAGTATTTTACATATATTTATGGTGCACGAAATTGTGATCACTAATTTTCACAACTCAAATAATCCCTAGTAATGGCCCAAAAAACTTGGTGCTCAATACCATGGCATAAACACAACTTCGCACAACTAACCAGCAAGTGCACTGGGTCGTCCAAGTAATAAACCTTACGCGAGTAAGGGTCGATCCCACGGAGATTGTTGGTATGAAGCAAGCTATGGTCACCTTGTAAATCTCAGTCAGGCAGACTCAAATGGTTATGGATGATATATGAATAAAACATAAAGATAAAGATAGAGATACTTATGCAATTCATTGGTGAGAACTTCAGATAAGCGAATGGAGATGCTTTGTCCCTTCCGTCTCTCTGCTTTCCTACTGTCTTCATCCAATCCTTCTTACTCCCTTCCATGGCAAGCTGTATGTTGGGCATCACCGTTGTCAGTGGCTACAGTCTCGTCCTCTCAGTGGAAATGTTCAACGCACCCTGTCACGGCACGACTATCCAGCTGTCGGTTCTCGATCATGTCGGAATAGAATCCAGTGATTCTTTTGCGTCTGTCACTAACGCCCCACAATCGCGAGTTTGAAGCTCGTCACAGTCATTCAATCATTGAATCCTACTCAAAATACCACAGACAAGGTTTAGACCTTCCGGATTCTCTTGAATGACGCCATCAATTCTAGCTTATACCACGAAGATTTCGGTTAAGGAAATCCAAGAGATAGACATTAGAGCCTCGTTTGCTTATAGAACGGAGGTGGTTGTCAGTCACTCGTTCATAAGTGAGAATGATGATGAGCGTCACATAATCATCACATTCATCAAGTTCTTGAGAGCGAATGAATATCTTGGAATAAGAACAAGCTGAATTGAATAGAAGAACAATAGTAACTGCATTAATACTCGAGGTACAGCAGAGCTCCACACCTTAATCTATGGTGTGTAGAAACTCCACCGTTGAAAATACATAAGAACAAGGTCTAGGCATAGCCGTGAGGCCAGCCTCCCAAAGAGGGTTCAATCATAAAAACATGATCAAAAGATAAAAATAAAAATAGCAAAAGGTCCTATATATAGAGAACTAGTAGCCTAGGGTTTACAAAGATGAGTAAATGACATAAAAATCCACTTCCGGGCCCACTTGGTGTGTGCTTGGGCTGAGCATTGAAGCATTTTCGTGTAGAGACTCTTCTTGGAGTTAAACGCCAGCTTTTGTGCCAGTTTGGGCGTTTAACTCCCACTTTGGTGCCAGTTCCAGCGTTTAACGCTGAGAATTCTGAAGGTGACTTTGAACGCCGGTTTGGGCCATCAAATCTTGGGCAAAGTATGGACTATCATATATTGCTGGAAAGCCCAGGATGTCTACTTTCCAACTCCGTTAAGAGTACGCCAATTGGGCTTCTGTAGCTCTAGAAAATCTACTTCGAGTGCAGGGAGGTCAGAATCCAACAGCATCTGCAGTCCTTTTCAGTCTCTGAATCAGATTTTTGCTCAGGTCCCTCAATTTCAGCTAGAAAATACCTGAAATCACAGAAAAACACACAAACTCATAGTAAAGTCCAGAAAAGTGAATTTTAACTAAAAACTAATAAAAATATACTAAAAACTAACCAAAATATACTAAAAACATACTAAAAACAATGCCAAAAAGCGTACAAATTATCCGCTCATCACAACACCAAACTTAAATTGTTGCTTGTCCGCAAGCAACTAAAAATTAAACAAGATAAAAAGAAGAAAATATGCAATGAACTCCAAAAACATCTATGAAGATCAGTATTAATTAGATGAGCGGGGCTTTAGCTTTTTGCCTCTGAAGAGTTTTGGCATCTCACTCTATCCTTTGAAATTCAGAATGATTGGCTTCTTTAGGAACTCAGAATCCAGATAGTGTTATTGATTCTTCTAGTTAAGTATGATGATTCTTGAACACAGCTACTTTATGAGTCTTGGCCGTGGCCCAAAGCACTCTGTCTTCCAGTATTACCACCGGATACATACATGCCACAGATACATAATTGGGTGAACCTTTTCAGATTGTGACTCAGCTTTGCTAGAGTCCCCAATTAGAGGTGTCCAGGGTTCTTAAGCACACTCTTTTTGCCTTGGATCACAACTTTATTTCTTTCTTTTTTTCTTTCTTTTTCTCTTTCTCCTTTTTTTCATTTTTTTTCGCTTCTTCTTTTCTCTTTTTTTTTTTTGTATTCACTGCTTTTTCTTGCTTCAAGAATCATTTTTTATGATTTTTCAGATCCTCAGTAACATGTCTCCTTTTTCATCATTCTTTCAAGAGCCAACAACTTTAACATTCATGAATCACAAATTCAAAAGACATATGCACTGTTTAAGCATACATTCAGAAAACAAAAGTATTGCCACCACATCAAAATAATTAATCTGTTATAAAATCTGAAATTCATGCAATTCTTCTCTCTTTTTTTTCAATTAAGAACATTTTTCTTAAGAAAGGTGATGGATTCATAGGAAATTCATAACTTTAAGGCATAGACACTAAGACACTAATGATCATAAGACACAAACATAGATAAACATAAAGCATAATTTTCGAAAAACAGAAAAATAAAGAACAAGGAGATTAAAGAACGGGTCCACCTTAGTGATGGCGGCTTGTTCTTCCTCTTGAAGATCTTATGGAGTGCTTAAGCTCCTCAATGTCTCTTCCTTGCCTTTGTTGCTCCTTTCTCATGATTCTTTGATCTTCTCTAATTTCATGGAGGAGGATGGAATGTTCTTGGTGCTCCACCCTTAGTTGTCCCATGTTGGAACTCAATTCTCCTAGGGAGGTGTTGATTTGCTCCCAATAGTTTTGTGGAGGAAAGTGCATCCCTTGAGGCATCTCAGGGATTTCATGATGAGAGGGGTCTCTTGTTTGCTCCATCCTTTTCTTAGTGATGGGCATATCTTCATCAATGAGGATGTCTCCCTCTATGTCAACTCCAATTGAGTAACAGAGGTGACAAATGAGATGAGGAAATGATAACCTTGCCAAGGTAGAGGACTTGTCCGCCACCTTATAAAGTTTTTGGGCTATAACCTCATGAACTTCTACTTCTTCTCCAATCATGATGCTATGAATCATGATGACCCGGTCTAGAGTAACTTCGGACCGGTTGCTAGTGGGAATGATTGAGCGTTGGATAAACTCCAACCATCCCCTAGCCACAGGTTTGAGGTCATGCCTTCTCAATTGAACCGGCTTCCCTCTTGAATCTCTCTTCCATTGGGCGCCCTCTTCATAAATGACTGTGAGGACTTGGTCCAACATTTAATCAAAGTTGACCCTTCTAGTGTAAGGGTGTTCATCTCCTTGCATCATGGGCAAGTTGAATGCCAACCTTACATTTTCCGGACTAAAATCTAAGTATTTCCCCCGAACCATAGTAAGCCAATTCTTTGGGTCCGGGTTCACACTTTGATCATGGTTCTTGGTGATCCATGCATTGGCATAGAACTCTTGAACCATTAAGATTCCGACTTGTTGAATGGGGTTGGTAAGAACTTCCCAACCTCTTCTTCGAATCTCATGTCGGATCTCCGGATATTCACTCTTTTTGAGTTTGAAAGGGACCTCGGGGATCACCTTCTTCAAGGCCACAACTTCATAGAAGTGGTCTTGATGCACCCTTGAGATGAATCTCTCCATCTTCCATGACTCGGAGGTGGAAGCTTTTGCCTTCCCTTTCCTCTTTCTAGAGGTTTCTCCGGGCCTTAGATGCCATAAATGGTTATGGAAAAACAAAAAGCAATGCTTTTACCACACTAAACTTAAAAGGTTTGCTCGTCCTCGAGCAAAAGAAGAAAGAAGAGAGTAGAAGAAGAAGAAATAGAGGAGATGGAGATGGCTTTGTGGTTTGGCCAAAGGGGAGAAGTAGTGTTTAGGTTGTGTGAAAATGAAGGGGTGAAGATGGGTTTATATAGGGTGAAGAAAGGGGTAGGGTTCGGTCATGTAAGGGTGGGTTTGGGAGGGAAAGTGGTTTAAATTTTGAATGATAAGGTAGGTGGGGTTTTATGAAGGATGGATTGTGAGTGGTAAAGAGAAAGATGGGATTTGATAGGTGAAGGGTTTTTGGGGAAGAGGTGTTGAGGTGATTGGTGAATGGGTGAAGAAGAGAGAGAGTGGTGGGGTAGGTGGGGATCCTGTGGGGTCTACAGATCCTGAGGTGTCAAGGAAAAGTTATCCCTGCACCAAGTGGCGAGCAAAATTTGCTCTCTGCGCCAATTCTAGCGTTAAACACCGGGCTGGTGCCCATTTCTGGCGTTTAACGCCAACTTCTTGCCCCTTTCTGGCGTTTAACGCCAGTCTGGTGCCCCTTTCTGGCGTTAAACGCCCAAAATAATGCCAGACTGGGCGTTAAACGCCCAACTGCTACCCTTACTGGCGTTTAAACGCCAGCAGGATCTTCCTCCAGGGTGTGCTATTTTTCTTCCTGTTTTTCATTCTGTTTTTGCTTTTTCAATTGATTTTGTGACTTCTCATGATCATCAACCTACAGAAAACATAAAATAACAAAGGAAAATAGATAAAGTATAACATTGGGTTGCCTCCCAACAAGCGCTTCTTTAATGTCAGTAGCTTGACAGAGGGCTCTCATGGAGCCTCACAGATACTCAGAGCAATGTTGGAACCTCCCAACACCAAACTTAGAGTTTGAATGTGGGGGTTCAACACCAAACTTAGAATATGGTTGTGGCCTCCCAACACCAAACTTAGAGTTTGACTGTGGGGGCTCTGTTTGGCTCTGTTTTGAGAGAAGCTCTTCATGCTTTCTCTCCATGGTGACAGAGGGATATCCTTGAGCCTTAAACACAAAGGATTCTTCATTCACTTGAATGATCAATTCTCCTCTGTCCACATCAATCACAGCCTTTGCTGTGGCTAGGAAAGGTCTGCCAAAGATGATGGATTCATCCATGCACTTCCCAATCTCTAGGATTATGAAATCAGCAGGGATGTAATGGTCTTCAACCTTTACCAGAACATCCTCTACAAGTCCATAAGCTTGTTTCTTTGAATTGTCTGCCATCTCTAGTGAGATTCTTGCAGCTTGTACCTCAAAGATCCCTAGCTTCTCCATTATAGAGAGAGGCATGAGGTTTACACTTGACCCTAAGTCACACAGAGCCTTCTTGAAGGTCATGGTGCCTATGGCGCAAGGTATTGAGAACTTCCCATGATCTTGTCTCTTTTGAGGTAATCTCTGCCTAGACAAGTCATCCAGTTCTTTGGTGAGCAAAGGGGGTTCCTTCTCCCAAGTCTCATTACCAAATAACTTGTCATTCAACTTCATGATTGCTCCAACGTATTTAGCAACTTGCTCTTCAGTGACATATTTATCCTCTTCAGAGGAAGAATACTCATCAGAGCTCATGAATGGCAGAAGTAAGTCCAATGGAATCTCTATGGTCTCATTTTGAGCCTCAGATTCCCATGGTTCCTCATTAGGGGACTCATTGGAGGCCAGTGGACGTCCATTGAGGTCTTCCTTAGTGGCATTCACTGCCTCTCCCTCCTCCCCAAATTTGGCCATGTTGATGGCCTTGCACTCTCCTTTTGGATTTTCTTCTGTATTGCTTGGAAGAGTACTAGGAGGGAGTTCAGTAATTTTCTTGCTCAGCTGTCCCACTTGTGCCTCCAAGTTTCTAATGGAGGACCTTGTTTCAGTAATGAAACTTTGGGTGGTTTTGATTATATCAGAGACCATGGTGGCTAAGTCAGAGTGGTTCTGCTTAGAATTCTCTGTCTGTTGCTGAGAAGATGATGGAAAAGGCTTGCCATTGCTAAACCTGTTTCTTCCACCATTATTGTTGTTGAAACCTTGTTGAGGTCTCTGTTGATCTTTCCATGAAAGATTTGGATGATTTCTCCATGAAGAATTATAGGTGTTTCCATAGGGTTCTCCCATGTAATTCACCTCTTCCATTGAAGGGTTCTCAGGATCATAAGCTTCTTCTTCAGATGAAGCATCCTTAGTACTGCTTGGTGCATTTTGCATTCCAGACAGACTTTGAGAAATCAAATTGACTTGCTGACTCAATATTTTATTCTGAGCCAATATGGCATTCAGAGTATCAATCTCAAGAACTTCTTTCTTCTGATTTGTCCCATTGTTCACAGGATTCCTTTCAGAAGTGTACATGAATTGGTTATTTGCAACCATTTCAATTAGTTCTTGAGCTTCTGTAGGCGTCTTCTTCAGATGAAGAGATCCTCCAGTAGAGCTATCCAATGACATCTTGGATAGTTCAGAGAGACCATCATAGAAGATACCTATGATGCTCCATTCAGAAAGCATATCAGAGGGACACTTTCTGATCAATTGTTTGTATCTTTCTCAAGCTTCATAGAGGGATTCTCCTTCCTTCTGTCTGAAGGTTTGGACTTCCACTCTAAGCTTACTCAATTTTTGAGGTGGAAAGAACTTTGCCAAGAAGGCATTGACTAGCTTTTCCCAAGAGTTCAGGCTGTCTTTAGGTTGTAAGTCCAACCATATCCTAGCTCTGTCTCTTACAGCAAAAGGGAATAGCATAAGTCTGTAGACCTCAGGGTCAACCCCATTAGTCTTGACAGTGTCACAGATTTACAAGAATTCAGCTAAAAACTGATGAGGATCTTCCAATGGAAGTCCATGGAACTTGCAATTCTGTTGCATTAGAGAAACTAATTGAGGCTTAAGCTCAAAGTTGTTTGCTCCAATGGCAGGGATAGAGATGCTTCTCCCGTAGAAGTCGAGAGTAGGTGTAGTAAAGTCACCCAGCACCTTCCTTGCATTGTTGGCATTGTTGTTATTTTCGGCTGCCATGGGTTCTTCTTCTTTGAAGATTTCTGTTAGGTCCTCTACAGAGAGTTGTGCCTTAGCTTCTCTTAGCTTTCGCTTCAAGGTCCTTTCAGGTTCAGGATTAGCCTCAACAAGAATGCTTTTGTCTTTGCTCCTGCTCATATGAAAGAGAAGAGAACAAGAAAGTATGGAATCCTCTTATGTCACAGTATAGAGATTCCTTGAGGTGTCAGAGGAAAAGAAAAATAGAAGGAAGAGGTAGAAGAATTCGAACTTAGTGAGATAGAGTTCGAATTTTTGCAATGAGGAGGAGTGGTACTCCATAAATAGAAGGATGTGAGAAGAGGGGAAGAGATTTTTTCGAAAATTAATTAAAAAGATTTTTTAAAAACATTTTGAAAAAGATTTTGAAGAAGATATGATTGAAAACTTTTTTTGAAAAAAGATGTGATTAAAAAGATATGATTGAAAAGATATGATTTGAAAAGTAATTTAAAAAGATTTGATTTTAAAAATTAATGACTTGCCTAACAAGAAAAGACATGATTCAAACATTAAACCTTTCTCAACAGAAAAGGCAACATACTTGAAATGTTGAATCAAATCATTAATTGATAGCAAGTATTTTTGAAAAAGGAAAGAAATTGATTTTGAAAAAGATTTGATTGAAAAGATTTGATTTGAAAAAGATTTGATTTTGAAAAGATTTTGAAAACTTGAAAAAAATTTGCATTAAAAACAAAATCTTCCCTCTTGTGCCATCCTGGCGTTAAACGCCCAGAATGGTGCACATTCTGGCGTTTAACGCCCAAAGCACTACCCTTTTGGGCGTTAAACGCCCAGCCAGGCACCCTGGCTGGCGTTTAAACGCCAGTCTGCCTTCTTCACTGGGCGTTTTGAACGCCTAGCTTTTTCTGTATAATTCCTCTGCTGTATGTTCTGAATCTTCAATTCTCTGTATTATTGACTTGAAAAGACACAAATTAAAAATATTTTTGGATTTTTAATAATGGGGAATAATCAAAATGCAACTAAAATCAAATAACAATGCATGCAAGACACCAAACTTAGCAGTTTGTATACTACTGACACTAACAAAATGAGAATGCACATGAGAAACAACAAAACACTCAAGTCAATGGAATTCAAAGATCAAAACAAGGAAATCATCAAGAACAACTTGAAGATTAATGAAGACACATGCATGAATTCGAAGAATGCAAGAAGAACAGAAACATGCAATTGACACCAAACTTAAAATGAGACACTAGACTCAACAAGAAACATAAAATATTTTTGGTTTTTATGATTTTATAATTTTTTTGGATTTTTCAAAAATTATATAAAAAAGAGAAAATAAAGGTTTCAGAATTCTTAATGAGAATTCCAGGAATCATTGCAATGCTAGTCTAAGACTCCGGTCCAGGAATTAGACATGGCTTCACAGCCAGCCAATCTTTCAAAGAAAGCTCCAGTCCAAAACACTAGACATGGCCAAATGCCAGCCAAGCCTCAGCAGATCATTGCTCCAACAGCAAGATTGATAGAAATCAACAAGCTCTTGTGATGATAAGTTGAAACCTCGGTCCAATAAGATTAGACATGGCTTCACAGCCAGCCAGATTTCAACAGATCACCATGAAACTCTAGAATTCATTCTTAAAGAAATTCTGAAAAAAAAAATACTTAATCTAAGCAACAAGATGAGCCGTCAGTTGTCCAAACTCAACAATCCCCGGCAACGGCGCCAAAAACTTGGTGCACGAAATTGTTATCACTAATTTTCACAACTCAAATAATCCCTAGTAATGGCCCCGAAAACTTGGTGCTCAATACCATGGCATAAACACAACTTCGCACAACTAACCAGCAAGTGCACTGGGTCGTCCAAGTAATAAACCTTACGCGAGTAAGGGTCGATCCCACGGAGATTGTTGGTATGAAGCAAGCTATGGTCACCTTGTAAATCTCAGTCAGGCAGACTCAAATGGTTATGGATGATATATGAATAAAACATAAAGATAAAGATAGAGATACTTATGCAATTCATTGGTGAGAACTTCAGATAAGCGAATGGAGATGCTTTGTCCCTTCCGTCTCTCTGCTTTCCTACTGTCTTCATCCAATCCTTCTTACTCCCTTCCATGGCAAGCTGTATGTTGGGCATCACCATTGTCAGTGGCTACAGTCCCGTCCTCTCAGTGGAAATGTTCAACGCACCCTGTCACGGCACGGCTATCCAGCTGTCGGTTCTCGATCATGTCGGAATAGAATCCAGTGATTCTTTTGCGTCTGTCACTAACGCCCCACAATCGCGAGTTTGAAGCTCATCACAGTCATTCAATCATTGAATCCTACTCAGAATACCACAGACAAGGTTTAGACCTTCCGGATTCTCTTGAATGCCACCATCAATTCTAGCTTATACCACGAAGATTCCGGTTAAGGAAATCCAAGAGATAGACATTAGAGCCTCGTTTGCTTGTAGAACGGAGGTGGTTGTCAGTCACTCGTTCATAAGTGAGAATGATGATGAGCGTCACATAATCATCACATTCATCAAGTTCTTGAGAGCGAATGAATATCTTGGAATAAGAACAAGCTGAATTGAATAGAAGAACAATAATAATTGCATTAATACTCGAGGTACAGCAGAGCTCCACACCTTAATCTATGGTGAGTAGAAACTCCACCGTTGAAAATACATAAGAACAAGGTCTAGGCATAGCCGTGAGGCCAGCCTCCCAAAGAGGGTTCAATCATAAAAACATGATCAAAAGATAAAAATACAAATAGCAAAAGGTCCTATATATAGAGAACTAGTAGCCTAGGGTTTACAAAGATGAGTAAATGACATAAAAATCCACTTCCGGACCCACTTGGTGTGTGCTTGGGCTGAGCATTGAAGCATTTTCGTGTAGAGACTCTTCTTGGAGTTAAACGCCAGCTTTTGTGCCAGTTTGGGCGTTTAACTCCCACTTTGGTGCCAGTTCCAGCGTTTAACGCTGGGAATTCTGAAGGTGACTTTGAACGCCGATTTGGGCCATCAAATCTTGGGCAAAGTATGGACTATCATATATTGCTGGAAAGCCCAGGATGTGTACTTTCCAACGCCGTTGAGAGCACGCCAATTGGGCTTCTGTAGCTCCAGAAAATCCACTTCGAGTGTAGTGAGGTCAGAATCCAACAGCATCTGCAGTCCTTTTCAGTCTCTGAATCAGATTTTTGCTCAGGTCCCTCAATTTCAGCCAGAAAATACCTGAAATCATAGAAAAACACACAAACTCATAGTAAAGTCCAGAAAAGTGGATTTTAACTAAAAACTAATAAAAATATACTAAAAACTAACCAAAATATACTAAAAACATACTAAAAACAATGCCAAAAAGCGTACAAATTATCCGCTCATCAATTTATCAAGCCAAAATAATGGTAACTCACAAAATTTCCAGAAATTCAAAACAAGCACAAATTCACCACAAAGTGGCTCATATAAGCACCGAAAACAAGCACAATCATACTCTAACTAATCCTAATCCTTACCTCTTATGTAATTCAGTTGATAAACCTTTCTCACACTAGAAAATATGTATATAAGGGCAGAAACACAGCTGGTGGTGGTGAGTTTCATTTTTGGGCCTAAAGTGTCGCAAAACGTCGAAATTCAACCACTGTGAGCTCGAAACTCCTTAACTCCTTAGGCGTGCTCCATGGGTGCTTCAAGAGGAGTTCTCTATACATAGAAGAGAGTAAAAATTTATCATGGTTATTATTTTTTTTTAAAAGAAAAGGAGAAAGAACAAGAGTTTACCTAGCCGAATTCGGTATAAACGCGAAGATTGGCGAAAATGGACAAGAGTTTGTGCTTGTATGATTTGAATCCTTGAAGAACAATTGAAAAATAGTGTATGAATAGTGATATAAGGGGCTGAAAACGCAGGTAGTATGTGCAAAATTTTCTTTGTTCCTGCTCTCTCACTTACGATTCTTATCTCTCTCTTTATGGTAAAATGTTATTAAATTTTTGCTTGGTAATTTTATTAAATAAAAAATATGAAGTCTAACCTAATTAAATGTGGTAAAAGAAGGCTGGAAAAATTAGAGAGAAATGGGCTGATAGCAAGAGAGAAGGGGCGTAATTTCGAGAAAACACAGTCAGCGTCATAATGACATGTTTATCTGCAGTTAACCGTGGTTAATTACTTGTGGTTAAAAATACATTAGAGAAGGATGAGAAGCTGAGATAATCTCGGCTCAGAGGCTAAGAGAGTGGGGCCGAGTTACTAGGGTAGCAAGTAAGAGAATTCGGGGCGTCTAGGAGTCATTTGCGGAATACTAGGTAGAAATTTGTTTCAGATAATTTTTACCGACAGTAAAATAATTAGTGGCTAATAACTATTCTTAAAGAAGTAAATCATGAAGAGATAGCTAATATAAATCTAGAAACACATTTACTTGAGTAGAAATTATTTTTACCACTGATTTTGAGGTTTTCAATTACTAGAATTTTTCTCGGTACACGCACAATCGTCTCTAAAAGCGTTTTTGCGGCTCAAAAGTTTTTGGTACGGTAACTAAGCCAATGATAAGATAGTATTTAATATCCATTAGTCAAATTTGACTTAGAGGGATTAATTACCCTCATAAAGCCAAGTTTGACCTCGTAACTCTCTTTTTCTTTCTAATTTTCGTTTTTTTTTTCAACCAGAAAAGTCTATTTAGTATTTACTAAAAATCTGGTTCTTACAATCAATATCTTGGTTTTTTTTATACAAGTTCTACATTTTTTAAAAATAATTTTTTTAAAAAATTTACAAGTATTAGATATTTCTCGGTTTATTGGTAAAATTATTCTTAAAATTTAAAATAATATAATATATAAATATAATAAAGAATGAAAATAAATGTGAATGTTTATTAATATATAAATTTATATTTAATTTTTAATTTAAAAAATACTAGATAATTTTGAAAAACATTTCTATAAATACTTTCAAAAAAACACATTTTTTAAAAACCAAAATTATAAGTACAATTTTTTGTATCAAATGCAAAATATTTTCTTTTTTTTTTAATAAAAAAGTCCATGTTAGTAAGACAAGTAGACAACGTTGATGTGCTAAAGAATTATGGCGTAGTGGGAGAAAAAGTTAAATTATCTTTTGGTTTGGAAGCTTTGTTCTTTTTCCAGTGCAAGATTGATTCCTTTGCAGCAAGGAAAAGACACTTTTTTGCGACACTGATTCAAGTTGCAAACTTAGAGCACCCGAGAAATTATATTTTGTTCAACTTATTTTTGGAAAACATTATCGCACGCTTATTACCCCTTTAGTTTTAATATACTTACTACTATAACATATAGTACGAAAATATTATATTTTTAGAGAATTTAAAAAAATAATAATAATGTGGAGATAATATGTTTTTAATTAGATAACATGCATTTTAAAACACTTGTCAATAAATTTGTATTGAAAAATCAGGGTGAATATGTATTTGTATTTTTTTATTTTCAATATTTTTATTTTTAAAATTTTATTAAAAGTTAAGTTGAAAAGAATAAGTTTTCTTATTTTACCTACTAACTTTTTTTCTTTATGAAATTCTAAAAAAAAATCCAAACCAAAAAATTCTAAATTTTTTAGGTTTTTAATATGTTTATAATATATTTAAGGGTGAAGTATATTTTTTTTTATGAAGTTTGGCAAAAGTTTTAAAAATATCCTTAAGTTTTATTTTATTTTAATTTTGTTTTAAAAATTTTCGATTTGTATTAAATATACTCTTAACGGCTAAATTTTCAAAAAATTTAAGACAAATCTAACGATAATGCATAAAAATTATGTTTGATTTGCTTGTATTGAGGGTTGTTTTTATGAAATTGTTGTTGAATTAGTCTTAAATTTTTTGAAATTAGTTGTCAAGGATATATTTGATACAAATTAAAAACTTTTAGAACAAAATTAAAATAAAATAAAATTTAAAAATATTTTTAAAATTTTTGAAAGTAAATAATATACGTTACCCTATATTTAATAAAAAATTTAAAATTTTTTAATAAAATAGTTTTAATAAGTGTTCTCATAACACCCTTTTGCCTTTTTTTTTTCTAAAATAAATAGTTATGAGAATCAGTGATGGATGACTCTATCCCTTTCGATTTCCTAACCATATTTCTTCCCGTTTTCATCTGTGACTCTGTGTAACTCTATCTCTCTTTTTAGCAGTTTCAAAGTAATAATTATATTTAAATGTTTTATGTCTATATCTGCGCACATGGTCCTAATTATATATCCCATCCCTTTTCACTTTTTAGCTAATAAGCTGAGCTTTAGAATAATATGCCTCCAATTAGATAGTAATTTTTAGTGATTAATTTTTTTTCGGGAGTTGTATATGTATTTTTTAATATATATATATATAACAATAAAATAAAATTTATTTGCATGAGAAACAAAAAATAATTTTGTACTTCTTTTTTAACTAGGGTTGTTTGCTTTATTATAAATATTCAATTTGATAAAGAAAAAAGACAAAATTTGTTTTATAATTAGGAATGGCAAAATTCTCCGAGATACGGGGATTCCTGTAAAGACTGTCTCAAATGAAGATTTGACTGTAGAAATTTTTTTTTGTAAAGATGAGGACGGGGGACAAAATTTCCTCGAGGTAAGTGCATAACCCTTCTTCAATTCAAAAATTCTTAATGCTATCCATACTCCATCCAACCTCTCTGCAGCCACCCTCTCGTCACTCTTCCTTCTCTCTCTCTCACACACACACACACACACACACACACACACACACACACACACACACACATATATATATAGAAACCCAAAACGTCTAATCCTTATTTGCATAACCCTTCTTCAATTCAGAAATTCTTAACGCTGTCCATACTGCATCCAACCTCTCTGCAGCCACCCTCTCGTCACTCTTCCTTCTCACCGCATCGTCACACCTCACTGTGCCATGATTCTCACCGCGTCGTGCTCTCTATTTGCGGCGTTTCTTTCCGTAACTCTGTCATCGAGTCCATTCTCCTCTCTGTTGTCGTGTCTCCCACCTTGTCCACTTCTTTGTCCTCTGCCTCGCCGTTGCGTCCCCCCAGTGCGTCATTTCAAAATAAGGCATCATCTTGTTGTATAGACTTTTTGTATAAAATCTTGTTATTTTTGTATAGAATGGATACTTACACATCTATTCATATGAAAATTAATAATTAGTCAAAACTATCAAATAGATGGAGAATGGGGTCCTTGCAGGGAATGGGGCCCTGTAGAGAATGGGGATGGGGAGCAATATTCTCCCATGGTGGAAAACGGGTACGGGGACGGGGAGTAAATATGGGGGGTGGGGATGGGGAGCAAGGAGGCATCCCCCGCCCCCGCCCCCGCCCTGCCCCAATTGACATCCCTATTTACAATATCACTACAACAAAATAACATTTTTTCTACATTTTTTTAATATTTGACGACAATTTCAATCGCCAATATATATTTTTACAATGGTTAAAAAAGTGTCATAGATTTGAGCGTCGCTAGTTTACATAGTGACGGTTTTAGACCACCGTTGATAAAAAGTGTCGCTAAACTGTTTGTGACGATTTTTGAAGTATAAAACCATCACTAATTTGTAACACTTGTCAAGGTATTTTTATACTGTATTTCACGACGTTTTGGAACTGTCGTTAAATTACTAAAATCTGTGAGATCGTTTTTAAGTATATTTAATGATTGTTTAATCTTGTGACAATTTTTTTCCTATATTTAGTAAGTATTTTAAATTGTCATAATCTCTCTAACATCAATTTTTTTTATTAATTATCACAAAAATATTCCTATTGTAAATAATAATTTATACGTGTCTACCAACAAAATAATTTATTTCTATTATCAAAAGTTGATTTTCCATAAATTACATTGTATTTTAACAAATCCAAATTCAATCCCACAAAATTTACAAAAATAGCAATAATATATTTCAAAAGTTGAATTCTACAAGTTTTATATAGTCATAATTCATAAGATGTGAATTCAAAAAATCCAAACTTAATCAAAACATATAAAGTTAACAATTCAATCATAAAACTCCTTTAAATGTTTGATGCTCTAAGTTATTGAGGTTTATGACTAGCAAAAGAAGATAGTCTTCTCTATGCTGGTGATTCAAAATCTGCAATCTACGATTGAAAATAAAGAAAAGGAGGATACTTAACAAATTGACAAGCATTAAAAGGCTATGATTACAAACTACAATTATTTTAGAAGAATTTATTGATGATGAAAATTAAGTATCCAAGTCCATAAAATTAAGTATAACGTATATCCTTTATCTTACTTCAGTAGGAAAATCGGGTATAATTGACCCCCTTGATGATTCACAAAAAAAATTTACTTATTCCTGTAGCAACTGTACTTGTAACTTTAAGTTTTGATATTCATTTTTTGATGGTCTACTAGTTGTAGCAGATTGCATAAACTCTCTTAAGCGGGATGAGGATCTAATCACCTGATATAGATGAACACCGAATCTCATACCTCTAACATAGCTTGAATATTCTTTACCAAATACTTTAACATATGCTTCATTTTCAGAAGCACCCTCACTAATTTCCTTTTGTAAGTCTTTTTGGATGATATTTTATAAGCAAAATATCACATTAAAAGTGTAAATTAATTTAAGTTAGAGAAATAAGAGAGAAATCAACAAAATATCATTCCTAACTTGATTAATGTCTAATATACTAATTTGACTTGCTTCACATTTTTTTCACTAGATTGTCATGTGACTTCAATAGGCTGAAAATGACTTCGGATAATAGTTATCAACATCTTATTTATATAGCTAAATGTAAAACAAAATTGTTATGAATCTTCTACTAGATTAAATTGTTAAAGGTGTTGAAAAGCATGGAAGTACACACTGGAGCCAACAACTATCCCCCACATAGGGTAAAAATGTAAAATCATAGAGGTATGATTAAATATTATACTCCAAGTAATTGTTAATCAAACAAATATAGTTCCTTACTCAACTAATTTATAAGAAGTATCAAATCGCTTTGAATTATAAACACAAACTAAAAATTTATGGAAAAGTATACGTTACCAAGAGGAGAGTCTGCCAACTATTACCAACACAAATTAAAAAGAATTTAAAATAATTCTATATAGCTTAATTAGGTTTAATGTGGGGTCCATGAATAACATTGAGAAAGAGTGTGGAACTTGTAACCGTGCATGAGGTGAGTAGAACCTTGAAAGAGAAGCCCGCGACACTAACCCGATCACGCAACCCTAATCCTAGTTCTTATCACCGACCGTGTCTCATAACAAAATGTTGACTCAGCAAGTCAACATGATTTTTCAAAGTCTGAATGGATGGCAAAATGCATCCAACAGTACTAAAGAGGCATCTTCTGAAGAAGAAGTTTATAATCCTGAGAACCTTGCAATGACAGAGGTAAATTACATGGGTGAACCTTATGGAAACACCTATAATTCCTCATGGAGAAATCATCCAAATTTCTCATGGAAGGATCAACAAAAGCCTCAACAAGGCTTTAATAATGGTGGAAGAAACAGGCTTAGCAATAGCAAGCCTTTTCCATCATCTTCTCAGCAGCAGACAGAGAATTTTGAGCAGAGCCCCTCTAGCTTAGCAAACATAGTCTCTGATCTGTCTAAGGCCACTTTAAGTTTCATGAGTGAAACAAGGTCCTCCATTAGAAATTTGGAGGCACAAGTGGGCCAACTGAGTAAGAAAATCACTGAAACTCCTCCTAGTACTCTCCCAAGCAATAGAGAAGAGAATCTGAAAAGAGAGTGCAAGGCCATTGATATAATCAATATGGCCGAATGCACAAAGGAGGAGAAGGATGTGAATCCCAGTGAGGAAGACCTCCTGGGACGTCCTCCAAACAAAAAGGAGTTCCAAACTGAGGAACCTAAGGAATCTGAGGCTCACCTAGAGACCATAGAGATTCCATTGAACCTCCTTTTACCATTCATGAGCTCTGAGAACTATTTTTCCTCTGAAGAGGATGAAGATGTAACTGAAGAGTAAGTTACTCAATATCTAGGAGCCATCATGAAGCTGAATGCCAAGTTGTTTGGTAATGAGACTTGGAAAGGTGAATCTCCCTTGCTCATTAGTGAACTAGATACATGGGTTCAGCAAACTCTACCTCAAAAGAAACAAGATCCTGGTAAATTCTTAATACCCTGTACCATAGGCACCATGACCTTTGAGAAGGCTCTGTGTGACCTGGGGTCAGGTATAAATCTTATGCCACTCTCTGTAATTGAGAAACTGGGGATCTTTGATGTACAAGCTGCAATAATCTCATTAGAGATTGCAGACAAGTCAATAAAACAAGCTTATGGATTGGTAGAGGACGTGTTAGTGAAGGTTAAAGGCCTTTACATCCATGCTGATTTCATAATCCTAGACACTGGGAAGGAGGAGAATGAATGCATCATCCTTGGAAGACTCTTCCTAGCCATAGCAGGAGCTGTGATTGATGTTGACAGAGGTGAACTAGTCCTTCAATTGAATGGGGACTACCTTGTGTTTAAAGCTCAAGGTTATCCTTCTGTAAACATGGAGAGGAAGTATGAAAAGCTTCTCTCAATACAGAGTCAGACAAAGCCCCCACAGTCAAACTCTAAGTTTGGTGTTGGGAAGCCACAACCAAACTCTAAGTTTGGTGTTGAACCCCCACATTTAAACTCTAAGTTTGGTGTTGGGAGGTCCCAACAATGCTCTGATGATCTCTGAAGCTCCATGAGAGCTCACTGTCAAGCTATTGACATTAAAGAAGTGCTTATTGGGAAATAACCCAATTTTTATTTATCTATATTTCTCTTATTCTTTTATGTTTTATTAGGTTTATGATCATGTGGAGTCACAAAATAATTACAAAAATTAAAAATAGAATAAAAAATAGCAGAAGAAAAAGCACACCCTAGAGGAAGAGCTTACTGGCGTTTAAACGCCAGTAAGGAGTATTTGGCTGGCGTTCAACGCCAGAATAGAGCATGAATCTGGCGTTGAATGCCAGAAACAAGCAGTAGTCTGGTGTTTAAATGCCAGGATTACACCCTGAGGAAAGCTGGCATTTAACGCCAGCAACAAGCATCAGGTTGGCGTTAAACGCCAGAAACATGCTACATTTGGGCGTTTAACGCCAGAAACAAGCTTCAGTCTAGCGTTAAATGCCAGGATTGCATGCAGAGGGCATTTTTTACGCCTAATTGGTGTAGGGATAATAAATCCTTGACACCTCAGGATCTGTGGATCCCACAGGATCACCTCAGGATCTGTGGACCCCACAGGATCTCCACCTACCTCAACTCACCTTCTCTCTTCTTCACATCCACCCACTCTTCCCCATTACCCCACCTACCTTCAAATTTAAATTCTCTTTCCCACCCAAACCCACCCTACATGATTGAACCATAAACCTCTCTCCCTCTTCCCTATATCTTCTTCTTCTTCTTCTATTCTTTCTTCTTTTGCTCAAGGGTGAGCAACATTCTAAGTTTGGTATGGTAAAAGCATAGCTTTTTATTTTTCCATAACTATTTATGGCACCTAAGGCCGGAGAAACCTCTAGAAAGAGGAAAGAAAAGACAAAAGCTTCCACCTCCGAGTCATGGGAGATGGAGAGATTCATCTCAAGGGTCCATAGCTCAGTAGTAGAGCATTTGACTGCACATCAAGAGAGCCCACTCATGGACCTCAACAAGAGCATGAGGAATTCCCTCATCAAGAAATCCCTGAGATACCTCAGGGGATACATTTTCCTCCACATAATTATTGAAAGCAACTAAGGACAGGAGCACCAAAATACTAAGGATCAAACAACAGAGGCAAGGAAGAGACATAGAGGAGCTCAAGAGCACCTTTGGTTCTTTAAGAAGAAGGCGCCACCCTCACTAAGGTGGACTCATTCATTAACTTCCTTGTTCTTATCTCTCTGTTTTTCGATTTTATGCTATATATTTGTCTATGTTTGTGTCTTTATCACATGATCATTAGTGTCTAGTGTCTATGTCTTAAGGCTATTAATAATTCCATGAATCCTTCACTTCTCTTAAATGAAAAATGTTTTTAATACAAAAGAATAAGAAGTACATGAGTTTCGAATTTATCCTTGAAATTAGTTTAATTATATTGATGTAGTGATAATACTTTTTGTTTTCTGAATGAATGTTTGAACAGTTCATATTTTTTATCTTGTTGTTTATGAATGTTAAAATTGTTGGCTCTTGAAAGAATGATGAAAAAGAGAAATGTTATTGATGATCTGAAAAATCATAAAATTGATTCTTTAAGCAAAAAAAGCAGTGAATAACAAAAGCTTGAGAATATATATATATATATATATATATATATATATATATATTATATTTAAAGAAAGAAAAAGAAAAAACAAGTAGAAAAAACCAATAGCCCTTAAAACCAAAAGACAAGGGTAAAAAGGATCCAAGACTTTGAGCATCAATGGATAGGAGGGCCCAAGGAAAAAAAATCCAGGCCTAAGCGGCTAAATCAAGCTGTCCCTAACCATGTGCTTGTAGCATGCATGTCCAAGTGAAAAGCTTGAGACTGAGTGGTTAAAGTCGTGATCCAAAGCAAAAAGAGTGTGCTTAAGAACTCTGGACCCCTCTAACTGGGGACTTTAGTAAAGCTGAGTCACAATCTGAAAAGGTTCACCCAGTCATATGTCTGTGGCATTTATGTATCCGGTGGTAATACTGGAAACCAAAGTGCTCAGGGCCACGACCAAGACTCATAAAAGTAGCTGTGTTCAAGAATCAACATACTTAACTAGGAGAATCAATAACACTATCTGAACTCTGAGTTCCTATAGATGCCAATCATTCTAAACTTCAAAGGATAAAGTGAGATGCCAAAACTGTTCAGAAGCAAAAAGCTACAAGTCCCGCTCATCTAATTAGAACTAATATTCATTGATATTTTGAGATTTATAGTATATTCTCTTCTTTTTATCCTATTTGATTTTTGGTTGCTTGGGGACAAGCAACAATTTAAGTTTGGTGTTGTGATGAGTGGATAATTTATATGCTTTTTGGCATTATTTTTAGGTAGTTTTTAGTAGGATCTAACTACTTTTAGGGATGTTTTTATTAGTTTCTATGAAAAATTCACATTTCTGGACTTTACTATAAGTTTGTGTGTTTTTCTATAATTTTAGGTATTTTATGGCTGAAATTGAGGGACCTGAGCAAAAATCTTATAGGAGGCTGACAAAGGACTGCTGATGCTGTTGGATTCTGACCTCCCTGCACTCGAAATAGATTTTCTAGAGTTACAGAACTCCAAATGGCACACTCTCAACTGCGTTGAAAATTAGACATCCAGGGCTTTCCAGCAATATATAATAGTTCACACTTTATTCGAGTTAAGATGATGCAAACCGGCATTCAACGCCAGTTCCATGCTGCATTCTGGAGTAAAACGCCAAAAACACGTCACAAACCAGAGTTAAACGCCAAACAGACATTACAACTTGGCGTTTAACCCCAAGAGAAGCCTCTGCACGTGTAAAGCTCAAGTTCAGCCCAAGCAGACACCAAAGTAGGCCCCGGAAGTGGATTTCTGCACTTATACTTATTTCTGTAAACCCTAGTAGCTAGTTTAGTATAAATAGAACTTTTTACTATTGTACTAGTGTCTAGTCTTTTGACCATTCGGTCTTTTGATCATTTAGGGGGGATGGCCATTCGGCCATGCCTAGACCATCACTTATGTATTTTCAACGGTAGAGTTTCTACACACCATAGATTAAGGTGTGGAGCTCTGCTGTACCTCGAGAATTAATGTAATTACTATTATTCTTCTATTCAATTCAAGCTTATTCTTGTTCTAAGATATCATTCGTACTTCAACCTGATGGATGTGATGATCCGTGACACTCATCATCATCCGTCCTTATGAACGTGTGCCTGACAACCACCTCTGTTCTACCTAAGATTGAATGAATATCTCTTGGATTCCTTAATAAGAATCTTCTGGTATAAGCTAGAATTATTGGCGGCCATTCTTGAGAATCCGGAAAGTCTAAACCTTGTCTGTGGTATTCCGAGTAGGATTCAGGGATTGAATGACTGTGACGAGCTTCAAACTCGCGATTGTTGGGCGTAGTGACAGACACAAAAGAATCAATGGATTCTATTCCGACATGATCGAGAACCGACAGATGATTAGCCGTGCTGTGACAGAGAATTTGGACTATTTTCACTGAGAGAATGGGAAGTAGCCATTGACAACGGTGATGCCCTACATACAGCTTGCCATGGAAAGGAGTGAGAATGATATAAGGAAGGTAGTAGGAAAGCAGAGATTCAGAAGGGACAAAAGCCTCTCCATGCACTTATCTGAAACTCCCACCAATGATTTACATAAGTATCTCTGTCCTTATTTTATGTTTTATTTAGCTTTATATTCGAAAACCATTATCACAATTTGAATCCGCCTAATTGAGATTTACAAGATGACCATAGCTTGCTTCATACCAACAATCTCCGTGGGATCGACCCTTACTCACGTAAGGTATTACTTGGACGACTCAGTGCACTTGCTGGTTAGTTGTGCGAAGTTGTGACAAAGTGTGATTCACGTTTGAGAGCACCAAGTCTATTAGCGCCATTGTTGATGATCACAATTTATGTGCCCCAATAAACCCCAATTTTGTGGTTTATCTTGTATTGAATTTAGGGGATTTTATCAACGTTTCCCACATTTATTCACTAAAATAGCATGGTTTTGTAAATTCTCCTTAATTTGTGCTTAAGTGTGAAAACATGCTTTTTAGGTCTTAAAATAGCTAAATTTAATTTACCTTTCTTCCATTTGATGCCTTGATATGTTTGTTAAGTGATTTCAGGTTTAGAAGGCAAAGATTGGATTGAGAGAATGAATAAAAAGCTTGAAAAAATGGAGAACTCATGAAGAAATGAAGGAATTGCTAAGTTGTCAATCCTGACCTCTTCGTACTAAATCAATCATAACTTGAGCTACAGAGGTCCAAATGAGGCAGTTCTAGTTGCGTTGGAAATCTAACATCCGGGGCTTCAAAATAATATAAAATTTGCTATAGTTTCTTGGCGTTTAAATGAAACGCACGTGTCACCCATGCATGCACGTCACAGGATCAGCGTGGGCCATTTTTAGCAACTCGTGGCCAGCGATTTCTAGCTCATTTTGGGCCCAATCCAACTCATTTCTAATACTTTTGAACCCAAAAATGGCAAGGGAATGAATGGGGTGGGGAGAGATTTGGTGTGCAAAATTGTGATCATTACTTTTCACAACTCAATTAATCCCTAGTAATGGCCCCAAGAACTCGGTGCTCACTACCATGGCATAAACACAACTTTGCACAACTAACCAGCAAGTGCACTGGGTCGTCCAAGTAATAAACCTTACGCGAGTAAGGGTCGATCCCATAGAGATTGTTGGTATGAAGCAAGCTATGGTCACCTTGTAAATCTTAGTCAGGCAGACTCAAATGGGTATAGATGATGAATGAATAAAACATAAAAGATAAAGATAGAGATACTTATGTATATCATTGGTGAGAGCTTCAGATAAGCGTATGAAGATGCTTTCCCTTCCGTCTCTCTGCTTTCCTACTGTCTTCATCCAATCCTTCTTACTCCTTTCCATGGCAAGCTTATGCAAGGGTTTCACCGTTGTCAGTGGCTACCTCCCATCCTCTCAGTGGAAATGTTCAACGCACCCTGTCACGGCACGGCTATCCATCTGTCGGTTCTCGGTCAGGCCGGAATAGAATCCATTGATTCTTTTGCGTCTGTCACTAACGCCCCGCCTGCTAGGAGTTTGAAGCACGTCACAGTCATTCAATCATTGAATCCTACTCAGAATACCACAGACAAGGTTAGACCTTCCGAATTCTCTTGAATTCCGCCATCAGTTCTTGCCTATACCACGAAGACTCTGATCTCACGGAATGGCTGGCTCGTTTGTCAGGCGAGCACTCGGTTGTCAGGCGATCAACCATGCATCGTGTATCAGGAATCCAAGAGATATTCACCCAATCTAAGGTAGAACGGAGGTGGTTGTCAGTCACACGTTCATAGGTGAGAATGATGGTGAGTGTCACGGATCACCACATTCATCAAGTTGAAGGACAAGTGATATCTTGGACAAAGAACAAGCGGAATTGAATAGAAGAACAATAGTAATTGCATTAATACTCGAGGTACAGCAGAGCTCCACACCTTAATCTATGGTGTGTAGAAACTCCACCGTTGAAAATACATAAGAACAAGGTCTAGGCATGGTCGAATGGCCAGCCTCCCAAAGTGATCAAAAGATCTCAAGAAAAAGGTTCCAAAGATCAGAAGATGATGTAAATACAATAGTAAAAGGTCCTATATATAGAGAACTAGTAGCCTAGGGTGTACAGAGATGAGTAAATGACATAAAAATCCACTTCCGGGCCCACTTGGTGTGTGCTTGGGATGAGCAATGAAGCATTTTCGTGTAGAGACTCTTCTTGGAGTTAAACGCCAGCTTTTGTGCCAGTTTGGGCGTTTAACTCCCATTTTGGTGCCAGTTCCGGCATTTAACGCTGGGAATTCTGAAGGTAACTTTGAACGCCGGTTTGGACCATCAAATCTTGGGCAAAGTATGGACTATTATATATTGCTGGAAAGCCCAGGATGTCTACTTTCCAACGCCGTTGAGAGCGCGCCAATTGGGCTTCTGTAGCTCTAGAAAATCCACTTTGAGTGCAGGGAGGTCAGAATCCAACAGCATCTGCAGTCCTTTTCAGTCTCTGGATCAGATTTTTGCTCAGGTCCCTCAATTTCAGCCAGAAAATACCTGAAATCATAGAAAAACACAAAAACTCATAGTAAAGTCCAGAAAAGTGAATTTTAACTAAAAACTAATAAAAAGTATACTAAAAACTAACTAAAACTACTAAAATCATACTAAAAACAATGCCAAAAAACGTACAAATTATCCGCTCATCACAACACCAAACTTAAATTGTTGCTTGTCCTCAAGCAACTGAAAATCAAATAAGATAAAAAGAAGAGAATATGCAATGAACTCCAAAAACATCTATGAAGATCAGTATTAATTAGATGAGCGGGACTTTTAGCTTTTTGCCTCTTGAATAGTTTTGGCATCTCACTCTATCCTTTGAAATTCAGAATGATTGGCTTCTTTAGGAACTCAGAATCCAGATAGTGTCATTGATTCTCCTAGTTAAGTATGATGATTCTTGAACACAGCTACTTTATGAGTCTTGGCCGTGGCCCAAAGCACTCTGTCTTCCAGTATTACCACCGGATACATACATGCCACAGACACATAATTGGGTGAACCTTTTCAGATTGTGACTCAGCTTTGCTAGAGTCCCCAACTAGAGGTGTCCAGGGTTCTTAAGCACACTCTTTTTGCCTTGGATCACAACTTTATTTCTTTCTTTTTCTTTCTTTTTCTCTTTCTTTTTCGTTTTTTTTTTCGCTTGCTTTTTTTTTTTGTATTCACTGCTTTTTCTTGCTTCAAGAATCATTTTTATGATTTTTCAGATCCTCAGTAACATGTCTCCTTTTTCATCATTCTTTCAAGAGCCAACATTCATGAACCACAAATTCAAAAGACATATGCACTGTTTAAGCATACATTCAGAGGACAAAAGTGTTGCCACCACATCAAAATAATTAAACTGTTATAAAATTCAAAATTCATGCAATTCTTCTCCTTTTCAATTAAGAACATTGTTAATTTAAGAAAGGTGATGGATTCATAGGACATTCATAACTTTAAGGCATAGACACTAAGACACTAATGATCATAAGACACAAACATAGATAAACATAAGCACTAAAATTCGAAAAACAAGAAAATAAAGAACAAGGAGATTAAAGAACGGGTCCACCTTAGTGATGGCGGCTTGTTCTTCCTCTTGAAGGTCTTATGGAGTGCTTGAGCTCCTCAATGTCTCTTCCTTGTCTTTGTTGCTCCTCTCTCATGATTCTTTGATCTTCTCTAATTTCATGGAGGATGATGGAGTGTTCTTGATGCTCCACCCTTAGTTGTCCCATATTGGAACTCAATTCTCCTAGGGAGGTGTTCAGTTGCTCCCAATAGTCTTGTGGAGGAAAGTGCATCCCTTGAGGCATCTCAGGGATCTCATGATGAGAGGGGTCTCTTGTTTGCTCCATCCTTTTCTTAGTGATGGGCTTATCCTTATCAATGAGGATGTCTCCTTCTATGTCAACTCCTACTGAATAACAGAGGTGACAAATGAGATGAGGAAAGGCTAACCTTGCCAAGGTAGAGGACTTGTCCGCCACCTTATAGATTTCTTGGGCTATAACCTCATGAACTTCCACTTCTTCTCCAATCATGATGCTATGGATCATGATGGCCCGGTCTAGAGTAACTTCGGACCGGTTGCTAGTGGGGATGATTGAGGGTTGGATAAACTCCAACCATCCTCTATCCACGGGCTTGAGGTCATGCCTTCTTAATTGAACCGGCTTCCCTCTTGAATCTCTCTTCCATTGGGCGCCCTCTTCACAAATGTCAGTGAGGACTTGGTCCAACCTTTGATCAAAGTTGACCCTTCTAGTGTAAGGATGTTCATCTCCTTGCATCATAGGCAAGTTGAATGCCAACCTTACATTTTCCGGACTAAAATCTAAGTATTTCCCCCAAACCATAGTAAGCCAATTCTTTGGGTTCGGGTTCATACTTTGATCATGGCTCTTGGTGATCCATGCATTGGCATAGAACTCTTGAACCATCAAGATTCCGACTTGTTGAATGGGGTTGGTAAGAACTTCCCAACCTCTTCTTCGGATCTCATGTCGGATCTCCGGATATTCACTCTTTTTGAGTGAGAAAGGGACCTCGGGGATCACCTTATTCAAGGCCAAAACTTCATAGAAGTGGTCTTGATGCACCCTTGAGATGAATCTCTCCATCTCCCATGACTCGGAGGTGGAAGCTTTTGCCTTCCCTTTCCTCTTTCTAGAGGTTTCTCCGGCCTTGGATGCCATAAATGGTTATGGAAAAACAAAAAGCAATGCTTTTACCACACCAAACTTAAAAGGTTTGCTCGTCCTCGAGCAAAAGAAGAAAGAAGAGAGTAGAAGAAGAAGAAATGAGGAAGAAGTGAATGGCTTTGTGTTCGGCCAAAGAGGGGGAGAAGTGGTGTTTAGGTTGTGTGAAAATGAAGGAGTGAAGAAGGGTTTATATAGGAGAGGGGGGGTTCATGGTTCGGTCATGTATGGGTGGGTTTGGGAGGGAAAGTGGTTTGAATATGAAGGGTGAGGTAGGTGGGGTTTTATGAAGGATGGATGTGAGTGGTGAAGAGAAAGATGGGATTTGATAGGTGAAGGGTTTTTGGGGAAGAGGTGTTGAGGTGATTGGTGAATGGGTGAAGAAGAGAGAGAGTGGGTGGGTTGGTGGGGGTCTTGTGGGGTCCACAGATCCTGATGTGTCAAGAAAAAGTCATCCCTGCACCAAATGGCATGCAAAATCACGTTTTGAGCCAATTCTGGCGTTAAACGCCGGGCTGGTGCCTATTTCTGGCGTTTAACGCCAGGTTCTTGCCCTTTCCTGGCGTTTAACGCCAGTCTGGTGCCCCTTTCTGGCGTTAAACGCCCAGAATGGTGCCAGACTGGGCGTTAAACGCCCAACTGCTAGCCTCACTGGCGTTTAAACGCCAGCAAATTCTCCTCCAGGGTGTGCTGTTTTTCTTCCTGTTTTTCATTCTGTTTTTGCTTTTTCAATTAATTTTGTGACTTCTTATGATCATCAACCTACAAAAAACATAAAATAACAAAGGAAAATAGATAAAATATAATCATTAGGTTGCCTCCCAACAAGTGCTTCTTTAATGTCAGTAGCTTGACAGATGGCTCTCATGGAGCCTCACAGATACTCAGAGCAATGTTGGAACCTCCCAACACCAAACTTAGAGTTTGAATGTGGGGGTTCAACACCAAACTTAGAGTTTGGTTGTGGCCTCCCAACACCAAACTTAGAGTTTGACTGTGGGGGCTCTGTTTGACTCTGATTTGAGAGAAGCTCTTCATGCTTCCTCTCCATGGTGACAGAGGGATATCCTTGAGCCTTAAACACAAAGGATTCTTCATTCACTTGAATGATCAGTTCACCTCCATCAACATCAATTACAGCCTTTGCTGTGGCTAGGAAGGGTCTGCCAAGGACGGTAGATTCATCCATGCACTTCCCAGTCTCTAGGACTATGAAATCAGCAGGGATGTAATGGTCTTCAATCTTCACCAGAACATCCTCTACAAGTCCATAAGCTTGTTTCTTTGAATTGTCTGCCATCTCTAGTGAGATTCTTGCAGCTTGTACCTCAAAGATCCCTAGCTTCTCCATTACAGAGAGAGGCATAAGGTTTACACTTGACCCTAAGTCACACAGAGCCTTCTTGAAGGTCATGGTGCCTATGGTACAAGGTATTGAAAACTTCCCGGGATCTTGTCTCTTTTGAGGTAATTTCTGCCTAGACAAGTCATCCAGTTCTTTGGTGAGCAAAGGGGGTTCATCCTCCCAAGTCTCATTTCCAAATAACTTGTCATTTAGCTTCATGATTGCTCCAAGGTATTTAGCAACTTGCTCTTCAGTGACATACTCATCCTCTTCAGAGGAAGAATACTCATCAGAGCTCATGAATGGCAGAAGTAAACCCAATGGAATCTCTATGGTCTCATTTTGAGCCTCAGATTCCCATGGTTCCTCATTAGGGAACTCAGTGGAGGCTAGTGCATGCCCATTGAGGTCTTCCTCAGTGGCGTTCACGTCCTCCCCTTCCTCTCCATATTCGGCCATGTTGATGGCCTTGCACTCTCCTTTTGGATTTTCTTCTGTATTGCTTGGAAGAGTACTAGGAGGGAGTTCAGTAACTTTCTTGCTCAGCTGTCCCACTTGTGCCTCCAAATTCCTGATGGAGGACCTTGTTTCAGTCATGAAACTTTGAGTGGTTTTGATTAGGTCAGAGACCATGGTTGCTAAGTCAGAGGGGTTCTGCTTAGAATTCTCTGTCTGTTGCTGAGAAGATGAAGGAAAAGGTTTGCCATTGCTAAACCTGTTTCTTCCACCATTATTGTTGAAACCTTGTTGAGGTCTCTCTTGATTCTTTCATGAGAAATTTGGGTGATTTCTTCATGAAGAATTATAGGTGTTTCCATAGGGTTCTCCTAAGTAATTCACCTCTTCCATTGAAGGGTTCTCAGGATCATAGGCTTCTTCTTCAGATGAAGCATCCTTAGTACTGCTTGGTGCATTTTGCATTCCAGACAGACTTTGAGAAATCAAATTGACTTGTTGAGTCAGTATCTTGTTCTGAGCCAATATGGCATTCAGAGCATCAATCTCAAGAACTCCTTTCTTCTGATTTGTCCCATTATTCACAGGATTCCTTTCAGAAGTGTACATGAATTAGTTATTTGCAACCATTTCAATTAGCTCTTGAGCTTCTGTAGGCGTCTTCTTCAAATGAAGAGATCCTCCAGCAGAGCTATCCAAAGACATCTTGGACAGTTCAGACAGACCATCATAGAAAATACCTATGATGCTCCATTCAGAAAGCATGTCAGAAGGACATTTTCTGATTAATTATTTGTATCTTTCCCAAGCTTCATAGAGGGATTCTCCATCCTTCTGTCTGAAGGTTTGGACTTCCACTCTAAGCTTACTCAATTTTTGAGGTGGAAAGAACTTTGCCAAGAAGGCATTGACTAGCTTTTCCCATGAGTCCAGGCTTTCTTTAGGTTGTGGGTCCAACCATGTTCTAGCTCTGTCTCTTACAGCAAAAGGGAATAGCATTAGTCTGTAGACCTCAGGGTCAACCCCATTAGTCTTGACAGTGTCACAGATTTGCAAGAATTCAGCTAAGAACTGATGAGGATCTTCCAATGGAAGTCCATGGAACTTGCAATTCTGTTGCATTAGAGAAACTAATTGAGGCTTAAGCTCAAAGTTGTTTGCTCCAATGGCAGGGATAGAGATGCTTCTCCCATAGAAGTCGGGAGTAGGTGCAGTAAAGTCACCCAGCACCTTCCTTGCATTGTTGGCATTGTTGTTGTTTTCGGCTGCCATGGGTTCTTCTTCTTTGAAGATTTCTGTTAGGTCCTCTACAGAGAGTTGTGCCTTAGCTTCTCTTAGCATTCGCTTCAAGGTCCTTTCAGGTTCAGGGTCAGCTTCAACAAGAATGCCTTTGTCTTTGCTCCTGCTCATATGAAAGAGAAGAGAACAAGGAAATATGAAATCCTCTATGTCACAGTATAGAGATTCCTTGAGGTGTCAGAAGAAGAAAATTAGAAGGAAGAGGTAGAAGAATTCGAACTTAGTCAAATAGAGTTCGAATTGTGCATTGAGAAGGAGTGGTACTCCAAAAATAGAAGGATGTGAGAAAAGGGGAAGAGAATTTTCGAAAATTACTTAAAAAGATTTTAAAAACATTTTGAAAAATTGATTGATAATTTTCGAAAACTCAAAGTGGAAAAGAAATCAAGTGATTTTTGAAAAAGATTTTGAATTTAGAAATAAAAAAGATATGATTGAAAACTAATTTGAAAAAAAAGATGTGATAAAAAAAATATGATTAAAAAGTTATGGTTTTTTTAAAAAGATATGATTGAAAATATATGATTTGAAAAACATTTTAAAAAGATTTGATTTTAAAAATTAATGACTTGCCTAACAAGAAAAGATATGATTCAAACATTAAACCTTTCTCAACAGAAAAGGCAACATACTTGAATTGTTCAATCAAATCATTAATTGTTAGCAAGTATCTTTGAAAAAGGAAAGAAATTGATTTTGAGAACATTTGATTGAAAAGATATGATTTGAAAAAGATTTGGTTTTGAAAAACTTTGAAAACTTGAAAAAAAAATTGATTTGAAAACAAAATCCTCCCCCTTGTGCCATCCTGGCGTTAAACGCCCAGAATGGTGCACATTCTGGCGTTTAACGCCCAATGCACTACCTTTTTGGGCGTTAAACGCCCAACCAGGTACCCTGGCTGGCGTTTAAACGCCAGTCTGTCCTTCTTCACTGGGCGTTTTGAACGCCCAGCTTTTTTCTGTGTAATTCCTCTGCTGCATGTTCTGAATCTTCAGTTCCCTGTACTATTGACTTGAAAATAGAACCAAGATCAAATAAACAATGCATGCAAGACACCAAATTTAAAATTAGACACTAGACTCAAACAAGAAACATAAAATATTTTTTTGGTTTTTATGATTTTGAAGATTTTTTTGTGCTTTTTCGAAAATTATATGAAAATAGAAAATGAAGGTTTCAGAATTCTCAATTTGAATTCCAGGAATCATTGTAATGCTAGTCTAAGACTCCGGTCCAGGAATTAGACATGGCTTCACAGCCAGCCAAGCTTTCAAAGAAAGCTTCGGTCCAAAACACTAGACATGGCCAATGGCCAGCCAAGCCTTTGCAGATCATTGCTCCAATAGCAAGATTGATAGAAATCAACAAGCTCTTGTGATAATCAGTTGAAACCTCGGTCCAATAAGATTAGACATGGCTTTACAGCCAGCCAGACTTCAACAGATCATCATGAAACACTAGAATTCTTTCTTAAGAACTCTGAAGAAAAATACCTAATCTAAGCAACAAGATGAACCGTCAGTTGTCCATACACGAAACAATCCCCGGCAACGGTGCCAAAAACTTGGTGTGCGAAATTGTGATCATTACTTTTCACAACTCAATTAATCCCTAGTAATGGCCCCAAGAACTTGGTGCTCACTACCATGGCATAAACACAACTTTGCACAACTAACCAGCAAGTGCACTGGGTCGTCCAAGTAATAAACCTTACGCGAGTAAGGGTCGATCCCACAGAGATTGTTGGTATGAAGCAAGCTATAGTCACCTTGTAAATCTTAGTCAGGCAGACTCAAATGGGTATAGATGATGAATGAATAAAACATAAAAGATAAAGATAGAGATACTTATGTATATCATTGGTGAGAGCTTCAGATAAGCGTATGAAGATGCTTTCCCTTCCGTCTCTCTGCTTTCCTACTGTCTTCATCCAATCCTTCTTACTCCTTTCCATGGCAAGCTTATGCAAGGGTTTCACCGTTGTCAGTGGCTACCTCCCATCCTCTCAGTGGAAATGTTCAACGCACCCTGTCACGGCACGGCTATCCATCTGTCGGTTCTCGATCAGGCCGGAATAGAATCCATTGATTCTTTTGCGTCTGTCACTAACGCCCCGCCTGCTAGGAGTTTGAAGCACGTCACAGTCATTCAATCATTGAATCCTACTCAGAATACCACAGACAAGGTTAGACCTTCCGGATTCTCTTGAATGCCGCCATCAGTTCTTGCCTATACCACGAAGACTCTGATCTCACGGAATGGCTGGCTCGTTTGTCAGGCGAGCACTCGGTTGTCAGGCGATCAACCATGCATCGTGTATCAGGAATCCAAGAGATATTCACCCAATCTAAGGTAGAACGGAGGTGGTTGTCAGTCACACGTTCATAGGTGAGAATGATGGTGAGTGTCACGGATCACCACATTCATCAAGTTGAAGGACAAGTGATATCTTGGACAAAGAACAAGCGGAATTGAATAGAAGAACAATAGTAATTGCATTAATACTCGAGGTACAGCAGAGCTCCACACCTTAATCTATGGTGTGTAGAAACTCCACCGTTGAAAATACATAAGAACAAGGTCTAGGCATGGCCGAATGGCCAGCCTCCCAAAGTGATCAAAAGATCTCAAGAAAAAGGTTCCAAAGATCAGAAGATGATGTAAATACAATAGTAAAAGGTCCTATATATAGAGAACTAGTAGCCTAGGGTGTACAGAGATGAGTAAATGACATAAAAATCCACTTCCGGGCCCACTTGGTGTGTGCTTGGGATGAGCAATGAAGCATTTTCGTGTAGAGACTCTTCTTGGAGTTAAACGCCAGCTTTTGTGCCAGTTTGGGCGTTTAACTCCCATTTTGGTGCCAGTTCCGGCGTTTAACGCTGGGAATTCTGAAGGTGACTTTGAACGCCGGTTTGGGCCATCAAATCTTGGGCAAAGTATGGACTATTATATATTGCTGGAAAGCCCAGGATGTCTACTTTCCAACGCCGTTGAGAGCGCGCCAATTGGGCTTCTGTAGCTCTAGAAAATCCACTTCGAGTGCAGGGAGGTCAGAATCCAACAGCATCTGCAGTCCTTTTCAGTCTCTGGATCATATTTTTGCTCAGGTCCCTCAATTTCAGCCAGAAAATACCTGAAATCACAGAAAAACACACAAACTCATAGTAAAGTCCAGAAAAGTTAATTTTAACTAAAAACTAATAAAAAGTATACTAAAAACTAACTAAAACTACTAAAATCATACTAAAAACAATGCCAAAAAGCATACAAATTATCCGCTCATCAAGATTCATAGTTTAGTTTTTCATCATGTTGTAGGTTAGAATTCTAGAGAGAAAATCTCTCCTTTCTCTCTAGAATTTACGGTAGTTTAGATTAAATTTTCTTAGATCCAACTTTTAATTCCTATTGTGATTTCAATTCTCTTTATATTTTATTGTTCTATTGTCTCAATTTTCTTAGATTTCCTTGTTAATTTCTTAATTTGCTCTCTTTTATGTTTATGAACCCTTGTTGGATTTAATTTTATTTTAATGCAATTTTATGTTTCCATGTCTTTTATTACTTATCTCTTCATTGTTATTGTTGATTTCTTGCTTGTGTTAGTTATGGGTTTCATTAATTCTTGCATTTTGTGATGTTTACTTTTATTGCACTATAGGTGTTTGATAAAATATTTTCTCTAGTTTTTGAGTAGTTTCCTTTACTCTTGGCCTAGGCTAAGGAAATTGTGTGACCTTGAGTCATTGGATCATAATGAATTAGTGATTTGAGAACCCTTTGTGGTCAATTTGATAACCATTGACACTTGCCTATTACTAAGTCAATTAGTAGCTAGGTTAGGACTTATGGATTGATGTTGATCAAACTATTTGACATACTTCAAGCATAGAAGTAGACTTAATGAGCTCGGTCCCTCATAATTGTCAATATTTGGTTTGTAGTCAAGGATGGTGATATCAATTACCTATTTCTAGCCAAGAGTAATTTCTCTTTCTTTTATTAGTTCTTGTCATTTACTTTCTTGTTATTTACTTTTCTTGCCAATTACAAATCAAATCCCTTTGTTCTTTATAGCCAATAATTGATCATTTCATTGCAATTCCTTGTAAGACGACCCGAGGTTTGAATACTTCAGTTAATTTTCATTGGGGTTTGTACTTGAGACAACCAAACATATTCTAAATTTGATTGAGAATTATTAGTTGGTTTGGAACTATGCTTACAACAAAGTTCTATCACTCTAAGAGAAAATTCTAGACCAATAATAATTCTACTATAAAAAATACGGACATAATAAATGACACATTTAGCAACATCTTCTAGTGCTTAATAATAAAATGCAGAACCATGAATTTCATGAATTCAAAAAGTCCATTTGTAGTCAATTACATCAGAAAACGAGCTTTGAATTAAAAATTGATGATTTTAACACAAAACCAATAACTTGAAAAATTAAACTTATGCGGGACATAGGACACCGAGAGCACTGCGTCAATGAATACCTCCGGTTGAATAGTTTCTGCCATAGTGCTAAGTTCTTTGGCAGTCCATGTAGAAAGATACGACTCAGGTTCTTGACAACCCTCGAGTTCACCGTGCTTTAGCTTCTGGATGTTCAACACCTGGAGAAATTGCATAAACAAGTTAGTTTTAGGGATGCACGTTTTAGTGACATTAGATTGCATTTTAAATTAACAATATTACCAGCAACCCATATATGCCACCCTCACAGGATTTGTTCTTTTTATGTTGGTACTTCCTAATTGCCTGTTCTAGAGAATTAAAAATATGCAATGGCCAACGATATCTTGCCAGATCAGATACATCAAGTACTGTGTCGATGTGCCACGGCGAGATTACATGTTGCACGGTCGGGCACAAAAACATCTTCAGCACCAGTAGGATGAAGTGTCTCCTGAACTCCATCCAATTATCTTCAGTATCCATTGCACATTGATTGACAAAATGCCTCAGCTGTATCATTTTTAATCGGTTGTGAAATATGTTATGAGCCGGAATGGCTATATATGATAATGAATTATGGCTGATTGTGTAATATGTTATGAGCCGAATGACTGAGTATGAATATGGATGATTATTGAGTTGATAAAGTGATTATTGCATTTCCAATTATCTGAGATACGAGTTCCCTGGCTAAAAGCAGTTGTTAGCCACCACGTGCTCCAGGTTGAGACTCGATACTCTGCTGACCCTATGTCGTAAGTGTGGCCGGACACTATGAAAGTTCCGGATGAGTTCGACAACATGGATAAACACTAGTGTGGTTGTTGTATGATTATGAATATGATTGTGAATAACTCGAGTTGGGGATGCACGATAGAGGGACAGTCCAATGATTAGCTACTATGACTTGTCGGGTTGGCTTTATAACCGACAGATAAAACTCATCAGTCACTAGGACAGGCATTCATCATATGCATCTATGTGATATTGTTTGGGTGTGCATATTGTACTTGGTTTGCCTATGTGATTAATTGTGTTTAATTGCTAATTGCTCTACTTGAAGTAACTGCTTGATTATGCTTGAACCTTTTACTTGGTTTGAGATTGAAAAGTTGGTTGTATTGTGATGGATTGGCTGCTGTTTGGATTGTTTGGTCCTAGGGCCATAGTTGATTATGGGATGGGCCAAAGGTTGTGTTTGGTTTTGTGTTTTTGGTTTAGAAAAGTATGAAAAACTAAACTGGTTCAGTATAGGCTTAATAAACCTATGCTTGGAACAACTTAATCATTCATACAGCCTAAGAAAAACTTTCAAAAAGGCTTTTGGTTTATTTTATTGAAGAATTAACAGTTTTCTCTTTCAAAAAGGATTTTGGATTTCTGATATTAAACCTTTGGTTTTGAAAAGATGCATAAGACGGTCATTAATCATTGTAACGGTTTTATCTTCACGTATCCTGTTATAGTAATTCTCAAAAATCCTCTACTGAGAATCCTTTCGAGGATGATGTTCTCACCCCCTACAGATTTCCTTTTTCAGGATATGGACGCAGAAGTCATGAAGAGTTTACCTAGTTATTGTTGTTATGATGTTTTGTATTACTTTAGTTATTATTTATTATTCCCTCGCCTTCATCTTTCACAATCTGTAAGAGGGATAGGATTTTGATATGAAATGCTTGTAAATTAATAATAAGAATATATATATATATATAGGTATTCTTTATGAGTTTTGTAAGTTGTATTGTATGTATGGATGTATGTTACCTGATAAGAAGTATTTTGGAGCAGTAATATGTAACAGCCTAACTATCAAAATGTCACGCTTCTGGCTATGCCACTCTGATAGCTCGAGTATTATGACGACTCTTATAATATTTAATACTAAAATATGAGCCTGTTTAAAACTTAAAACCGCATAACCTTTCATAAACACTTTTTCGTTGAAGACATAAGCATACATGTACATACAAATTAGATACAATATCTTAAGATATATATATATATATATATATATATATATATATATATATATATAAAACACTAGCTTACAAACATACATATTATAATTTTCTATCCCTCTTATAGACTTAATAAAGATAAGGGCGAAGGAAAAATAATAGCTAAGATAATAAAAAAATGACAAATAAATCGAAAAGGAACATAACTCTTCTGAAACTTCGTCGTCCATATCCTGAAAAGGAATAACCTATAGGGGAGTGAGAACGTCGTCCTCGCTTGTTCTCGATCACTATAGAGTTACAGAAATCGCTATAACAAGATACGTAAAATAAAAACTATTTTTAGAGTACAGTGATCATTGCTCGTCTTATGAGTCTTTCCAAACACCATGGGTTCACATTCGAAATCCAGAAAATCCTTTGCAAAGATTTGGTAAATTTCTCAAATATTTTAAAACAAAACCTTTTTCCTTTCTTGTAAAACCTGAAAAGTTTTTTCTAGATAGTATGAATGACCAACATGTCCCAAACATAGGTTCAATTAAGTCTATGCTGTAAGAGTTTGATTTTTTATACTTTTCTAGACCACAACCATGAAAGCAGTTACCTACGCGGTATAAATGATCATCCCGTTCCAAGCATAGGTTCATTAAGTCTATGCTGAACCGATAAGATACTTTATAGAAAACTAAGACTCAACATACCAACCACGGCCTCAAGCTCATCCAATCCAACACGGCCCCTGGCCCAAACAACTCAATCATCAACTAATTCATTATGAACCAACCAATCAAACACAATTACAATTAATGTAGTTCAAACACAATCAATAGCAATTACAACAATTATAGCAATTAGCAGTTAACAAAAATATTCACATAGGCAAACCAATTACAATATGCACACCCAAATAATATCACATAAATGCATATGATGCATTCCTGTCCTACTGGCCATGAGCTCACGCGTCGGTTACGTTGCCAAATCCAACTCGGATAAGCGGGATCCAACCACCGTCCTTACCTGTAGGTTCCACAGACAAGCGGGATTAAACCACTGTCCTTGCCCGGAACACGTAAGCGGGATTAAACCACCGTCCTTGCCTCCACCATAAGCGGGATCAAACCACCGTCCTTACGCGGGCGCTGCACCCTCGTCAAGTGGGATTAAACCACTGTCCTTGCCAGGTGCCAGCAACTTATCAACAGTCTCATCTCAGCATAAGCGGGACAAACCCGACCCTTATGCCTACCAATCAACAATCTCATCTCTGCATAAGCGGGATGAACCCGGCCCTTATGCCTACCAAACCATAACTCATCAATCTTGAGGACATCCATAATCAATCAGGCTCAATAAATTATTTCAAATTATTCATTCTTGACCCATTTTCTTTTAAATAACAAACGCGTTCAATTCACATCTTGCAAAGAATCACTTTTCAAAACGGAGCCACTTTCCACATCTTCCCAACACTTCCAAACAATCACAAAATCATGCCAAATTCAAAATCTCTTTGAAAGACTCAAAATCATTCATTTCTAAATTAGGATTTAGTCATAAAATTTCTCAGCGGAGTCTTAAGACTTCAGGGGAGAATAACCTAGCTCATTTTTTAAATTCATTGAAAATCTCCAAAACCTTAACTTCTTGATTTGAATAAATAAAATAGAATTTAAACCAAAACCAAGTCATGTATCTAAATATTCCAAACCAATTTCAAAACCAACTAACTTAAACCAAAACTAAATCATTTAAATCGGAAACCAATTTCAATTCCATTCTTAAATCTGTTTCCAAAGGCTCGAAAAGTGTTTCAATTTTACTAAGTCAAGGTTTCATAAAATACTTCAAACTCTTCCTAAAATATCGTAAAGTGAAATTAGTCAATCGAACTCCATTAAAACTCCTTCAAATTTGCTTATTTAATCAAGTTCCAAACTTGAATATTTTCATCTTTAAATCAACTTTAAAACATGATTCTTTTCTAAAATAGTTTACATTCAAAATATAATAATTTTCTTAATAAAAAGGTTCAAAACTAATTCATTTATCGGTAATACAGTTCAAGGCATAATCCATTCCCTTTTTAAAATACCGTGTCAAATAAAGTCTCAAATTTTATAAAACTTTTGGCAGTATCTCCCATAAAACTTGGACTTTGCCACCTTGTACGGGTCCCAACCAAACTAATCCTCAACTCTTTCCAACAGGTTCAAGACCAAATCAGTTTCCAACAAAACAAAAGCTCAAACTTTCAGATTATCAAAATCATTTCAATTCAACCAATCCAAAAATCTCCAATTTATCAAAACAGACATTATCTCAATCAAAAAGGCAACCATATTCATTCAAGAAAAAATCAGACAATTCATAAGACTCACATAAAAACCATAAATACATTTCGCACAACATATCTATTTATAACAATTCTAATTTAAAATAATTTAGTTTTTATAAAAAGCTCCTACCTCGACCCGTCGCAATCATAACCCAAACGAATCAACCGAACTCTTTCCTCTCAGCCCGGGACCAACGACAACCACAAACTCAGCCCCTGATCTCTTTTGCAGCACTCACAGCAATGTATAAGTTGCATTCAACATACAGAACTCGAACCTACGTTACTAAAACCTTAGAGTTGATAACCAAACAGGATAGAATACTAATGCAGAGGTTTCCGAAATGCAAATACTTACCGAACTAAGAAAATGAAATAGCGGCAATAGCTAAACCGGTTTAACGGCAGTCCCGGCAACCACCTCGAGCGTCAGCGACGAACAAAACTCCGGCGACAGCGACTGTAACAAACAGACAGTGATGATAAATCTCTCGAAAACTCAAATGGAACGAAGACCAACTTAAACCCTTACCGGCAGCGGAGGATCTGGCGGTGACGGCTTCTCAACAGCGAGGAACGACGGATCTGATGGCAACACGAACTCCCTCTCTTCTTTGCGAACGGTGACAGTGTCTGACAGCAGGGAGGATGAATGGCAGCGGCGCAAGCAGCGGGACGCGGTGGGAACCTTCTTCCCGCAGTGGCTCCTTCATGAGTTCTCTCTCTCTTTGCCCGATTTCTCTCTCTCGTCGGCGTTGGGTGCCAACAGCGTTACAGGCTTAACGATGAGGACGACGGTGACGACAGGAACCCACGAAGGTGACGGCGGACATGACGCAACGGTGGATCGCGAGGCTGGCGCAAGCTCCTTCCTCTTCTGGTGTGCGACGACAACACGGCTGCGGTGGTTTCTCCCCTACTCGTGTCTCTACTCCTCGACGACTGCCATGGCGAGGCAACGGCGCTGCCCACCAGCTCCGGCGCCCTTCCACCAGCGCTCCCTCACCCTCAGATCTCCCTCTCTTCCTCCCCCTTCCTTCTTTCCCTCATCCTTTCTTTCTTCTTTCTTTCTTTTGTTTGTAGCAGCTGTATGTTAGGATTTGGAAAAAAGGTTTCTGCACTAAGAAAAGAGTGAGGGTGCGTTAGGGTAGTAAAGGCAGCAGCTAGGGTTTCTTTTGATAAGGGAAAATTGGTTTAATTAGGGTTAGGATTTGTGTATGGAATTAAGGATTTTGGAACTTAATTTGAAAACTAATTGAAACCTTAAAATTACTTTAGAATATTATTTGTGGTATAAAAATACTAATTAATTCTCAATCAATTTCTCTAAATGAAAATGCACAGTAATATAATTAATTTTCTTTATCCTTAAAACTTAAAGTATTAAATGATATAAATATAATTGATCTAAAATCAAATCATATAAAATTCTTATTATTTCATAACTACTAACTTTACAATTTAAATATATAAAATAACTCAATAATTGTAAAATTAGATAAAATCTTAATTTAAATAGTCCAAACTCATTATTTTTGGATTTCTAAAATTTTAAGTTGTAAATAGAAAAATAATCCATGATTTTAGAGTTTGGATGAAAACCTTAATTTATTTCAAATCCAGTTAATCAAAACTACCTTTAATTACCTTCAATATGATAATTTATGAAATTAAAACTGTATATAAATATATGATTTGAGATTAGTTTAAAATAGGACTTTTCAAAAGTCTTGGATCTTACATAATACGGTTTAAAATTTTAACCAGGCTCATATTTTAGTATTAAATACTCTGAGAGTCGTCGTAACACCAGAGCTATCAGAGTCACGCAGCAGAAAGCGTAAGCTTTGATAGTTAAGGTGTTACAGCTACGTACTACATATTATTTAACGAATAAATTATTATTTTAGTCTCTAATGTTTAGATTAAATTCTAATATGATTTTTAACGTTTTTAACGTTCTATTTTAATTCCAAAAAATTTCAAATGGGTTTAATATTATCCTATAATTAAATTTGGCATGAATAATTATCATATTTAAGAGTTAATATAACATTCGATTCCAATACCTAAATAAAATTGACTTATGAAAGATCACAATGTAAAAGTTGTTCGTTAATTATTCGAATCAAATTTAGCGATACATTGAATTTGTTTGAAATTTTTTGGGATTGAAATAAGACATTTGAAATATTATGAACAAAATTAGAATTTGGCCAAACATTGATGACTAAAATAATACTTTATCCTTATTTAACATATAAGAGCAGTTATAAAGTGTCTACTTATTAATTAAAGAGTTTAATTTTGATGTACTGATAATGCAAAATATTTGTTGGATAACTATTTACGTGATTAATATAAAAAATAATTATTTTTTTAATATTTTTTTACTAAAGATAAAGAGACTCAAATTCGCAACCTCTTAAGTGCGAGTATAAAAAGACTATATTATTTAAGTTATAACTCATTGACCTTATCTTTTTTAATATGATATTATATAATTGAATATATATATAATTATTTTACACTAATAATTTAATATTGTATTAAAATTAAATTCTTAATTAAATATCAACTTGAATCATATTATTTGTATAAACACACAAACATACTATACTTCCAATTTTGTACGTTACCTTTTATAAAAACAACGAAAGAAATAGATACAAAGATGGTATAGGTCAATAATATCTTTGAAAATGTCGTTCCCTATTTCTTATTGTTACATCCACATTTTGTCAATTTTCTTTCTTAATGCCGTACGGTTGACGAGCTAGATTTCTGTTGTTTTACATTTTGGAATATAAAATGTATATAATAATATATACTGCTTGAAGAACATATCTCCAGGAGATTCATATTCCTAAATAATAACGATCAAGATGCAATTATATATGTTGTGAACCAGTTTAAGAAACCAATTAATTAAGATAATAATGCCAAGCCATGTGACCATTGTTTATCGTTTACGCAAAGCTGTATGCCACCATACCTACTCTAGCAAACTTTTTTTCCCTATAGCTTTCTCAGTGTAATCTATTTATAATTATCTATTTTTATTATGTTCGTTCAATTCAAACTTTTTTCTTATTTTAAATCTTATACTCTTATGTTAAGTGTGATGTCAAAATTAAGAGATTTTACTATTGGATATAGTTAAAATTAAATGATAAAAAATAGTCCAATTTACTCTCCTATATATTAATGCACTAATGAGATCATGATTATTAATTCAATCAATACTCTTCATTATTTAACTAGTTTTAGTTCATCTCTTATATTTCTTTTATATTGCAAGTCCCATATATGTAAAAGACAAAGTCGTTCGAGAAATTATAAATACGAGACATTTTTCGTTTCAGAAATTATTTTTTATATTTGAGTTAGGTCCATTTAGTTCTAAATTTTAATATGGTATTAGAATTAATTTATTTTAATATTATTGATTACTTATCACAATCAAATATTAACACTTTATATGACTATTTGTGAACCTAACAAATTTATAAATATAAGACATCTCTCACTTTGTCAATTAGTTCTTAAAATTAAATTAGGTCTACTTAATTTTAAATTCTAATATTTATTTTTTCCTTCCCAAACACATATATTGTACCTTCTCACTAGGCACGATAATATATATCAAACTGCTAGGAATTAGAATATATAGAAAGAAATCATATTATATTTATTATTTTTGTGTATACTCAAAATAATATATTTTCTCATATAATATTAAAAGGTATTTTAATATTTGATTGAATTGATGAGCTAATTATTGTGTATTTTTTGTGTGTAATTTCCTAAAACTCCCCTAGATAGGGTTGAGCAACCTACGTAAAAAAAAATATTAAAAGGTTTTTTAATATTTGATTGTACGCCACACTCAAAATTTTAAAGCAACCTCTTTGTCTTGATTCAACAATCACACTATTATTGCTTCAATATTCAATCAAGTAGGAGTTATCGAATCCTTTTTTTTTTATGACAGAGAGTTATACTCTACTATCACTTGTTATTGGAAGACTTCAGCTAATAGAGTAATTAATAGAGTAAGCAGTTATAATAATGAGTCACCTAGTAGTTAAAATTTGTATTTAACTTTTAAATTTTTTTAATACTACAATTTTTAAATGAATTAATTAATTTTACAAATTTTTTATTAAGTGAACAATTTTATGATTTAAATTTTATTATATTTTCATATTTTACATGTATAATTTACTTTTTAGATTATTCACAAAAAACCTTGATTTTTTCTATATTAAAAAGTCAGACATCACATCTTGACCTAAATTCTTAAAATAATAATTATATACATATTTTCATTTTGGTGAATGCTACCCAACCCCCTCTAAAATAACATGTAAGTTACCCTTCATTACGTGTCACATTGTAATTGGTTCTTATCTTAACCATAGTTGGGTTATTTTATAATTTATTATTCTTAAAATATCAAAGCTCCACTCCCGTTAATTGAAGCACATTCCACTCCTCCATTCTTTGTTTATCACTTCATCACCTGGATTTGGTCCTTCCAAGCACCGTCGCGTTCGTGACAAAAAGCGCTAACGTTATCGCCATGCCCTCCCACACAACCTCTCTTCCCAGTATAGTATAGCCAGTACCTCTTTTTGGCGTGAATCACTGCTTACCCACGTAATTAATGGTTAATTTGGTTATTAAATTTTTTTATTAAAAAAATATATCTTTATTTAATTACGTGATGGAACATATATTTATATGTAAAATATAATATAATAAAATAAAGTTATTCAAAATATTTAAAAGTATAATTAAAATCATGAACATACAAATATAATAATAAAATTTGTACTCCAAAAAAATAAATATATTTTTTTATCATACATATATTATTTAAAAATAAATATATTATTAAAATTAATAACAGAAATTTAAAATGATAAAATTCAAATTTTTTACCGTATTTTTTATAGTATTTTTATTTTTTAATTTTTAATTTATTAGTACTTTATTATTTAATTAATAATTAAACAAATTATTTTTATGAAAAATTATTTTTTATATTATATTAGAGAAGAGACCAATATAACAGTTTAAAAAATAAATTGTATAAATATTTAAGAGATAAATATGAAATACATACCTAAGTAATGTTTAGTTTGGTTATTAATTTTTTTATTAAAATAAATCTTTATTTAATTACACGATAGAACATATATTCATATGTAAAATATAATATAATAACTCTATTTAGAGTACTTAAAAGTATAATTAAAATCAGAAAAAATATATTTTTATTGTACATAAATTATTTTAAAAATAATAAATGGTTAAAATTAATAACACAAATTTAAAATGATAAAATCTAACTTTCTTACAAGTATTTTTTATAATATTTTTATTCTTTTAATTTTTAATTTATTCGTACTTTATTATTTAATTAATAATTAAATAAATTATCTTCATGATAAATTATTTTTTGTATTATCTTAAAGAAGAGACCAATATAACAGTCTAAAAAATAATGTAAAAATAATTTAAAAAAAAATAGATAATATTAAAATTTTTAAATACAAAAGTAAATTATATAGATAGATATTTAAGAGAAAAATATGAAATACATGCCTAAAATAAATAAAACAGACAAAAATAATTCTCCATTTTTCAATAGTACTCCCATTTTGTCTGTTTTATTATTTTAGGTATGTATTTCATATTTATCTCTTAAATATTTATATAATTTATTTTTTAAACTGCTATATTGGTCTCTTCTCTAATATAATACAAAAAATAATTTTTCATAAAAATAATTTGTTTAATTTTAATTAAATAATAAAGTACTAATAAATTATAAATTAAAAAATAAAAATACTATAAAAAATACGATAAGAAAGTTAAATTTTATTATTTTAAATTTCTGTTATTAATTTTAATAATATATTATTTTTAAAAAATATATGTATGATAAAAAAATATGTTTATTTGTTTGGAGTACAAATTTTATTATTATATTTGTATGTTCATAATTTTAATTAAACTTTTAAATACTTTGAATAGATTTATTTTATTATATTATATTTTACATATAAATATATGTTCCGTCACGTAATTAAATAAAGATATATTTTTTTAATAAAAAATTTAATAACTAAAATTAACCATTAATTAGAGGTTGTGTGGGAAGACAGTAGATGGCGATGACGTTGGTGCTTCTTGTCACGAACGCAACGTGCTTGGAAGGACCGAATCTAGGTGATGAAGTGATGAACAAAAAATGGAGGAGTGGAATGTGCTTCAATTAACGGGAGTGGAGCTTTGATATTTTAAGAATAATAAATTATAAAATAACTCAACTATGGTTAAGATAAGGACCAATTACAATGTGACACATAATAAAGGGTAACTTACATGTTATTTTAGAGGGGGTTGGATAGCATTTACCTTTCATTTTATATCTACTTTGCTTAATAAATTCTCAATTGGTGGTAATAAACCTCATACCTTTCGTATTTGATATCTAAAAAAAGATATACAATAGTGATATATTTAATTTTTCATATTAATATTCTAAGTGCAAATATATTAAACTACCCATATGTAGTTCTACGTATTTTAAAGTCTGAATTAAACGGGTTTCATAAACATGCACAGAAGTTTTGTCATTATCACCTCACATACACTTTTTTATCATTCCAATACGATAAGAGTATTTTATATGAAGATCAAATGATTCATGGGAAAGAGAATCAAGAATATTATTTGTACCAATTATAGGATCCAGGAATTTATTTTGTGGCAACAACAATCCAATTTTTCCAACGGCATTTTTAAGAGATGTGGGACAGAAGTGGAAACGTGCCATATACTACGTTTTATATACCGCTTAAACTATAGTAATATATAGGTCGTAGTTATATGAATGATTGAAAATTGATTAAAAATTTTTAAATTATAAAAAAATATTTTATCCTTCAAATAAACAAATAATTAAGACAAAAATGACATTTATTTTTTTTCCCTCTTTTTTCAAAGGAAAACCAATTCTCATGCAACGTAGCAAGGCGTTAATCAAAGTGACATTAACTGATTTTGAATTGGATGGAGATTTATGAGGCCAAGTGGAAACAGCCGAACCACATTTGTTGGTCTATTTTGGTTGTGACGTAGCTGCTACCCACTCAGATTTTATTATTATTATTATTATTATTATTATTATTATTATTATTATTATTATTATTATTATTATTATTTGTTAATGTTATTTTTATTAAAATTTTTTATTAAATATGTAATAGATACTTTGTTGAAAATTTTATATTTTATCTTTTTATATAAACTTTCAATTGAGAATACTAAGATAATTCTTAGGGAAAAAAATCCTATTACATAAAGTAGTTGCTTAGATAAAAAATTTTTATATAAAAATAATAATTAAAATGTAGCCTCATATTATGTTAAATAGTTAAATCAAATATACAAAATTATTTATTACTTTTTATATGAAGATATATTAAGTAGTACTGTTTATTATATAATTTAGTGATTCTTAAAAGAAGAAGCACTATATACACTTAAATGTTGAATACATAATTCTCTTTCTCAGCACCAATCAGCTACCGAAGAGAAGTCATAACTCATAAGGCACTCATCATTTTAATCAATTGATGACTTACCTTCACCTAACTTTTTTTTTTCTCTTGTGGATTACGATCGAGTATGACTACTTTAGAATCATTAATTAATTTTATTGTTTTACTAATTAACAAGTACTCATATGTGGAGAAAGTACATAAAATTAATTTCTAGTTAATTTTTTTAATTTTAATTTTTTTTCAAAAGTATTTAAAGTTTATAATTTATAATTTATACCTTATGATTAAAAATTTATAATTTAAAATAAATAAAATACTTTTATATTGACTGAGAGCTGTTTACTCTATTTTAATTTTTTTTCTTTCTTCTATTTTTTAATTAACGTACATCCACGTGTAATCATATAGAATATTTAGATTGAGTTGGAGTTCTGAAATAAAAGTTTTAGTACGAATTGCATGCTCCTAATTGCATAATGTGCATGTGAAAACCGAAACAGACAATAATATCAAGACAAAGGAAAAGGTAAAGGGAAATGGAAGTGGGTCCCACGGGTATATTAATGCGGTTGTGAAGAGTGAAGAGTGAAGAGTGAAGAGTGAAGAGTGCAGCATCTACGTACTGCAGCTAAATTGTTTTCCATCACTTTCGTAATAATATAAATTTCTCTCTCATTTTCTTAGGTATATATTTCTATCTAAATACATTAAACTATTAATAAGTATATATTGTCTAAATATATTGAATATAATGAATCTTAGAAGGAAAAGATATACTTATTAATAAATTAAAAAATGTAGTAAAAAATATATGGTTCAACTTTAATTATTATATATTCGTGTATGGTTATATAATTTTTAAGATAGTAAAGTATTGAGTAAATTATCTTAATATATATGAAAAGAGGTTTATGTAAATATTTTTATATTGAAGAATCCAAAATTTTACATGTATATAATATAAGTAATGCTGGTATCATTAGGGTGCATTCGTTTTAATGTTTTTAGCAATTTCTTTCTATCCAGATATATTTGTATAGATGCTGTAAAATAATCAAAATTTTGAAAGAAAGAATAATTCTTTTGGAAATGCGAAATTCAGTAGTTTTGACTCAAATTATTTTAACTTTTGCATTTGGATAAATTACTATTTTATTGTTTATCTTGTGTTTATTTTGGTGCATTTTATATATTATTCTCACACCAATTCATTGAATTCGCATGTTTTACATTTTTTTTTTAATTTTGTGTTTTGATTGAAAATATACTTCTTTGGTACTAAATTTGCTAATTTTAATCTTCTCTTATTACCATTCGATGCCGTGATATGTTTGCTAAGTGTTTTCAGGGTTTATAGGGGGCAGAAATAGCTTAGAGGATGGAAAGGAAGCATGCAAAAGTGGAAGGAACACAAGAAAATGAAGTTTTGAGAATCTGGTAGCGACGCGCACGCGTGGACGACGCGTACGCGTGAATGGTGCAGAAGACAATCGATGCGTACGCGTGAAATGACACGTACGTGTGACCAGGATTTTGTCAAGCAATGCGTACGCATGACAAAGCGTCACGCGCTGTAGATATCAGAAAGCGCTGGGGGTGATTTCTGGACTCTTTTTTGCCCAATTCCAAGCCTGAAAACACAAATTAGAGGCTGCAAAGTGGGAGAATCATACATTCACTTCTCATTATTCACATAATTTTAGATTTGAGATGTAGTTTTCTAGAGAGAGAGGCTCTCTCCTCTCTCTAGGTTTTAGGGTTTTTAGCTTTAGTTCTTCTCAAATTCTGAATTCTATCTTATTTCAATTTAGTTTCTCTTCTACTTTTATTTGTTCTAGCATCCTAGTTTATCTATTTTCCTTGTTGATTACCTTATGTTGCCAATTTAGTTTATAAATGTTTGATGTTAGATTCAATTTCCATAGTAATGTAATTTATGTTTTCTATGGTTATTGTTGCTTTCTTTAATTTGTGTTATTGATGCTTGCAATTGGTTGTTTAAATTTAATATTCCTTGTTAGTTACTCTTCTATGTTTTTATGTTATGCCTTCTAAGTGTTTGATAAAATGCTTGGTTGGATTTTAAATTAGTTTTTTATATTCTTGACTTGGATTGATTAGTTAAGACTATAGAGTTATCAAATTCTTTTGTTGAAGGATGATTGAAAATAGCTGATTGGCTTAAGTTTCACTAAATCTAGTCTTTGATTAGGACTTTTGAACCTAAGTTGATTTTGCTCACTTGACTTATCTTCATTGCATAGGTTAACTAAGTGAAAGTGAAATACATAATTACCATCACAATTGAAGATGATAACGAGAACATGACTTCTAGTTCTCAATCCTAGTTAAGAGTTTTCTTAGTTATTAATTTAATTTCTTGTCATTTTATTTCCTTGTTCCTTATTTCAAAAATCCAAAAAGATACTTTTCCATAATCAACAGTAAAAAAACACTTTTCTGCAATTTCTTGAGAGAGGACCCGAGGTTTAATATTTCGGTTAATTTTATTTGGTCTGCATAAGTGACAAACATAATAAATTTGATTGAGGTTGAATTGTTGGTTTAGAACTATACTTACAACGCGATTATTTTGTGAAAATCTTAACCAACAATTTTACCACATCACACTTATATATAAAACATTAAATTATTAAAAGCAAGGAAAAACAAATATGTACAAGAAGTTATCTACATTATGATAAGCCTTTTATGAGGAAAAAATAAATTGGTCATCTCTGTTTTTTATGCTTTTTTTAAGTTGTTTGGTGCTCCAATATGATGGAAATGTGAATTTTAGTTTAAGTTGTGATTGAAATTTTTTTGTTTGGGTATTCTTCACTTTTCAGTAACAATAGCTACTATTATGTGTATGAAAACTTAGCCTTTGATTATTTGAGCATACACGTATCAAGTTATTATTTGCAGCAATGGTGATTCGTAAATTTTTTTGTTGCTTTAGTTTAAATGTTTCTATTAATAGTATTGTGTTGTTGTTGTGTTTTAAATGTTCCTTTGATTCTTTTTTTTTTCGAATACTCAGTGAGTGCTTAGTATTTGTTCTTGGTTGATTGATTTTGCACACTGATTGTGCTTGATGGTAAATTTTAAATTAATAACTCTGTTACTCGCTTATTGCTTAATAAAAATTGCATTGCTTGTGTTACTGATTTACTGTTCATTCTTATTTTTTTTGTTAAATTTTGTCAAAGTTGTTTTTTATGATAAATTGCACTACTTGTGTTACTGATTTACTACTCATTCAGTACTTTTTTTTCTGTTGTTAATCATTATGTTGAGCTTGTTAAAATTGAATTGAAAACTTTGTTAATTTTTGTTAAAAGTATGTTAATTATTGTGCTGACTTTGTTAAAATTATATCGAAAATTTTGTTAATCATAGTTAAATCTTGTTAATTTTTGTTAATCTTAGTATGTTTATTTATTATTTTATTATAAAATAGTTATTCTGATTGAACTACGATTGAACTGATTGGATCAGTAAATCAGTGAACCAATAATTAGAACGGTTCGATGACCGATCTGGTTTTTAGAATCTAGGTTATAGGTATGGTGTGAAGGAGGCCTGATTAGAGAAATCGGGGTTTTGTTTTTCCAGCGGGAAGAGTTTTGGATCATTACCACTAGGTGACCTCTAATGTGTCGGGGACGCCCTCTAGGCTGCTGGACAAGGATGATCTTCAAAAATGTAGGACGAGGGGGCCATTTGTGGTGATGGTGAGGCAGAGCATTATTACAAGTTGGTACTTGCCGGGGAGGATGAAAGGGTGTGCTATATCAACTTGCATTCTCCCCAGATTTCTGATTGGATATGGTTCATGAGTCGTTATTCACGAAGGGGGTTTGATTCCCGTTTTTTAATTTTGTCATGGCACTTTTGATAGATGTTTTATGACACTGTCCCAGTTGCACCTGAATAGTTGGGTGGCGATCCAGAATTTTGAGTTGGTATGTGATTTTTTGGAGATTCCAGCTCAGGTCGAGGTGTTTTTGTACTTTTTTCTTTGCACTATTCCGAATAAGGAGGGAAAGCATAAGAAAGAGTATGTTTCATTCTGAGCTCAGGCCCAATCGGCGAGTCTCTGGCTTATTCGAAGACTCATTACATGGTTTTAAGGAAGATTACTTTAAAATTCGTCTTGCTTGGGATCGGCATCCCTTTTGGTTGACCCAAAAAAGGGAGAACCGATTTTCAACCTACTAAAATTATGGTGCGGGCGCTTCCTATTTGATGAGGATAACTTATGAAGGGCTATCCTCAAAGAATAAAGATAAAGCCGATGTTCTGTTGGCTATTTGTGGGGATAGGCCTCATAATCCCCGGGATGTTATGGGATATCAAGAGGCAGGTAGGCAGCTTGTCGGTAGGTGTTTTGCGTAATTGTGCTTTGTTTTCTCCTTTTTTATTTTCACGGGGGAAGAACCTTCGAAGAAGGCAAAGGAGGCGAGTGATGTAAAACCCGCAAAATTAATAAATAATTAGCCAATAAATTAATTATTATTTATGAAAATTAGAAAATTAAATTTTATAGTTTAATGAAGTAGAGATAATTAAAATATGAATTTTGACACTAATTTTAAAGATTTTGGCCCAAAATTTGGCCGAACGGGCCAAACCAACCGAATCCAAACCAGGCCCAAAGCCTAACCTATAAAACCACTAAACGAGCCTCCTTCATGTTCATTATTGAACATACATTGAGGAAGAGGGATTTAATGCTGAAACACGCTAACCTCCCCCTTCTAATTTCAAATCTTTATAACTTTCAATTCAGAGCTCCAATTGACGAGTCGTCAGTGGCCACGCATTCATCTCGGAATTCTCTAGAAAACCCACATATCAATTTAGTAAAAATCATTCAATTTCTTACTCAGAAACTCTTCCCTAATTTCAAAATTTAAGGTTTTGAGTTTGATAGATTATGTGATTTTGATGTTCTAGGCTTGAGTTAGCTTGAGAAAACTATTGGGCTTTGTTCATTTGAGATGTGGATAAGGTAAAGAATTCCTATTTGTTTGGTGAATTTCCAATTTAGTAAACTCTATGTTGATTATAGTGATATTGTATGAATTAGATTGTGTGTTTGTTGATTTGGAGTTCAATTGGGTGGTTTGGAACAAAATCCGGGTGATTAAGCTTGAGAAATTGACGGTTGGAATTTTAAAGCTTGTGAAATGAGAGGTTTTTTAGGTGTTCTGAGTTTAGAGAGGAATCGGCCAAGGTATGATTTTGGTTTCTCATAGATAATATATAATGTTTTGTGAAAACATAGGCTAGATGACCATAGGATAGGTTAAAAATGTGAGAATATGTTAATGCTAGTAACCTTGATGGAAATGTGGAATTATATTGCGAATGAGTTGATGAATGATGATTTTGTTGAGTTGGTTGTAGGAATTATGTTAATTAATGTTGTTGATGGGAGTTGATGAATGATTATTGATGAATGTGAGTATTGATGATAGAAGATTGAGGATTGGTTGAGTTATATATGCGTCTCTGTGTGTGTGTGTTGAATAACGAATGAATTGAAAGCTGAAAATGATTTTGATATTGGAATTGGTTTGGCTTATTAGAAATAATTTGGAAAGGGTTTGAAAGGTGATTTGGTTGGGACCCGAGAAGGGTGGCAAAGTCCGAATTTTAAAGGAGATACTATCGAATTTTCTATAAAATTGGAGATTTAGTTTGAAGTATTATCTATACAAGTATGAATAAAAGAATTATATTATTTGACTTTGATTTAAAAAGAAAAGAAATGCATTATGTTTTGGAACTTGTTTTATTAAGAAAAGTATTGTGTTAGATTTTAAATTTATCAAGAAAAGTATTATGTTTTGAGTTTTGCTTAGATAAGAAGAGAATTATGCTTTGAGTGTGAATTATTGATGAACGGAATAGGAGGTGTGATGATGATAATTGTTGAATAAATTGAATGATGAAGAGGATGTATTTGATATGAAATTATTTTGTGGTGATCGTGGTTATTTACCGCCCACCATATTTTATAGAAAATTATTTTTTGGGGATCGTGGTTATTTACCGCCCACCAAATTTGATAAGAAATTATTTTGTGCGGATCGTGATTATTTATCACCCACGTGTGTATTGTTTTCCAATTGAAAACGTCTGTGGGGATCAAGGTGGTTTACCACCCACAGATGGTGAGGATTGAGGTGGTTTACTACCCACCAGGTGAGGATTGTGGTACTGTACCCCTCACCAGTTTTTAAGAGAACGATGTCCGAGTTAGCTACCAGACATGTCGGGTTGGCTGTATAACTGACAGATGAGACTCATCAGCCATAGGGCAAGCATACATGATATGCATATGTGTGTTTTATTTGATTGTGCATTAATTGGGCTTGCCTATGTGATTACTATGCTTACCTGCTATATTTGTAACCTGCTGTATTTGTATCCTACTTGTGTTTACTTTATCTGTATTGCTTGTTTGTGCACCAGAGTTTTGGAGGATTGGAGGAAGGCGGAAGTTAGAGCTTAAGTTAGAAAGGAATTAGAAATAAGAACCTTAGATAACCTACCCTGTTTATGGTTTTCCATTTATAAACTTTAAGATTTAAATCTGAGTGTTGAAGTTCTAGAATGGCCTCTGGCTTTCCTGGGTCCTTATATATTATGTATATGAGCACCATTACCATGCTGAGAATCTCTAGTTCTCATTCCATATCTATGTTGTTATTTTCAAATGCAGGTAGAGATGTGCCTCGGTGAGCATCTGGAGGTTTTTCTGGCAAGCAAAGTTGGGAAGTTATACTTTGGAGTTGTCTGTTATGTATTTTCTGTTCATAGATTCTCCTATATATATATGATGTTTAATCCTCTTAGAGGCTTTTTTGGAGAACTAGGTGTTTTTTTTATGCATGTTGGGTTATCTTGGGATATATACTAATGCTTTTATATGTATTTAATACTCCAGCCAGCCTTATCTTCGCAGGTTGTATCCGGAGCTTGATATTATGTATTTTGGTGCTCAATTCTTTGTATATACTCACGTCTTACCCTTATCTTTTCTCCAGTTTTACATTTACGAGTGTAATGCGCTTTTCTTTTCACGGTTTTTGCTTAAACCTTTCTTCAAGGCTCCTAGTTACAAATTTCTTCAACTATATCTACATATATATTTTATTCTTAAAGGTCGTAATACCTCACCACCTCTATTTTATGACTTAAGCGTAAGGCTCTGTGTGGTAGGGTGTTACATTATGGTATCAGAGCAGTTCGTTCCTGTAGAGTCTGACGGACGGACTGACTATGCTTCTAGGCATACTCTGGGTGTCTGAACATGCTAAGCTAGGTTATCTAACTAATAAATATGTCATGAATGTTCATGATTATGCATTTGGGATTTTGAAGCACTAGACTTGCGATATTGAAACTGATCACCTTGATATCACTTGTTTAGTGTGAATAGGAACCAGATGGCGACTCGTAGACGCGGTTGCAAGGGAGGCAGAGATAGAATAGGTACTGCAGACCTTGAAACAACAAGAAATAACCCTGTGAACTTTATGGATGCCCTGGAAAATATGGCTGCGGTTATGCAGGAGACAGTCGAAGCACTAGGAAATCAAGTTGGAAATGGAAACGGTACTAATGGGGATAACGGGCCAATGATGGTTGCAACTTTTTTGAAGATACATCCACTGATCTTCGGAGGAACCACGAACCCCACTGAGGCCAACAACTGGTTTCAATCAATTGAGCAGGCTTTACAAGCACAACAAGTCCCTGAAGATCAACATTTTGAGTTTGCAACTTATCAGTTAGCTGGTGAAGCCCAGTATTGGTGGCAAGGACGTGACGCCTTCTGCAACAGGGTGATGCTGCTATACTTTAGGATGCATTCTGAACTGAGTTTTACAAGAAATACTTTCCCAACTCGGTCAGAACGGCTACAGAGCTTGAACCACTTCAGTTGAAATAGGGTCAGATGTCGGTCGCTGAATACACCAACAAGTTTGAGGAATTGTGTCGATTCTCTAAGATTTGTCAGGGAACTCCAGGAGACTTTGAGGAGTGAAAGTACATCAAATATGAAGGAGGACTTCGAAATTATATATTGAATTATGTGGCCCGATAGAAATCAGAGTTTTCTCAAACTTGGTAAAAAAGAATAGAGTCATGGAAAAATGTTTAAACAAGGCTGTTGTGGAGGGGGTAAAAGCCGGGAGTTCTGCCGAAGGGACCATAACCAGAATTTTGCATCGAGGGGTCAACAGTTCAAGAGGAGTGGTAGTCGCCAGGGAAGTGATAAAGGGAAGCAAGTGATGCCTTATCCCGAGGATGTGAGGTGCCAAAAGGTGCAAAAGTTTTCATCCAAATAGGCTGTGCCGAAAGGGTTTAGGCCTGTGTTATAGGTGCGGGGCTGATGATTGGATTTTTGACGGTTTAGAATTTTTCAAATGAAATCTCGTTGCAAGTATAGTTTCTAAACCAACACTAATCCTTTCATACAAAAATTTGTTTGTCACAAGTAACAAACCCCTAAAATCTATAAACCGAAGTATTTAAACCTCGGGTTGTTCTCCCTATGAATTACAATAAAGTGTCTTGTTATTGGTTGTGAGTTATTTTTGGGGTTTTGATAAGAGACATGAAAGATAAATGGCAAGAAAGTAAACTAATGGCTAAAAAGGTCTTGACAAGGGTTGGTGGTCAAGGATCTCTATCCTAATCACTAACCACAATATGAGAATTGGCAAGGATTAATCTCATTAAATCATCCTCTAACTAGTAGTAAAGGAAAGTCAAATGAGCTATATCAATCCTAGTCCATAAGTCCTAACTCTCCACTAATTCAATTAGTGAGAACTAGAGTAAATGGCTCCCAATCATCAATTACTTGGACATTAGTAATTCAAGAGTTCCTAAGTTACCTTTCCAAGCCAAGAGTATAAAATTCTACTCTAAAATCCAACCAAGCATTTCATCAAACCCTTGGAAGGCATAAAAGGAAAGCATAGTAAAATTACAAAAAAAGTAAATCTACACTACTCAATTGCAAGGAATTAAACAACAACAAATCAAATGAACACAATTATTATGAATTACCTCTAATTGAATTGAAAGAGAATAGGAGGAACAAAAGTAGATCTACAACAAAGTATAAGAACAACATAAAGGAAATTACAACAAAAGAATAGAGGAAGATGAATGTAACAACAAGGAATTAAGAGGATAGAAGTAGAAGAAAGCAAAGATTAAAACCTAGATCTAAGAACTAATCCTAATCCTAATCCTAATTCTAGAGAGAAGTGAGAGCTTCTCTCTCTAGAAACTACTTCTAACTAATCCTAATGAGTGTGTAAAATGAATGGCATCCCCTTTGCTCTTCAATCATTGGCTTTAAATAGCATCTTTGGCGCCAAAGTTGGTTGGAATTGGGCCCCACAACCCTTGAGAATTCGTTGGCCACGTTTTCATTAAAAAATCATAAACCAATACCGACGCGTACGCGCACATCACGCGTACGCGTCCATGGGGTAATTCGCAGGTGCGCGCAAGCGCCAGGTGCGCGCGCGCGTCCATGGGCGAGTTCAACTTCTTTGACTTTTCATGATTTCTCCACTTTGCATGCTTTCCCTCTTCACTCCTTTGATCCATTCCTAGCCTTTTCAATCTGAAATCACTAGCAAACATATCAAGGCATCTAGTGGAGTCAAAGGAAGATTAAAACCATCAAATTAAGGGTCTAAAAGCATGTTTTCACATCTAAGCACAGATAAGGAGACAATCACAAAACCATGCTATTTCATTGAATAAATGTGGGTAAAAGGTGATAAAATCTCTTAAAATCAATACAAGATAAACCGTCAAAATGGGGTTTGTCAACCTCCCCACACTTAAACCAAGCATGTCCTCATGCTTAAACCAAGACCGAAGTAAAGGGTATGGCATTTATTTAATGGAAACTAACTAAATGCAATCTACCTATATGCAACTATCTACATGAATGCAATTGCTTGGTCAAAATAAATCAATTTCTCAAGAAGCATATATACACAAGGGCTAAGGACTAGCAAGTCTAATCCACAATTGAATTGAGTTATTAAATATTTTTACAAACTTGCATGAAAAGAGATGATCATAGGTGGAGACATGTAATTGAGCATCAAACCCTCACCGGTAGTGTTTGCACTCTATTCGCTCAAGTGTTTAGGGTCGATTCTCTCAATTCCCTCCTAATCATGCTTTCTAAGATTTGTTCTTCTTCTAACAATCAACAAATATTTCATGCATGCATACATATATCATGAGGTCTTTTCTTTGGTTGTAATGGGGCTAGGGTCAAGGTAGGATGCATATATGGTTAAGTGAGCTTGGAATTTGAATCTTTGATAAGCTTAAACTTCCCACCTAGCCTATGACATCCTATACAAATTCAAAGCTAACCTAACTACCCATTTCTCACTTTTTCACATACTCATGCATTTCCTTTTCATTTCACAACACCTATGCATTGATTTTATTGGACTATACTTTGATTTGGGGCATTTTGTCCCCTTTTTATTCCTTTCTTTTTTTTTCTTCTTTTTCTTTCTTTTTCTATATATTTTTTTTCTTTTCCATATTATTTTTTTCTTTTGTTTTTCTCATTTTTTTTCTATATACAAGAATCTCAATGCATAAGGTTTTACATTTGATCAATATGTGAGTATGTACCCAATTCTCAATATTTTCAATAACAATACAAATACACCCCTTTTATTCACCCAGTGTCCCAAGATTCCCACACTTGAATGATACTCACACACTAGCCTAAGCTAATCAAAGATCCAAATAAGGACTTTTATTGTTTTCCGCTTTAGGCTTGTAATGTGCTAAATTTAAGAACAAGTGGGTTAATCGTAGGCTCAAAGTTGGCTAACAATGGAAGATAAAAGGTAAGGCTATTTGGGTAAGTGAGTTAAATGAAATGATGGCCTCAATCATATAAATGCATGAATACACAAAATAATGGACATAAAGAATCAAACAAATCAAAGATTACATTCATAGAAAGAGAGTAATGCACACAAGAAGGAAAATAGGTGGTTATAGGATGTAACCACACCATTAGGCTCAAATCTCACTTGCTTGTGTTCTTAGCTCAAAAATATGATCCATAATATATATAATTCAAGCAAGTTCTATGAAAAGTTTTTACTCAAATCAATTAAGGTGCCCTATAGATAGAAATCTTGAAAAATTCATTATTTTGACTAAGCTTATTGTGTATATATATGCAATAAAAATCCTAAAAACCTAAAATGAAATGCAAAAGTGTTGGGATTAGAAGTTTGTCACCCAAAATCGCCGAACGGTCGGACGACCTCCCCACACTTAAAAGTTTGCACCGTCCTCGGTGCACGCAAAGGAGAGCAGGGTGGACGGGTTGTTGCAATTGATGAGCTTCTGCACAAGGTTGTGCGGAGGACTTGTTTGTTGCCCCATTTAGAAACTTTCCTTTCCTTTCGTATTGGTGGCCAACCCAAAAGAAAAGAAAGAAAAAAAATTAAGCCTATAACAAAGATATCAAGGCAATTGGAACATAGGCGGGGGCTAATGCCAAGTAGGTTTATGGTTCTCTACTACATGGTAGCTACAACATGTAGAGGAGGAAACAATAAGAGAAAATGGCATATCAATGATACTTGATGCAAGAGTAAGGTCAAAGCATGAAGAGCATGATGAGCATCAAGTTCGAACAAGAGAGAGAGGGCCATGAAAGACAATATAAGGTTGTATCAATGCACAAAGAACACGAGTGCATAAAAGATTGAGCATTGATTTGAAAGTTTTATCACCCAACAATATCAAACAAGTCAATATCAAACAAGTCAAGAGGCACCAAAATAATGCAAGAATTTCTCAACAATTGAGTGTAAGAATCCAACACCATTAATGAAATGACACTTAGAAAAAAAACTGAAAACATGCTATAGAAACAAAATGAAAATAGAAAGAGTAGAAGTATGCGAATGCATTGAACAAAAGAAAATGGAAGATGAGAAAAAAAAACTCCTTTTTTTTACCGACACGTACGCGTCATGCGCGCTTACGCGTCGATGTGCATATTGGTTGAAGGACGTGTACGCGCCAAGTGCGCGCACGCGTGCGTCGAGTTAGGCCGGAGGCATAATGTCGGCCCAAAAGTGGCATAACTCTCGGGTAGAAGTACCGGGAGTGCAGATTATGCAATCGACGCGCGCGCGCAAGTGTGCGTGCGCGTGCATTGCCAATTTAAGATCATGTGCGTGTACGCACCAAGTGCGCGCACACATGCATAGGCTTATGCCTTAGGCCCAATGTTCGCACAGTGCAGGCCTAACTCTCGGGTTTTTGGCTGGAGTCGAATTTTTTTGCATCCACGCGTACGCGTACAGTGCGCGTCCGCGTGGATGGTCGAAAAATGCTCAGGTGCGCGTACGCATTATGTGCGCACACGCGTGGATGGTGTTCTGTTTTTCAAAAATTTTTTCTAAGTTCTTACACCAATCCAAGCCTTTCAATCCTCCAAACAACTACCAAAACACCCTAGAACCTTATTCAACATACTATACTACTAACTAAACTCAATAAAACAATAAAAACAAGAAATTAAACTAATTCTACCAATATTTACAAAAGATAAAAAATGAAAATGAGAATCTACCTACAATGACAACTCAATTCACGTATTAACAAACTAAAAGAGTATGGAAAGAGTTTACCATGGTGGGGTGTCTCCCACCAAGCACTTTTATTTATTGTCCTTAAGTTGGACTTATGGGGAGCTTCTTATCAAGGTGGCTTGTGCTTGTATTCATCTTGGAACTCCCACCAATGCTTGGTTCTCCATTGTGCCCCAAGATTTCTCATGGATTGAGCCAAGTGTTGATGGAGTTCTTCACAAGCTTGGGGCTCCCAAAGTTGATCCTCTTCTTGTGATCCGGGGTCCCACACTTTGTTTTCACACCCGTCTTGAGGTTGATCATCATTATTAGTCCAACCGGGTGGTGAGTAAGGTGAATTCTCTATAAAGTGCCCAACAATCCTTCTAGACTCATCTATTTGAGCACTACTCCATCCTTTATATCTCATGTTTGATGCATCAACCATAATGAGCCTTGATTTGCAACGCCCACCACAAAAATTTTTCCGCTTACGCTTCATCCCACAAACTTCCCTAAGTTGGCCATCCGTTTCAAGCAAACCATATTCAAGTGGGATAATAAAACTAATAGAAATGAATTTCACCCACTCAAATGAAGGTGTAGATGGCAACCTAGACAAAGATGCTTCCAAAGATCTTGACAAAGCATAACCAACCCTCGTTCTTCCATTTCTAGGGACTTCCACCTCTTCACAAGATCTCTTAATCTCAATCCTTTGTTTAACAATTTTATCTAAACCTTTTCCTTTACTCAAATCATAATAGGGAGGATGACAAAAATTTACCTCCTCAACGCTTTCAAATCCAATCGGAGAAGGTTCTTCATGCTCAAAGGATTCTTTACCACTAAGACTTGATGCTTGATCTTCATCACCAAGGGAACGCAATTCTTTCTCTATCCCATCCAAGTCTTCATATGGAATATGCCTTGGAAGGTGTGCACTTTCCTCCCTAGCATCAATTTCAATCATCTTGGAGGGGTTTTCTTCAACTCTATGTTCTCATGGAGGCTCCGCATCTCCTAAGTCTTCTACCACTTCTTCTGTGTCTTCAACAATCAAAGCTTCCTCCAATTGTTCCAATACAAAGCAACTTCCCTCATTTTCCACCGGAGTTTCCAATCTCTCCTTCATGCTATGTTCTTCATTTGATTCTCCACATGTAGCCATGGGAGTTCCTTGAGTGTTCAAGCATTGGGAGGCTAATTGATTTGTTACCGCATCCAAGGCGGCCATGAAATTTTGCACATCCCTTTTCATCTCTTCTTGCCCTTGAACAAGAACACCAAGGGTTTCATCCATTAGAGATTGGGGTGGTTGGAAGGATTCATCATTTTGGGGGAAGGGTTCATAGTAGGAAGGTGGTTCTTCTTGGTAGCGTTGTGGTGGTTCAATGTTTTCTATTCTTTCCACTTGTTGCACAACACACTCCATAGTTGCTTGAAATTGATCAAATGCTTCCTTGAGATGATCCCTTGACTATTATTCCTCTTGGATAATATGATTAGGATCATGTGGCTCTTGAATCAATGGATATGAGTATTCTTCTATGGGAGGTTGTGGTGGAAAGTAGTATTCATCTTGTGGTTGAAAATTTTCATATGTTGGAGGTGGTTCATCTTGGTAATAATATGGAGGGGGTGGCTCTTGAAAATGTTGATGTTGGGGTGGTGGTAGCTCTATGTGTGGTTCATATGGCTCATATGGTTGTTGGTATGATGGATGTGGATTAGGGTCATGATGAGCGGATAATTTATATGCTTTTTGGCATTGTTTTTAGTATGTTTTTGGTAGTTTTAGTTGAGTTTTTATTATATTTTTATTAGTTTTTAGTTAAAATTCACTTTTCTGGACTTTACTATGAGTTTGTGTGTTTTTCTGTGATTTCAGGTATTTTCTGACTGAAATTGAAGGTTCTGAGCAAAAATCTGATCCAGAGACTGAAAAGGACTGCAGATGCTGTTGGATTCTGACCTCCCTGCACTCGAAGTGGATTTTCTGGAGCTACAGAAGCCCAATTGGCGCGCTCTCAACGGCATTGGAAAGTAGACATCCAGGGCTTTCCAGCAATATATAATAGTCCATACTTTGCCCAAGATTTGATGGCCCAAACCTGCGTAGCAATCCGGCCTCAGAAATTCCAGCGTTAAACGCCGGAACTGGCATAAAACTTGGAGTTAAACGCCCAAACTGGCATGAGAACTGGCGTTTAACTCCAGAAAACGTCTCTACACATAAAAGCTTCAATGCTCAGCCCAAGCACACACCAAGTGGGCCCGGAAGTGGATTTTTCTGTCATTTACTCATTTCTGTAAACCTTAGGATACTAGTTTACTACTTATAGGACCTTTTGACTTTGTAATCCGTACCGGATGACCTCATAACATTTTGTACACGTTTCTTTCCACAGTATGAGTCTCTAAACCCCATGGTTGGGGGTGAGGAGCTCTGCTGTGTCTTGATGGATTAATGCAATTACTACTGTTTCTCATTCAATCATGCTTGCTTCCATTCTAAGATAATACTTGTTCTTAACCCGGATGAATGTGATGATCAGTGACAATCATCATCATTCTCAACTATGAACATGTGCCTGACAACCACCTCTGTTCTACCTTAGATTAAGTAGTTATCTCTTGGATTCTTTTATCGGAATCTTCGTGGTATAAGCTAGACTGATGGCGGCATTCAAGAGAATCTGGAAGGTCTAAACCTTGTCTGTGGTATTCTGAGTAGGATTCAATGACTGAATGACTGTGACGTGCTTCAATCTCCTGAAGGCGGGGCGTTAGTGACAGACGCCAAAAGAATCACTGGATTCTACTCCAGTCTGATTGAGAACCAACATATGGAATGCCGTGCCGTGACAGGGCATTAGGAATCGTTCCAATGAGAGGATGGGAGGTAGCCGCTGACAACGGTGAAACCCTACACATAGCTTGCCATGGAAGGAGACTTGCGTGTTTGAAGAAGAAGACAGTAGGAAAGCAGAGATTCAGAAGATGGAGCATCTCCAAAACCCCAACCTATTCTCCATTACTGCAAAACAAGTAACCATTTCATGTTCTTTTACTTTTTACAATCAATCCTGATAATTTCTGATATCCTGACTAAGATTTACAAGATAACCAGAGCTTGATTCAAGCCGACAATCTCCGTGGGATCGACCCTTGCTCACGCAAGGTATTACTTGGACGACCCAGTGCACTTGCTGGTTAGTTGTGCGGGATTGCAAAAGTGTTATTGCAATTTCGTGCACCAAGTTTTTGGCGCCGTTGCCGGGGATTGTTCGAGTTTGGACAACTGACGGCTTGTCTTGTTGCTTAGATTAGGATTGTTTTCTTTTTGTTGGTTTAGAGTCTTTTAGTTGAGTCTAGTTTCATATTCTAAGTTTGGTGTCAATTGCATGCTTTTTGTTTTTCTTCTTTTAATTTTCGAATTTTTCTTGTTCTTAGCCCCTTTTTGATTCATAAAAGTTCTAAGTTTGGTGTCCTCTTTGTGTTTTTCCTTTAAAATTTTCGAAAAAAATTAGTGTTTGATTTTCAAAAATTTTAAGTTTGGTGTCTTTTGGTGTTTTTCTCTTTCCTCTTTTTAAGAATCAAATCTTTTTCATAAAAATTTTCTCAATCATATCTTTTTAATTGCTGTTTTCAAAATCTTTTTTTCACTAATTGATTCAGTTCTCAATTTGCTTTGATCTTATTTTATTTTTAATTTTCGAATTTTATTTTATTTTCCTTTAATCTTATTTTATTTTATTTTAATTTTCTTTTTTTTCGGTTATTTCAAAATAAAAATAAAAACAAACAAAATTTATCTCTTTGCAATTATTATCATTTTCCTTTTGTCCATTATGGACTTAAGTGGAATTAACCAGTCCAGAAGGACTCTGGGGTCCTATGCCAACCCCAGTACAGCTGCATATGGGAGTAGCATCTGTGTACCTCCCATCAAAGCAAGCAGCTTTGAGCTAAACCCTCAACTCATTATCATAGTGCAGCAAAATTGCCAGTATTCCGGTCTTCCAGAGGAAGAACCTACTGAGTTTCTGGCACAGTTCTTACAAATTGCTGACACAATACATGATAAAGAGGTAGATCAGGATGTCTACAGACTGTTACTGTTTCCATTTGCTGTAAAAGATCAAGCAAAAAGGTGGTTGAATAACCAACCTACAGCAAGCATAAAGACATGGAAACAGTTATCAGAAAAATTCCTGAATCATTTTTACCCTCCAAAAAGGATGACACAGCTAAGGCTGGACATCCAAGGCTTTAAACAAAAGGATAGTGAATCCCTTTATGATGCCTGGGAGAGGTATAGAGGTATGCTCAGAAAATGCCCCTCTGAAATGTTTTCAGAGTGGGTACAGTTAGACATTTTCTACTATGGGCTTACAGAAAAAGCTCAGATGTCTTTAGACCGCTCAGCTGGTGGATCTATACACATGAGAAAGACAATTGAAGAAGCTCAAGAGCTTATAGACACTGTTGCTAGAAACCAATATCTGTACTCTAGCAATGAGTTCTCTCCAGAAGAGGAAGTCATGACAGTAGTCACTGACTCTAATCCTCAAGAACAGATAAATGAGCTTAATCAACAATTGCTCCTGATGACAGAACAGTTAGCAGAATTTAAAGAAATGCTCCATGATACTAAGGTTGCTAACAAGAGCATAGAACTGCAGTTGAATCAAGCAAAACAGCAAATATCTAAACAAATAACAGAAGAATGTCAAGCAGTTCAACTGAGGAGTGGGAAAACACTGAATGCCACTGCTCAAAAGAGCAAGAAGTCAATTAAGGAACAGTTGACAGAGGATGACCAAGCCACTGTTCAAAATCCCTCTGAGGACAGTAAGAGCCCAGAGAGGAATATTATTGGCGTTCAAACGCCAGAAAGGGAAGGAAAGCTGGCGTTAAACGCCCATTCCTTGCCCAATACTGGCGTTCAAACGCCAGAACAGGGAGGAAAGCTGGCGTTAAACGCCCATTCCCTGCCCAGTTCTGGCGTTCAAACGCCAGAAAAGGGGGAGAAGTTGGCGTTTAACGCCCAAACTTCATCCACTCCTGGCGTTCAAACGCCCAAGGAGAATCAGGCACCTGAGAGTTTTGATGATTATCCCCCTAACAAGGCCTCTTCAACCATTTCTGTAAGGAATAAACCTGCAGCATCTAAGGTTGAGGAATATCAAGCCAAGATGCCTTATCCTCAGAAACTCCGCAAAGCGGAACAGGATAAGCAATTTGCCCGCTTTGCAGACTATCTAAGGACTCTTGAAATAAAGATTCCGTTTGCAGAGGCACTTGAGCAAATACCCTCTTATGCTAAGTTCATGAAAGAGATCTTAAGCCATAAGAAGGATTGGAGAGAAACTGAAAAAGTGTTTCTCACTGAAGAATGCAGTGCAGTCATTTTGAAAAGCTTACCAGAAAAGCTTCAAGATCCTGGAAGCTTTATGATACCCTGCACATTAGAAGGCGCCTGCACCAAGATAGCCCTATGTGATCTTGGAGCAAGCATCAATCTAATACCTGCATCCACTATCAGAAAGCTTGGGTTGACTGGAGAAGTCACACCAACCAGGATATGCCTCCAACTTGCTGATGGTTCCATTAAACACCCATCAGGCATAATAGAGGACATGATTGTCAAGGTTGGGCCATTTGCCTTTCCAACTGACTTTGTGGTGCTGGAAATGGAGGAGCACAAAAGTGCAACTCTCATTCTAGGAAGACCTTTCCTAGCAACTGGACGAACTCTCATTGATGTACATAAAGGGGAAGTAACCCTGAGAGTCAATGAGGATGAGTTCAAGTTGAATGCTGTGAAAGCTATGCAGCATCCAGACACACCAGAAGACTGCATGGACGTTGACATTATTGATTCTCTGGTAGAAGAGATCAATATGGCTGAAAGCCTAGAATCAGAGCTTGAGGACATCTTCAAAGATGCTCAACCTGATCAAGAAGAACTAGAGGAAGTAAAGGAATTTTCGAAAATTCCTCAGGAGGAGGATAAGCCTCCCAAACCTGAACTCAAACCACTACCATCATCCCTGAAATATGCATTTCTGGGAGGAGGTGACACTTTTCCAGTGATTATAAGCTCAGCTTTAAATCCACAGGAAGAGGAAGCACTGATTAAAGTGCTGAGGACACACAAGACATCTCTTGGGTGGTCCATAAGTGATCTCAAGGGCATTAGCCCAGCTAGATGCATGCACAAGATCCTATTGGAGGATAATGCCAAACCAGTGGTTCAACCACAGAGGAGGCTAAATCCTGCCATGAAGGAGGTGGTGCAGAAAGAGGTCACTAAATTACTAGAGGCTGGGATCATTTATCCTATTTCTGATAGCCCCTGGGTGAGCCCTGTCCAAGTTGTTCACAAAAAGGGAGGCATGACAGTGGTTCATAATGAAAAAAATGAACTGGTTCCCACAAGGACAGTCACAGGGTGGCGCATGTGTATTGACTACAGAAGGCTCAATACAGCCACCAGAAAGGATCATTTTCCTTTACCATTCATAGACCAAATGCTAGAAAGACTAGCTGGCCATGATTATTACTGCTTTTTGGATGGCTATTCAGGCTACAACCAAATTGCAGTAGACCCTCAGGACCAAGAGAAAACAGCATTCACCTGCCCTTCAGGCGTGTTTGCCTATAGGAGAATGCCTTTTGGTCTGTGCAATGCACCTGCAACCTTCCAAAGGTGCATGCTCTCTATCTTCTCAGATATGGTAGAGAAATTTCTGGAAGTCTTCATGGATGACTTCTCAGTATATGGAGACTCATTTAGCTCCTGTCTGAACCACCTATCACTTGTCCTGAAAAGATGCCAAGAGACTAACCTGGTTTTAAACTGGGAGAAATGTCACTTTATGGTGACTGAAGGAATTGTCCTTGGGCACAAAATTTCAAGCAGGGGAATAGAGGTGGATAAGGCAAAGGTAGAGGTAATTGAAAAATTACCACCACCTGCCAATGTTAAGGCAATCAGAAGCTTTCTGGGACATGCAGGATTTTACAGAAGGTTTATCAAGGATTTTTCGAAAATTGCCAAACCTCTGAGTAATCTGCTAGCTGCTGACACTCCATTTATCTTTGATAATGAGTGTCTGCAGGCATTTGAGACCCTGAAAGCTAAATTGGTCACAGCACCAGGTATCTCTGCACCAGATTGGGCATTACCATTTGAATTAATGTGTGATGCCAGTGATCATGCCATTGGTGCAGTGTTGGGACAGAGGCATAATAAACTTCTGCATGTCATTTATTATGCTAGTCGTGTTCTAAATGATGCACAGAAGAATTACACAGCCACAGAAAAGGAATTACTTGCAGTGGTCTATGCCATTGACAAGTTTAGATCCTACTTAGTGGGATCAAAGGTGATTGTGTACACTGACCATGCTGCTCTTAAATACTTACTCACAAAGCAGGATTCAAAACCCAGGCTTATCAGATGGGTGTTGCTTCTGCAAGAGTTTGATATAGAAATAAGAGACAGAAAAGGGACAGAGAATCAGGTAGCTGATCATCTGTCCAGAATAGAGCCAGTAGTTGGGGCGTCCCTCCCTTCTACTGAGATTTCTGAGACTTTCCCAGATGAGCAATTATTTGCCATTCAGGAAGCTCCATGGTTTGCAGACATTGCAAACTATAAAGCTGTGAGGTTCATACCCAAAGAGTACAGTTACATGCAGAAAAAGAAATTAATTTCAGATGCCAAGTACTACCTTTGGGATGAACCATATCTCTTTAAGAGATGTGCTGACGGAGTGATCCGCAGGTGTGTACCCAGAGAAGAAGCACAGAGGATCCTATGGCACTGCCATGGATCACAGTATGGAGGACATTTTGGAAGTGAGCGAACAGCCACTAAAGTCCTCCAATGTGGCTTCTACTGGCCTACTCTCTATAAAGATTCCCGAGAGTTTGTGCGTAACTGTGACAGTTGCCAAAGAGCTGGTAACCTGCCTCATGGATATGCCATGCCTCAACAAGGGATATTAGAGATAGAGCTGTTTGATGTATGGGGAATTGACTTCATGGGGCCATTCCCACCATCATACTCAAACACTTACATTCTGGTGGCAGTGGACTATGTATCTAAGTGGGTAGAAGCAATTGCTACACCCACTAATGATACTAAGACCGTACTGAAATTCCTCCAGAAGAACATTTTCAGCAGATTTGGCGTTCCCAGAGTGCTAATCAGTGATGGGGGCACTCATTTCTGCAATAAACAACTATACTCTGCTATGGTCAGATATGGAATTAGCCACAAAGTGGCAACTCCGTATCATCCACAGACAAATGGGCAAGCAGAGGTCTCTAACAGAGAACTAAAAAGAATCCTAGAACGGACTGTAATGGCCCGAAGAAAGGATTGGGCAAAGAGCTTGGATGATGCTCTATGGGCATACAGAACAGCATTCAAGACTCCTATAGGCACCTCTCCATACCAATTGGTGTATGGGAAGGCTTGCCATTTGCCTGTGGAACTGGAACATAAAGCCTACTGGGCAACCAGATTCCTAAACATGGATGCACAGTTAGCTGGTGAAAAAAGACTGCTACAGCTGAATGAGCTAGAGGAGTTCAGACTCAATGCCTTTGAAAATGCAAAAATTTATAAGGAAAAGGCAAAGAAATGGCATGACAGGAAATTGTCAACCAGAGTCTTTGAGCCAGGACAAAAAGTTCTGCTCTTCAACTCTAGGCTCAAACTGTTTCCAGGAAAACTCAAATCCCGTTGGGGGGGTCCATATGTGATTACAGGAGTGTCACCATATGGATATGTTGAGCTTCAGGATATTGATTCTGATAAGAAGTTCATTGTTAATGGACAGAGAATCAAACACTATCTTGAAGGAAACTTTGAGCAGGAGTGCTCAAAACTGAGACTAGAGTGATTCTCAGTGAAAGTCCAGCTAAAGACAGTAAAGAAGCGCTTACTGGGAGGCAACCCAGTCATTAGTAGGTTGTATGATTGTTCTTACAGAGGCAAATATCAAAAAATGAAGGAATTCACAGAGTTACAGAAGGATTCAGCTCAAAAAGCAGAAAAAATGAGCTTACTGGCGAAAAAACGCCAGTAAGGTGCATTTTGGGCGTTAAACGCCAGAATGGGTACCATTCTGGGCGTTTAACGCCAGTAATGGTACCATTCTGGGCGTTAAACGCCAGAATGGGTACCATTCTGGGCGTTAAACGCCAGAATGGGTACCATTCTGGGCGTTTAACGCCAGGTGTGCAGCATCACTGGGCGTTCAGAAAAACGCCCAGTGAGGAAGGTTTTCTGGCGTTTAACGCCAGCCAGGGTACCTGGCTGGGCGTTAAACGCCCAAAAAGGGTGCCAAGTGGGCGTTAAACGCCAGAATGGGTGCCATTCTGGGCGTTTAACGCCAGAAAGGTGGGGGGACCACATTTTTGTTTTCAACTCAAATTTTTTTCAAACTTTCCTCTTTTTACCCATAATCTTCTACATAAATGCACTTCAACCTTTCATCATTCACTTTCAAATCTTCACAAATCAAAACCATTCTTCAAATCTATTTCAAAATAATCTCAAATCTTCTTCAAAAAACTCACCCTTTTCTCAAATTTTTTTCAAAATCTTTTCAAATTTCCTTTCAAATCTCTCTTTTGTTTTCGAAATTCTCCTCCCCCCACTCTATAAATGAACGTTCCTCACCCCTCCTTCCTCACACCATTCGAATTTCCTCTCTCTCTCTCTCTCTATCTCTCTTCTCTTCTTTCTTTTCTTTTTGCTTGAGGACAAGCAAAACCTCTAAGTTTGGTGTGCTTTTCCGTGATCACTAAGCTAAGATCTATCAAGATCATGGCTCCCAAGGGAAAACAAACCAACTCAAGAGGAAAGAAAGAGACTAATCCAAAGAATCTTTGGAATGAAGAGAAGTTCTTGACCAAAGAACATGAAGACCATTATCACAAAATAATGGGTCTGAGGTCAGTGATCCCGGAAGTTAAATTTGATCTGAAAGAAGATGAATATCCGGAGATCCAAGAGCAAATTCGAAACAGAGGTTGGGAAGTTCTGACCAATCCTGAGACAAAGGTTGGAAGGAACATGGTTCAGGAATTCTACTCAAATATGTGGCTAACAGATAAGCAAAGAATGACTGGAACCGCTTACCATACCCACAGAACCATGGTCAGAGGGAAAGTTATGTACTTCCATCTGGACAAAATAAGAGAAATCTTCAAACTACCTCAACTACAAGATGATCCTGATTCCTTCAATAGGAGGATGGTGAGAGTAGATAAAGGGTTGGATCAAGTTCTAGAGGACATCTGCCTCCCTGGGACTAAGTGGATAACCAATTCAAAGGGTGTCCCAAACCAACTCAAGAGGGGAGACCTCAAGCCAATTGCAAGAGGTTGGCTAGACTTTATTGGGCGTTCCATATTGCCCACTAGCAACCGTTCTGAGGTCACCATCAAGAGAGCAGTGATGATTCACTGCATTATGCTTGGAAAAGAAGTGGAGGTTCATCATGTGATTGCTTGTGAGATCTACACCATTGCAAATAAGAATTCCACTGAGGCCAAACTGGCTTACCCAAGCTTGATTTCCTTGCTCTGTAAAGAGGCTGGGGTGAAGATGGGAGTAGATGAGTTCATACCCATTGAACACCCAATCACCAAGAAGTCAATGGAAGGACAAGTGCAAGACAACTCCATCAAGAGGAGGGCGCAGGAATTCCTCCCTGAATTCCCAAGAATTGACTACTGGTCCAGCCTAGAAGCATCTATTAACAAGCTGCAAGAGACTATGGAGCAACTGAAGGAAGAACAGCAGAATCAGAATTGCATGCTCTGCAAATTGCTGAAGGAGCAAGAGAAGCAGGGGCGTGAAATACAAGAGGTGAAACGCCAAAAGCTCTCCTCTCAAGCTGAGGGAGCATCCACTTCTCAAAATCAAGGTTGTTGAGTCCTAACTCTGTGAAAACCTCTATCATTAGGAGCCTCTGTTTTTCGTTTTTTATTATTTTATTTTCCCTTTATTTTGTTTTTATTTTTCGTTTTTCTAGTCTCATTCTATATCTATTTTTGAGTCTTGTTTTTAACTCATAATTAATAAAATTAAAGTTATGCCTTAAAGTTATGAATGTCCTATGAATCCATCACCTCTCTTAAAAGAAAAATGCTTTAATCACAAAAGAACAAGAAGTACAGGGTTTCGAAATTTATCTCTGAAACTAGTTGAATTAGTTTGATGTGGTGACAATACTTTTTGTTTTCTGAATGAATGCTTGAACAGTGCATATGTCTCTTGAATTTGTTGTTTTTAAGAATGTTAAATTTGTTGGCTCTTGAAAGAATGAGGAGAAAGAGAACTGTTATTGAGGATCTGAAAAATCATCAAATTGATTCTTGAAGCAAGAAAAAGCAGTGAATTCAAAAGCAAAAAAAAAAAAATTCGAAAAAAAAAAGAAAAGAAAAAGAAAAAGAAAAGAAATAGAGTTGTGATCCAAGGCAACAAGAGTGTGCTTAAGAACCCTGGACACCTCTAATTGGGGACTTTAGCAAAGCTGAGTCACAATCTAACAAGGTTCACCCAATTATGTGTCTGTGGCATGTATGTATCCGGTGGTAATACTGGAAGACAGAGTGCTTTGGGCCACAGCCAAGACTCATACATAAGCTATGTTCAAGAATCATCATTCTTAACTAGGAGAATCAATAACACTATCTGAGTTCTGAATTCTCATGGATGCCAATCATTCTGAACTTCAAAGGATAGAGTGAGATGCCAAAACTGTTCGGAGGCAAAAAAAAAAAAACTACTAGTCCCGCTCATCTAATTGGAACTATGTTTCTTTGATATTTTGGAATCTATAGTATATTCTCTTCTTTTTATCCTATTTTGATTTTCAGTTGCTTGGGGACAAGCAACAATTTAAGTTTGGTGTTGTGATGAGCGGATAATTTATATGCTTTTTGGCATTGTTTTTAGTATGTTTTTGGTAGTTTTAGTTGAGTTTTTATTATATTTTTATTAGTTTTTAGTTAAAATTCACTTTTCTGGACTTTACTATGAGTTTGTGTATTTTTCTGTGATTTCAGGTATTTTCTGACTGAAATTGAAGGTTCTGAGCAAAAATCTGATCCAGAGACTGAAAAGGACTGCAGATGCTGTTGGATTCTGACCTCCCTGCACTCGAAGTGGATTTTTTCTGGAGCTACAGAAGCCCAATTGGCGCGCTCTCAACGGCATTGGAAAGTAGACATCCAGGGCTTTCCAGCAATATATAATAGTCCATACTTTGCCCAAGATTTGATGGCCCAAACCTGCGTAGCAATCCGGCCTCAGAAATTCCAGCGTTAAACGCCGGAACTGGCATAAAACTTGGAGTTAAACGCCCAAACTGGCATGAGAACTGGCGTTTAACTCCAGAAAACGTCTCTACACATAAAAGCTTCAATGCTCAGCCCAAGCACACACCAAGTGGGCCCGGAAGTGGATTTTTCTGTCATTTACTCATTTCTGTAAACCTTAGGATACTAGTTTACTACTTATAGGACCTTTTGACTTTGTAATCCGTACCGGATGACCTCATAACATTTTGTACACGTTTCTTTCCACAGTATGAGTCTCTAAACCCCATGGTTGGGGGTGAGGAGCTCTGCTGTGTCTTGATGGATTAATGCAATTACTACTGTTTCTCATTCAATCATGCTTGCTTCCATTCTAAGATAATACTTGTTCTTAACCCGGATGAATGTGATGATCAGTGACAATCATCATCATTCTCAACTATGAACATGTGCCTGACAACCACCTCTGTTCTACCTTAGATTAAGTAGTTATCTCTTGGATTCTTTTATCGGAATCTTCGTGGTATAAGCTAGACTGATGGCGGCATTCAAGAGAATCCGGAAGGTCTAAACCTTGTCTGTGGTATTCTGAGTAGGATTCAATGACTAAATGACTGTGACGTGCTTCAATCTCCTGAAGGCGGGGCGTTAGTGACAGACGCCAAAAGAATCACTGGATTCTACTCCGGTCTGATTGAGAACCAACATATGGAATGCCGTGCCGTGACAGGGCATTAGGAATCGTTCCAATGAGAGGATGGGAGGTAGCCGCTGACAACGGTGAAACCCTACACACAGCTTGCCATGGAAGGAGACTTGCGTGTTTGAAGAAGAAGACAGTAGGAAAGCAGAGATTCAGAAGATGGAGCATCTCCAAAACCCCAACCTATTCTCCATTACTGCAAAACAAGTAACCATTTCATGTTCTTTTACTTTTTACAATCAATCCTGATAATTTCTGATATCCTGACTAAGATTTACAAGATAACCAGAGCTTGATTCAAGCCGACAATCTCCGTGGGATCGACCCTTGCTCACGCAAGGTATTACTTGGACGACCCAGTGCACTTGCTGGTTAGTTGTGCGGGATTGCAAAAGTGTTATTGCAATTTCGTGCACCAGGTCATATGAAGGTGGTTGGTGAAAAGAGGCTTCTGAGTGTGGTTGAGAGTTATGTTGAGGATATGGTTCATAGGCATATGGTGGTGGTTCTTGAAAGTCACAAGGTGATTCACCATAGCCATTGGATTGATATGCATCATAGAATGGCACTTCTTCATAGTGCATTGGTGGAGGTTGTTGCCATGAGGATTGATCATATGCATATGTCTCCTCCCACCTTTGATTGTCCCATTCTTGATACACATCTTCATTATAGTCCTCATTTCCTACAACATGTTGATAACCAAACTCATAGCCAAGGTGAGAATTCATGATAGCAAGAGGAAAATGAAAACAAAATCAAATAAGAAGCAAGAAAATTAAATCCTAAAACTAGTAAGAGCTAACAAAAGCAAACATATTCACACTATTCACATATATACAATAACCAATAACATAACACCATTGCAATCCCCGGCAACGGCGCCATTTTGATGATTGGATTTTTGACGGTTTAGAATTTTTCAAATGAAATCTCGTTGCAAGTATAGTTTCTAAACCAACACTAATCCTTTCATACAAAAATTTGTTTGTCACAAGTAACAAACCCCTAAAATCTATAAACCGAAGTATTTAAACCTCGGGTTGTTCTCCCTAGGAATTACAATAAAGTGTCTTGTTATTGGTTGTGAGTTATTTTTGGGGTTTTGATAAGAGACATGAAAGATAAATGGCAAGAAAGTAAACTAATGGCTAAAAAGGTCTTGACAAGGGTTGGTGGTCAAGGATCTCTATCCTAATCACTAACCACAATATGAGAATTGGCAAGGATTAATCTCATTAAATCATCCTCTAACTAGTAGTAAAGGAAAGTCAAATGAGCTATATCAATCCTAGTCCATAAGTCCTAACTCTCCACTAATTCAATTAGTGAGAACTAGAGTAAATGGCTCCCAATCATCAATTACTTGGACATTAGTAATTCAAGAGTTCCTAAGTTACCTTTCCAAGCCAAGAGTATAAAATTCTACTCTAAAATCCAACCAAGCACTTCATCAAACACTTGGAAGGCATAAAAGGAAAGCATAGTAAAATTACAAGAAAAGTAAATCTACACTACTCAATTGCAAGGAATTAAACAACAACAAATCAAATGAACACAATTATTATGAATTACCTCTAATTGAATTGAAAGAGAATAGGAGGAACAAAAGTAGATCTACAACAAAGTATAAGAACAACATAAAGGAAATTACAACAAAAGAATAGAGGAAGATGAATGTAACAACAAGGAATTAAGAGGATAAAAGTAGAAGAAAGTAAAGATTAAAACCTAGATCTAAGAACTAATCCTAATCCTAATCCTAATTCTAGAGAGAAGTGAGAGCTTCTCTCTCTAGAAACTACTTCTAACTAATCCTAATGAGTGTGTAAAATGAATGGCATCCCCTTTGCTCTTCAATCATTGGCTTTAAATAGCATCTTTGGCGCCAAAGTTGGTTGGAATTGGGCCCCACAACCCTTGAGAATTCGTTGGCCACGTTTTCATTAAAAAATCATAAACCAACACCGACGCGTACGCGCACATCACGCGTACGCGTCCATGGGGTAATTCGCAGGTGCGCGCAAGCGCCAGGTGCGCGCGCGCGCGTCCATGGGCGAGTTCAACTTCTTTGACTTTTCATGATTTCTCCACTTTGCATGCTTTCCCTCTTCACTCCTTTGATCCATTCCTAGCCTTTTCAATCTGAAATCACTAGCAAACATATCAAGGCATCTAGTGGAGTCAAAGGGAGATTAAAACCATCAAATTAAGGGTCTAAAAGCATGTTTTCACATCTAAGCACAGATAAGGAGACAATCACAAAACCATGCTACTTCATTGAATAAATGTGGGTAAAAGGTGATAAAATCTCTTAAAATCAATACAAGATAAACCGTCAAAACGGGGTTTGTCAGGGGCACCGGGTCATATCTCCAGAAATTGCTCTCGTAGAAAGGCTCAGAATGCTAATCAATCATGACAACAAGGTGGAGGTAATCCTGAAAAATGTTAATAGAATTCTAATTGCATTATATGATGTTGAGAATGCCGCGTTTAGACATAGTGTATGACGGAGATGAGGATTTAGAGATGAAAGTGTTAAGACTTAGTTGTGACTCTAGTGTGCTTATACCAACTTCTCAACTTGTAATACTCCCACCACTATATATTCATTCCTTCTCCGCTTGGGGTCTGCCCGGGTTCTCCCATTGTCGCCTTCTCGGCGATGACTGATAAATCCCATTTTTAGGATTTATCTTGTGTTAGATTTAGAGGGTTTTGTCAACTTTTCTCAGATTTATTCAATGAAATAGCATGGTTTTGTAAATTCTCCTTTAATTGTGCTTGAATGTGAAAACATGCTTTTTAGGTCTTAAGATAGCTAAATTTAATTCACCTTGATTCCATTAGATGCCTTGATATGTTTGTTAAGTGATTTCTGGTTTAGGAGGCAAAGATTGGATTGAGGGAATGAAGAAAAAGCATGTAGAAATGGAGAACTCATGAAGAAATGAAGGAATCGCAAAAGCTATCAAGCTCGACCTCTTCGCACTTAATTGATCATAACTTGAGATATTGAGATCCAAATGATGCGGTTTTAGTTGCGTTGGAAAGCTAACATCTGGAGCTTCGAAATGATATAAGATTTTTCATAGTTGTATCGCGTATAAGGATGCATACATGCACTGTACGCGTATGCACCGATGGTTGCATATGATTCACTTAATGCAACTCGTGGCCAGCGATTTTAGAAGCCTTGTGGGCCCAATCCAACTCATTTCTGATGCTATTTAACCCAAAGAATGAAGGAGAATGAATCATCTAGACACATTAGTTTAGTTTAGCTTAGTTTGGTAGTTAAAGTTAGTTTCTAGATAGAGAAGCTCTCACTTCTCTCTAGAATTAGGATTAGGTTAGATCTAGATTAGAATTCTTAGATCTAGGTTAATTTCATGCTTTGATTTACTTTTTCTTTTGTAATTCTTCTTCTTCTACATCTCTTCTCTCTAGTTTAGCATTTAATTCTTGTAATTCTCTACTTTTATGTTGATGCACTTTTGTTCTTCGATTTTTCTTTTAATGCAATTCATGTTTTGATTTCCTTTATTGTTCATTTAATTTGTTGTTGTTTAATTCCTTGCAATTGAGTAGTGTATAATTACTTTCCTTGCAATTTTACTATGCTTTTCTTTTATGCCTTCTAAGTGTTTGATGAAATGCTTGGTTGGAATTTAGAGTAGAATTTTATGCTCTTGCCTTGGAAAGGTAACTTAGGAACTCTTGAGTTACTAATGTCCAAGTAATTGATGATTGGGAGCCATTAACTCTAGTTCTCACTAATTGATTTGGTAGAGAATTAGGACTTATGGACTTGGATTGATATAGCTCATTTAACTTTCCTTTACTAGTTACTAGTTAGAGGATGATTTAATGGGATTGATCCTTGCCAATTCTCATGTTGTGGTTAGTGATTAGGATAGAGATCCCTGACCACCAAACATTGCCAAGATTTTTTTAGCCATTAGTTTACTTCCTTGTCATTTATCTTTCATGTCTCTTATAAAAAAAACCCAAACATACCTCATAACCAATAACAAGAACACTTTATTACAATTCCTAGGGAGAACGACCCGAGATTTGAATACTTCGGTTATTAATTTTAGGAATTTGTTACTTGTGACAAACAAATATTTGTATGAAAGGATTATTGTTGGTTTAGAGACTATACTTTACAACGAGGTTTCATTTGTAAAATTCTAGACCACACAAAAATCCAATCATCAATGACCGGATACCCGAGATTGAATGTGATCTCTTCGTCTTCTGCAGTGCCAGTTTGGAGATTTGGTCCTCTGATCTTTCCGGGAGGCAATTCGGGAGACTGCTTTGCTTGTGTGCTCTGGTTGGCAGTGCTTTTCGGTGGCAATTATTCCTTTCAGATTTTGGACCTAGTGTCAAAGCTCCTATATTATACGATTCGTGTTTTTGCTTAAGCCAGCAAATGCCCTACTTTCGTTTGATCGTTGGTCGTCTTCCCGGGATTGTTGTCTTGGTTCATTGGAGGTTACCTGTGTGTCAACTACGCTTGCTACCCTCCCGTGGCTGTGCAAGCCACTATTATTTTTGGGTCCTTGTTTGTAAGGTGGAACCTGTTGATTTGGGTTTTGGTGATAGTTTTACTTTGGGTGAATTGGTTGTTGTTCTTTGGATTCGTCAGCCATGCTGCCGGTGCTTGAACGATTTCCGATAGACGACGTCAATGTAGAAGAAGTTACCTACACTATTTAAGGATGAGAGATGAAAAGCCGTCGAACTGGCGAATGGAGCCAGTGAACTCTTGGAATTGCATGGGTTGGTACCTACAATGCCACTCCGACACCTAAGTCAGAGAGTTAATGAGGTTGGAAGTTAAAGTTTAAGGCTGAATTGATCATACCTAAGGGGAAAACTCCTATCCCTTTTATAGGATTACTAACTTATCTTATTTGAAAAAATGTTTGGCCGTTTGAATTTCAAAAGGGAGTTGGGGATACAAATATTTAGAAAAAAGACTTTTTAAAGTGGTTAAGCTTGTTTGGGATGAGTTGGTTTAGGCTAGTCGAAACTTATGTGACATATCCAGAACAAAATGACTTTTTGTATTTAACAGACGATTTATTCATTTTATTTAAATTTTTGTATGAATATTTAAATAATTATTTAAAAAATATATGGAAAATATGAACAAAACTCAATCTCTAGATTCTTTTTATTTTGTTAAAAATTTTGACCATTTATAAAAAATATAAAAAGATTCCATTAATTTTAAATGATCAAAGTTTAAGAATGAAAATTGTTTATTTTTTAAATTCTAATTACAAAAAATAATATCAAAATTTGGTTCTTAAAATTTGTAAGTATATGTATCTAATATATTTTATTATTTTTTATATTTAAATCTTTTAAAAGATATTCTTATAATTATAATATTTTAAAATTATTTTTCTCATTATTTAAAAAATTTTTCTAAAATATTTTTCCCTCACTCTTATCAAATTTAGGAGTCACAATATCATTGCATTGTCATTTATTAGTCACAGTGTGGTAGTTTGTCGTTTATTAATTTTCGTGTGTGATAAAAAAATGCATATCATAAAATAGTGTGAGAAGAGAAGTATTTTATGTTAGTATAGATTATACAAATCAGTATTTTTGATTTTTTGTATTGTATTATTTTTTAAACAAATAATTACAAATCAGTTAGTACGATTTGTGTTTTTAAAAATAAAAAAAATTTAATATTAAAATCAAATTGTTCGATTTTTATTTTTAAAAATAAAAAATTTAAAAATATAAATTAGATCTTCTGATTTATAATTTATTTTTTTTCAAATAAATCGAACCATCTAATTTAAATAATATCAATTAAAAAAACCGCTTAATCTTCTAATAACACAGTACATATATTTAATCAATATAAAAAAAAAAAATTAGCCGTGGTTTGAAGGGAAAGAAGTGGAGGCATAGGGCACATAGTTTCGTGCAGAGCCCAACATGGATGGATTCATCATAATATTCTCACATGAATTGTGTCAGTCTGGTCGTCTCAACAACGTACATTTCGTACGGTGCCGTAACATGCCATACACCTTTTTTTTTAATTTTTTTCTACTTTTCTTTCCTTTGAAGATTATATTTTTTTTCTTATTATATATTTTGTCATTAAAAATGTATATATAATATATTTTTTTTCAAAATGTTAAAATTTAGCCATTAAAATTATATTTTGTAATTTTATTTAGTCTCTTTTATAATCTTGAATATGAATCAAATAAATCTTCAGTAAATAATTACATTGAAATTTTACAAATCAAAAACTAAATTAAAAAAAAACATTGAAGTTTTACCCTATATTTTTCACTCAAAATTAAAACTAAACATTCGATTTGATCCAAAAAAGTTTAAATCAAACACTTTGATTTTTAACAAATTTTTGTTACTTTAGAGGTTCTCAAGAAATTAATCCTTCTAAAAAAAAGAATAAATTTGTCTTATAATAATATTTATTAGAGATCTCATTGTCTTAAAATAAAATTTATTAAAAAATATTTTTAAATATAAATATTAAAATTTTATTGAAAGGAACAAAAGATTTAATCACTTTGATAGAAGTAATTATTCAAGATTTCTAAAGTAATAAGAATTTATTAAGAACAAAAACTATTATTAAAATTCATTAAAAACATACTTAACTGTGTATACTTTTCTTACAACTAATGTAACAAGTGACGGGACACTTCTTTTTTTTTTTTAATAGGATTTTGTTAATTTATCCACTAAAAATGCGTGTTAAAATCATTATAAAATAAGATTTTTCAAAAATTTATTAATAAAAATTAAAAAAACTTAATTTTTTTATTATACTTTTAAAAATATATCTTTAGAACATAAATTAGCTTAATCTCTCTTTATATACTAAGAAAAATTTTACTCAAACTTTTAAAAACACACACACATATATATGAATGTATTTGTGGGTTTAAATTTTTCTATTATTTTTTTTATAAATAATATGTAAATATTTATAAATGTCGCCACTAAGCGTAAAGTATACTATACTACTTTTAGTAAGCTAATCGATATAGCTAATTTTTTTTCTCCACCAAAACAAATTTTCTTCATATACCCTCCTAATGGAGGAACACAAAATAAAGAATTTGAATGGGCAAAAGAAAGGTGACCTAATTCCTTAGAGCATCCCAAATTAAATCCCTTCCAAAAATATAAAAAATGAATTTCCAAAACACACCATTAATAAGATAGATAGCTTTCTTCCTCCATTATCATACATGCAAAATGTTGCCTAACATTTGTATCATCAAGTGAACTACTTCAACTATGCTATACCAAAATCAATCACAAAGTTTATTATTTATATAAAATATGTATCAAAATATGAAATATATATTAAAATAATTAAAAAATATAATATATATTAATACACATAGTATTTTTAGAATCACTTTGTATGCAGTGATTTGTAATCAAGTATATATATAAGAAGAAAATCATATGTAATTATATTTTAATTAGTATTATGAAAATATATATATATATATATATATATATATATATATATATATATATATAAGAAAGAGGGACCTTATGAAAGCTTAGCTAGGCTGTCATGATTGGGACTCCAAGAATCAAATCATGGTGAAATTAGCTGCTAGACATTAAATGCCTGCCACATGCTAAAGACTACTGCCACTCCCAACACTCTCCCAAACCTATCATCTCAATAATACACTCTTTCCATTCTTGTTTCCTCATGGCTGCTATATGTCTTTTTTTGTTTTTCTCCTTCTTAACTTTTAAAGAAAAGTGAAGTACAAATTAGGTTAGCTATGTTTTTTTAGTTATCTACTAGTTATATAATAGCATGGGAAGAATTTAAGGGGAAATACTGGTGTTTTAATAGTTTAAATCGTTGATCTTAATTGTAATATATATATATATATATATATATATATATTAAAATTAATAATTAAAATTATTAGAATATTAATATTTTAAAAACATTTTAAAAGTTTCTAATAGTATATATTTGTATGTATAATTTTTTAGAAAAATGTTAAGTATTTCAAGAACAGTATTATTCCAATAATTTTAGACATTGATCAATTATTGTTAAAATTGACCAGTAACTAAAATGACTGATTGGAATAATTGACAATTTTCTTAACTTTTTAACTAATTTTGAATTATCATATATTGAACAACTTTAACAATGTTGTTTCGTTTGTTTATATGTATAGAACATTATGATATGGATATGGAGACACAAAATTATATTTAACAAATAGAAAAAAATTAAATAGCTTTTGATAATTATTTTGAAAGACAACGAGATTTTTGACAAAAAAAATACTCAATTCGACTCCTGAGTTTTACTTTTATGGGACTGATTAACTTCTGTGCAAAAAAAGTCAATGTTATTTTTTTTTTGTACAGGAACTAATCAGTCCCAAAAAAAAAAGTTCAGGAACCGGGTTGAATTTTTTTGTATGTCAAGAGCCTCGTAGTCCTTTCGAGATAATTATCAGAGGTCGAGTGGAATATTCACTCATATCAAATAAGATACAAATAAAATATTATATCTTGAAATACTAAATTAATATATATTTTTTTTAACAAGAAGTATACAAAAATACTAGTAAAAGATATAACTTATTTTTTTAGTTAACCTTATTAATTTTTTATAATTTTATGTGAAAAAAATGAGATAAATTGAACTATTTTTCATATTTTTATTTTTTATATTTTATTATCAATATCATGTCTTATTCTATTTTTAAAATTAAATACACAGTAAGAGAACAGGCTTTAACCAATGAGGAGAGTACATAAAAAATTGGATAATTCATCCCTATAAACCAAAGCAAATTCAAAATTATCTGAATCCCCCAAATGTAAAATTGTTATCTAGATGTCTCATTCCATAATTCTATGTAAATTGAATTCAATGAAATCGAATTAGGCTTGTTAGTAGTAAATCGAATTTATAGAATTCAAATTACTTTATTTTGTATTAAATGTAAATCGAGTTCAATGAATTCGAATTAGGCCAAACACTAGTAAATCAAATCCATGGGTATTGATTTACATGCACACTACTAAATCAAATAAAAAAGCTTCGATTTAGCCCTCTTAGTAAATTGACTCCATCAGCTTCGGTTTAGCATGAATTCTACGATATATAAATCGAAAGGAGTTAATTCGATTTAGTATATGCCTGACGTATGTAAATATGAGCTGAACGTAAAATTTTTACCATAGTGGGATTCACAATAGCTAGTGATGAGAGTCTTTTAGTTCTGATGCACTATAGAGTATAGAGGGTCAATTAAGAAAAAAAACGCGATATAGGACTTAAATTTACTGATAAGGATCCGCTGAGTGTTTCTCTCAAACCTTCGATGAGTTTCACTGAGTTTCAAGATACAATACTCCAGAGACTGGGGTTGTATGGCATGAAACATATGGAGAAGTTATTCTATAGAATTTCGATTTTCGTGTTGCACAATGATGTGAAGTACGATTCATTCGTCATAAGCAGTGACGAGAATTTGCAAGTTCTGTTCCACTGTCGTCGGCAGTTTTCTGAGGCGAAGACCCCAGAGCTGTTGGCGAAGCTTGTAGATGTGGTATGTAGTTTTGGAGGTTCGAACCGGAATCCTCAATCTTTAGGACATCTAGCCTACTCTAGTTCCATGCCTATTGGTGCCTCGTCAACTATGCCAGTAATTGTACGTGAGGCAGTTTTAGTTGCATCTCTGTCCTTTGCAGCTAATCTAAACCACAGTGGTGACACAGAAATTGGTGAGACTAAACCTTGGGGGAGGTTGCAATTGCGATGCCCAGGGCTCCTATTATGGTTCCGGTTTTCAGAGAGGGTGGAGTACCGGATAGGGTTGAGGATGCACTGCATGATGATGATGATGATGATGTGGAGACCATCTTTGATGTTAAACTCACTAACCCATATGGCCAAACCTTGCATTCACCTTTGTGAACCCCTTTTGAGCCTACGAATCCTCTTTTGTTCTGATGATGAGCACATTATTCTCCCTTAAGCGAAAAATCATTGATGTCCCTAAATTACTCTTTGATTAGTTTGGGTGGATTAATGTGTATATTCTAAGTGTGGAGAAAGTTGTTGGGAAGCATGGGTGATAAAAGTATGGAACTCATTGTGAAAATTTAGCAATTGGGTAATGCTCATGCATTTCACTATTTAAGTCATATGCATCTTTTGTGTTAACAAAGACAAGAAAAGTTGTAAGTAAAAAAAAAAAAAACTGGTGCATAATAGAATATGAAATAAACAAAAAGTAAATAAAGGATGCATATGTTCATGTTTTGAAACGAAAGTGTATGAGTAGGGTGAGATAGAAGAAAAATGGGTAGATAGGTTGTGTTGTTATGTGTATATAGGTGATATAGGATTAGGTGGGCACTTAAGCTAATCAAAGAACTAATTCTTTAAGTCCACTTGACCATATTTGTCCTACCTAAACCCTAGTCCCATTACAACCCTCCAAAGACCTCATGATATTTGTTTTTCATGCATCAAATACTAGTTGATTGTTAGATGACTTGCAAATCTTTGAAAAGCATGCAAAAAAATAGAGAATTGAGTGGTTAAATCCTAAACACTGAGCGAATTGAGTGAATACACATCCGGTGAGGGGTTCAATCGCTCAATTCTATGTTCTTGCATCTCATGTTATATCTTCTTGCAAGTTTTTTTATTCTTAGTTTTGAAAACTTCAATTCAATCCTTTGGACATTGATCTAGATGCATGAAATCTTTGCATTGGCCCTAAAACTTTCTTGTGATGGATTAAAATTTCATGGTTCATTTTTGCCAACTCTTAGCATGGTACGTAATAGTAGGTAACCTCTAGGATAGTTGCATGCATTTAGGTAGTACATAGAATAAGTTGTTTTCCCTTTCATCTATCTCCTTTGAGTGTGTTTAGCATGAGAACATGCTAGTATTTAAGTGTGAGAGAATTGATGAATCCATATTTGATGATGATTTTTGGTTGAAATTAAATAGATTTCATCATATAAACTTGCACTTATTCCCTTAAATAGCATGCTTTTGAACTTTCCTCCTAAACTATGCTTGATTATGAAAACGTGCTCTTTTGTGCCTAATTGGATCAGTTTTATTCTATTTGCCTTCCATTCGATGGCTTGATATTATTTGTGAGTGATTTCAGATGTATAAGGTAGGAATGGCTTGGAAAGAATGGAAGAAGAGCATACAAAGAGGATGAAGCATGAAAAATCAAAGGAGAAGAAGCATAGCGATGTGTGCGTGCGCACAAACCTGCGTGCGTACGCACAAGCATCAAAGTGGAGTGGCGCGTGCACGTGAGCTGCATTGTGTGCGTCGCGCGAACATTCAGAGCATCGCCTAGTGTGCGTGCGCACAGCTACTTGTGCATACGCACAGGAAGATATTTTGGCAGAGTGTGCGTGCGCACACGTCTGTGCGTACGCACAGGTGCCCGCACATGCCTTCATTAAAATGGCACGTGACTCGCGATTTTAGTGGATTGGAGGCCCATTTTTGAAACCATTTAGCTCATATTGAAGGAAAAATGAAGATCATAGCATAGCATAACATTAGGGTAGCTTACGAGTAGTATTAGGAAGCTTTAGTATAATTTTTCTCTAAGTTTTTCATCATCTCTATTAGGGTTTATACTAGGGTTTTACATTCAAGTTTCATTTCTAATTTTGATCTTGGATTTTGCTAGCTTCCATTGTAAGTATTTCTTTATTACTACTCTTTATAGCTACATTGTTCTTACTCTTTTTTTTTTATAATTCAAGTTATAGTTCAATTTCACTTCTCTTTCGCAATTTCAATTTCTTGTTGATGAATTTGATGATTGATGATTGTTATATGCTTTTTTGAGTTGTTATTGTTGATTGAGATCATCTGTTGCTTTTGGTTTCAAGCATTTTCTCATTTTTTCCATATTTAATGTTTTTGCCCACTAAGTATTTGACAAAATGTTAATTATGATTTTGGGCTAGTTTTCTATCTCTTGGCTTGGGAAAAGTGAGCAATTGGGTTCCTAGAGTTGGAATGTCCAATATTTAGTGTTAATTCTTGGATTGTTAATTGTTCTTGTTCCCACTAACGCTAATTTGTTGCTAAGGCAATTAGCAAGCAATTTATGATTTGTAGGTTAAGAACACTTGTGCTCATTTAACTTACTCTCTGATATGAGGGTTAACCAAGTGAGATTAATTCATTCTAATTGTCATAGTTGTGATTCTAACAAGAAAAAGACCCTTAGCTAACTCCAAGCCAAGATATCTTTTATGTTTTAAACCTTTCATATACATTTACATTAGCCCTTTTTATACCTTAGTTGTCTATATTACATAGTTAGTTCCTTAATTCCTTTATTAGTTCATTCATTGCAATTTTGAATGTTCTTTTATTTCTTTATATGTTTATCTCTTCATTGAAAACCCCTTGATTATCACAACCGGAATTGTACACTCATTGATCTCAAATGTCCTTGGAAGACGACCCGGAAACTAAACACTCTCGAAATTGAATTAGTTTGAATAGTGACATCTTTGAATTCACATTTGATTTGGGCATCGCTTGTCGACTTGGAACTATACTTACAACGCTAAATCTTCTTGAGATAAAAATTTCTAGCCGACGGTTATGCCCACCATCAACCGACATAAAGTAAGTTGGACTAGGTGTTTTTTGTCCTCAGTATCTAGTCGTATGCTCATAATTAATCTATTGTCATCTTTTGCCTGATCTTTCTCAGTTATGAAACTGGAGATCATGTGGGTGTTTATGCTGAGAATTATGGTGAAACTGTTGTAGCAGTTAGGAAACTGTTTGGCCAAAGTTTAGATTTGTTGTTTTCTCTTCATGTTGATAGTGAGGAGGTTCTCTGCAACCTCCTTTTTCTGGTCCTTGCACACTACATGCTGCATTAACACCGTTTATTTTCATGTGCCTCTCGTTATCAAGTTATCTATTGTGCTCCTATATTTGTATTTTCTTTTAATATTCCACTTTTTCTCAAGAAAAGAAGATATATTTACTTATGCTTCTCTTTCAATTCACTTTAGTTGCGTTAGCCGCTCATGCTTATAAACCTTGTGAATCAGAGAGATTCAAGCTCCTCACATCTTCGAAAGGGAAGGTAAACACATTTGCTACCTTGATTTTCTCTATTGTTTTCTAGTATAACCTTTTTTCCATTTCTCTTGATGATGTTACAACATTTGGTTTTAGGACGAGCACTCCAAATGAGTGGTTGGAAACCAGAGAAATCTCTTTGAGGTGATGGATGAATTATTAGAAGAAATCTTATTAGCCAAAAGTGTAGCAAGCAAAGGAAAATTGAGGTTTGGGAACAAGATTGTGAATTAAACCGTGTAAGCTATCAATAAATATCAAAATCAACGGAAGACTCGTCGATTTTATTACAAATAGAAATATCAGCTTTCATTATTATTGACGACTTTTTTATCGATTTTAAACCATAATAAAAAAAAAACTTTTTCTTTTATTATTGACAGTCTTACAGTCAGTTTTATTACGTTATTAAAAAATCGATAAATTAAAAAATATTAGCTCAAGCCGTTGTTGTTGTCCTCGAATTTATTAGTTATTAATGGTATAGTTATCAATTTTACCGTCGATTTTTAGCATATTTCTTGTGGTGAAAGGAATTGTTTTTCAGAACGGTGAATGTGCCTGCCTTGTTGACAAACCATATCATTGCTTTACATATTACTTTTATTTTTTGATATGACGTTTTAAGCGCTATGCGAATCTATATGATATGATTCTATTTGTCGATATTCTATATGATTCATGATATGATATTAAGTACATCCTATATAACTTTAAGCCACTAAAATGAAAAAAGGGCAATATGTCACAAAGTGGTATCTAAATTTCTCTAAAGCTAATTTACATTGATTCCCATGTCACGAAAGCTAAATTGAATTTCAAAATAACTTTGCAATATTTCCTCCTCTTTTTTTTTTTTTTGGCAAATGGCTAATCCACTTTATGTACGGAATCTTGAACCATGATATGAGTTAAGAAATAAACGTGTTTGTTTTAAATAGTTTTGAATAAATTTGATTAAAAAATAATTTGCACAAAGACAAATAAGACAAATAAAACAAGGGTGTTGTACAGGTGTTAAAGTCGTGGATGCAACGAACCAAAAAAAATGCGAACTAGAGAATCAATCTATGATTGATTGATAAATTAAATATAATTCAACTTTCTTTTTTTAAAAGAATGTAAAATTTTTTTATAGTGACAGCTAAAGAAAATGAAAATAGTGTATTGAACTATTTTTTTTATAGTATAGAACTATTGTCTTCCCATAACATGCGAGATGACGAGATGTTATGATGATTAAGGCATTCTTATATTATATTCTATAAAATAAGAAATTTTTATTCTATGTGGTGTCTTTTTTATTAAATTTGAATACTCATGAAGTTAATAAAACTTTTGTATTCAAAAAGTCTTTTCTTTATATATATATATATATGAAAAGTTCTATAAACAAGTAAATTATCTAAGTTATTATAAACGTTTTTCACATCATGCGTCGTGTTAATGTGTGTGTTTCTTTTTCTTTTTTTTTTGGTTATTGTTGTCGTCATCAACACTACCCATTATCTTTATTATCGTCGTTATCAATATCATAATTGAAAATTTTGTGTTAGAGTGAATGTCACTATTCATTCCATTTTAAATTTTCATACTTGTTTTGTTTAATTTTGTTGTGTTATCTACATATTTTTTCACTTATTATCTTTTTATTTAAAATTTGTAAATTTGTAACTCAAATCTTCATGAAATAAGTTCTTAGTTCTATCACATTATTTAGTTAGAAATTTTAAAGTTAGAGTAAAGATAATTTAATATTATTTTTTATATTTTAATGTTTTGTTTTATATAGAAGATAAGCATTTAATTTATTGAATGTGTAATATTTTTTTAGAAAGATTTAATATTTTTTTGTGTTGTATTAATGAACTTTTGGTGTCAATTCGGTACTATCTTATTTCATTTTATAGAGTCAATGTAATCTTTTAGTATGCAAGTAGTATTTTTATCCGCAATAACATTTTGGAAATATAAATCTTTTAAAACTACGTTGATCCTAACATTATAGATTATGACACAAAAAATCTATATCATTAAATTACTTTTACAAAAAGGTCATAACGGACAAAAGTTTCCGCCGGCTAGAAGGACCAAAGTCTCTATAGATAAAAAAAATAAATAATAAGAAATTTTAAGTTATTATTTTCATATGAAAGAGTTTAATCTTTTATTAATAGTTAATTTCAACATTCGTTATCTAAAATTTAAAAAACTTTAATGTGTATACTTTTATATTTGATTAGGTGTTAAGTCTATTGCACAAATAGAAATAATTAATTTCATACTTACTATTTAACAATAATATTGTTTCTCTCTGTATATAAAAGTATAATTAGATATTATCATAAAAAAATTTATATTCATAGTTATAAAATTAACTCAAATTTTTTTTTTTTTAAAAAAAAAATTGAATCTTGATTCTAACTTTTAATCATAATATTAATATTTTATCTAAATTATATGTAATAAATATAAAAAAAAAGGATGTAAAAATATAAAGTAAAAAGATAACACTACAAGAAATTACCGGAATAGCGACCGATTCTGGTAGTCGCTAAAACCTTGGTCGCTAAATTCAAAATAGCGACCGATGTTGGTCGCTAATATTTAGTGACGATTTTAGCGATCGATTTTCAACCAAGGCCACCTAACCATACAAAATAATTTTGGTTGATAAATTGGTTGCTAAATAGTAACGATTTAGTGCTACAATTTTAGAGACCAAATTAGTAACCAACTACATTTTATTCTATTTACATATCGATCGGTTGCAAAATCGGTCGCTAAATTAAAAAATAGCGATCGATTTTGTGACAAAGAGTCCTAAGAACATTCTTTTCTTTGTTTTAATTGTTAATTCGGTTGCTAATTTAAAAAAATAGCAACTGATTTTAAAAACCAAATTTATTCTGGTTTTATAAAACTTATCAGTCGCTAATTCGGTGGCTATTAGTGACCGATTCTATTGGTTGCAAAAATTAGTCACTAACTTAACAATTAGCAACCAATTTAGTGACTAGTATTTTAGCAACCGATTTAGCGACCAAACAGTTGTTCACTCTTTTCGCTATTAGTTGCAAAATCGGTCACTAAAATAAAATATAGCGACCGATTTTGTGACCAACTATCCCAAATAAGTTACTTTTATTTTGGTTGCTAATTCGGTTGCTAAATTAAAAGATAGCGACCGATTTTATTTTGGTTGTATTTAAAATTTATCGGTCGCTAATTCGGTTGCTATTTGTAACACCCTACCACACAAAGCTTTATGCTTAAGCCGTAAACCAGAGGTGGTGTGGTATTACGACCTCTAAAATAAAATATATACATAATAATATTGGAAAGAGAGTAATATACGAGGAGACTTGGAAAATAGGAAAAACAAAATCGTAAAATAAAAAGTGCAACGCTCAGAAAATGAGATTACTTGCGTGCTAAGAAACCTAAAGATCATAGGTATAAATAAACAGAAAGTGAGATTAGAGAGTCAAGGATACAGAATAACCAGCTCCTAACTCAGCCTGTGAAGCCAAGGCTGGTCGGAGAATATTTACAGACATATATATACATCTCCCATCAACCCAAAATACAAATATAAAACCTTAACTCTCCTTAAACCTCTAAGATGAAACAAGTAAACAAGTTATTCGGTGAGAAAACTAGGAACATATATACATAAACTAACAACAAAAAAACTCAGGAACCACTCCACTTCAGAAGTCCAGACGCCTAGCGAGGTGCCTCTCGACCTACATTTGAAAAACAACAACATAGTATGGGGTGAGAACCGGAGGTTCTCAACATGGTAAAGGTGTCACGCATATAAGATATAAGGTCTCGGGAATGCCAGAGGCAATCCTAGAACGCCGACACTCAAATTGTAAAGCTTAAATTATTAAACAGAAACCCTAAAAAGGGGTAGTGTATAGGAAATTCTAAACTCAGCTTAAACTTAACTTAACACCAAACCTATCCACCTTTCCTCCACTCCTCCATCACCAATGATTTAGCAGAAACAGACAATCAATTTCAAGCACAAGTAGAAGGCAGGTAGTGCAAGTAGCAAATATAATAATTAGCATAATATATATTCAGTTAGGCATTCCTAAGTATGCATAGCAAACAAACAAACAAAATGCATATGATGTATGCCTGTCCTATGGCTGATGAGGCTCATCTGTCGGTTATCAAGCTAACCCGACAAGTCTAAAACCCTTGGACTGTCCCTCGTTGCGCATCTCCATGAGTTTATGCATAGCTTTTTCTCATATCATTCATACATTCTTATATAACTTACTCAATTGGGGATATCCATTCCCGGAAATTTATACGTGTCCGGTCACCCTTACGATGTAGGGTCAACAGAGTATCGAGTCTCAACCTGAAACACGTGGTGGCAAGCCACGGTTTTGTACCCAAGAAAACTCGTATCTCAGATAACATTAAATTCATAAGCCGTATAATATTCATAACCATTTGTATTCATTACATAATCATTCATCATAGCCATGGCATCATATAGTCGTCATATATACACATTCTCCTCATATAACTCATCACTTTTAACCTTTACTTTCATTCCCAAGTTACCTCTATTTCCTAGCTTCAACTTACATCTAGAGTAACTACTATAATATGAGGCTAAAATAGTGAAAATGGAGGTTTAGAAGCTTGAAATTTGACTTAAAAACAAAAAAATCTATTTTTGGTGAAACAGAGGCCACGCGTATGCGTCATCCATGTGCACGCATGAAAAGCAAAGAAGGGGAAGTGACGCCTGCGTGTCAGTCACGCATACGCGTGGAGATGTTTTGTGCTTCGCGCACAAAACCTGTATGGTACCATCACAACTCTCTGGTTTCTATACCATGCAGCAGCAGCAATACAGCGACGCGTGCGCGTCGGCTAAGCGCACGCGTGAGAAGGAAAAATTATGGGTGACGCGTGCGCGTCAGCCACGTGCACGCGTGGGCATATGTTTCGTGAAAATTTTTAACTAAGTCTGAAAAAGTTGCAGAATTTCCAATTGGGACCCTAAATTTCCAACGCGTTTTGTCCAAGGCAATCCACAAGGTAAGAAGCAAGTTCTTGCACCACAATTCCAACTCTAACACTAACCCAAGCTTCCACCAATCACTAATGTCCACAATTCAAGCTCCAATTACATATACACAGGCCTAATTCATATATACATAACACATATACACCCAAATTCAATTTCTAACATACTAAATCAAGAAATTGACTAGGGTTGATGATCTTCACCTTTTCCAAGCGTCACACAAGTAAGAGTGAATATTTTCTTCAAGCTAATTTGAGCCTAAACATCAAGACATTGGATTTCAATAACCAAAACCCCAAATTTTTGAAAATTCAAGAGAATAAGAGGCTGTGATGAGAGATGATACTTACCTATAAAATTATTCCGGTAGAATCGTAGAGCTCGACGCGGTGGTCTCGTGGCCGCGAACGGTACGACGATCGGAGCTCGGAGTAAGAAGTTGTGGTAGTTTGAATTTTTGACCAAAGGTTTGAAAGTTTCATATGTTCTTCCCCTTCACCAAATGGTTGCAGCGTGGAATGGAAATGAGGGAGAAAGGGAAAGCTGAATTGGGCCCGGTTCGGCCCAATCTTGGGCCAAATTCTTTGAAATTGATGTCAAAATTCTCATTTTAATGAGCTCTATCCTAATTTAATATAATATTCACATTTTTAATTCCCTTTATTAAAATTTAATTTATTGACTAATTATTTACTAATTTAGCAGGGTTTAAATCCTACCCACCTAATTAAGAATTTTGCCCTCAAAATTCAAATTCAATTATCTGAAAGAGGTGTGGGTAGTCCTTTCATGTAATACCCGGTCTAACCGAAATTAGTTAAATAATAAGTTAAATAGGAGCGAATATGGTTGGAAGATTTGGCAATTGGAATTTGATGATTTAAATATGATATTTGGATTCAGTGAATTTTTCCGAGTCGGAAAACATAGTTTTCTGCATAAAATCACGCAGTGGAATTTTGACCGGAAGTACTGGCTGAGATCTGTCTGGTACTGCAGCTGAGAAAATTGATTATGAGTAAATAAGATTAAGAAATGAGGAATTATAATTAGGGGAGGTAGAAATATTTGAAGTGCGATTTAGAGTGCTAATCTTAAAGGTTTTGGTCCAAAATTGGGCCAACGGATAAAAATAAGTGAACTGGGCCTAAGTGGGCCCAAGACCCAACATATATAAACATTAGTTATGAGCATTTCAGCTCATTTTGCCCTAAAGAAGGGGTGTTGGGCGCTGAAATTGGGAGAGAGAAGAGAAGAGAGAAAACCTAACTCTCTTTGATCTTCAAATCACCATAACTTGAGCTACGGAGCTCCGATTGACGAGCCGTTTGTGGCCACGCGTCGCTCTTCTCATCCTCTACAATTCTATCTAAGTTTTGTGGTGAGTATTCCATTCATCTCTGCCCAGTTTTCGAAATTCCCCACTGTTACACGTTTTTGGGAAGTTAGTGTTAAAATCTTGTGATTTTGGGTGTTTAGGGATACTCCAACATGGATTCTAAGTGAGTTCTATCCCTAATTCATATGGGCTGAGGTAAGAAGTGCTCAAACCCTTGTGATTTATCATCTTTATGAGCCCTAGGTTGATGTATGTATGTGATATTGGTTATGTTAGTGTATTTGGTGATTTTGATGCACAATTGGGAGGTTGGTATTGCTTGTGGACCTTTGGTGAGGCTTGGAGCTAAGGGTGGTGGAGACTTCCATAGAAGAGGCTCAATTGGTTTGGCTACAAGAGGTACGGTTTAAGTTTCATTTAAGTACCGTGTGTGTGATGAGAATTCCTAGGCTAGATGCCCCTAGGATTAAGTTTGGATTGTGTAAATGGTTGATGCTAATATGCATAGTTGGTATGTAATGTGAATTGATGATTGGGTTGAGAATTGTGTGGCCTTGTATGCTTGGTGTATTAAAAATTTAATGTATTGGGTAATGAGTATTAATTTGTGGTTTATGCATTTAAATTGTGAAATTGGGCCGGAGGCCGTAAATTTTGGGCCGGAGGCCGGAAAGAGGTAAGGGAGGTAAGTTGATGTGTGCATTGTATGATGACACAAGTGATTGGATGAATTTCATATAATGAATATATGAATGATTGGGTTGGTTATTGGATAATGAGGTTTGAGGAGTTGAAGTGTGGAAATTGGTAATTTTGGGTGAAATTGTATAGATGAGGTATATTTGATTTTGGTTGAGATATATTATGTGGTCATATATGTGAGTATGATTATTGATGCCTTGATGGTATGATAATGCATGAGAGATATGTATGTTGTGATATATGCTTGAGAAATGATTAAGGTTGATTTGGGGGTGAAACCATGTGATAGTGAGTATGATATTGGTTATGTATAGTGATGGTTGATTGGAAATAGTATTGTTGGAAATTGGGATGAGGAAGAATGTATGACATGTTGATATGTTTGTAATTTAGCCATTTGTTTGAAATGGGTAAAGATGGTTATATGGCGGTTTTGTGAATTGTGGTAAGGTGTTAATGTATGAGTTGAGGAGGCTTGATGTTAATTTTGATATCTTTTGATTGGTTTCAAAAAGGGTTGAAATTGGCATGTTTTGGTTGATTTTGAAAAGAGTTAAAAATGGCTTGTTTTGAAAATGGCATATTGTAGTTTTGTATGAAAATATGGTGTTTGGGCATACTTTGATGGGACATAACTTGGACTACGGATCTCTGTTTTGTACCAAATCTGTTTAGAAATGAAATTGGATCCGGGATGTCCATGCCGTTCGAAGAACGGGTGAAAAACGATTTAAAATGAGGAAGTTATGTCCGTTGAAAGATTGGGGTTTAAATCTGTGAATTCTGCAGTTTTTAACTTAGAAAATTTTTAGCAGAATGACCCCTTGCGCGTGGGCGCACTTGGCGCGTACGCGCCGTTCTTCCGAAAAGTGCCATCCACGCGTGCGCGTGATGTGCGCGGGCGCGCCGATTGTGCTGCACCCAATGCCCAGCCATTTTCCAGAGAGTTATGCCAGGACTGTGCCAGTGTTGTGCCTAGGGCACGAGAACACCCGCGCGTACGCGTGGTTGACGCGTGCGCGTCGATTGACAAGTTTGTAATCCACGCGTTAGCGTGCATGACGCTTGCGCGTCGATGAGTTTTTAAGGCCATCCGCGCGTGCGCGTGGAGTGCGCGTACGCGTGGCCCTGCTTTCATGCCAAAGTTGATTTTTGAGTTCTAAGAGCCAAATCTCATACTTTTAAGCCTCCGATCTCACCCCTTATGTATTAAATCATTATGATATGCCTAGCAATGAGAAAGGAGCTAGGGGATGTGGTAACTTGCGAGTGAAGCAAGGGAAAAAGTTATGATCAATGATGATCAACGATGATTATATGAGATATGGAGGATGACGGTGGGAGTACCATGTATGCCATGAGCCGAAGGGCTGTATTTATTGATAAATGGCTGGTTCTTGATTGGACCATGAGCCGGATGGCTGAGTTATTGCCGGGTCACGGCAAAGCCATCATTGATTATGGCTGAGAATAATTGCATATATGATTAATGAATGAATGTATTTGTGATACCTGGGTAGTAGTAAGGGTGGTGGTTCGTCCCACTTGCTCCAGGTTAATGTTTGAGATTTGATAACAATGAGGATTGATAATATGAATTGAGATTGAATGAATATATGTTTGAGATACCTGGGCAGTAGCAAGGGTTGTGGCTCGTCCCACTTGCTCCGGGTTAATGTTTAAGATACCTGGGCAGTAGCAAGGGTTGTGGCTCGTCCCACTTGCTCCGGGTAATGGTGAAAAATGTTGAATGTAAGCATGCTTGTGTTTTCTCTCTAGTTGTAAGGGTGACAGGGCACCGATACCCTCTAATGGCGACAGGGCGCAGATACCCTCTAATGGTGACAGGGCACATATTCCCTCTAATGATATTAATACGCAACAGAGAGACTGTGCCCGGGTTAGCTACCGGACACGTCGGGTTGGCTTGATAACCGACAGATGATATCATCAGCCATAGGGCAGGCATTCATCATTTGCATATGTTTGAATTGTTTGGGTTTGCCTATTTGTTTTGGATTTCTATATCATATATGCTATGTTACTTGATTACATGCTACTTGTTCTACTTGTACCTTATTTGTGTATTACTTGTCTGTATTGCTTGTGTTTGTACAACTGAGAGATCCCTCATGATGGTGTTGGTGGATGATGGGGGCTGTTCTTGATGAGATGAATTGATAATGCGATTGCATAATGATGATGATTTTCGAATGAGATCATTTGAGCTCCCTGGGTAGACGCAGTGATGTGATTTCACTAGCTCCAGGCGAGGGTATGATGTATTGATATAGAGTTGCTGAGGCAGAACAACTGATGATGGTTTTGCTTATGATTCTGAGTCTGATTCGTGAAAGAATCAGCGAATTGGGAAACATGTGTAACATGAACTAGATTTAGTATCCCCTTACGACAGATGCCTATTTATGGATTAGTGAGAATCTAGGCTGGATACTTGGTGAAAAGGAGTTTAGGACGCTTAGTGAGTTTTTATTGCAGTGCATTGTATTTATTTGGCACTTTTACCGTACTGGGAACCCATGGGCCCGGGGTTCTCATTCCGTATATATCTCTTGTTTTTCAGATACAGGTTCAGGTGCTCAGAAGTGAGCTGCGGTTCGTTTGAGAGACGGCGAAGATATTTATTTTCTCTACTTTGTGTTTTGCTTAGAATCTCTCCACCTTTGTTTTGAAAGGATTATATTATGTGTTGAACTCTTTTGGAACTTGCCTATAAGGCTCTTATGTTTCCTTTGGGAGAGATTAGGATGTACTGTTGTCAACTACTTTCATGCTGTACCCTAGCCGGCCTAAACTTCGCGGGTCGCGACTAGTGGCTATTACTTATGTTATATATATCTATCCGTTATCTATCTCTTAATCTCCTTTATGCCTTGTCCGTTTATCGCTTTCGGCTTCACAGTTTAACTTTTCGTTGTCGAAACGTGAGTGATACGTCTTCGCGATTTTATTTCTACTCTTTTCAGGCTTCTCGATTAATACTCCTTTCGAAATTACCTATATTTATATATTAAAAATCCACCTGAGAGTCGTACCACCGTAATATCATTGACTTATGACTCGAGCATAAGGATTTGAATATTAGGGTGTTACATTTCGCGTATCTCATTCGAGTTTCCAAGTGTTTTTCCCCAATTCTAGCTCTACTCCTAGCATCCTCTACTAACATAACTTCTCCTCTGCATAGCTGCTTGGCAATGGTATCTTATTATTTATTCTAACCGAGGTTACTTGAAGCGTTAGATTCTTCCTCAGTTGTGCTGGTTCAAGTTCTAATATGTGATTGACATCAGAAGTGTACTCCTAAAACTGAGACGTGAAATACATCGTACCAATTCAAAAGATGAGGGGATAGAGTTACTCGATATGCCACTAGCTTAATTCTATTTAGACTCCGAAATAGACCGTCCTTGCCATTAATTCAGGTCCTAAAACACTTCGGTTTCAATCCCTTAGTCTTGACTCACTCATTAATTCCAGCTTATTAAAGTAACCTTCTCGAATACAAGACTTCTTTCTTCAGGTTTGTATAACTCTTTTGTCGATTTTTGCAGCAAGAATCTTAACTCGAATTTGCGTAGTCTTTCTCTGTTGTCTCGGCTATCAAATTTAGGAACTAAAATGTTCGATATTTCAGTTTCTGATTAATACAGAGGCATTTCGCGTACTATGAAGTCTCACCTTCTCCCTGATGTATAGTCTCATTGATATCCTCAAAAAGTAGTTTGCTCCGATGGATGAAATGGACTTGGTCACTTGATCCATGATTACCTAATAGCATTACCTTTTGTCTTAGACCTCAGAAATCTATTACAAAATCGATGACTACTCTTTCTCGCTTTTAGCATAGAATCTTCAATGGTCGCAGCATTCCAAATGGCTTCTGGTGGTCACTCTCTTCTTCCTCATGCGTCAAGCACGCCCTCACAGGTATCGTTACTTTGTTTATTTCTGGCCGCTCAAAACATCTTCTTGGATTCATGGTACGTTTTAGTAATTTTCAAGGTAAATTTGAAAATCCACTTTTGTGAGCTTCGGACAATAGTTTCTCATCTCAACTTTCGATTTCGATGCAAAATTCTCTCTTGGTATCTTCTTGATTCAACAAGCTTCCAATATCCTTAATAGTCCCTTGTCATCATTATTGCGTTCTCTAAGTTCTCGACCTTATGATCTCTTGTAATTTTGTAATTAATTCAATTTGACACCTGCATCCACTTTCTCAACTTAAGACCTTGACTTACTTAACAGTGCTTTTTTCTTTGGTCATCTAAGCAGTACTCAGAGGTTTCCTGCTCACGTATCTGCCCCTACTTCACTATGTCGTATTCGCGCATATCCTAAACCCCTTTAATAATGCGTCGCAATAATTCCAAGTAGTTAATTAAGTTCGTGTATCATGTCTACTGGCATAAAGGTTAATTCTTCTCTCGGAATTCGAAAGCTCTCTTCACATACATGCATCTATACAAACAGTGTATTCTAGCGCGTTAACTTACTCATAATGTAACACCCTACCACACAAAACTTTATGCTTAAGCCGTAAACTAGAGGTTGTGTGGTATTATGACCTCTAAAATAAAATATATACATAATAGTATTGGAAAGAGAGTAATATACAAGGAACCTTGGAAAACAGGTAAAACAACATCGCAAAATAAAAAGCGCAATGCTCAGAAAACGAGATTACTTGCGTGCTAAGAAACCTAAAGATCACAGGTATAAATAAACAGAAAGTGAGATTAGAGAGTCAATGATACAGAATAACTAGCCCCTAACTCATCCTGCAAAACCAAGGCTGGCAAGAGAATATTTACATATATATCTATACATCTCCCATCAACCCAAAATACAAAGATAAAACCTTAACTCTCCTTAAACCTCTAAGAGGAAACAAGTAAACAAGTTATTCGGAGAGAAAGCTAAGTACATATATACATAAACTAACAACAAAAGAACCCAGGAACCACTCCGCTACAGAAGTCCAGACGCCTAGCGAAGTGCCTCTCGACCTGCATCTGAAAAACAACAACACGGTATGGGGTGAGAACCGGAGACAATCCTAGAATGCCGACACTCAGATTGTAAAGCTTAAATTATTAAACAAAAACCCTAAAAAGGGGTAGGTGTCTAGAAAATTCTAAACTCGGCTTAAATTTAACACCAAACCTATCCTCCTTTCTTCCACTCCTCCATCACCAATGATTTAGGAAAGAAAAAATGTAACAACAATAATAGTAATAAAAGAACTAAGATGAAGAGGAAATACGCAAAAAAAAGAATACAAAGAAGAAGATGAAGAAATACGAGAGACAAACGTTTCTGTTAGTGAAGAATTGGAGCGTATAAATACTTTCTCACTAATAAAATTGATTTTTATTGAATTTAAATTAACTTAATTAAATTTAATTACTAGATTTAAATATTTTATATATATATATATATATTTGGGTTTTCTTTTGGAATTTAGACATAAAATTTTGGATATACAGCTTGGCGCCACAAGAAAAAAGAAAAACTGGCGGCGATACCAGTTCAGCCAGCGTGATGCTGAAAATGAAAAAGGAAGGAAGAAACCAATGGGACCAAAATTTGTAAAATATGATAATATGGGAATGGTGAAAGTGTAAGTGGGTATGGATGGAAATGGATGAGAATTTGTCGTTATATTGGAAATTAATGGCTAGTGATCAAGGCACGAATCAAATCAAATCAAATTTTATCATTTTTGTCCTTTTTCTCCACAACAGAAAAAGGATCAGACATCAATTTCTACTTTTCACATAGCTGAGCAGATGCTAGCTTTCTTTACTTTGATTATTGCTAGTAGTGTGTTACAAACTCTTTTAAGATAAATATTTATCACTGTTAGGGTACTATCATAACTCATTGAAAGATATAATCATAGAGTTCAGACACCTAAAAAAATATAATCATGTTCAATTTCAGGATTTGTAATGGGATCTTTGGGAGCATAGCTTTATTATTTGCACTTATTCTTATTAAATATCATCATACTTATTTGTTAAAAACTAGAAATTGTAAAAGAGAAATGTTGCGTTAATAATAAAATTTATTAACTTTTATTAATATTTGGCTAATTCTAAACACTAAAGATCTAACTCTGAGTTAATAATTAAATTAATCCTTAAAAAGATGAGACGTTCTTTAAATTTATCTTTAAAGATTTTATTAATCAAATTGATTCGTCAAAAAGTATAAATTAATTATATTTATCATTCAGTTACTCTATTAACAATTTTCGTCAATAATTGATGATGTGAAATATTAATTGATAGCATATATAATACTTAACATGTTCAATTGGACACTTATCAAATATGTTTATAAAAATTTATCAATTTAGTCATTAGATCATGCTAGGAATAGAGTTTATGTAATTAAAAATAATTAAATCAATAGATTTTCATAAATATATTTAATTAATGTCCAATTAAATATTTTAGGTATCATATATGTTCTTAATTAATATTTTACAGCATCAATCATTGATAAAAATTATTAATACAGTGGTTGAAGAATAAATATAATTAATTTTAAATCTTTAATAGACCAATTTAATTGATAAAATCTTTTAAAAATACATTTAAAGAATGTTTTATTTGTTAGAAATTAATTTGACTGTTAAGCCACTAAATTTAAACCCTTAAATTTTACATTTTAACAGTATAAAAGTGAGGTATTAACTAAAATATTGGCTAAAATATTAATTAATATTGATAAAAAGTATCGATCTCTGCTAACATAGGGTCATTTAATTCAATTAATTTTTGTGAAAAGGATCATTATCTTCATTCATTGTTGGGTTTATTTATATTCAGGCTTTAAAGTAAGCCCGCCTATTTTTAAATGGGCCTAGCCACTGAGTCCAATTTATTCAGATTGATACAATGACTGTAATCCTTTTGGTTGTACCTAAACAATGGAACTCGGGAAAAAAAAAAAAAAAAAAGGTTGACAGTTTAATTATTTCCTATACACACAACGCATTATTGTACCTGTCCAAAACAAAAACGCATTATTGTAACATATAGAATTGGTCGATTTCATTAATTTGAAATGAAGTCCATTTAAGTATTTTTAGGGCTGCGTTCAGCAAATATTATATGTTTTATGTCCAAAAAAAAAATACAAATATTATGTGTTAAACATGGATACCCAATGCAGCTGAGGCCTAGACCAAATGACAATCATATTGTCTCTTAATCAAGTTGCACCAAGTTCATACCCCAGCTCAGACTGGAATAAGGTTTAAGAAAACCTTTAAAATGTGGGTGTGTGAGTAGTGTAGTGACAAAAAAGAAACTTGGATACTCAATTAAGGTTAAATTAAGCTTACACTTTTAATTAATGAATAATTATATATTTTTTTGAGAATTTAGACTGCATGGCTATACTCTTTGATTGTGAAGCCAGTTTTTAAGCTCAATTTCTACTGTATAGTAATCATTTCGGACACCAGTTCTGCTCACCATATACTTTTAAGTTAAAAAAATGTAAACGAAGAAAAATTAATGAAAAAAGTATTATGTAGTAAAATATTACACTTAACAACATCAATTGATGATCTATATTAAAGATGGAAGGATGTGAAGTGAGATGTTAGACGCTGAGAATGTGATTAATCATCTTTAAATTTATAAGAGTATTTATTCATTTTGATTTTCATAGAATTTTGGATTAGACACTTTAGTTTTTGGTGCATGAAATTGTGATCACACTTTTCACAACTTCGCACAACTAACCAGTAAGTGCACTGGGTCGTCCAAGTAATACCTTACGCGAGTAAGGGTCGATCCCTCGGAAATTGACGACTTGAAGCAAGCTATGGTCATCTTGTAAATCTCAGTCAGGCAGATTCAAATAATTGTGAGGATTTGACAATTGAAAGATAAATAAAACGGAAAATAACATAGAGATACATATGTAATTCATTGATGGGAATTTTAGATAAGCGTTTGGAGATGCTTTGTTGCTTTTGAACCTCTACTTTCCTATTGTCTTCATCCAATCATGCGTCCTCCCTTCCATAACAAGCTGTATGATCCTCTCAGTGAAAATGGTCCGGCTACGGTTTCTGTACGGCTAATCAACTGTCGGATTTCTCGTCTCAGATAAAAAATATCAGGCACAGCTACCGCAGGGCTAATCATCTGTCGGTTCTCACTTGTGTTGGAATAGGATCCCTTCATCCTTTTGCACACTGTTACTGCGCCCAACAGTCGCGAGTTTGAAGCTCGTCGCAGTCATCCCTTCCCAGATCCTACTCGGAATACCACAGACAAGGTTTAGACTTTTCGGATCTTAGGAATGCTGCCAATTGTTTCTAGCCTATACCACGAAGGTTCTAATCTCAGATTCGGATGCTCTATTGTCAGGAGAGATGACGCGAATCGCTGATTAGAGACCCAAGAGAATATACTCCGGCTGTCGTCCAATGACTACGTTGAACATCATGTAGACCGTTTGTGGTTGTCAGGCACGCGGATCTTGGCTAAGCGAGTAATGAAGATAGTGGGTGATTGTCACGGGTCACCCCTTCATTCTGACTTAACTGAATTAAGTACGAGAGTATATCTTGGAGAAGAAGTAGAAAAACAATAGTACTTGTATTAATTCATGAGGAACAGCAGAGCTCCTCACTTTAATCTATGAGGTGTAGAAACTCCACCATTGAAAAATACATAAGAACAAAAATGGTCTAGGCATGGCCGAATGGCCAGCCTCCCTAATGGCATGATAAACGATAAAAGGGTTCAAAGTCCTCTAATACAATAGTAAAAGTGCTATATATACTAAACTAGTTACTAGGGTTTACAAAAAATGAGTAGATAGTACAGAAATCCACTTCCAGGGCCCACTTGGTGTTTGTTTGGGCTGAGCTTTGAAACTTTCACGTGCATAGGCCATCCTTGGAGTTAAACGCCAGCTTGGATGCCAGTTTGGGCGTTTAACTCCAGTTCTAGTGTCAGTTCCGGCGTTTTACGCCAGAAAAGGGTCTCTAGTGGGTGTTTGGACGCCAGTTTGGACCAACCATGCAATTCATCAATTCAGCACTAAAGTTCATTCTCAAATGTAGCACACCAGGACAAACACAGGCAAGACAGACATGGAAAGCACAGATTTAGGTAGCAGTTACAGCAAATAGTTCAAGTAGCAGTTACAAATAGTTTAACAATTAGGCAAACCCAAACAAGTTCAAACCCAAGCAAAGCATACAAATGCATATGATGCATGCCTGTTGATGAGCGGATAATTTATACGCTTTTGGCATTGTTTTTAGATAGTTTTTAGTAGGATCTAGCTACTTTTAGTATATTTTTATTAGTTTTTAAGTAAAATTCACATTTCTTGACTTTACTATGAGTTTGTGTGTTTTTCTGTGATTTCAAGTATTTTCTGGTTGAAATTGGGGGACCTGAGCAAAAATCTGATTCAGAGGCTGAAAAAGGACTGCTGATGCTGTTGGATTCTGACCTTCATACACTCGAAATGAATTTTTTGGAGCTACAGAAACCCAAATGGCGCACTCTCAACTGCGTTAGAAAGTAGACATCCAAGGCTTTCCATCAATATATAATAGTTCATACTTTGTTCGAGTTTTGACGATGCAAATTGGCGTTCAAACGCCAATTCCCTGCCCTATTCTAGCGTTAAACGCCATAAACAAGTTACAAGCTAGAGTTAAACGCCAAAAACAGGCTGCAAACTGGCGTTTAACTCCAAGAGAAGTCTCTACACATGAAAGCTTCAATGCTCAGCCCAAGCACACACCAAGTGGGCCCTGAAGTAGATTTCTGCATCATTTACTTATTTCTGTAAACCCTAGTAACTAGTCTAGTATAAATAGGACCTTTTACTATTGTATTAGACATCTTTGGACGTTTAGTTCTTAGACCTAGGTCTTGGTTATTCTGGTTCCTCCTCTGGGGCCGAAGCCAATGAACACCATTATCACTTATGTATTTTCAACGGTGGAGTTTCTACACACCATAGATTAAGGTATGGAGCTCTGTTGTTCCTCGAGTATTAATGCAATTACTACTGTTTTCTATTCAATTCATGCTTATTCTTGTTCTAAGATATCCATTCACACACAAGAACATGATGAATGTGATGATTATGTGACGCTCATCATCATTCTCAACTTATGAACGCGTGCCTGACAAACACTCCCGTTCTACATGCAAACGAGCTTGAATGCATATCTCTTAGCCTTCTGGTTCACGATCAGAGTCTTCGTGGTATAAGCTAGAATCAATTGGCAGCATTCTTGAGATCCAGAAAGTCTAAACCTTGTCTGTGGTATTCCGAGTAGGATCTGGGATGGGATGACTGTGACGAGCTTCAAACTCGCAAGTGTTGGGCGTAGTGACAGATGCAAAAGGATCAATGGATCCTATTCCAACATGAGTGAGAACCGACAGATGATTAGTCATGCGGTGACAGCGCATTTGGACCATTTTCACTAAGAGGACGGGAGGTAGCCATTGACAACGGTGATGCCCGAACAAACAGCTTGCCATGGAAATGAGTATGAAGGATTGGATGAAGGCAGTAGGAAAGCAGAGATTCAGAAGGGATAACGCATCTCCACACGCTTATCTAAATCTCCTACCAATGAATTACATAAGTATCTCTATCTTTATTTTATGTTTCATTTATCTTTTAATTATTGAAACTTCATAACCATTTGAATCCGCCTAACTGAGAATTACAAGATGACCATAGCTTGCTTCAAGCCGACAATCTCCGTGGGATCGACCCTTACTCACGTAAGATTTATTACTTGGATGACCCAGTGCACTTGCTGGTTAGTTGTGCAAAGTTGTGAAAAAGAGTTGAGATTACAATTGTGCGTACCAAGTTGTTGGCGCCATTGAGATCACAATTTCATGCACCACCTGTCCTATGGCTAATGAGCTCATTTGTCGGTTATCCAGCCAACCCGACAAGTCCGAAAACCTTAGACTGTCCCCCGATGCGCATCCCCATGAGTCTATGCATACTTTTTTCTCATATATATATATATATATATATATATATATATATATATATATATATATATATATATATATATCAAATCGCTCAATGGGGGTACCATTCCCAGAATTTATAGTGCCCGGTCACCCTTACTTCGTAGGGTCAACAGAGTATCGAGTTTTCAACCTGGAGCAAGTGGTGGCAAGCCACTGCATTTACCCAGCAAAACTCGTGTATCAAATAATTCAAATTCATAAGCCATATGAATAGTTCACTCAACATTCATCAATGTCTGAGTCATTCTCAACATCATCATCATTTATCAATCCATATCTCATTTCCAAATTCATTCAAAAATCATATTTCCACGAAAATCATCATCATCTTTCTTTCCATTCCGTTCATTAACAATCCCAATCCAAAACATATTTCTTTCTTTGATAAATAAATTAATCTTAAAACATATAATGTTTAAAACTAAATCTTTTAAAATAATTACTTCAAACGAAACTTCTAATTTTATAAAATTTCGGCAGCATCTCCTCAAAAATTCGGATTCTGCCACCCGTTTTGGGTCCCAACCAAACCAAACCAAACGCCTGTTAATCATTCAAATCACTTCCAATAATCATTATCACAACAACAATCCTCAACCCAAGGAAATTACAAAAAAATCCAAAATTCAGTTAACCAATCCTATAAATCGCAATTTAAACCAACTTCAATCAACAGCATCAGTCAATAATTAAGAATTATCGGTCTTCTCAAACAGTTTGAAACCAAACCATTCCTCAAACCCTTTTCGAATCATTTCCAATTAGTAAATCATTCTCAATAAATAAACCATTTTCAAATATCAAGTCCTTTCCAAATTTGTTTTAAAATCAAATTCCGATATCAAATCGGGTTCAATATCAAATCAAATTGCAATATTAAATCTTTTCTAAAATCAAATCGTTTCCACAATTAAACTAAATGCCAATAATAAATCTTCTCCAATAATTCAAGGAAAGCCACTTTAACAACATCAATCGACTAACCAAAATATCCAACTTCCTCAATCGATCAATCTATCAATTAAACTAATAATCTCATTCATCCAAAACAACTCAATTCAATTCATAAGACTTACAAAATTACCAAAAATATATTTTACGCATTAATATCGATTTATAACAACTCTAGAAAGTAAAACAAGTTTAAGAAAAGCGCTTCTACCTCGACTAGCTGAATTCAAGAATCAAAGGCGACAAACCCACTTATTCCAAATTAACAGCAACAACAGCAATGGCATTAGAACCAGCAGTAGTAACAGCAGCAACATCAACACCGAACAATAACAGTTTATTCTGACAAATTAAAATTAACATGAAATGGATATTAGGTGAAACTAAAACTAATTGACATGGTGAAGGAGACAAAACAAGTTCAGTCTCACCATAAAAAACAGCGAACCCTAACGAAACAGGGGCGGGGCAGAAGGAGTAGTGGTGGTTTTCCAGCAGCTAGAGGCACGGCCACCACCACGGCAGCACCTTGAGGAGTAGCGGGCATGGCAGCAGGAACGGAGATGGATCTGACGGCGATAGGGCTCCACGGCGGTTCAGCAGCAATGGCAACTCCTCCCTCATCCCTCCATCGCGTCTCTCACTCTCTCTACTCAGATCTTGTTTGCTCTCTTTTTCCTCTGACTCACCCTCCCTCCAGCGTCCTCCACGGCTACGGTGAACCCATCGCGGCGGCGCAGGTAGCAACGCTTCCATCCTCTGCGCGACCTCTTCTCGCGGTTCCTTGCATCAGTGGCAGCTCGACAGCGGCGGCTTCAAGATAGATCGGTGGTAGCAGAATAGTGAACTGGGCAGCGCGGAAAGGTCTATGTCCCTCCTCTCCGCGACAGCGACGGGAGCGATGGCACCTAACCCCGACGGCAGCGAGCCTTTCCCTCCCTTCCTTCTTATTGTCTTCCCTCTTCTCTCTCTCAGATCTCTCTCTCCCTTTCTTTTGTTTCTTTCTCTGTGTGTGTATGTCATTATTGTTGAGGGTGAGTGCATTAGGTGAGGGTGGGGTGAGTGTGGCAGTGGGTTAGTGGTGGTGGAGGATAAATTATATTACAATTAGGGTTAAGAGTAATGTAAATTAGAGTTAGGGTTTAATTTGGGAATTAGGGTTTGATTTAGGACAAATTGAGGTTTTGTTTAATTTTAATAAAATTAAAAGATAATATATTAAATTAAATTTTAAATTAATCCTTTTAAAATTATTTTAAAAGTATTATTTAATTATCAATTAGTTAATTGACTTTTAATTAAATATTCTAATTTAAAATATAAGATAATATAATTAATTTTCTTTGTTTATAAGAATTAAAGTATTAAATTTCAAAATCTAAATTATTTAAACCAAATTATATAAAATTCTTATTATTTTACATTTGCTAAATTTTATAATTTAAATATAGAAAATAATTCAATAATTATAAAATCAGATAAAACCTTAAATTGTTTTAAACACTTTTTAAACAGAATTTGTTTTAATTATCTGTAATAGAATAATTTCAGGGATTAAAATACCTAATGATAAATAAATCTAAATTAGCTCTTAATAAGATCTTCTAAAATTTTTATATCTTACATTGTTCATTGGGACCACATACATACATTATCTTTTTAGGTGTCTTCTCTGTGAAATTCTTTTACAATGGAGTTGGAGTATAGTAAAACTAGTCAGATGATACAACTACCTTTGCTTGTGAATAGGTTGTTAGTCTGTTATATATTTGCCAACTAGATGTTTTATAACTTTTATTTAGATTTAATCCTTGACAATATATTTGTTTTAGTGGCTAAGATATTAGACATTTCATTCTATTCCATAAAGTAAAACTGATTATCTTGATGTTCTTCACTAAAAATACTAAGTTAAATTCTTTGTAGGTTTCTTTTGACAGGATGTTATGATGGTTTAGAGAGGTAATAATCTTGTGTCATTTTGTTCTTCAAGAATAATTGACATATTTTATGGTTGAGTTGAGTGACATATCATTTTGAGTTTTCATCTAGTAAACTTCCATCATATGAATATATTTCAGGGTGTGAAAATGTGCTGGATTGGGTACCCATCCATATGTTAGAGGGACATAATGATGCTGTCACATCTATTGGTATCATCAACTCAGAAGGTATGAAGAAAATATAGAATTTTTCCTATATGCTGCTACCTTTCTTTCTTTTTTTTTTCTGATTGTACAATCTTAATAGTTATAGATGCATATTCTATTTCTGTTGTAAAATCCAAAGGTATCTAACAATATTAAATAGTTCATTGTTGATTCAACCTGGCTATCAAGTTTAATGTTCCATTAGTTTTGCTTTTTGTTTTTTTATGTTCTTTTTTTTTCTATGGTGATGATGCTTGGTTTTTAATGATATTATTATGATTATTTGTTAGTATTTTCAATGTTTCAGTTTCTTGAAAGATAATCCTTAGTATGAACACAATTAAATTTTTATTATCCTCTAGTAACTATCCTTTTATGTAGTTAGATGATATTGAAATATTTGAGACTTTATGTAGTCACATGATATTGAAAAATTGAAGTTATTGTTTTATTTTACTTTAAAAAAATAGTAATAATTATGTAAAACAATACCATATGCAATTATTTTTGGAATTATTGACATTGAGAATTTTTTATATATATAGAGTTATGTCTTATATTGAGAAATTGTATTATAAAAGATTAGTTTTTAAATTTTGATATTAAAAAATAAATTTTTAATTTGGGAATATGTAAATGAGATGAGATTAATGAATATTTTGAAATTAAAAATAAATAATTATAGAGTTTGTAGAGGTTTGAAAATTTTATAAAATATTTAATTTTTGTTAAATTAGAAAATTAATTTGTGGCGTTTTAAACTTTCACAAAAGTTATTTAAAACCACTACAAAAGTCTAATATAAACCGATACTAAATATACACAAAACTCTCCGCTGAATAGATCATGGAGGTTTCTAAAAACCCCCACAAAAGATCTCATGGTACCTTAAATTTTGAGAGTTTCTAAAAACCATTTTGTGAGGGTTTAAAATCGCCACAAATAGGAAAAAAACTGTCACAAATAAATAAAAACCTTGTAGTGTGACGTGTATGATACACATAACATAGTCAGCTGTACCAAAGAAATAACTTACCCACTTTTCCAGGATTAATAATTAAAAGGAAAAAACTTACGTACACCTATCTTCATGTGAAGTTGATATTTGAGAACTGTTATATCATTTGACAAATGATTTGACAAGTTTGATTAAATTATCAACTATCAACTTCACATGAAAATGACTTGTTAGTCGCATAAAATAAATTATAAATTGAAGATGGTGATCGGCATCGAAGATCGTACACAGTAAGTCTTGTTGAGTGTGATGAGTTTTTGTTGAAGTAAGGTTGTTGATAGGAGAAAGGTATTTGGTTTGATGAAGTTTGTCGAAGTGAAACAGAGCAATTAAAACAGTGTTAGGATCAACGGTCAAGACAGTTGAAGACGGTTACACAACACATGTATCTGGTGGGAACTATTACTTTTCAGGCCTGCATATGGAACATGTGATGAAATCTAATTGGTTGAGAAAGTCTATAAATATACAAGATTTATAAGAAGCAAAGGTTTGAATTCGGTTTCAGAAAATATTCTCGCATACTCACATTCCTTGTGACTTTTTGAGTCTGCCAAGAGCTTTCTTTTCTATAGAATTTCTTCCATGTCTTTACTTTTTATTTAAATTTTCTGTAATTTCCTTTTCAGCAAGTTATTTCCCTTTTGCAATGTATTCTTTTCCTTTCATTTGAATTCAAATTAGTAATTTTAATTTCAAACCATTTCGACTCTGTCGAAGTTTACAATTTATTTCTTTTATTTTCAAGTTCTTACTTTTTTGCAATATATTTTCTTTTCAATTCAAGCATTTAAATTTCAGTTTACATTTTTCTTTTTTCTTGATTCTGTTCAAAGAATGATCTTTGATACATGTTTGAAAATTGGTACGCTTTAAAGAATAGTAGGTTTTGCTCCCAGATAGTAGATATCAAACCAACCAAAGATTTGCTAAAAATCTACATAACAAATTAGCACGCCTAGTGGGACAGTTTTATAAAGTATATCAAAAGATTCATTGGTCTTTTTGTAATATTTTAGTTTATGCAACTTCGAAATGGCAGGGTCATAAACATGGTTGATGAAATTTTGAATAGCAATATTGGGTCATCTTCAAATAATAATGTCCCTATAATAATTGCACAAACTTCTGCAGAATTAACATCATATACAGAAGGGAGTATTCAAAATCTAGGCAACGGTTCTGGAGATAATGTTGTAGTTAATAATCCTTCTACAGGAAATAATCTAACACAAATACAACCGTCAATAACTGCAAGGTGGCCTCCTTTTGGCCTTCCTTTAGGTTATACTCCACCTATGAGTGGTTACTTGCCTCCGATTAGATTTGATTGCACACCAGGGGCAGTTAATAATCCACCACATCCACATAATCCTGAGTTTGCTCGAGATTATCAGGTGGGGTCAACATCGAATAATTCTACTTCGATGGCTACATTTCGACAGCATGTCAATGAGAGTCATGACTTAGTCAATCTATTGACTCAATAGATGATTATTATCTTGAATCCCATGATGGCTAATCATGAGACAAAATTCGAGCATTTGGCTAGGCAAATTGAACGAATTGCTCGGATTGTTGATTATGATAAGGGTGATCGTCAAAATTTAGGAGTGAATCCCGAGGACCTAGAAAATAATCTTAGAGATATGAATGACAATGTGAATTTAGATGCGAATGTCCTTTATGTAGTTCGACATGATCAAAATGATGGTGATGTATTGGATAGGATTCATGTTAATAGGGTTGGTATTAATGTGGATTTTTTTAATCGATCATATTTTATTTCTGTATTCCCTACTGCCATGCAAATGGCAGAAGTGCCAAGGGGTGGGAAGAATCCTAAAATAGTAACAAAATTTGCAGGAGAAGTTAGAGAGTCCACCACTGAGCATATTGCCCGATATATGGTTGAATTAGAAAATTTGGCAAATGATGAAAATTTGAAAATAAAAATTTTTCCTTCTTCATTAACGAAGAATGCTTTTTCTTGGTTCTCGAATTTAAGACCTAACTCGATTGTTATTTGGGCACAATTGCAAAGTGCTTTTCATTCTCATTTTTATAGGGGAGTTAAATATAACAATTACTGATTTTGTCGCTTTGAAGCGTAATCATGGTGAATCAATCGATGATTTTATGATTCAATTTAAAAACGCTCGAAGTCGATACTATATTTCTCTTCCCGAAGCTGAGGTAGTACAGATAGCAACTATGCGTTTAGGATTTTACATGCATTGAAAATTGCTTAATGTACATATACCTGATTTGGTTCATTTAGCTGAAAGAGTTAGACGGATAGAAATTCTTCAAAAAGAAGAAAAAGTGTTTAAAAATGAGAAAATTTTAAGAATAAGTCTTTTACTTGAAAAGAAAAAGTTTCGTATATTGAAATGGGATCTTTGAGTGAAGAATTTGATTTTGAATTTCCTTGAGTCGATATGGCTTAACTAAAGAAAGGGTCACCTTTTGTTTTCTCTTCACTTAAGAAGATTGCAAATGTTGAAAAGTTCAATGATGTGAAGTATAAAAGTATTAAAAAGTATAGTTTTGATATTTCAAAATCAGAACAAATATTTGATATATTGCTTAAAGATAAACAATTGGTTCTATCGGAAGGCAAATCATTGCTTTCTACTAAAGATTTGAAAAGAAAATCTTATTGTAAGTTTTATCAATCAACTAGTCATTCGACTAATAAATGTGTCTGTTTCAGGGATTTGATTCAAGAAGCAATTATGGAAGGAAGATTAAAGTTTGATGATAGGAAAAAAGAGATGAAAGCTGATACTGATCCCTTTGATGCTGAAGCAAATTTTGCTGAACCCTATTCTATAGGGATAAACATAGATGGTTTTACTTCCTTCGAGTTTGATTCAACCGTGGGGGATTTTGAAGGGAATGTTCAACAAGTGTACCAAGGAGTGGGTAAAGAATTGTTAGAATTTCTTATGCATCATAAATTAAAGGATCAAGATGTTTCTTTATGCCCTTGATGTAATGTTTTATTTGATGCTGAAGCTGTAGCTATTTTTGAGAAAGAAATGATGAAAAAATAATTGGCTCATAAAGAAGAGCAAGTCTGATAGAGGCATTCGTCTCGACGTCAAGAAGGGCAAAGTTCTCAAAGTCATCAAGAGAATTACTCTTCTTTGTTTAATCATTCTCAAGCAATTGGAGTTTAATGGATTAAGAATTGTCATGAGTTCTGTGATCGAGAAGTGCAAGAGTATCGACAGCGCCAAGCTCAAAAGAACTATCGAGGATTCAATCAGGGTCATTACCCATATCCTCTAGGAAAGGCAAGAGGAAATCGAGGTGGAAGATACTTTCAACGAGTGGCATCTGGGAAGCCATCTGCTTTCATGGATAAGGGGACAACACCTTCTGTCCATACAATGATAGTTTTTCCATCAGATGGAGAGCTTATCGAAAGGGAATACCTTCTCCAGCAAAAGGGGTTAAAGGGAAAGCTGTCAAAGCTGATCCTATTAAATCTAATGAAAAAGATGTTAATCTTGATAACAAATATTTTGATGAAGATGATGAAGAGATTGTTAGCACAATCTCCGTTATTTCTACAGAGTATTTGGGAGAATATGAGAAAAATCCTAATGAGGATTATGGTTTAGAAGATGAAGAAGCTTTTGCTTTCATTTGTGAGAATGAGGAGGTATGTTGTTTCAAAAAAGGCTATAGAAAGCAAAAGTCACACCTTCGAGCATTACATATTAGCGCTATAATGAGCGGCATATGTGTTAACAAGGTCTTGGTCGATGGAGGAGTGGTGATTAGTTTATTACCGAAAAGGATGTTAAACAAGGTTGGGAAATATTTTGACGGTCTGATTCCTACTAATATTTTGGTAACAGACTATAGTGGAGTTTCAACGCCAGCAAATTGTTTGGTTACTCTGAGTTTAGGTTGGTTCTTCATCTCAAACCACTGTATTTGTAGTGGTTTTTTCAAATGCCAGTTATAATGCATTGTTAGACTGAGATTGAATCCATGGTGTTGAGGTTGTATCTTTGATCATGCATCGAAGCATCCTTTTTTGGATTGACGAAGAAAAATCTGAAGTAATAAAGGCAAATGAAAGTCTTTATGTTGAGTAAATGCATGTCAATTTTAAAGTGTATAATGACAAGCTAAAACCTCTTAATTTCGACAGGATGCTCAATTATTATAATTGTAAAGGTTAATTTCTGAGTTCAGAGGGGCTGAATGTGAAGCTTCGACATCCAAAACTCAATTATACTCTTATAGGATAGCAGTAATAGCTTTTATGTTAAATAGTTCGATTGTGTTTTGTAATGGCTGATGATCAAGATTTGTCGAGCTATTTACTTTCTTTAAAAAATTACTTAAGTAGTTTTTATTCTGCAACATATTTTTTCATTCCTATCAATGATTCTTTTGATAAAGTCGAGTCAAATAGGGATTTAAATTTATCAATATGTCATTCAATTCCTAGCACAGTTTCAATTCTTAAAGTCAAATCTGGTAGTAATTTATATTTTGCAACATGTATTTCCATTCCTAGGTCTAATATTGTTAGCCAATCTTATGTCGATGTATCCCAAGATCTTTGCTTTGTAAAAAATTCAACTACTGATTTAGCTGATAAACCTAATAAAGTGTGTGTTTCTTCAAATGATTCAATAGATTTCTCTTTTGATTGCATTTATGACCTCGAGCATTTAAGTTTTGAGAAGACTTCAGTCATTTATGATCATGTTGAAAAGGGATTTGAATCTCAAGATTCGCTTAAGGAAATTAACTTAGGTGTTAATGGAGAAGTCAAACCCACTTATATTAGCAAACAAATAAATGAGGAGTTTCAAAGAAAGTTGATTAAACTTTTGATTGAATACAAAGACTGTTTTGCTTGAGATTACGTCAAGATGCTTGGTCTTGATCAATCTTTGTGGAGCATCGATTACCAATAAAGCCAATCTCTCGACCAGTGAAGCAAGCTCCAAGGCGTTTTGCACCTGAAATAAATGTTAAGATAAAGGAAGAAATTGAGCATTTGATCAAGGCTAAATTTATCTAGACCACTCGATACATTGATTGGGTATCGAATATTGTTCCTGTAATGAAGAAAAATGGAAAGTTGCGTGTGTATTAATTTTTGAGACCTAAACAATGTAATTCCTAAATATGAGTATTTTATGCCTACAGCAGATATGTTGATCGATTTTGCTGTTGAAAATAAAAGTTTAAGTTTTATGGATGTTTATTCTAGTTATAATCAGATCTTTATAGTGAAGGATGATGTATCGAAAATAATTTTTTGATGTTCAGGTGCTTTGGGTACTTATGAGTGGGTTATGATGTCCTTTGATTTGAAGAATGATTGGGCAACATACCAACGAGCAATGAATGCGATTTTTCATGAATATATTGGGAAATTTATAGAGGTCTATATCGATGATGTGTTCAACATATTGAAAATCTACGAAAGGCTTTTGATACCATGCGTTAAAAGGGTTTTGAAAATGAATCCCTTAGCTTGAAGTGTGCTTTTGGTGTGTCTGCCAGAAACTTTTTAAGCTTTGTGGTTCAGAAAAAGGGAATTGCAATTGACCAAAATAAAGCTAAAGTCATTTTGGAATTATCACCTCCAAAATCGAAGAAAGAGGTTCAATCTTCTTTTGAAAAATTTAACTTTTTGCGTAGGTTTATTTTTCTTACCTGGTCAAACTCAGATATTTTTTTCTTTGGTGAAATCGAGGGATGCTTCACAATATGTTTGGACCCAAAAACATCAAGAAGCTTTCGAATCGATAAAAACTTATCTTTCTAATGCACCTATTATGGCTATGGTTCGATCTTATTAGCCATTAAAATTATATGTTGTAGCTTCAACAAATACAATTGGGTATATGCTTGCTCAAGATGATGATAATGGTAATGAAAGAGCAATTTATTAAGTAAGATTCTTTTTGATATCAAAACAAGATATTCTCCTGTTGAAAAGTTGTGTTTATCGTTTTATTGTGCTTGTACTAAGCTTAAGTATTACATGATTGCAAAGACTATTCAATTTATTGTACAAATTGATCTTGTCAAATACATGTTGTCTTACCCAGTTTACATGGTCCAATAGACAAATGGATACTTTCTTTGACTGGATTTGATCTGCAATATGTTCCTGACTGTTAAAGGTCAAGTCATTGCAGATCTTTTGGTTGATAAACCAGATGATCTTCATGACCAGGGGACAAATCAAGAGGAGAGTGTTGTTGAAGTCAAACTTTGGAAGTTATATTTTGATGGTTAGAAACACAAAAATAGTATTGGTATTGTAATTTTAATTATAACTGCAAATGGAATTCCATCGAAATTTCTCTTTGGGTTAAAATATCCATGTTCGAATAATGTGGCTAAGTATGAGACTTTAATATTAGGAGTAGAGATACTGATTAGTAAAGGAGCACAGAATGTTTTGATTTTTGGTGATTCTCAATTGGTGTTGGAAAAATTTAAGTGTACAAATGAAGTATTGCAAAAATATTTATCAATGGCGTGGGAATTATTGGTGTCATTTCGAAAGGTGATATTAACACATATTCCGAGGATTCAAAATGAAAAAGCAAATGAGTTGGCTTAAATTGCTTCAAAGTATAAATTTTTTTCTAAGACATTAGAGAAATTGGTAAAGATAAAGGAAATTCTTATCCTTATCGAGGAACGTGAAATTTTGGTTATCAAAGATTGGAACGATGATGCTTAGAAAAAGCTAATTGCGTTGTATTTAGAGAATCCGAATGTTTAAGTTGATCGAAAAATAAGATTAAAAGTAATAAACTTTGTGATGGTAGGAGATGAGTTGTATAGAAGAGGTGTCAAAGAAATTCTTATGAGATGTTTGAGTAAGTCTGAAGCAATGATTGCTCTTGGAGAGGTTCATAATGGTATTTGTAGAGCACATCAGGCTGGAGAAAGAATGAAACATGTATTACAGTGTAATAGAGTGTTTTGGACAACCATGATCAAAGATTGTATTGAGTATGCAAAGGCATGTCAATAGTATCAGAAACATGGTATAATACAACAATACCTACTGTTGAATTGCATTCGATAATCAAGCCTTGGCCATTTAGGGGTTGGGCTTTGGATTTAATTGGTATGATTCATCCACCATCGTCGAAAAATCATAAATTCATTTTGGTAGCGATTGATTTGTTTACCAAATGGGTACTTTAAAAGAAGTTGGCCAAAATGAGATTATCAATTTTATCGAGAAAAATATTATACATCATTTTGGAATTTCTCAAACTTTAAGTACAAATCAGGGTACAATGTTTATTGGTCGACATATAAGTAATTTTGCACATCGAGAAATATAAAGATGGTGACTTCAACCCCGTATTACGCACAGTCAAATGGCCAGGTTGAGGTTACAAATAAAATTTTTAACAATTTGATTAAGAAACATGTTGGTAGGATGCCACGTAGTTGGCATAAGACATTAAATCAAGTTCTTTGGGCATATCAGAATTTTTCGAGGAGATCAACAAATACTTCGCTTTATAAATTAGTGTATGGTCATGATGCGGTATTGCCTTTTGAAATTAATCTTAATACTATGCGAGTGATGAAGCAAGATGATTTACCAATCGAGGATTATTGGAATGCTATGTTCGATGAGATGAATGAATTAGACAATGAGCGAATTATGGCACTTGATAATCTTGTTCATAAAAAAAAGTAGAGCTCGAATTTATAATCAACATGTGAAGCAAAAAATTTTTGTGGATGGCGAGTTAGTTTTAAAAGTTATTTTACCAATGGAAAAGAAATCAAGGATTGATGGAAAATGGTCTCCTAATTAGGAAGGGACCTTATCAAGTGGTTAAGTTATATTCAGGAAATGCTTATAAAATTAAAATGTCAAAATATGTATAGAAATTAAATCTATTAATAGGAAGTATCTAAAACGATATAGATGTTTTGAAGAAAATATTTACAAAAAAGGGGAGTCCACTTAGATAACATAAAGATGATAAAGAATTCAATAGACAATACAAAAGAACTTGAAAATCTTAGAAATCTTTACTGGTAAGGCTCTAATAATTCTTGCAAGGCAAATCGAAGACACACTCTTTCTTCATCATAAGAACAGTAGACTCCAATCTCTTATGTTCTTCAAGTTGTATCTTCTCATATTTTCTTCTAATTTCGGCTCGAGTGTTCTCCATCTCACATAGTTCTCGAAACATATCTTTCTTCCTCTTTTCAGCTTTTAAGTAAGGACCTTCCAGCAAAGCTTCTTATTCATGAATTTCAGCAAGTTCTCTTTCGGGTTCCTCTCTGTGACGAGTTAGTTGTTCTCGAGTACTGGCAGTATTAGCAACATTTATTTCATACTTTTTGTAAGTTTTTGTGTTAACGCAAAAGAAGTTTCTAGTTGCACAAATTCTGTTTTGATTTCTGTCATTCTTTTCTTGAAGTTAGTGAGCTTGTTGTGTGAGATGAATAAGTTGTTGGCGATTTTCTCAAAAATTTTCACCACTTTTGAGAAGTTGAAAGGAACTCAATATTCGAGAGAAGCACTCAGAATATCAGAGAATATGGAGTTTAAGTCATCTCGATTTATCCATTCATCAATAATATGCTTCAAAAGTTGAAGAATAGCTCCTAGCCCTTCGATAGCATGAGGAGTTAGTTCTTTAGGGAGCCCGTGTCCTGGTGATTCGTCAGTAGCCAATACTGGAGATGGAATTTCTATCTTATGAGAAATACTGAACATAGCAGAAAGAAGCTCATCTAAATCAGCTTCTGGTAGGCTAAAGGTTGTGGCTGATGGAGGTTGATGACTCTGTTGAGGCTGATTAGAAACATGTCCAGCTTGATTGTCAGGATTTGGTGTATTATTGGTTTCTAGACTGGTGTGAGAAGTGGTTTTGCCTATTTCATCGTCTTTTTCAATTGGGATATCTTATTTAGAAGGAGAAGAAATAAGAGTGAGATCGACATTAATTTGGTGAGGAGAAAGTTCTTCTTCCATGGCTTGGACTTTTGGGGGATTTTCTTGATTTGGTTCATTTGAAAAATTTCCCTCTTCGATAGGCTGGACAACTTCTATGACAGGCTGGATGACTTCTTCGATAGGTTGTTCAATTTGTTCATCAGGTTGCTGGTTTCCTTGGTCAGTCTGCAAGTAATGTGATATCACATGGCCACTAGACGAAGACCTCGAAGACTTTTCCTCCTTTTCATCGACTGGAGCTTTTGTTGTCAAAACCAGTGATGGTTTCTGAGGAAGTGTCTCAATTTGAAATTGTTTAATTACAAAATTCGGTTTTAGGTTTTAGGTTTCATTTAAATTCTCTGTAATTTCCTTTTCAGCAAATTATTTTCCTTTTGTAATGTATTCTTTTCCTTTCTTTTGAATTTCAAATTAACAATTTTAATTTCAAAGCATTTCAACTTTGTTAAAGTTTACATTCTATTTCTTTTGCTTTTAAGTTCTTACTTTTTTGCAATTTTTTTTTCTTTTAATTTAAGCATTTAAATTTCAGTTTACACTTCTCTTTTTTCTTGATTCTGTTCAAAGAAGGATCTTTGATGGATAATTTGAAAATTAGTACTCGTAAAGAAGAGTAAGTTTTACTCTTAGATAGTAAATATTAAACCAACTAAAAATCTATATAACACAACTGTATGAGAGTATTCACCTTATTAAAAAGAACAATAATCAAGTAAAATTGTTCCACTAATCACCTTAAATAATCAAAACCCTTGAGCTGTACTCGCCTAACCATCATTATGTCCACAACGCGTACAACACAATGACTATTATTCGCACCCCTTTTTCTTTGTGGCTTTCTTTTTCTCATTGCATGCTCCGTTTTGACTTTTGACTATGAAATTGATTTTAAATTTAGGCAAATGTTCACCATCATTTCCAATTCTTATCTATTCTAATCTGGAAGTTAGGGTGTGCTCCATTTTTTTTTTCAAACACAAGCAACAAATAATACATCTAATTTTCTGGCCTAGGTCTTTCTTTGCATTGTTTGCTAACTTATACTATAGCATTCAGCATGGGAAGATATATTTGAATTGTATTAAATGGAAGAAAAGTAAATGTTAACAGAAATTTAAGAAGCCAAAGAGACAAGATCTAACATCTTTTGTTTTTTTTTTTTTTCTGCACACAAGTTAGAAAAATCACATTTACCAATGGAATTATCAAACACAAATAACAACAGGACAAAGATATACAAAGAATATATATATGTGTGACATTTTGAAAGCTTGCAGCATGTGCCTCCCCCACAACCTTTGCTGACAAGATCACATATTTAACAAAACATTAGTATGCAAACCCTCCAACTCATTTACTTCAGAGGCACCTAACACCCAAATCAAACTCAGAAAACCTAAACTACCCAACTCAAACCCAAGGTAGATATGTATATCAATCAGTTATGCTTCAAAATGCTCCAACCCAAAATTTGCCAGAGAGATTCCAAAAGCCATGCTCTCAAGAATAGTAAGTGGTGAAGGGGGAAATGTGAAATTGAGAAATATACTTTGTATACTCAAACCACTATAGCTTGGCCACTAACCGCATCATGAAGCTGAAGCGAACCATCCTTCATCAAATTTATGCTTAAGCTCTTGAATCTCTCCCTTGAATACTGCCTTGATGCTTTTCTCCAGTCAGTTCCTGTCTTCATCATGGCTACAAATTCGTCATAGCTGATTCGACCATCCTGTGAAAACCAGAAAATCGAAAATTGTTATATAGAATTTCAGAGAATCTTAGCAAGGTTTAGATAGGGTCAGAATCAAATTGGATCATAGTATTGAAAATGCTAGATGAGTTTTAGGTAATCAGAGTTGCTTCCTGAATAATAGCTATAGTTTTAGCCTAGTAGGAAGCACTTGCCACTCGACCCAACAACTATGCATAAATCTAACGAGTTATGAGTTTGAAAGCCAGACCTTGTCAGTGTCGACTTCTCGCATGATGTCATTCAATACATCCTTATCAGTTTCTCCAGTCTCATCCAGCAATGCTTCCTCTAGCTCATCTAACTCAATATAGCCACTCCCATCTTTGTCAAAAAACGTGAATGCTTTGCGGATATGCTCATCATTCTCCATTCTTTGCAAGTGAATCGTCACAGCTACAAACTCTCCATAGTCCAGTACTCCATTCCCATCAACATCAGCCTGAGCCATTGGTAGGAAATAAAAGTATCCTTGAATCACAAATTTTTATTACATTTACAATAACAATTCCACAATTGAGGCATCAATGGCAATTCATTTTCCAACCTATTTAGATGATCAAAGATAACTTAAAAATGAAAAAATTGGTGGTATATGCAGCAGAAGCTAAATCAGTTTAATATCCATAAGTGAAGAACCTCAAATATTATTTTCATAAGCACCACATATCAGTGTAAAAATGAAACCTAAATAAGAACCAATTATCTAGCATATGGCAAGTATAGTTAATAGTGACAACCAAAGAAGTGAAACTGTACCAAACAATTGCATTATAGAAAGGTACACAGTTTGCAGAAGCCTACCACTTCCATCAGCATCCTTATCTCTGGCTCAGCCAATTGCGAACCAACCTTCTTCAACCCGGCCTTAAGTTCCTCGTACGTTACTTTGCCATCTCTGTCAGTATCCATCAATGTAAACATATCTTTGATTATTTCTACCTCTTCAACAGATAAATGTTCAGCAATCACCTGTAGCATTCATTTAAAGCAAACATAAAACACCAAAATAAAAACATTGTATATAGATATTAAGTCATCCATTATGCATAAACCACAATAGATGGTACTAACCCGAAGAGCTCTCTTTTTGAATCTGTTCATCACAGAGAACTGCTTAAGCCTTGTCCTCACAATATCTCCTAACGGAACATTTGAAGCTTTCTTTGCATTCTGTAGCCAGGAATGTTCTGCAACCATAATGACAGCAAATATCTTGAATCACTTTCTATAAACATTAAACTGAATCTCAATAAATTAACATTTTTTAACACAAATACACAATGAATAGAAATATCTCCCAACGACAGAAGTTGTGCAAATCAATTTTAAGAGGGGGGTTATACAATTATCACATAAATCCCTAAAACATTTTGGGGGACAAAATGGATGGGCCAATATCTGGAACCAAATGCAACACAACTGAGTGACTCACCAAGAACCTGCTCCGCTGTCAACCGCTTCTTAGGATCAGGCTCCAGCATCTGCCTCACGAGGCTCTTAGCACTATCTGATATCTGCGGCCATGGCTCCCTCTTGAAGTCAATCACTCCCCTCAAAATTGCTAATGCAACCCCTTGTTCGGTCTCTGCAAAAAAAAACCCCATAAAAACAAAATTAAACTCAAAAACAAAACATGCCATGAAAATCTTTCCAAACTTCTTAAAATCGTTGGCAGTTAATTACAAATCAAATAGACAAATACACATCTCACACAGAGTTTCTTTCGGACTTACAAGTTAGAAGACACGCACTCATTTTAGCATGTTGCCAGATTCAACTTGTATATAGATCTTCTAATCATAGAATTCAGATACTCGGTGATAAACCATTTCTCGATTAGTAGAGAGACATAAATAGACAAAAGAGTAAATAAATCACCTGCCCAAAACGGAGGAACTCCACACAACAAAATATAAAGAATGACGCCAGCACTCCACACATCCACTTCGGGCCCATAGTTCCTCTTCAATACCTCCGGCGCCATATAGTACGGACTCCCAACGATCTCCGTAAACCTCTCTCCTGCAAAAACAAAACCATAACTGTCATCAGAACCGCCACAACTGCCACATACATTGATTGATTTTGAAACCGAAACAGTGCTTACCAGGCTTGAAGAACACGGAGAGTCCAAAGTCAATGGCCTTAAGAACCGAGTTCTCCTTCTTATTCGCAAACAAGAAATTCTCCGGCTTCAGGTCCCGATGCATGACACCGTTGACGTGGCACATCCTCACCACCTCTGCAATTGTCCTTGCCACGTTCGCCGCCGCGCGCTCGCTGTAGTGTCCTCTCGCCACGATCCGGTCAAAAAGCTCGCCGCCAGCACAAAGCTCCATCACAAGGTGAACGTTCTCGTCGTCCTCGTAAGTCGCCCTCAACTTCACCACGTTCGGGTGGTCAGGAAGCGCGTTCATGATCGCCACCTCCCGCCGGACGTCTTCCACGTCCACGGCGGTGCGAAGTTTCCGCTTCGAGATGGACTTGCAGGCTAGCTCCTGCTTTGTTTCCCGGTCCGTACAAAGGTACGTGATCCCGAACTCGCCCCGGCCCAGTTCACGACCCAAAACATACTTGTCCGTGATTCTGGTCCGGTGCGGGCCCACCGGAATCACGTCTTTCAGCACACGGATCGGGGCTGGGGAGTGCCGTAGTAGGCCTTCCTCAGCGAATGGGTTCGGGCGGGTTTTCTTGTCCTTACGGCCCTGGCCGTTGGGGTTTTTGTTGTTGTTCTCGTCAGAAACGGCGTCGTTTCCTCGCACGCATGCGTTGCAGTTGCCCATGGAGGTTTCTTAGAGGTTGCAAGTTCAGAGCATGAGAGAGAGAGAGAGGGGGGTTTCTCGGGTTTTTGGAGATGACGTGACGTGTGTTTGAGTTTGTCGTGTTGTTGCCGCCGTCGGCCAGCGAGTTTTCCGGCGAGAATAAGAGATACAGACAGAGAGAAAAAAGGAGATAGAAGTGAGGAGAAAAGTCTATGCTGAAATTTTAGTAGGATTTTGTTTACAGGTGGAATTTATTTTTTTTCCTTGTATAAAGTTTTAGATTTTTTATTCTTTTTGTTTTCCTTTTCTTTTTCGTAGAATTTTTATTTGGATTCTAATGAACGAACAAAACACAACAACTCCACAAGTTGCGTTTTGGGACTGAGTTGACTGGGGAAAAACTTGTTTGACTCCGTGCATGATGATTACCGCTCGCTTGTGCGTGTGCGTTTTTTTTAGTTAAGAATGAAATTTAATTTTTTTTGGGATGAAAATGAAGAGTTTATATTATTTGAGTTATAATTTATTAAGAGTATGTTTAAAATGAACACAATATTTATGTGTTTATTAGATTATTTAAATTTTTTTAATTTTTAATTTTTACTTTAAAAAATAAAGTATGATTTATTATTTTTGAATGATTTCTCTTTTATATTTTCTTTTAATCTTACCTACGAAATAAATGGTAAGAAATTATATTTTATTCTTAAAATGAAATTTAAAATTTAGAAGATCTAAATTTCATATTCATATATATCATTAGATTTTATTAAATAAAAATTAAAGGCTAATATAAAAAAAGAGATTGACGGACTCTAATAAATACAAAATATTTTAGTACATAAATAAATACTTTAAATGACAATAATTTAATACACAGTATTTTAAATGACAACAGAATTTTTTATTCTTAAATAATTAAATATAACACATAAATATAAAAAATATGAGTATTCTTTATTTATTAAAATTAATTATTATGCACAAAATTTTTATAATATTAAAAAATTATATTAAATAATATTTTAAACGGTAACATAAAAATATAAAATAATTAAAATTTTATTTTATATTATCTGATAAATAATTAAATTATTATATTCAAAATTTATTAACTAACTATTTTTGTTAAAAATATTATATAATATAATTTTTTATTAAAATATTTTTAAAATATAATTTATTTAAAATATTACATATAATATATAACAATATTAATTTTTAATTTTTTTTAAAAAATAAAATAAATTATATAATTTTAAATACATACCTATTACATTTTATATTTACTTATATGAATAAGATTAAACTAATCAAATTTAAGTAATTAAAAATTTTATGTTATTTTCTCTCTCTCCCTATTGTTATTCTTTTAATTTTTTTAATATAAATAATCAAGCCGTTTTATTTTTAAGGTGATGATGTTATTAAATTATTAGTGTGCTTGGCTTAAGGTTAAAAAAATTGTGAATATTTTGTGAAAAAATTTTATATATCAAATTCGTCCGTTTAATATTATAATTGGTTAAAGTTATTTTAAATGTTTTCAAAAATAAATTACAATTACCTTTGCTTTATAATATATAGAGTAAACTACCATTTGTACTCACGAAAGTTGAAAATGCTGACATATCTACCCATAAAAAAAAAGAAATTACTATTTGTACCCATAAAAAATAGTTTTTACAAGTAAAATTATCCAAACTCTAAAAAATTACCTAAAACCTCTAAATTACCCTTATCTTCATTACCACACCACCTCCTTCACCCAATCACATTTCTAACCTAACCTTCTTCACCCAGCCGCTAGCAACCCTAGAGCCACAGTGCTCCCTTCTCCTCTTTTCACCGCCGACCACCCTCACCTACCGGGGCTACATTCTCCTCATCACCGAACCAGTGTCCCTGACGGGCCACCGCGCCAGCCGCCACTACCGCAGTCCCCTTTGCGAACCAAAATCGCGGTGAGCTTTCTCTCTCTCTTTCTGTCTCTTTCACCATTTTTTTTCTCCCAGAAAAAGTGAATCCAAATACATGAAGCTTCTGTGTTTGATTGTTCAGATTTGATCTTCTCTCCTCACTCTCTTCACACCTTGAATCTGTGTTCTTTTTCGTCCTATTTCTATTAACTTTCTCCATGACATCCTTTTCAATATTTTGTTCCCTCAAACAGCTTCATATTCAGCTGAAACCAAGATCCAATTTTGACTCTCACCCATCGTCATCCATTTCAAATCCCTCTCTGGGTTGATTTTGATTCCTCCAAAGGTGAAGGTTATGGTGATGAAGGAGTGGCAATGAGGTGGTTTATGGCATAAGTGGTTTATGGCAGAGAAATGGAGATTTTGTCGGAGAGGAGTCGGGCTATGGTGGCCCACCCACTTGTTGCCGAACCGAGCGTGACGATCCACCTGTGGGTGAAGGCCTAATACTCCACCTGTGGGGAGAGCTGGTTGCACCATCAGAGCCTGCAAAAATGGGTTGGTTCATGAACCTGTAATGAAGAACAAAGCAAAGAGGTAGATATAACAATGGCAGGGATCAGGCAGTGACGGTAGTGGTTCTACGACGTGGAAAGAGGTGAAGAGGGTTGGCTATGACAGAGATAAGGTAGCGTAAAGAGGAGGGTCTTTAACGCAGTAGGCTCTGGTTCGAAGTCGATGGTGATGGTGGCGAGGAGAAGCTGGCGACGAGCTCATAAAATGGAAGGAGAGAGAAGATGGGTTAATGGTGGTGGTGGCAGTGGTGGGAAAAAGATGAGAACATTGAGAAAGAGAAAGGAGGGGGGAGGGGAGGAGATGACAGTGGTAGTGGTAGAGAGAAGGGTAGTTTAGGGATTTAAATTAATTTTTTAGAGTTTGGATAATTTTACTTGTAAAAACTATTTTTTATGAGTACAAATGGTAATTTCTTTTTTTATAGGTAAATATGTCAACATTTTCAACTTTCGTGAATACAAATGATAGTTTACTCTAATATATATTTAGAAGCTAATTTATATTCTCCCTTTACATAGAAATAGTAAATATTTATGCTTTGTATTAGGAATAAAATGTCAACAATTATGATAATAATATAATTTGTTTGAGAATTAAAATTTAAAATCTGAATCAAATAAAAGATATTATATTCTTGTGCGATAATTTTCAAAAACAGATTAGAATAACTTAAAATAAGTTAGAATTCTTTTATTTTAAATAAAAGTGAAAATATTGTAGTATTATATTCTAAACTTACTCATATCTTTAGCGTTTAAACTTTAAAAAATTCGGGTAAGTACTGTTTTGGTCCCTAAAATTTAGGGTCAGAATCGAAATCGTCCCTCTTCTAATTTTGGATTTAAAATCATCCTTAATATATTTTTTATTAAAATCATCCTTTTTATTAAAATTTTTAATTTAATTCCTAAACTACCCCTGTTACGGTGGGTAACCGGAGATTGATGAGCTAAATGGTGTAGGTTAGCCCAAATGTATGAAGGAGGAGGATTCCGAATGGATCTGCAACTCGGGGGCCTCCGTCCGACTTGTTCGCGTGAGGAGATGGGGGTGGTACCTGCAAAGACACTCCGATGCCTAAGTTAGCAAGAGTGTGAGCAGGTCTAGAGAGTATTGGACTTAGAGATACCTGAGGGGTATCAGCGTATTTATAGTGGTGAACCAATAACCACTGTTGGAGTAGTGCCACCCTTTTAGGGTGTTAACCGTCCCTTTATCTTAGGGAGGTTAAGATATGGCTCTGTAAAGTAGTTAGAGAGATTCTTGGGGCAATTACTCTTTTGAATGAGTGTTTATCTGCCAGCTAACCCTCGTACCCGACTTCTTTAGAGCAAGTCGTGGTGAGTACCGACTTCATAAGACGAAGATTGGTACTGGGTGAGGCCCAACCCTTTGGATTAGACCTTTTGCTTGATCATGGGCCTTTATTATTGGGTCAGGGTATTAACAACCCCTATTCCTATTTTAATAATAAAAATTATAAAATTAAAAAAAAAAAACAAAACGCGTGTTTGGAGAAGGGGGGAGAGAAAACGTGTGGGTGGGGGGTATACGAAGGTGCAGGGGCAGGGGAAGGGAGGGGAAGGGAAGGGGGGAGGGGGATGGCGTCGGGGAGGGAGCAGCTCGTTGCTGCCGTCAGACCCTGTCGCCACCGTTCGTACTTCATTCGTCGCCACCATCGTGCCTCGCCAATTCCACCGCCGCACCGCCGCCTGCCGCTTCTTCTTCTTCTTCTTCCCTTCTTCTTCTTCTTCTTCCCTTATTATTATTATTGTTGTTGTTGTTGTTGTTGTTGTTGTTGTTGTTGTTGTTGTTGATTTGTTGCTGATTTGTGGAATATTATTGTTACTTTCTGTTTCTGATTTGTTGATTTGGAGAAGGGAGAGACGGGGAGGGAGAGGGGACGCGGGGTGGGGGAATGGGAAGACGGGGAGGGGGAGGGGGTGGGGGAAGGGAAGACGGGGAGGGGGGTGACGCGGGGAGGGGGTGGGGGTGCGGGGAAGGGAAAACGGGGAGGAGGTGGGGGTGGGGGGAGGGGAGGCAGGGAGGGGGAGGGGGAAGGGGTTTAGGGGGGAGGGGGACGGCAGCGGCGTTGGTGGTGGTGCTGGTGGTTCTGGTGGTGGTGTTAGTGGAGGTTGTGGCGGATGTGTTGGTGTTGGTGGTGGTGGTGGTGGAGGAAGTAATTATGTTGATAGTGATGAGGGTATTTTTGTCAAAAAAAAAATTAAAAGGACAATTTTAATACGAAAAAAAATATTAAGGACGATTTTAAATCCAAAATTAGAAGAGGGACGAAATTGATTCTAGTGCTAAACTTTAAGGACCAAAATTCTACTTACCCCAAAAATTTATTAGGTGTTAATGATACACGCAAAAAGTAATAAAGTAATTCATAATAATTTATTTTATTCAAATAATATATGTTAAGTCATGTCTTAAGAGTTTTAAATTATTTGCTTAATTATCTTAGCTTTAAATCATTGTCCATTTGGACTAATTTTAAACTCAACCAAATATAACTCTCCTATACTTAACTATTGAAACTGTACATGAAATTTATTTGGGTATGAATTACCTCCACCATTAAAAAATATTAAAAAATTTAATTAAAAAAATAAAAAAATATTTAAAAATAATAAAAAAATATATTATTATAAATATATAATTATAAATATTATATATATGAAACTATAAATGTTAAATTTAAAAAATAATTTTAAATCATTATCTAATTAATATTACTATAAAATAAATATAAATAAAAAGGACTAGAAGAGAGAATTATGAGATGACATATATATTAAAAAATATAAAAAATAAAAAAACATATACTAATCCTATATCAGTCACTATATTACACACATATATGATACATATACATAGTTGATATATATTATTTATTCAATTTTTCTAACAAAATAAAAAAATATCTTATGTATTATATATAATATTTTAAACAAACTATATTTTAACAAATATTTGATAAAAAGTTATATTACATAATAATATTTTTAATAAAAATAGTTAGTTAATAAATATTGAATATAATAATTTAATTATTTATCAAGTAATATAAAATAAAATTTAATTATTTTATATTTTTATGTTGCAGTTTAAAATATCATTTTAATATAATTTTTTAATATTATAAAAAATTTATGCATAATAATTAATTTTAATGAATAAAAAATATTTATATTTTTTGTATTTATATATTTTATATTTTTAATTACGTAAATTTGATTAGTTTAACTCTTACTAATATAAGTAAATATATAATATGATAGGCATGTATTTAAAATTATATTTTTATTTTGTTTTTCTAAAAAAATTGAAAAAATGAAAAAGTTAATATTTTTATGTATTATGTATAATATTTTAAATAAATTATATTTTTAAAATATTTTCATGAAAAATTATATTGCATAATAATATCTTTAACAGAAGTAGTTAGTTAATAAATTTTAAATATAATAATATAATTATTTATCAAGTAATGTAAAATAAAATTTAAATTATTTTATATTTTTGTGTTACATTTTAAAATATCATTTTAATATATTTTTTTAATATTATAAAATTTTTCATAATAATTAATCTTAATGAATATAAAATATTCATATATTTTGTGTTTATATATTTATATTTAATTATTTAAGAATAAAATATTCTATTATCTTTTAAAGTATTGTGTATTAAAATATTGTCATTATATTAAATTATATTAAAATGATATTTTGCATTTATTAAAGTTCATCAATACTCTTTTTTTATATTAGCCTTTAATTTTCATCTAATAAAATTTAATAGTCTATATAAATTAATGTGGCACATCCAATCAGCACATAATTGTTGTGCTCATTTTAGACATACTTGTATTGTTAGCCATTTATGTATTTTTTTTGTCTAAATTTAATATTTAAAAATTATAACAAAAATATTTTGTCTTTAACATTTAGGATAAGTCTTAAAATTATCTCTAACATTTAAATCAAGTCTCTAACATGTTGATATTATCTCAATATTGTTCTACTTGTTAACAAAATTGATGGTAGAACAAAATTGAGACAATTTTAAAACATTAAAAACTTAAATTGGATGAAAACATTAAGGGCAAAAAAGATACATTACTCTTATAAGAATTACCAAATCAAGAAAAATAAAAGTAAATTTTAATAAAATAAATTACATTATGAATTCAATATTTTTACTCATCATAAAATAATTCTAGAATAACTACTAGATAAACTTCCGAAAAAAAAAAACTAAGTATGATACATATCTAATAAAGCATAAATTATACTGTTTTGTCTTTTAATGTATCAAACTTTTTTTAATGTTTAATTTAAATAAATTTTATTTTTAACTTAGAAATAAATTTTAATTTTATTTTTCAATAATATCAATTTTTTATGATACGTAATTATTTAACTATTTTTTAATTTCGTCTAAGTAAATTACACTTAATCACATTACTTTCATTCTAAATAAATTTATTATTTTTAATTTTACTCTAAAATATTTTTATTCATAATGAAATATTCATAAAATGACTAGTACAAAACTTGTGAAAGAAAAAAGAATATAGTACATATATAATAAAATATAAATTATATCTTTTGTCTTTAATATACTGAAATTTTTTAATATTTAATTTAGTTAAATTTTATTTTTAATTTTAAAATAAATTTTAAGTATAATAATCTAATTAATTTTCAAGTAATATAAAATAAAATTTAATTATTTTATATTTTTATGTTTTAGTTTAAAATATTATTTTAATATAATTTTTTTAATATTATTAAAAAATTTCTTATATAATAATTAATCCTAATAATAAAAATACTTATATTTTTTGTATTTATCTATTATATATTTTTTGAAACAAAACATTTCCACTTTTATATAATGAAATATGTGATAATCTTCTTAATATGTATTTATATATATACTATCTATTAATTATTTTATATATTAAATAATTATAATAATGTAATAACATTAAATTAGATAACATATTAAATTTGTTACATTAAAATTAAAAAAATTATATATTTTACTCTTGAATTTAACAAAATATATTTTTAATAAATTATATATGATGAAAAATATTTTGAAAAAGACATTTGTACATCAATTTCTATATATATAATTATAAATATTATAAATATAAAACTATAAATGTTAAATTTAAAAATAATTTTAAATTATTATCTACTTAATATTACCACAAAATAAATTTGAATAAGAAAGACTAGAGAAGAGAGTCATGAGATGACATATACATATATATTAGAAAATCTAAAAAATAAAAGAATATATACCAATCTTATATCAGTTACTATTATATACACACATATAATACATATACGTAGTTGATATATATTTATTTAGATTTTCTAAAAAATTTAGAAAAAAATATTTTCATGTATTATATATAATATTTTAAATAAACTATATCTTGACAAATATTTGATAAAAAATTATATTATATAATAATATTTTTAACAAAAATAGTTAGTTAATAAGTATTGAATATAATAATCTAATTATTTATCAAATAATATAAAATAAAATTAATTATTTTATATTTTTTTTATTGCAATTTAAAATATCGTTTTAATATAATTTTTTAATATTATAAAAAAAATTTGTATAATAATTAATTTTAATGGATAAAAATATTTATATTTTTTATATTTATATGTTTTATATTTTTTATTACGTAAATTTGATTAGTTTAGGTCTTTCTAATATAAGTAAATATATAATATGATAGGCATGTATTTAAAGTTATATTATTTATTTCGTTTTTCTAAAAAAATGAAAAAATATAAAAAAAGTTAATATTTTTATGTATTATATATAATATTTTAAATAAATTATATTTTTAAAATATTTTGATACAAAATTAGTTAGTTAATAAATTTTGAATATAATAATCTAATTATTTGTGAAGTAATATAAAATAAAATGTTAATTATTTTATATTTTTATATTACAGATTAAAATATTATTTTAATATAATTTTTTAATATTATAAAAAATTTTTGCATAATAATTAATCTCAATGAATAAAAAATACTCATATATTTTATATTTAAATATTTTATATTTAATTATTTAAAAATAAAAGATTTTATTCTCTTTTAAAGTATTGTATATTAAAATATTGTCAATTAAAGTATTTATTTATTTATTAAAATATTATGTATTTATTAGGATATTTTGTATTTATTAGAGTCTATCAATATTTTTTTATATTAATTTTTTATTTTTATCTAATAAAATTTAATAATTTATATAAATATGGCATATCCAATAAACACATAATTATTATGCTTATTTTAAACATACCCTAGTTAATGTATTTTGATTAACTTTTCAATTGAGTTTACCAAAATTTAATGTTTGGTTATTTTTATAAAAAAAAATATTTAGTGGCAAAATTTACCAAACTATTACGGTTGGGTGGGGTTTTGACACTTGGAAACACTTGGTGCTTTAGGAACTAAAGAGAAACATTTGAGACCTTCAGTTTTGCCCCTGAAAAGAAATTTAATATCTACGAGACTACAATTATACTACTATTTTTTATTTTATAACTCTTACATATAATTGTAATTTTATTTTGAATACTTTTTTATTATAAATAGAGTAAGAATTTGTAATTTGTAAGTATTCAAATAAGGGAGAATAAAAAATAAGAGATAATTTAAGAATTAAGAGCAGATGGACGGATGAGGAGTGTTTTATTAGACACTTTGATTTTAATTTACAAATGCTAATTTTATGCCGCGATTTCTTTACACACTAAAATCCGGATACTTTTTATCTTCGCAATCCTCTTTATTCAATGGTATATTGTTAGTTGGATAATTAGCTTATTAATTATAGATATTAGTTTGTCATAGTCAGGTTAGTAAAATTAGTTATTCTCACTTACATGTATGTATATATATGTGACAGCAAGATTTGGAATAGTTAAGAAAAGTAAATAAAAATACTGAAGGCATTCTTTGCCTCCAATTTTCTCTCTTTCGAAATATCTCTCTCACCTTCTACAATTCCCTTTTTCTTCTAATCACCAATCGATTCAATCATAGACGCATAACACAGCAGTTTTAACATGGTGCGGTGAGTGTTCCATGGATTGAATCCTTCATTTCTTTTCTGTACTTTCTTTGTACTTTCTTTGTACTCCCACCTCTTAATTTCTTCTCTTTCCTTAAACCTACACTATAGAGTTTGATGAGAGTTTCTCACTCCACGATCTTGTGATTTTGCTGTGATGAGAACTCCGATCAACGGGATTAAGGGAAGAAGATTCTGAATCGATCATTTACTAGATTTATTGATCAAAGATTTCAATTCCTACTCCAATGGATTTCAACCACACCCCGAATCTTGGAAGCATCGATCTCCAACTTTTGGCCCAAATTGTGGCGCAAATCGCTAGTATGCACTCTGCATCGACGAAATCAACTGTGAGCCCTCATCTTGATTTGGCTAGTCCTTATTATTTGCATCTAGCGGACAGTCCAGGTAACCCCTTGATTTCTAGGGTTCTTGATCATCAGAATTATCACAGTTGGTCGCACTATATGCTGTTAGCGCTTAAATCAAAGAATAAATTGGCCTTTATTGATGGTACTCTCCCGAAGCCACCCATAGATGACTCGTTGTTTGAAGTTTGGGATCGTTGCAATACTTTCGTCGTCTCCTGGATTCATCTTTCTCTAAGTAGTGACATTGCTCAAAGCGTAATGGGAAATAGTATAGCCAAGGATTTATGGCAGGAACTCAAGAATCGGTTTTATCAAGGGGATGTCTTCAAGATTGCTGAGCTCCAAGAAAAGTTGTTCTCAATCAAGCAAGGTGATCTGTCTGTCACTCATTATTTCACGAAACTCAAAGGAATTTGGGAAGATTTGGAAACTTTCAGACACACCGAAATGCACCTGTGTCTTTGACACGGTTAGCAATTATCGAAAGGATACTTTTGTGGTGCGATTCTTGAGGGGCCTCAATGAACAATTTGGAAGTGCTCGATCAAACATTATGCTCATGAACCCTCTTCCCTCCATTGATTCTGCCTATTCAATGATGCTGCAACAGGAACGGCAACTTTTGGGCACTGACATTGCTGAGCCGAGCCCTTTGTTGAGCACTTCTTCATCACACACTTTTCAGTCTCGAGGCAGAGGACGCAGGAGAGGCGGTCGAGGACGTGATCCAGGTGGCAGAGGAAGTTCTAAGCTCTGTGCCTACTGTGGTAAAACTGGACATCTCATCGACACTTGCTACCGCAAGCATGGAATGCCTCCACATCTTAAAAAAACAGAACCAAATCAATAATCTCACTGCTGAGGATGATGATTGCAGTGAACCAATTAGCTTGTATGAGAATCAGGGAGAATCTTCACATGCGAGGTTTACTTCAGAGCAAAAAGATGCACTACTAGCCCTTTTGCAACATCATGGAGCCAAGGTCAATCATAATATGACTCAAATTGCTCCAGCCAATGACACCACTCCTGGTGAGCATCACTATGCTGTCATGTCCATTTGTTCACAGCACAATGACTCCTGGGTTATAGACACTGGAGCCACCATACATGTGACATATAAGTTAGATGCATTTGATTCGTACCATAAAATCAAACCAGTAAAAGTCAGATTACCAAACAACCAAATCATCATTGCATCTATTGCGGGTCGTGTCATTTTCTCAAAATCCTTATACCTTACAAATGTCTTATACATTCCATCTTTTGCATACAATTTAATTTCTGTTTCACAACTCATTGCATCACTTGACTGCCAATTTGTTTTCAACAAATTTGGTTGTGAGATACAGGACCTTCCAACATGAAAGATGATTGGAGCAGCTGATTACTCTAATGGCTTGTATACACTGAACACTAGCACCACCATACATAATACACTTCAATGCAGCTCACATGACACCATGATGCACAACACTGAACTGTGGCACCTCAGATTGGGCCATGTTCCTTTCAATAAATTGCAACTCTTACATGATTTGTTTCCTTCAATTTCTAGTTCAAACTTTAATAAAATTGTGGCTGCAAAGCCGTGTGATTCTTGTCAATTTGCCAAACAAAAGAGACTCTCTTTTTCTACTAGCCATAGCAAATCTAATGCAGTGTTTGACATTATACACATTGATATCTGGGGTCCTTTGAATATTCTTTCTACTGATGGTAACAAGTATTTTCTCACTATAGTAGATGACTACAGCAGATACACTTGGATATTCTTTATGAAATTAAAATCTGAGACAGAAAGACTGATTAAAAACTTTGTAACCCTCATTGAAAATCAATTTCACAAGACTATAAAGTGCATTCGGTCTGACAATGGCAAGGAGTTTTTAATGCATGACTTTTATGAAACCAAAGGCATATTGCATCAAAGGTCATGCGTGGCAACTCCACAACAGAATGGAATAGTAGAACGCAAGCACCAGCACATACTGCAGGTAGCTCGATCCATTCTATTCCACCCTGCTGTCCCTAATTGCTATTGGGACTTTGCCGTCGCCCATGCTATCCATTTGATCAATAGATTGCCAAGTTCCATCTTAGAAAATAAAACACCTTTTGAAATGATTTTTAACATCAAACCAGATTTCAAACATTTAAAAGTTTTTGGTTGTCTCACTTATATCTCAACACTTGCAGCTGGTAGGATGAAACTCGATAAACGGGCCAGAAAATGTGTTTTTTTAGGATATAAGGAAGGGACCAAAGGTTATATTGTTTTAGATATACAAAGCAAACAATTATTTGTGTCAAGAGACGTCGTGTTTTTTGAGTCAAGTCTGCCCTTCACTGAGGCAGCGCTTCCCGCACCTCCTATATCTCACACAATATGTGCTAAGCCCGTTGACCCATTTCTATACACTGAGGCTTATGATGCCACACCACAACATCACGATGACCACAATTCACCCAATACTTCATCACAATTGCCTCTCATTTCGCAAAATTCACGTCATCAGATCACTCACACACCACTGAGGACTCACACAGAGGTTCTCTCACAACCTGCTCCATTAACTCCACTCAGAAGGTCCTCAAGGATCCACAAACCACCACGCCACCTAGCTGATTTTCAGTGCATGCAAACCTCTAAACTTTCTATTGCACAATCATCATCATCCTTATATCCTCTTTCACATTGCATATCATACCATAAACTCTCATCCACTCACAAGGCACTGTCATTGGCTGTTTTAAATGCATCTGAACCTTCATCTTATGAGGAAGCCGTAACTCAAAAATGCTGGAAAGAGGCCATTAATGTAGAATTAAATGCTCTAAAGTCAAATCAAACATGGGAGCTCACCCCTCTTCCTCATGGCAAGTCTACAATTGGTAATAAATGGGTTTTTAAACTGAAATTGAGGCCTGATGGATCTGTTGAACGCCACAAGGCCTGGTTGGTTGCAAAGGGTTACACCCAAACTCCTGGTTTTGATTTTTTTGACACATACAGTCCCGTTGCGAAGATGGCAACCCTTCGGACTCTCTTGGCAATTTCAGCAGCTAAGAATTGGTATTTGCAACAACTCGATGTCAATACGGCATTTTTACATGGCGATCTGGATGAGGAGGTCTATATGAGACCCCCTAAAGGCCTTCATCTACCAAGACCGAACCTAGTCTGCAAACTCAGAAAGTCTCTCTATGGCTTAAAACAAGCCAGCAGGCAATGGAACGTGAAACTGACTTCAATGTTAGTTATTTTGGGGTACAAACAATCCATCAATGATTACTCTCTCTTCACTAAACAATCTGCCAAGTCGTTTACTGCTGTTTTGGTTTATGTGGATGATTTAATATTGACAGGGGATGACCAAGATGAAATACGGAAAACAAAGATGGCTCTAGACAAAGCATTCAGCATCAAGGACATAGGTGATCTCAAATATTTCTTAGGCTTGGAAATAGCTAGAAGCAACAAAGGTATCTCTGTTTGTCAAAGAAAATATGTCACTGATTTGTTGAAGGACTATGGCTTGAGTGATGCCAAACTAGTTAGTACTCCCATGGAGTATACATCAAAACTATCTAGATCAGCTGCACCTTCGTATGACGACATTTCAGCATATCGCAGATTAGTTGGGAGATTGGTGTATTTGACCACGACAAGGCCGGACATCTGTTATGCAGTTGGCAAGTTAAGTCAGTGTTTGGACTGCCCCACAACAGCCCACTATCAAGCAGCGATTCGTGTATTGAAATACCTCAAGAATGCCCCCGCTACTGGCCTCATATTTCCTACCTCTTCCGACCTTTGTCTGAAAGGCTTTACTGATGCTGACTGGGCATCTTGTCCAGATACCAGGAGGTCAATTTCTGGGTATTGCTTCTTTTTGGGTGATGCTTTGGTTTCTTGAAAGAGCAAAAAGCAACCTATTGTAGCGAGGTCATTCTCAGAAGCCGAGTATAGAGCCATGGCAGCTGGTGTGTGTGAGGTTCAATGGTTGTCCTATCTTCTGCATGATCTCAATATTCCTATTACTCAGCCTATTCCCTTTTATTGTGATAACCAGTCTGCCCTTTATATTGCTGCGAATCCTGTGTTTCATGAAAGGACTAAACACATTGAGGTAGATTGTCATGTGGTGCGAGAAAGAGCCGTGTCTGGGTTAGTTAAGTTGCTACCTATCTCAAGTAAAAATCAAACAGTGGATATCTTCACCAAGGCCTTAGCACCTGGTCCTTTTCAGAATTGTTTTAGCAAACTAGGCCTGTTTGATTTGTATGCTCCTCAATTGAGGGGGAATGGTACCAGTGATTTTGTTACTTGATGATTGACATCTTCCCTTATTGCAAGTTAGTGATATGGAATTCTCCATTTCTCCAACTTGAGGGGGAATGTTAGTTAGTTAGATAGTGTCATAGTTAGATTGCAGTTTTTTTTTACTCCAAGCTGATATTATGACAATATGCATAACTATCAACTTAAGGGGGAATGTTAGTTGGATAATTAGCTTGTTAATTATAGAGATTAGTTTGTCATAGTCAGGTTAGTAAAATTAGTTATTCTCACTTACATGTATGTATATATATGTGACAGCAAGATTTGGAATAGTTAAGAAAAGTAAATAAAAATACTGAAGGCACTTTTTGCCCCCAATTTTCTCTCTCTCGAAATATCTCTCTCACCTTCTACAATCCCCTTTTTCTTCTAATCACCAATCGATTCAATCATGGACGCAGAACACAACAGTTTTAACATATATATTACAAATTAAGAACATTCCTATATAATTTTATATTTTAATTAGAAATATTTGATAATAAAGTTTATTGCCTTCACTCAGTTCTCTCCGGGAAATCAAGTTTTTCAAGAGAGACAGAGAGAGAAGAAAAGAAAAAGGGGGGTGCTAATTGCTAGCCATTGCTAATAATTTCAGATTAGTTGTTGAACTTGTTCAATCATGAACGGGTTAGGAATACTTTGACTTAGCCGCATTAAACAAGCTTTTGTAAAGTAAATTAAGCTTTAATCAAAATAAATCATTTGAAAATTGTAGCAACTTACATTTGTATTATCATTTATTTATATAGATACTACAAAATAAAAGTTTAAAATCGTTAGAATTATCATCGGATTCCTTAAAAAAATTCGATGAATTTATCGTCAGACAAATTCTAACGTATAAACATTACTCGTAAATGGTTACCAACAGATTTATGAATTTTGACGCTACTTAGATGCTAATTACCATCAGAAAATTTTAACGGTAAGTGTTGCAACATCTTCCAATTCTTTATTGTAATAATATCAATGCAATACCACTTGCAACAAATCTAATACTTCATAGTCATACAAAGCATTTCAAATGAAATGTCTTTTTTTTTTTGGTAATGTACTATTTGGGTCTCCAACATTTGGGTCAAATACTAATTTAGTCTCTAACATTTTAAACATCTTATTTCTGTCCAAAAAAGTTTTAAACCGGTTCAATGTTGTCCTTCTATTAAATTTGATATTAATAATTAACAGAATGAGTGACGTGGACGTTAATAACGTTATTAGTTAAGTCGTATCTTTTTTCATATTTTAGAAAAATATAACCAAAACCTTCTTGTAATAATTCTTCTCCTCAATTTTCTTTTTGTACAAAATTTCAAATCCTAACAATCAATTATCAATGCTTCAAAATCAAAGGAAAAACTTTTATATTAATAATTGTTGGTGAATTGATTTTACTTATATATTAAAATCGAATGCTATTAGCTCTTCAATATGCGAATTGTTTGTGTCAAATCTAATGGGAGACAATATTGAACCCGCTTAAAACTATTTTAGGGTTGAAGTAGGACGTTTGAAATGTTAAGAACCAAACTAAAATTTGGTCCAAACAGTAGAGACCAAAATAATACGTTACCTTTTTTTAAGAAAATGAGTAAATCAACAAAAATTGTATGTAATTCATATTAGTTCAGCTAATCAAGTAGTTGATATCTTCACTAAAGCATTGAATGTGGACCATTTTCAAAATTTTGAGAACAGAATAAAAGTCATTGTTAAAGTGGTGTTGAGTTTGAAGGAGTTAATAGAATAAGTAATAAAAATGACCAAGATAAAATATAAGGTAAAAAAGACAGAGTTATTATCAATTTTGTTATTATATTTAGGAATAAGTACTCTTTTAGTCTCTAAGATTTGGGGTCAAAATCAAAATCGTCATTAACCTCTTTTTTTTTAATTCAAAATGGTCCTCAACGTTGCATTTCAAACTAAAATCATCCTTTTAAAAATTTTTAGATAAAAAGGCCTTTATCTTTCTTCTACCTTCAATTCCATTATCAATGACCACCACCACCCTTACCACCATCATCACCACCCTTACTCCCATCAAATACAAGCATTCAAATTCAAGAGAGCAACATTCAACAACAACAACACAACATTTAAATTCAAATAATTATTCGTTTCATCAAACACCAATAATAACATAGCATTCAAATTCAAGAACAACACTAACAAGAATATCATCCATTGCAACCTAATTCTTCAAAATCAACAACAACAATAAAAACAACACAAAATTCATATTTTTTGAAATAAAGAAAAAAAAGAAAAACTAAGACGAGCAAAGATAAGAAAGATGGAGTGATGGGGGAGAAGAAGAAAGAAGAAGCAGGAGAAAGGGGAGAGTTGGACAGTGGCGGTGATAGAATGTGTCATCACTATCACTGGCTGAGTCATTGGAGAGAGAGAGAGAGAGAGAGAGAGAGAGAGAGAGAGAGAGAGAGAGAGAGAGAGAGAGAGAGAGAGAGAGAGAGAGAGAGAGGAGATTTGTTTCTTCTCTTCCACCACTGAAATCTCTTCCGTTGTTCTCTGAAATTGCCTCCAAACAAGGGAAGAAGATTATTCCAAGCTTCTTCAAACGAAAACAAAAACAATAATGTTGTTGATTCCAAGCTTCTTCAGAATAGGGCAAAGGACCAACATCTTTAACCCATTCTCCCTTGATATTTGGGACCCATTCCAAGACTTTCCCTCTGTCGCACTCTCCTCTCCTCACTCTGACTTCGCCAACAAAACCACTGCCATTGTCAACACCTGCATTGACTAGATGGAGACACCTGAGGCGAGTAAGTGAAGATCGAGATCGAGGAAAGGAGGGTGCTCCAGATTAGCGGTGAGAGGAGCCAGGAGAAGGAGAAAATTAATGGAGATAGGTGGTCTGATGAAGATGGAGATAGAGTTAGTAAGGAGAGGGTAAAATAATCAAAAGAGTGATTTTGAAAACAATTTTAACATTGAAAACCATTTTAAATAAAAAAAATGTTAGGAATGATTTTGATTTTGACCTTAGAACTTAAGGACTAAAATAGTATTTATCCCTTATATTTATTACCATTAGTTCTATTTCTGTTTCTTAAACTCTGCCTTGAGCTGCTGGTATATATATAGGTTGTGATGTTAAAGAATGGCAATGAGTTGACTGGCCTGTGGGGAGAGGACAGGTGATAATACGGTGGATGCTACTTTGACTTATGGTTATTATTAATGAGTCTATTATACTGATGTCGAGCACAGTAACTTCCAGGAGTTTACCGCAGGGTATACTTGTAATTACGTCACCAAAAAATATCATCTGCATCTAGGCTTTGCAAGTAAGTGGACAAATTTCAATAAATTATTTTGTTTTTTATTTTTTCCAATATTGATCTAATATAAGTGGTTATGAATTTGTGAAACAAAATATCTTGTTCATTTACTAAAGTCAACTATCTCTCATGTTAAAAAAGAGAAAAGAAAAAAATAAGTTATCTATTCATATTTTAGAAAAAACTTTATAATTTAATTCTGGAAAGCTCATCCTAAAAATGCAAAAATGAGTGAAGTGATATGGTTGAAAACGTCAATTACCATTTATTATTACATGGGAAATACTGGCAATCTATTTGTGTTATGTGTGTCAAAATGTGAAGAAATTAAATATTAAACATGCGTAAACAATTGTTTATTACATATACAAGATGCTGTTAGCGAAAGTTTTTTATTCTACAAATAATCTCAATATGCAAAAATCTATTCACTAGTTAAATCGTAATCCTTGGCCATTAATTGACTATAGAATTGCAAAAGAGAAAACGTTGTTCATACACTAAACATCATATTGAATTTCCGATTCTAAATATGACTCTCTCACTCCTGCCGTGCTAGGATGATCACCAATAGAGCATGAACCAGCCCCCTTGGCAGCGTTAGTTTTTTTTGCCTCTGCTTCCGGTGTGTCCAGTCTGCTTGAGTCCTTCTCATCCTATGATTCGTTGTTCCATCCATCCATCCAGTTCCACAAAATATCAGAACTTGCTTCGATGTCTCTTTTCATTTCAAAAAAAAAAAAATACACCTAGCATAACCAGATCACGAGTACATTAGACAACACAATTTAGCAGCATCTCAGCCTAAATAAGTAGCTTCAATTTTATTCATGTTGTGAATCCACAACACACTGCACAATTTGCGCACTTTGCCCAAATTTGATCCTCTACTTCGTTCTAATTTGAAGGGAACATGAAAATTAACAACCCTAACTACTATTTACACACATACCACAATAATGAAATAAAGTGAACGATGTTACACAATTTTGACAGTTACCTTATCTTCGACCACCGTCAAATCCGCCGCGGATACTCACTTCTCCACTTATGAAGTTAGCCCTTGCATGGTACAAGTGATCGCCTCTTCTCCAAACTTCCCAGGTCCACCGTCATGGCTCGCCGTTAATCCAAACCTCAGACTACCTCTGACAATAACGCCACCCCTAAACCTTTTCTCCTTCTTTGTCGTTAGTAATAAACACACCCACAACTCCAAAGAGCCATCTCTGTTGGGATTTCAAATTATGTTCCCCAACTTTGCCTCCAAAAATTGTGTTTCCTTCTTCCAATTTTACACAGTGCCCCCTAATCCATGATAATGTAATACCAAGTTTTCTTTAATCGCATTACAATTAGCACAACATAAACAGTTAATACACCATTATTATCGCATTTATGGTAATTACGCAGGGTTAAACTATTACTTCTACAACAGCGCATTTGACATGCATTATTTTTTTATTGGTTGCGGTGCCTTGGCTAGCATAGCCCCCAGAAATTCTTTTTATTGGTTGTGGTGCCTTGGCTAGCATAGCCCCAGAAATGCGATAACACCACAGAACCCACACACATACACACACACATATATATATTGATGAATTTTAGTGTGACTATACTATGGTAGCTATGTTGATTGTTCATACCCTGACTCAAAATGGTTAAAAGCTCATCCAATAGTGGGTAAGGCAACGGCAACAGCATAGAGGTCGGGTACAGCAACGGAGATTGACTCTGCATATTTGAATAAGCAACCGACTCCTAAAACATCTCCTACTATCTCTCCACTTTTTCTAGAAAGGAGATCTCAACAAACTTTCAAAATAAAGGAAACGGTCATCCACTATCAAAGGTAGAACTACTCTAAAAGATTGTTATCTTTCTACTATGAATATACTGACAAAATTTCAGGTATATTCAAGATCCAATCTACTAGAAACCTACTTAAACCCTTATTAACTTAAGTATCAGAGTCCCTTGCAGGTACCACTACCCCCACCTCATCACGAGGTACCGGACGACGGCATATCGACTTCAACACAAGTCGGACGCTGCCTCGAAAGTCGTCTGAACCTCACATCCAAGCCCAAAAACAATCCAATTTCAGGTAATTCTCGAAACAGTGACTATGCAAGTATTTTTAAAATTAAAGTCACATTTTTTTAATTTTGGTAACACTTTTTAAAAAGTATTGTTTAGCAATAAAAAATGCTACTTTAATTTTAGCCACATTTTTTAAAACACTATAATTATGATCATTACTATAACATAGTCATACTAATTTCTTCCAGCTTTAGTGCTATAGTTGCTGGTAAAATTAAAACGATTAAAAAACATTGGGATAAAAATATTTTGTTTAATATGTTGAAATAAATAAATCATGAAATTCAAAACCAAAAATGCTAATAGTACATTAGTAGACATTTAAATTGAACCCTTCGTGTGTGTGTGTATATATCTTTAATGGGAATAGACACCAAAAACAAATATATCCTTAATGGGAACTATTCATGTCAACGGAAGCATAAAGCAACTTGCTTACTAAAAGGTCAATACTTTCCCACTAATGTATGACTTGGTCCAGTTGATATATTTTCTCCTTTGATATATATATATACTAAAATCAACTGTTAAATCACTTACTATATATATATATATATATATATATATATATATATATATATATATATTTATTTAATTTATTTTTAATATATATTTTCTATTTTAACATATATACTTATAACTAATTTTAGTGTACACTTAAATATAATTGTATATAATATATACTTTAGAGAATGGAACATCTATTTTTTTTAGAAGAAGAGGATGGGACGGGGAAATCTTGTATTCCCATGAGCTTGTGACAAAACATTATTTGACCCTATATGTTGCTATATTAGTACTTTTCGAGTGGAAAGATTTGAACTTCTCAAGTTTTTAAAGTTTTTTTTGTTAAGGTTGCTTCAATATATAATACAATTTTCTATTTTAAATTATTTTAAAAAATATTTTATATAGAAGAACAATACCCAGAAAGAATAGGGACAAACAAGTGTCCAATAATTTCAAATATAAAAATAGAAGATATACACTCGAGGTGTATTGATAAAAAAAAAAAAAAAGAAGAAATACAAGTATAATTTCTTTTCATAAAAACTATGCTAATCTTTTGCGAGATTTAAATTATGTTACACTTCCATATTTTATAAGATATTCTGACCTTTCTTATAAATATGACACTTAACCTCAATAATTCGATGTAATTTATTCTTAAATAAAATATTTATCCATTGCTTTTTAATTTTATATATTTGCAAAGTTTTCGCTGCATAGATAGAAATCAAGATGACAAAGCCAAGAAAGAAAAAAGGACTATGAAATGATAGGAACGAAATGATTAAATAATGAATTGATAAAAGGAGTTTTAGTTGGGCAGAGATTGTGGAATATTTTGTACTATTGACGTCGTTAGTAATATACTATCAAAGTATAGAGACCTAAAACTTATTATAATTGGCAACCAGAAGTGCTATGTAAGCTATACATGTGACCCACTTCAAGAAAATAATTTAATTCCTTCGATGTCCGTGGTAAACAAATTATTGACTAAAAAAAAAAAGAGAAAAAAAGGTGAGAAATAGAAGAAAGGAGGAGGGAGAAAGGGGGAAAAGATGAACATACATGATTTCCGTTTTGGGTAAAACATACATGGTATGAATTACATGTTGGTTAAAAATTTGTTAGTTATTTTTTTTAATGTTTTCTTCCCGAAGAGTTTTGTAAGGTTCATATGTTTTTTTCCAGACTTTTGGTATATTTTAATTGCATTTTTGCTGAAAAAAAAATTCTATTTAACACACTTAGACTGCGAAAAACTAAGCAAAATTATTAATTATTTTCGTACTCTATTCCAGCAAAAAAGAAAGAAGAAAAAGTTTCTCCCATTTTTATTAACCATTCCGGTGAAAACCATAGGTGTGAACTTCTGCTTTTCACTTATCTCTCTAAATGACAATATTTAAATTAAAAAAATCATAATAAAAATGTTCCTTAAGGGTCTTTGAAAAAATTAAAAAAGTGTCTTTGATAAGGGACAAGAGCTGCAATAAGCGTTGTTTCTGCAGGGAAATCATGCTGAACAGATTACGTGATTTCTTATTTTTAATATTGTCATTATGTTCATTAATTAGCAGGATGGTTAATTAAATTAATTATTCGGGCTTTTTGTCACTGATGCTATATTTTGGCAAAATTTCAGTAAATAGGTTCTTACATCATAGTTAATCCAAAAATCTTTGTAATGCACTTCTGATCCACCATAATAATGTGAATTTTTGTACTCAAAGATGAATCACTGGAATTGACATCACGTCGACATATATAATTTTATATTCTACATAGTATGGAGAGAAGAAAAATAAATAATGGTCACACTATTGCAACCTATTCACTTTAGCTTGTTTTATAATAAATGATTTAGTCAATACGTGCGTTAAAACATATATTAAGACTATTATAAATAATAACCTTTAAATTATCTATTTAAATAAGATAAATTCTATCCAACTCCCTCTAAAATAATATGTAAGTTATTTTTTATGATGTGTCTCATTTTAATTGGTCATTATTTTAATCATAATTGGATTTTTTTTGTAATTTATAATTTGATATGGATAAAGGCAAAAAATTTAAATAAGCCATCATGAGAAATTATTTATACAAATCAGCCATCCTAAAAAATGTTTCATCAATCAACCAAACCACCTTTTAATTAATACGAATTAGCTTCATTCGAACCCAATTTGAACATGATTCGAAACTACTCGTTTCGAATTATAGCAAACGAAACCAACATATTAATTCGAAGCAAGAAAATTCGAATTACAAAAAGATTAATTCGAATTAGGTGGCTTCGAATTACTAGTGAGCGCGATTCCTCAAGGAGTTCGAACCTTGGTGATTCGAATTAGTCACATTTTGCAACAAGTAGTAATTCAAAAGGAGTTGATTCGAATTACAAGGGATTATGCTATACAAGGAGTTCGAACCAAGCTCATTTGAATCAGTTTTCCATTCTCATACCCCACCAAATCCCAGAGAAAACGACACTGATTCGATCCGAGAAAGACTCGAGCAGAATATTCAGCCGATGGGAGACGATCCGGAAAGGCTATATTGTTTGGATGGAGTTGCTCATATAGCTGGGGTCATCAACGACAAGGTTACTAGATAGAAATTTTATGCTAGTGGTTTATTTGAGTTAGTGGTTTTGTAGGCGATTTATGTTAGTGGTTTATGCTAGTGGTATTGCAAGTGGTTTATTTTAGAGGTTTTGCATGCGGTTTTGTTGGCGGCTTATGTTAGTGGTTGATGTTAGTGGTTTTTGTTGGTGGTTTTGTATGCAGTTTTGTTGATGGTTTATGTTCGTGGTTTATGCTAGTGGTATTGCAAGTAGTTTATTTTAGAGGTTTTGCATGTGGTTTTGTTGGCGGTTTATGCTAGTGGTTCATGTTAATGATTTTTGTAAGGTGTTTTGTATGCGGTTTGTTGATGATTTAAGTTTGTGGTTAATGCTAGTGGTATTGCAAGTGCTTTATTTTAGAGGTTTTGCATGCGGTTTTGTTGGCGGTTTATATTAATGGTTCATGTTAGTGGTTTTTGTAAGTGGTTTTGTATGCGGTTTTGTTGATGGTTTATGTTAGTGGTTTTGCATGCTGTTTTCGTAAGTGGATTTGCATGTGGTTTATGTTAGCAATTTAAGCATATGGTTTTGATAGTGGTTTATTATGTTGGTTTTGCATGTAGCTTTTTGTTAGTGGTTTCTGTAAGTGATTTCTGTTGTTAGTTTTTTTTTGTTAATAATTTTGTAAATGGTTCTAATTATGCGGTCCATGTAATGTGCAGCCTCAGCGACGCATCTCGAGCATGCAGCGGCAGCAGGCCATGCGACTCAATGAGCGGTACATTCCGTACTTGTAGATGGCCGGATTATACCATCTTGCGAGACTGAACGATAGATGGTTCCAACTAGATGAGCCTCTTGTCAGTGCCTTCATCGAGCAGTGGCGTCCGGAGACGCACACATTCCATGCCGTTCGGAGAGTGCACGATCACACTACAGGACGTGGCCTACCAGTTGGGGTTGCTAGTGGACGGACGTTATGTCAGTGGTTGCCTAACAGATTTTCAGGTATACATCCATGGTGGCCATCCGGCTTGGGTGTGGTTCTAGGAGTTGCTTGGTGTGTCACTTCCTGCGAACCAAATTTAGAAGTTCGCAGTGAACTGCACCTGGTTCCAGGAGACTTTTGGAGAGTGCCCCGCGGGAGCCGATGAGGAGACAGTGAGGCGCTTTGCTCGTGCCTATATCATGCTGTTGTTGGGCACCCAGTTGTTTGCCTACAAGTCTGACAACCGTATTCACATCAGATGGCTACCTTACGTGGTGAGGCTTGAGGAGATGTGTCGATACAGCTGGGGGTCGGCGGCACAGCATGGTTATACAGGTGCATGTGCCGAGTGGCCAACAGGCATGTGGTGAAGTTAGCAGGCCCGTTACAGTTGCTTCAGTCCTGGATTCCTAGATTTAGACCTGCTGGTTATGATGAGTTCAGCTGGCCCTTGGCCTCGAGGTACCATTCTTGGACTTTTCTATTTCGAGTTAAATTATTGAATTCCATGTCCGCTTACAATGTTATACTATTTTGTCACACTTTTTACACGCTAAAACATCGATGTGATATGCAGGTGGTCAGGTCACAATCCTTCCGGTAGCGAGAAGGGACCTCGAGTGCAGATGTGGAAGCTCAGGATAGACATGTTACAGCCCAGGGATGTGAGTATACTAACCTCATATGACTAGTTAATTAAAGTTTCCAACTTCGGCTTATGATTTGGCCTTACGATGTTGATATGTTTTTTCAGTTTATCTGGATGCCATATAGCTCGCCCGAGGTCCTTCAGGTTGTGCATCCGGAGGTGTTGGAGCCTCGTCATACGGCCTTATGGCGATGTGTGACGGCACTGATATATTTTGCCATCGTATAGTGGCATCAGATTGACAGGGTGTTACCCTAGTTCGGTGGAGTACAGCCCCGCCCCCATCCCGCCCTGAACATCGACTTCTTGATGTCCAAGGACGGGAGAGGAGGTGATCGTTGGTTCCTGTATGCTTTGCAGTTCTGGCATCTTCACTGGGATTTCCGTGTGGACCATGTTCTCCGGTTCAACTTTGTCACAGACCCGGGACCTTCACATGACTTCTTGGAGTGGTGGAGTCAGCATAGAAAGAGGTTCTTATCACCAGAGATGTACATGGGGGATCCGAGACTCGTTCCTATTCCAGTTGAGGCGACGCAGAGGGGTGCCAGGCGAGTTCCTAACATGGATCGTGTTGATGATGTTCCGGATAGGCGTCGGGTTGAGAGGAGAGCTCGTGTGGGTACACGACGGAGCCAGCGTGAGTGGAGGTGGCTGGACCAGGCTATGGAGGAGGGTGATGCAGCGGGTAGGGGTAGAGGCGGACGACAAGGACGTGGCAGCAGACAGCGAGCGCGCGCTGCGAGGCATGATCACGGTGATGATGGTGATGGAGGCCATGCTGGCGTAGGGGGTGTTAGTCCCCATCACGCAGGGCATGTTGGAGAGGGGTTAGAAACTTCATGATTACTGATCATCCATTGTGAGCGAAATTATTTTTCGGTAATTAAACAACAGCTTGTAATTGAATTCCACTAAAGTTTCCCTTGGTCTAAACTAAGATTTCACTATCAAAATTACAATTTTACTTAATGAGAAGTTGATAAGAGTGAACCGAAAACAGATCTGAGATATGTAAGCAGACATAATAGTGGTATAGTAGCTAATCGCAGCATTAAAGCATTGTAGGTGGTGGTAAAGGTCTCAAAACCAGCTCGGCCCTACAACAGGAAGAGTTTCTTTCAAGCGACGAAAGAGAGACCCTGAACAACAAACCTTCTCCAATGTTTCGACAGAAGGGAGTAGCGGCGGACGGGTTAGGGGTTCGCAGCGACGGAAGGGAGCAGCAGCGGAGGGAGCATCGACGAAGGGTTCGCGAGGAACAGTGAGCACTGAGGGAGTTATCGCCAGAGAGAGTCACCACCGAATGAAGGTTAGGGGTTTATAGTAGGAGCAGTGATGGTGGGAGTGTAGGAAGAGGGAGCACCGATGGAGGCATTGCGAGTACCGGCAATGCTCTTCAGGGTGCTGGGGTTTTGATATGTATTCGGAGTGCTATGGTTAATCGTTAGTGTTTAGGGTGAAGCATGAGAGGTACACAGGGTTTAAGGTTCTTTGAAGGAGAAAGAGTTTGAAGAGTTACAGGTTGTGCAATGTAACTCATCATATCTGAACGAAAATTTTTTTTTGGAAACCTTTTGGCCACGCTTTTGAAGCGTGTCAAAAGAGTTACAATAAACGTCCACGCTTTTAAAATGTCATTATAATGAAATTATGTCGTCACGCTTTAAAAGTGTGCATGTTTTTCTCTATGGCCAAATTTTTGAAGTGTAGCAAAAAAAATGTGGCCAAATCTCTAATCAATTGTTATCCTTGTAAAAGTATGGTTATTAATCTCTTTGGTCATACTTTTGAAGTGTAACAAGAAAAAATATGACTAAATCTCTAATTAATCACCACCCTCATAAAAATATGGTCATTGATTTTTTAAAAGTGTACAAAAAAAAAAACGTGACCACAAATCTTTTTTCAAGTAGTGTAATAATCACTATTGCGTATGTTTATGTGTTATAGTTTGTGTAACAAAACATTTTCCAAAATTTACGCGTTTATATTGCATGCCACATTTTGCATAACTTAACCGTCTATTAACTTGACTTAATTAATTAAGGTTTAGTTAGTTAATAATGAATCATGTTTAACACACACGTCTTTTCTTTTTATGATTTAAGTTGTTTTTGGAAAAAAAGTTTCTAAAATAAAAAAATAAAAAAGTACATAAATATTTAGTTGCTGTTAAATTTATAATTTTTATCATATATAAATTTTACTATTTAAATTTAAAGATAAATAATTTTTTATTTTATCAATTTATTTACCAGATTAATAGTCAAATTAGTCCCTAAAAAAAGGATATTTTTTAAATTTATTCTTGAAAGGTTTTTTTAATCAAATTAGTTCTTTAAAGATTGCAAATTAATCATATTTGTCCTCCAGCCATTCCATTAACAATTTTATTCAAAGATTGATGTTGTAAAACATTAATTGATAATATATATAATACTTAATATGTCTAATTAGATATTAACCAAACATATTTATGAAAATTTATTAGTTTAGTCATTTTTTTCAATTACAAAAAATCCTACTCCTAATATGACCTGATAACTAAATTGATAGATTTTCCTAAACATATTTAGTCAACGTCTAATTGGATATATTATGTGTTATATATGCTATCAATTAACATTTTACATCATCAATCATTGACGAAAACTGTAAGTAAAGTACGTAACTGAAGAATAAATATAATTAATTCGTAATCTTTTAAAAATTAATTTAACTAAAAAAATCTTTCAGAGACAAATTTAAAAAATACCTTATCTTTTAGAAACTAATTTGACTATTAATCCTTTATTCACCTTAAAAAACTTATCCATTGTTTTTATATAGATTATACGTCTTTGCCAATGTATTTAACGGATAAATCTAAACAATTCCGGGCCACTCTTTTCCCAGCTATTCAATAATTTTTTTTTATCAGTTTATGACTATATTTTAACATTAGATGTAAAAGTATTGATTTATGATAGTAAGCACATCTGCAACGAATTTTAATTAAGTTTTTTTTTTCCTTTCATTTTCCCCTACTTTGTTTGCATGATTGCAAAAAACACTTTTGGAATTTGGTAAGAAATCACCAGCATGCTCTATATAACATAAAGCAACGCCAATGTTCATCATTATCGATCTCTTGAACTTTTTTCTCAAAAGAAAAAGAGAGAAAATACTTTATGCTCCCGTACATATATAATTGTTGATTATAATATCAATTCACTAAAATTAAACGTATTCTAAATTCATCTATTATTTTAGTTAATTTTTCTGTGTAGAAACTCATGAAGTTGTTAAGTCGTTATATATTACTTTACTACTTTCTTTACAAAATGTTAGGTGCTTGGTTTACCAATTCAACATCACCACCAGCTACTTATAATAATTAATTATTCCAATATCGTTTGATTTCAAAAAACGAGAGATAGAATTTATAGACATGGATCGATATGGGTGATTTTTGTGATCATCACCATAACATAAAACAGCTTCATCCAAAAGCAGATAGAATACGATGATTGAAAAGCCTCTCTCCATGTAGAATAAGCAGCAAGTTTTTTTTTTTTAATTCAATGAGGGCGTGGCTTTACAGTGAGAACAAAACTTTTTTGTGGTGAAAAAGGGAGAAAAAGAACCAAAAGGCGATGTTACGTATTTAATTGTTTTTATTTATTATTTGTTGGTAAGAAAGGCCATGTTGTTTGATGATTATGCGGGATGATCAGCTTGCAAAAAGAGAAAGTGAAATCCTTTTACACAACATTCCAAGACAATTGCTCCCGAAGCCCCAATATCCCCAATCTCTTTTTCTTTTTTCTTTTTTTCCCATTTTGTTCAATTCTTCGATTTTATAAGTATATGATTAAATTTAGTTATCAATATTTTATAACGAAATTTTTTATTTTTATAATTGTGCTTTAACAATATTAAATATATAATTATTTATATATTTTTTTATTAATTTAAACTTTGAAAAAAATGGTATCATAATAGCATAATATCAGAGTTTTTATTATCTAATAATCTATAGTTCAATTCTTAGTTATACAAAAAAAATTTAAAATAAGATAAATAAAAAAATTGATGTAAAAAATTTATATAAATTAACAAAAAAGACTTTTGTGTGAGAGAATTATATTAGACATATAATTATTTATGTGTCTTTTTTTATCGGATTTGAATTTTCTAAATTTTGAATTTAACTTTAGAGAGTAAAGTGTGATCTTCTACCCTTGAATAGTTTCTCTTTTACATTTATTTTTGGTCCCACTTATAAAATAAATGGTGGAGATCATACTTTACTCTCTAAAGTGAAATTCAAATTTTAGAGTATCCAAATCATTTTCTATCAATTTAAATTTTTAGAAAAAGTAGTATTATGACAAATAATAACTTTTTTTGCTTATTAAAAAGAGTGATTCAAAAAAATAGAGGACCAGAATTAACTTTAACCTTAAGGTAAAAAGAAGCTTAAAAAAAAAATTTACTTTTACTTTGCTAAAAATTTGAGAAAAAATTCAATTAATAGATGAGCGTAAGTGTTATAATTAACTTTCCACCACACTCATTTCTTGAACAATTATCTGATATCTCTATCTAGTCTAGTATATATAAAGAGGATGAGGTGTTTTGTCTTGGTCGTTCATGTTTATTTTTGTTGTCCGGAGACCGGAGTTAAATCAAGTTCCTTTAAATTAATTTTTTAAATATTAAATTATGAAACATGCTATTTTTTATTACTAAAAGTGTTGGTCTCTCAACGTTATAGCTATGTAGTTTGGGTTCCTTATTTTTGATATATGACGATAGGAAAGGAGAAAGTTGTTTTTTCTTTGTATATACTTCATGCATGCATTCACACATTGAAGAAAGTTGAAACATCAAACATCATTATGATTCCGTGTCACAAACGATTTCCTATTGGACGTCGGCGAAATAAAGTGGATCGATGTTCGGCTTAATTAGTAATTAGGAAAATAATAATCAGAAATTAGGTGTAGCATATTTAAAATGTCGCTAATGATTATTAGGAACCGATGCAATAGACTTTGGAGTTTTAAAACTCCTTTCAAGAAGTTAGGAAAAAGTTAATATTTTTATTTTATATTTATTTATTTAAAATTTGTTTGGGCCACATTCATTTCATTATTTCATTTTAAGCCAATTTAAATTTATTTTATTTTTGAATAGATGTTATTTATATTAGATTATTATAAAAATAACTCACCTGAACTTTTAAATTTTACATGTATGTAAATAATATTCTAAATTTTTAATACAAATATATATATATTCATAAATATATTTATTTAAACAGTACTCTAAATTATAAAAATTTTAAACCTAAAGATTTGAATGATATATAATTTGGTATTGGATCGTGTTGAATGAGTTGCTAATGAATAAATTAAAAAATATTTATCATAAATTATTCAAGTAATAAACTAATAAAATTTAAAATAATAAATAATATTATTAATTATAATAAATTGCAAATTTTGTGTAACAAAAAAACGTTTTGTATTTAGAAGTTCAACACTTCTTGTATTAAAAACAAATTAGTTGAAATTTTTTTATCAAATTTTATTTTATTTCAAATTTTTTAAAATGTTTTTTATTTTTATTTTTTTGATAATTAAATCTTAAATTCTGTGATAAACTAAAGCTGTTTGGGTGGTTTTTTTTTGGATAGGGCCCTTGATTGTGGGAAATTCGACCCAAAAATTCAAGCCATTCCCGACAGATACCGCTGCTCCTATGTGCTGCTCCATGGATACGGCTCCTGTGAAGTATTGAGCTCGTTTGGGCCTCATCTAGGCTTCTTTCTCACAACTTTTTCTAGGAACAAAATATCTCAAATTAGATTAAAATTAGTGTTGCTTTTGGAGATTCCACAATTTGTTTAGTCACTTTGTGCAGTATATAGCTGGACAAAAATAGAAGTATTTTCAATGGGGAGACAAATTCAGCATATGGCATTGCCCATAAAACATTAAAGCTCGAATCATAGTTGTAGCGTGTGTTCTTCATTCCTTTTTTTTTTCTTCTTTCTTTTAGTCTTGTACACCAAAAAAATCCAATGAGATAGTTGGATAGATGAGTGACGATGTGGTAAGAGATGCGGTGATTGGTGAGAGACGCAACGAGAGATACCGTAATAGGCGGCGCCTTGACGAACCATGGTCTATGGTTGTGGCCGGTGCGAAGAGAGGAAAAAAGCTATGGCTATCTGCAGTGACGGACCTAGAAAAATTTTGCAATGAGGGTAAAAATATAATAAAATTTAGGTATATATTTTTTTTTTGGCTTTTAACAATACCCAACAAATTAAGGACTAATTCGTTATGAATTTGAATTTTATTTAAAAATATGTAGTTGGCCAATGAATTGCTACACGTACGAGATAGAATTCGAACTCCCAACACTTGCTTAAACGGACGACAACTAAGCTAATTACTCAACCAACCCAAATTGGTTTAGATATATTTAAAATTTTAAATTATAACTATCTATATATATTGATAAAAACTAAAAATATAAACACAATCATTTATTATAGTATTTAAAATCATAAAAAAATATTTTCACACAGAATATAATATTCAAAATAATAAAAACAATAATTTATAATAGTTTTCTTTTTATTTTTAACATGACAATATTATTTTTTATATAGATTCTTAAAAAATTATTTTATTTTTTATTATCTCATATTTAACTGTTAAGTCTATTTATTATAGTCTATATAGAATAAATATATTCTTTAACCAAAGTAATTATTATAATTAAGACTACTTTAATAATAAATATTAGTACACTATATTAATATATAAATAATATTTTTTTACCTTAAATAATTTTTTAAAAAATCACTAATAATTTAAATTATATTTAATTAAAAAACTAAATTTTAATTTAATTATTAAGTAATTAATTAATATAACGAAGTTAATTACCACTAATTTTTTGAGTTTATTTATTTATTTATTTTTATCAATATACTAACTCAAATTTAATAATATAATTATTATTATTATATGTTAAATTTAACAAAAAAAAATTTAACATAAAAGACAAAAAAAATTATTTATATTTTATTTTGGAATAAATATAATATAACAAGCAAATATATATATAAGTATTAATCATTTTTTAAAAATTTTGTGGGGGCAAATGCCCCCTCTTCATTCTATATGGGTCCGTTCCTGGCTACCTGGCTGGTGTGCGAAGCACGAAAAAAAAAAAAACGAAGCAGCCAAACCAAGCTAAAATAGATGAAGGAGAAATTGAAAGAAAAAGATTAAAATACGTTTTGGAAAAGTATGAGGAGTCAAGTAATAAGTTATGGCATTTGATCAAGGAAGAAAAAGAGGAAGACGTCAACAACGTACATCATCATCAAGGAGAAAGGAGAAGACCATCAAAGGAGCTGTAACCCAAAGTCGAAGAAAAAACCTACCATTTCTTCTTTTTGATTCCTTTGGAGTTTTTCTCATTAGGGTTTTCTGAATTAACGTAGCAAAGGACAGGCCTTGGTTTTTGAATTCTCGAAAGAAGGTAAGGGGTTAGGTGATTAGATTAGATATATGTGTAGCACACAGTTGTGATATTATTGTTGATGATGATTCTATATGATTGTACGGTAATTACTACTGAAATTTTGTAGAGGAGTCATAAATTTAATGTTGCAATAGCTTGCTACAATTCTGCAAGTGTATCATGAATTTGTTGAGTAATTGTTGCTTAGTATAGTGCAGAGTTTGATACTGTGAAGGTGTAATGATATAGTACCGATAGTGTAAATTTTTGGATTATATGATTGAGGCTCTTGGAGCTGTAATCCATATGAAACAAGAAGAGATGATCTAAACTAATTAGGATCAATAATGTATAATGGTTAGGGTTTTAGGGAAGCAAGTTAGTGTTTACAAACTTAAGTACCTATACTGCAGAAATTCTGTAGAATTTCGGACAGCAACTTAAAATAAAAACGAGGAGCAATCTAGATGTGATTTTCGATCCAAATTATTTTTCTGTCAAATTTCAAGAAGTCAAGATTACTCCATAAAAATTTAAGAGAATTTGGCCAAGTGGATTGGAAGATATGAATTTTGGAAGTTTAGTAGTTGCTGTAGAGTTTTTTAATTTTCTAGTTCTGTAGTACCAAGTTTCAGTTGTTATATAACTTTTGATTTATTTGGAATTTTGAGTTGCTTCGAAAAGAATTTTAAAGATCTATCAGTCTATCTTAAGTGAATACAAATTTCATGTTCATATCGATTTTTTAGACTTAATTAAGTTACTTGGAAGTTGGAATGCTTGCTGAAAATTGTAAACTGATTTATGAAAACAGGGTACCACTTCCAATTGACAATTAAATAATCAAATGAAGTGATATGAATTTGAAACTTGTAAATTCTGAAACTCAGAGGTGTTGAGTGTAATTTCACCAAAATTTAGAAGAAAAGATTAGAATTGAAATTATTATGAATTTTATAAAAACACTGTTATTTGCTGTTTTTCTAAATTCTTATAAGTGCAGTAGCAGAATTTTAAAACTTTGTATAAAATTCAATTATAATCCAAATGCAGTAAAACTTAATTTAAATTAAAAATTAGAATTTCTAAAATTACCTTACCAAGAGAGATAGTTCGTGCATAAGCTTTCACAACATAAAAACCACAAAACAAGACAGCAAGGTGCTGTTCCAAAAATCTAGAACAACAGTCTTGGTTTTTCTCCAATATCTAGCGTTAGACTGCCCAGAAAAATATGATTCTTAGTTTTTAGAAACTTGAGTTCAACACGAACCCATGGGCATAAAGTTTGCACAAATCTGAGTCTGTTTGTTATATTAATTATTAAATAGAAAACTAATCACCAAGAAGGTATTAGACTAAACAAGTCTGGAAAATGAATAAGAATGTAAGTTGTCCTTAGGAAGGTTTAAAGTTAAAAGGTGATGCGGAGGTACGTATGATAAAACGGTGATGCGGAGGTATGTGTAAGTAAATGGTAATGTAGAGACATAAAGAAAAGAAAAGAAAATGAGGAACAATGAATGAAACAAAAGTTGAGAATTGTATATTGAATGGGCCTTGTATCAAATTGCTAATGCGAAAGTGTCCGCCTAACTGATAGTCTGAGATCGCTAATGCGAAAATGTTTGCCTAATTGATCGATTGTCTCTTACGGTGATGCCAAGATATCCTAATTGACATGGGTTTGCCCATGATGATAATTGTGCCTAACTGACACGGAAAAGAGACCATATTTGAGGTTCTCCCTGGGTAACGTCGGGTTGTGGGTAGACAACCGACGCATGAGCTCATGGCCTGCACTAGGAACAGGCTTGCATCATCTTGTTTGCGCATATGAACTTCCTATAAATTGTTTATTGCCATTTCTTAATTGCTTATACTATCTACTTGATGAATGTATATTTGTGCCTGTATCTCTATGTTTGTTCGTTTTCTATTTCACGACAACTTAGAGACAAAGACCCTAGGTTCCCCGTTTACCTTGCTAAGAACTCTAGGTTCTCATCCTTCTTCTCTTTCTTTCTCCCCCTCCCCAGATGGGATCGGTAGAGGAGTCCGTAGAGTTTCGGGTTTCAGTATATCGCCCACGTTTTGATTCCGGCATGCCGTACGTGTTCACTCTAGCTGAAGACCACTACGGAGATTGACCTAGCTGACTTTTTACTCATTTTGATGATCAGTAGTATTACTTTTTCCTCGCTTTTGTAGTACTTTTAGAGGGGTAGGACCTCTTAGTAGTTGGTTCAGTTTAGGAAACCCATAGGAGTGTTGGCACTGACTTCCTCTTTTGTATCTATATATATAACTTGGTGTTGTACTCGACTTTTGATAGATGACATGTATCTCTAAGCTTAACTCCTGTGTATATTTGTATATATGTATATATGTTATTTTCTATCACCAAGTATTTATCTGTGATATGGCTTTGAGTATTAACCTTGCAAGCAACTAGATGATTTTCTTTTATGATAAATAAGTTAATTACGCTGAACCGGTCAAGGCTTATATTAATATTTGCTTATGAAATCCGAGTCTAGAGCCAAGTAGGTCCATACGACAAGTAACACCTAAACGATTGACATTGGTCATGATGTGTCAAAAGTTGGAGTGTTACAAGTTGGTATCAGAGCAGTTTGTCCTTTGAGCTTTAGGATGGACTATCCATGCTTTCTTGCATACTTTGAATCTTTTATACCATGCAATTAGGATATTTTTGTAATATATTTTGCATGAAGGTCTGTGAACATCCATTGTAGTAATATTAATACTTGGTTTTGATATATTAAGACTGATCACCTTAATATTGATTATTGGGTGTTGATATAACTAAAATGGCTGCGAATAGGCGAGGACGCCCTCGACTGGAGGGAATAAGTGAGGGAACTTTCCTTGATGCAACGGCTATTCTTGAATCCGTAAACGCTATGGCCACTGCTGTATGTGATTCAATAGCTGCTATCAACCGAGTAGCTAAACGTCTTGACCGCCACGATGAAGCTGAAAATAACCATGAGCCTAGACATAGAAATGAAAATGGCAACGAAGGCGAAGGTGGACTACGTAACGATAATCGGCCAACGACTTTAGCCTCTTTCTTGAAAATCAATCCGCCGCAGTTCAATGGAAACACTAGTGCAACACGAGCTGACGATTGGTTTTCAGGAAATAGGACGAGAACAAAAAGTCGCCAAAACACAACGTGTAGAACTTGCTGCCTATATACTAAGGAACGATACGCAATATTGGTGGCAGGGGGTGCTTCAACTACTGGGAAGAGAAGCTAATAACATCACTTTGGAAGAATTTTCAACTGAGTTCTATAAGAAATATTTTCCTCAATATTTTCATACCGCTAAGGAACTAGAGTTGCTTCAGTTGAGGCAGAAAAACATGACAGTCACTGAGTATACTCACAAGTTTGAAGAGTTATATCGATTCTCAAATGTTTGTCAAGGAGCACTAGCTGTATTTGAGAAATGAAAGTGCATCAAGTTCGAAGGAGGACTTAGAGAAGAACTGTTAGCTTATGTGGGCTGATGGAAATACAAAATTTTGCGGAATTAGTTAACAAGAGCCAACTGACGGATAAATGTGTAAAGAAGCTGGTGGCAGTGCAAACTAACCACAGGAATCTTCCAACAAGGGATTTCAATCGTAACCTCACTCCTCAAGGAAGAAACTTCAAAATAACTCGACAGCCGGACTTAGGCAAACGGCTGCAACCAACCCAACCAAAACTGACATACACTGCGTGTGGAAAGAATCATGGAGGCAAACCCTGTTTGTTGAAATATGGGATTTGCTATAATTGCAGAAAGCCCAGACATGTAGCCAAAGAATTCATACGAAGAAATCTTGAGTTTGTTTCCCCTGGGCAGCAACAGCCAGGAAGGGTGTTTGTTTTGGATGCGAAAAATCCTACTGAAACCGATCCCCTCACTCAAGGTAACAAAATTTTGAGGACAAATTTTTTTAAGGGGGTAGAATGTAACAACCCTATCCCATGAGGCCTGTGATGTCTGATTCTTTACAGCGTTCGCTGACGTGCATAGGATTATATATACATATATGATAACGAATTAGAATTTGAACACGTATCACTAAAACTTTTTTAGTGTTTGAAAGTGACGAATCTTGGTAATTAGATAATATTAATTTACATCCCTACTCATAAGTAATGAATTAGTAGAGGAGTTACCCTAAATGCGTTACCAACTATTAACCCGATTTTTCCTTTCTCCCTTTCAAAGTCACGATTTTCTTTTCATTCTTTGGGTTTAACTGAACCAAGCTCCCCTTAATTAAACCAAGCCCAAGGGAACTGTAATTAAACCCATCTTCTCTTCTTCTCTCACAACCAAACGTGTTCCAGAGGAAACCATGGTCACCGCTTTGTGAAATCACTTCTGTGATGTGGTGTTGCAAGGGAAGGAAGCCATGAAGCCTTGCCGCACCAGCTCATCCTTCGCCACCTTCTATGCATATATATAGCAGAGCCACACCTTTCAATTCCTCTGAAAACCACACGAAGAGAAAAAAGGAAGCAAAAGTGGCATTTGATCAAGGAAGGGAAGGAGGAAGACGTCAACAGCGTACATCACCATCAAGGAGAAAGGAGAAGACCATCAAAGGAGCTGCAATCCAAGGTCAAAGAAGAAACCCTACCTTTTCTTCTTTCAGATTCCCTTGGAGGGTTTTTCATTAGGTTTTCTGAATTAAGGTAGCAAAGGACATGCCTTGGTTTTTGAATTCTCGAAGGAAGGTAAGGGTTTAGCTGATTAGATTAAATATATGTGTAGCAGATAGTTGTGATATTATTGTTGATGATGATTCTATATGATTGTGTAGTAATTGCTATTGGAATTTTGTAGAGGAGTCATAAATTTGATGTTGTAATAGCTTACTACAATTCTGCTAGTGTATCATGAATTTGTTGAGTAATTGTTGCTGAATATAGTACAGAGTTTGATATTGTGAATGTGTAATAATATGGTACCAATAGTGTAAATTTTCTGAATATATGGAATTGAGGCTCTTGGAGCTGTAATCCATATGAAACAAGAAGAGATGACCTAAATGAATTAGGGTCAATGATGTATAATGGTTAGGGTTTTAGGGAAGCAAGTTAGTGTTACAAACTTAAGTTCCTATGCTACAGAAATTCTGCAGAATTTCAGACAGCAACTTAAAATAAAAACTGGAAGAAATTTAGATGTGATTTTCAATCCAAATTATTTTTCTAACAAATGTCAAGAAGTTAAGATTACTCCATAAAAATTTCAGAGAATTTGGCCAAGTGGTTTGGAAGATATGAATTTTTGAAGTTTAGTGGTTGCTGTATAATTTTTTGATTTTCTGGTTCTGTAGTACCAACTTTCAGCTGCTATAACTTTTGATTTATTTGAAATTTTGAGTTGCTTCCAAAAAGATTTTAAAGATCTATCCGTCATTTTAAGATAGTATAAATTTCATATCCATATCTATTTTTTAGCCTTAATTAAGTCACTTGGAAGCTGAATTGCTTGCTAAAAATTCTGAATTGATTTATGAAAACAGGGCACCACTTCCAATTGACAATTAAATAATCAAATGAAGTGAAATGAATCTGAAACTTGTAGATTCTGAAACTTAGAGGAGTTGAGTGTAATCTCACCAAAATTTAGAAGCAACGATTAGAATTGAAATAATTATAGATTTTATAAAAACATTGTTGTTTGCTATCTTTTTGAATCCTTATAAGTGCAGTAGCAGAATTTTAAAACTTTGTATAAAATTCAATTCTAATGCAAATGTAGAAAACCTAATTCAAATTAAAGATTAGAATGACCTTACTAAGAGAGATAGTCCGTGCATAAGCTTTCACAACATAAAAATCACATAACAAGACAACAATGTGTTGTTCCAAAAATCTAGAAAAATAGTCTCGATTTTTCTCCAATATCTAGCGTTAGATTGCTTAGAAAAATATGATTCTTAGTTTTTTTGAAACTTGAGTTCAACACGAACGTGTGGGCATAAAGTTTGCATAAATCTGAGTCTATTTGTTATATTAATTATTAAATAGAAAACCGATCGCCAAGAAGATATTAATTAACAAGTTCTTCAAAACAAATTAAGATAAATTAGAACAATTTTTTCAAAGCAAATTAAAATTAACAAGTTCTTCAAATCAAATTAAGATAAATCAAAACAAGTTCTTCAAAGCAAATTAACAAGTTTTTCAAAGTAAAATAAAATTAACAAAATTTTCAAAACAAATTAAACTAAATTAGTACTAATTCTGCAAAGCAAATTAAAATTACAGAGATAATATGATAGATGAACCCTAAAACCATAACTGAATAAATTTAAATGGTAGTTCAAAAAACTTACCTGGAGGAAAAGCAGCTGAGTTGACGGTGAAGATCGGCGACAAGGTGAAGAGGCAAAGACGTGAAGACGAGAAGACGCGGAGAGGCGAAGATGCAAAGGTTGGCGAAGGGGCTCTGTAGCGACGCTGGCGCTACTATCTCGCCTGGGTCAGTCGGCGACGCAGATGCTCTCCTCGACTGGGTCAGGCGGAGCCGACAATGTTCTCCTCGACTGGCCTGATGCAACGACGATGTTGCAATTGCGAACGGGATGACTAGTGAAACTCAGACGTGCGAGAAGAAGGTAGGAGCTTCGTGTTGCCGGCAGTGAGGGGGTAGGAGATGGCGGACGGCAGTGGTGACGGGTAGTGGTGAGAGGAGATGAGAGGAGGGGCGAGGAGATGGAGAACGAGCTTTAGAGTTTAGAGTGAACGAGTGTGAGTGACGGCTAGGGTTGGAAATTTGGAATTTTCAACTCCTCACTTTGATATATATATGGCAGAGGGTATTATTATCCTTTTATATATACGGGGATGATACAGGTCACCACAGGGCAGAGACTTCTATCCCCGCCCCCGCTCTCGCAGGTACAAAATTCTTCCCATATCCACCCCCGGCGGATAAATCCCTGCGGGTACCTGTCCTGCTGGGAATTTTTGCCATCCCTATTCAATTCGGATCAGGTTTGCTGGCACTAAACACCAGTTGGGCGTTTAGCGCCCATAAGGGGGCAGAGGCATTCTGTTTGTGGCGTGTTGTTGGCGCTAAGCGCCAGTTTGGCGTTTAGCACCCAAGGGGGTGCTGTCAACTTCTCTGTTTCTGCTTAAAACTCTGCCAGATTGCTCTGAATTTTACCTGAAATTATAAAAACACTAAAACAACTCAAAGTAGCATCTAAGGAAGATTTTTGCACAAAAATAATATAAAACTTAATGAATTCTAACTGAAAGCAACTAGAAAATATATGAAAAAAGGGTACAAGATGCTCACGCATGAACCATAAGGACCAAGATCGTAGTTAACCCTTAATAAAATAACTTAATAGCTTTGGGAAAAAAATACTTTAGTAATACAATAATATATTTTAGAACATAACTGAATGAAGAATTCTCTATCAAGTCAACCTACGAAGAGTTCTATGATAATGATGATACTACATGTAACTACCACAAGAGCATTTGGAAACAAAAAATTTCTCAAAGACTAAAAATATTTGTTTGGCTGATTATGTACAAAGCTCTGCTCACAAATTCTAGAAAATAAAGGAGGGACTTACCAATGATACAAGCTGCCCCAGATATCTTGGATATGATGAAACGTTGCTCCATGTGCTAAGGGATTGCCCTTACATCAGAGACACATGGGAAAGAAGCGTTGATAGCACCTTGCAAAGTGACTTGTTCATTCAAGATCTTCGCAGTTGGATAGAGAAAAATCTAAATTTGGTGGCTCAAAAATTCAATGGGATCTCTTGGCCCATTTACTTCATCACTGTGTGTAACACTACATGGAGAAATAGGAATGATCTGATATTCAATCATGAAAATAGACCAGAAAATAGTATTGCCTACTCAGCAGAGATCCTAGCCAAAAGATACGAAGATGTTATTTCTCTAATTGAGGCTAGTAAGAAAACTGTCACCTCTATTAGAGTGCAACACATTGGTTGGGAGCCGCCGGAAGAAGGAAGATACAAGCTCAACATGGATGATTCCTTCTCCTCAGTTTCCAAGAGTGGTACTTGTGGAGGTTTAATCCGAGACTCTTACAGCCGATTTGTAGCTGAATTTTGGATGAATATTGGGAATATTTCCATAATTAAAGCGGAGCTTTGGGCCATCTATATAGGACTGAAGCTTGCTTCGGAGTTCAACATGTAGAATCTGATTGTTGAAACGGATTCACAATGCGCTCTGCAACTCCTCCATAATCATCCTGCCCAATCACACTCAGCTTCCTCTATTATTTGTGCAATTAGGGAGTAAGTAGTCAAACTTGATCAATTTTTAATTAGACATATTTTCAGGAAAGCGAATTTTTCAATAAACGCTCTGGCAAAGCACATCCAAGGAGCTCTTCATGGCCTCCATTGTTGCGACCATATTCAAGCTTTCATTGTCCTACAATTAGAAACTGATTGAGAGGGACAACTTTTTCTAGCCTTCTCTTCTTAGTGTTTTTTTTGTGTTTTGGGCCTCTGGTTCTGTTTCCTCATAAAAAAATTAAAAGACAAATAGATATCTAAAAATTTATGTTAAATTTAAAGGTTTTTTAAAAAGATATATAAAGTAAACTTCTGAAAGAAAATTCTAATAAAATCTTAAATCTTTGCACAAAAATTATCAAATAAATTTTTAAAAATTTATTTTATACTCTTTAATTTTTAGAAACCTATAAATATATGGAAAAACTTTTTAAAAGTTATTTGATAATTTTTTTTAAGAATGAATGTACAAATCTATTATAAATTTTTTCGAAAGTTTATCTTATTATTCTGTATAGTAACACATCTACTAAATTCTATATAATAGTGTAATTAAAAGAAGGTTTAATTATTCTATAATTTTTATAGTTTTATTAAATTTATAATTATATTTTTATATTTTTTTATTCAATTAAATTTTTATATTATTTTTAATCTTGTAATTAGATTTTTATTAATGTAAAAATGTTAGAATTAACATAATATTTTTTCGTAAATTAAAGATATCTACGATTAAAAATTTAATTAAATTTTTAATTATATATTTTTTGAAATAAATATTTTATTAATTTTAATATTTTTGATACAAAATTTAATTATAAAATTAAAAATAATATAAAAATTTAATAAAAAATTTAATTATAAATTTAATAAAATTTTAGATACTAATAAAATAATTAAATTTGAGGTGATTTGGTGCATAACTTAAACAAGGTATGGAATTTTGAAGTATTCTAAAACTCAGAAGAGCTTGATTATTTTATTCACTGATTAAAGTTATTGGAATTTTATAATTATTATTAAATCAAATTTAAAATGATATAAACTATAATATATAACTCATTTTGATAATTTGAAAAACTAGTAATAATTAATTAACAGATAATATAAATGATTTTACTTTTATGCTATATAAAATTTTATCGCCGTCACCCAACCCCTTAACAATGATTTTTAGTATTTATTTATTTTTAAGAGGAGCAATTTACATAAATAAAATAATTAAAAAATATTATAATCCAGTTTAACAGACTTATTGCAAATGGCATATTCTCTGATATTCGCTGATATAGATATTTGACCCGAATAGCAATAGTTAGAAATTGATAATAGCTAATAATAATTAATAAATGATAGATAAAATAAAGGAAAGACTTAGGGAGTACCCGTCTTTAGCTAAATCAGCATTAGTTCAAAATTTAGGGGCCTCGGTCATGTCGAAGGGGCTCTTGACTCTTGAGCCAGGCCCGTTCCCGTATAATTAGAAAAAAAAAAAAGGGAGATGGTACCGCGGTACACAAGGATCAAAAGGAAATGGCGATTAAACTTGATTACGCCACTTTTAAAAAGGAAAAAAAAAATATCGTTTTTGTTCTCAATATTTGAGGTAAGTCCTAAATTATTTTTAACGTTTCAATCGTCCTATTTAAATCTTTAACGTTTTAAAGTTGACTCAATATTGTCGTTAGAGATCCGTTAACAAAATTGACGGCGAGATAAAATTAAGACAATTTTAAAACTTAGGGAGTTAAATAGGACAATAAACATTTCATGATAACTAAAAATCTTTAAAAGTAAAATTATAAAAAGATAAATTTATTTAAAATAAAAGTAATGTAATTAAGTGTAATTTACTTATATGTAATTAAAAAAAAATTGAATACAATGTACAGTAAAAATTGATATTATTGAAAGATAAAATTAAATTAAAATTTATTTTTATGTATCGCTTTTTGTCCCCAACATTTTCATCCTATTTAAGTTCTTAACGTTTCAAAATCGTCTCAATTTTATCCTACCACCAATTCTATTAATGGATCCCCAACAACAAAACAGCATTAAATCAATTTTAAAATATTAGAGACTTAAATAAGACGATTGAAACCTTAAAAAGAACTTTATACTTACCCCAAACATTGAGACTTGTCTCACTGAAAATTGTATCCAGTTTGATTTCTCAATGAGAAATATAAAATTCATGTTAATAGTAAAAGTATGTGTATAAATAGGTATATTTTGTAATATATAAGACAAACAAATTTAATTTAAAAATATATAAATACATTTTTATTTTACATTTTCATTTTTTATTTTTATTTTTAATACTTTTTATTTTCTAAATTTTATAAAAAAATATTCTATTATTTATTTTTACCTTTTATTTTTATTTTTTACTTCACAAAAATTAAAAAATATAAAATATTAAAAATAAAAATAAAAAATAAAAACACAAATAAACCACGCACTAAAATTTTGTAATGAATACAATATTAGCATTCACCCATAATATAATTTCACCTCACACCCACACTCGCTGAGCTTCCCTCACCCATCTTCTTTGGGTAGCTGTTCTTTTCTCCTCTCTCTGTGACCGAAGTGCCTCTCTCTAATTTGATTTCCCTTTATCATTATGTTTTCCCATTATCACACTTTGCTTTAACCTAACCTTCTAGATTCTTCTTCTAAATCATTCTGTAACTGTCGCCGGCAACCGCTTCTTTCTCCTATTTCTTCACATCTATATATATATATATATTTATTTATCTTCTGCACACTCTCTCTCTCTAGAAACACAGACCCTAACTTAATTAATGGGACACAAGAAGCGAAATTCGGCTCCGCGGTCCAAACATTCGCCGGCGACTTCTCCGGCGGCGCAATTCGCCGTCGTCGGCGACGGTACCGCATCGCCGGAGAAACAAGACTCAGGCAATGTTCCCGATCACAACAACAACACCAATAACGGCGTTCAGAACCCTAACGGGATCGAGTTTCCTCCTCCGCCACCGCCGCCGCCTCCTCCGCCTCAATCCGATGGTCCTTCCTCCGATTACACCGCGATCAAGCTCGAGTGTGAGCGTGCCCTAACGGCGTTCCGGCGCGGGAACCACAACAGAGCACTGAAGCTCATGAAGGAGCTATGCGGGAAACAAGAGAACGCTGCTCACTCCGCATTTGCGCACCGCGTCCAGGGATTCGTCGCCTTTAAGGTCGCCGGAATCTTGAACGACCCTACCGCGAAGCAACGGCACGTGAAGAACGCCGTCGATTCGGCTCGCAAGGCCGTCGAGCTGTGCCCTAATTCGGTCGAGTACGCGCACTTCTACGCCAATTTGATGCTCGAGGTCGCGAACGACGGGAAGGATTATGAGGAGGTAGTGCAGGAGTGCGAGAGGGCGCTGGCGATAGAGAACCCTAGCGATCCAGGGAAGGAGAGCTTCCAGGATGAGAGTGATCAGAAGTTGTCGACTCCCGAGGCACGTGTTTCGCATGTGCAAAACGAGCTGCGGCAGCTGATTCAGAAGTCGAACATCGCTTCGCTGTCGAGCTGGGTGAAGAATCTGAGCAACGGCGAGGAGAGATTTCGGCTGATTCCGATTCGGAGGCCGACGGAGGACCCTATGGAGCTGAGACTGGTTCAGACTCGGAGGCCTAACGAGATCAAGAAAGTGACGAAGACGCCGGAAGAGAGGAGGAAGGAGATTGAAGTGAGAGTCGCCGCTGCGAGGCTGTTGCAGCAGAAGTCTGAGTCGCCCCAATCTCCGAACGAAGTAGATAAGGATGAGAGGGGGCTGGATTCATCTTCAGCGACTGGTCAGAGTAGGAGGAGGCATGTGAATTCGAAGAAGAATGGGTCTACTGCTGAGAGGAGGAAATGGGTGCAATCTTACTGGAGTTCGATGAGTGTGGAAATGAAGAAGGACTTGCTTAGGGTTAGGGTTTCTGATCTTAGGTCACACTTTGGATCTTCGAAGGATACTTTGCCTATTGATCTTTTGGCGGAGGCTGTGTCGTATGCTGAGGCCAATAAGACATGGAAATTCTGGGTTTGCTGCCATTGTGATGAGAAATTTAACGATGACGAGTCTCACAGCCAACATCTTGCGCAGGCGCACATGGGTATGCTCTCGCCGAATTTGCAGGGGCATCTGCCCCATAATGTTGACAGTGAGTGGATTGATATGATTCATAATTGTTCTTGGAAGCCTCTGGATTTTTCTGCTGCAGTTAAAATGCTTGAGAGTAGAATGAAATTCAAAGGTTCAACATTAGTTGAGGATTCGTACTTCGATCATCATACACAGGACTACTATGATTGTATTAACGATGCAACTGATCCTTACCATGAGAAAGAAGGTTTGGGATACAGTCTTCATAACTGTACAACAGAAAGCAATAACTATTGTAAAGCTGTTGCAAGTAATGTGAGAGAAGGCGTTGAAAACCAATTATCTATGTCGCATCCTTTCGCTGATAGTTGGCCAGTATCTGATGATTCTGAGCGCGCAAAACTTCTGGAGAAAATTCATGCAGTATTTGAGATGCTTATTAAGCACAAATATCTTGCTGCTAGTCACCTTAGCAAGGTTATACAATTTACTATGGGTGAGATTCAGGGTCTTGCTGCTGGTTCTCAATTTCTAAACCATGGTGTCGACCAAACGCCAATGTGCATATGCTTTCTGGGGGCTTCACAGCTTAAGAAAATTCTCCAATTTCTTCAAGAGCTATCTCATGCATGCGGATTGGGTAGATATGGTGATAAAGGTAATGGTCTCATGAATGAGTTTCATGATATCAATCAAGGTCCTGAGATCAAAGAGAATATTGTTCTCAATGGAGATGCATCATGCCTCCTTCTGGATGAGTGTTTACTGGTTACACAAGTCACTTTTGATGCTGCTCAGGGGACTGTATTGGATAATATGACTGCCCAAAGTTCTCATGATGGTATTTCAAGCGATAATGATGATTTTCTATCCTGGATATATTCAGGTTCAGCTATAGGGGATCAATTGACATCATGGATGCGAACCAAAGAAGATAATAAACACCAAGGTACAGAAATTATCAAGATGCTTGATAAGGAGTTTTATCAACTACAGACCCTATGTGAGAAGAAGTCTGACCGAATGAGTTATGAGGAAGCACTGCAGACAGTAGAGGATCTTTGTCTTGAAGAGGGTAAGAAGAGGGAAATTGTTGGTGACTTTGTCCAGCAAAGCTATGAGTCTGTCTTAAGAAAACGAAGAGAAGAGCTCATTGAAAGTGAGAATGATGTGATGAATGTCGGCAATAGGTTTGAGTTGGATGCCATATCAAATGTTTTGCAAGAAGCAGAATCAATGAATGTTAATCAATTTGGATATGAAGAAACTTATGCTGGTGTGACTGCTCAGTTATGTGACTTGGAATCTGGTGAAGAAGAAGAATGGAGAATGAAAGACTACTTGCATCAAATGGATGGTTGTATAGAAATTGCTATTCAGAAACTGAAAGAGCACTTGTCTATAGAGGTCAGCTTGTTGATTCTTATAACATGTCCACTAAAATGACAGCAAGTATGGACTTTTACCCTGATGTTCTAACTCATTTAGTTTCCTTTGCAGCTTAGCAAAATTGATGCTCGAATCATTAGAAATATTGCTGAGATGCAACAATTTGAACTCAAGCTTGGGCCTCTTTCCGCTTATGATTATCGGGCTATATTATTGCCTCTAGTGAAGTCATACCTAAGGGTTGGTATTTAAATTACTGTGTGTGATGTTTCCTCGTTTTTCATTTAGTCATATGTTCCTTTGCTTGATCTTTTAGGCACGTTTAGAAGAATTTGCCGAGAAGGATGCAGTAGAGAAGTCTGATGCTGCAAGGGAAGCATTCTTGGCTGAACTTGCACGTGATGCTAAGAAGGCTAAAGGGGGAAGTGAGAACACAAGAAATGTGGATAAGACCAAAGATAAGAAGAAGACTAAAGATCACAGAAAAACAAAAGATCTGAAGGTCCTTATCATGCATGGTGAAATTGCTCGGATATTGTGCAATGTTCTATGAAAACTGACTAAAAAATATCTATTTCTTGCAGGCTTCAAGTGGTCATGAGGAGCTATTGCTGCAAGCTAGCAGTCCTGAGTGAGTATATGTTTCTAAACCTTATTTTCACCAGTTATTTACAATAACAGAAATTATAGCTTGAATGCGAGACAATGTAACACTTCTTAATGATGTTTTTGTTGTGCTTTGGCTGCAGTTCCAATACTGTTGCACCTGATAGTTACTTTCAAGATCCTGAGCTTGTTTCCATGAATGATAATTACTTGGAACAACAGGAAGAGGAATATAGACGGAAAATAGAGCTAGAAGAGGAGGAAAAAAAGCTTGAGGAAACTTTAGAATTTCAGCGTAGGATAGAAAATGAAGCCAAACAAAAACACCTTGCCGAATTACAAAAGAAATCGTCCGGGATATGTTTAGAGGAAGTTGCGGACAAAATTCAGGATGCTCAGTTGAAGACAGTTGCTGATGGGCCAGATGTGCATGATCATGTAAAACTGCCTATACAGGTTGGGCGCTCTCTTTTTAAGTTCCTTCCACTGTAAGGGGACCATTTTCCCTAGTCATTGCCTTTTTTTTTGGTAGTTAAGAAAAGCTTAATTCTCATAAAAGAGAGAAGCAACAAAGTACAAAGATTGGAACAAGAAAATAAAATTGAATGTCACTAGTCATTAAGTTTCTATTACTGTGAAATGTACGACTTGAGGAATACCTTGTAAATTATAATTAAGCATTGTTCGTAATACACCTCTGAGCTCCTTTTTTTGTCCTTTTCTATTCCCAGGAGCAGTCAGCTGATGAGAATTGCTGTCCTAGTGAAGTGGATAGTGTGATAGTCACCACTAAAAATGGTTCTTTGGTGCCAAATAAATATTCAGTTGATTCAGCTGATCAAAAGATATTGCATCAGCCAACTGTTAAACAAGGTTGGTATTAATTTGACTAAAGCTCTCTTAAAAAGCAGTGGTTTCTCCTTTATATTTTATGAATATTAGAGGGTGTCAACATTTTCTTTACCTCCAGCAGGTATACCTAATGGAGTTGTTCCAGAGAATGGTCATCAGTTGCCTGATCGTCGTGCAGGGAAAAAGCATAAACGGCATAGGAATTCTTCCAAAATGGTTGATGGAAAATTGGAATCTGTCTCATTGGAAAAGAATATTGAGGATGCACATACTGACAGACATTCAAGAGAGCATGTTAAATTCCATAATGATCAAGATGCAAACAATGGTAGGTTTTATTTTTAATTTTTAACCTTGCCCACAAACTTCATCCCTGTAATGCTGATGCATATTAATTCTTATCTAGTTATGGCTTTTTGTCATATTTAATTTATTCATAATTTATTTACTTATTTGGCTTTTTCTTCATTATTTAGGCAAGTTTCCCTATTGGAATCTTTTTTATGACAGTTTGGATTATAATTGTTTTTTATTTCGTGTCTGGGAAATCAAGTGGGTAATGTGGCCACAAAGTTTTCATCTTAATTGATCTTGTTTGATACAAATAGTATGGTATAGTGATGTCAGTTATATCTTCTCTGACAACGCTTGTCGAGTTTATGATTTTTCTTAATTGCCTTTTTTTTTTCCGCCTAATAGTTGTTTTGGGTCAATATACTTCTGACTATTAAATTCAATTCAACATAAAATTTTATTATGTTTGAAAAATTTATTAGCATAGTATTGCTTATGTTTCTTTTCCTTCAGAATTGTCAATATGCGAAGCCAAAAATCTTCAGTTTGTGACCCTGTTTGCATCATTTCAAATTTTGTTTTTTTTGTTTTTAATATTTTATATTTAATTTAAGATATTTTTTACTCCACTTTCCAAAATATAGAAACCCGTTTGCTAATGGTTGGTTGTACCATCAGGGTGGGAAAGCAATGTATCAAAGGCGAAGAAAGATCTGCAAATAGAAGATGAGGAGGAGGAAAGATTCCAAGCTGATCTTAAAAAAGCTGTACGACAAAGCCTGGGTATATTTTCCCCCCTTTTTCAGTCATATTTAGTGAGGTTGCATTCATACTTGTTAACATATACCTTTTCTTCCAGGAATATAAGTGCCATATTGTGGACAGTTAATATCTGCCCTAGGTTCAGATTTAAGTAATAGGATATTGCCAGTATTTTATATGGAATGGACTTTTCATTGACTGCTTGCATAGTTATATTTACAACCATAGTAGATAACCATTTAGGTAACATTTAGGGTACCTATAATCTATAAGGTGCACAGATACAGAGGTACAAGTAGCCCTATCAACACTGCAAAATATCTTTAAACTATGGAATGATTATGGGATGTTGTTTCATGGGAATATACAAACTCCTAAACAAAGTATTATAAAGAGGAACCTCCATGGTTTTCTAAACCCCAAAGTTTTTGGCAAAAGTCCATAAAATATATTGGGTGACTTATATATCTAAAGAGTGCTTAAGATTCAAAGGGGATATAATTGCTGTTTGTATAATTTTGTAGCTAACCAAACACCTTTGTAAAATGTCTTTTACAAGGACTGCCTTGCATTTGGGTGGTATTGGCTCACTGGAAGTATGTGATGCACTGATACTTGGCTATGATGTATTTTCAGAATTTTAGGGCAGCCCTCTATAAAGCATCCCATGTTATGTAGTGTGAAAGGGTTGCACCTAAAAGGTATAGTGTAGGCAACCTAACCTAATCGAACCATCTATGGTTGATTCCACGGTTTGAATCCATGATCTTCAGGTCATCACATGGAAATAGTTCAACTGTTACTCCAAGGTTACCGTCGTTTTTAGAACTTCAAAACTAATTTCACAATTAATTTCAGCATTCAACAAAGAGGGCTTGTGCAATTTCAAAATCTAAAGCACCATTGTTCTTATGTGAGGGATGCGGGTGGAAATTCTCAAATCTCTGCCATTTGGGCTGGAAAGATGGCTTGCTTTCGTTTCAATTCAAATTCAAATTCAAATGCCAACTTTCTCAATGATTTATTTATTTTTGCTTTTGTGACATGAATGATTGATCCTACATCTTCACATCATCTGCCTGTTGATTGCATTTAGGACCTGGACTGCTCCCATTCACCGAGTGTTTCGAGATTTGTTGTCCGTTGTTGGGCTAAATGTTATACTGCTTGCTGATCACTTAGTGTTCACTTTCTTTTTCTTTCTAGTGCACAGAATTTTATAACTTTTTTATGTGTTCGCCTTATCTGTAGCTACTGAACGTCGTAGTATCCATATTTCTGTTTGGGTTGGATGCTAACTTGGCATAAATTATTAACCATGTCATGTCAGGGATGCGTATATTTCCTGTTTGTATTTAATAAGCTATAATGAACCTTATAGCTGCTTAAGAAACGCAATGTTTATTTCATCTCCCATCCTCTAATAATTACAGAAACCTTGATCACTTTCTAACCTCGTTAGAGATCATTCATTTCAGACACATATCAAGCACGTGGAAAACTGCCTATGGATTCTAGTTTAAGAATGTCTCAGAGATCTGCTTCACAAGTAGATTCATTGGGTTTTCCAACAGAGAAAGACTCAACTGAGGATGCAAATGGAACTACATTGCTTGGTACTGGGCTAAAGAATGAAGTTGGTGAATATAACTGTTTTCTCAATGTTATTATACAGGTAGATCTTTTGAAAGTCAGTTTTCCAATTTGTAATAATCTTGCTGGAATTTTATTTCATTGATTCATTGTTTTCTAAAGCCTTAAACAATTTCTCGCCTCTGCATGAACTCAGTCTTTATGGCATTTAAGACGCTTTCGGGAGGAATTTCTTGGCAGATCAAGATCAGAGCATGATCATGTTGGCAATCCTTGTGTCGTCTGTGCATTGTATGAGATCTTCACTGCTTTGGACCTTGCATCAAAGGACTCAAGGAGAGAAGCAGTAGCACCTACTTCCCTGCGAATAGCTCTAAGCAACCTATATCCAGATAGTAACTTCTTCCAGGAGGTAACTTCACTAACATAGAAAGAGGTAAAAGCTTTCTTTTGTGGACAATGTGATTGATATACCATTGTCTGACAGGCTCAGATGAACGATGCTTCTGAGGTACTTGCAGTGATATTTGACTGCCTTCATCGTGCATTTACCCGTGGTTCAAGTGTTTCTGACACCGAGTCAGTGGAAAGTAATTGCATGGGATCTTGGGATTGTGCAAATAATACTTGTATAGCACATTCACTTTTCGGAATGGACATTTTTGAGCAAATGAACTGCTATCACTGTGGTCTCGAGTCCAGACATTTGAAGTATACATCCTTCTTTCACAATATAAATGCCAACGCATTACGAACAATGAAGGTATCTCTAGGAAGGATTTTTTCTTTGAACATTTGACAATTTATAGATTTCTGATTAAATGCAGGCAGAAACATGAACAAACTATTATTCTTCTTGTGTAACTTATCCCTCTTCACTTTCTAGGTTATGTGTTTTGAAAGTTCCTTTGATGAGCTATTGAACCTTGTGGAGATGAACCATCAATTGGCTTGTGATCCAGAAGTTGGTGGTTGTGGCAAGCTTAACTACATCCATCACTTTCTTTCAACTCCACCTCATGTTTTTATGACAGGTGCCTCAATTGTGACATGTGGAATGATTTATCTTTTGGTTCCATATCTTTTGTATGATTTGTTGGGCTCTCTCTTACAATTTTGTTTTTTCAGTTCTTGGTTGGCAAAATACATGCGAGAGTGCTGATGATATAACAGCCACTGTGGCAGCCCTGAGCACTGCACTAGACATCAGTGTCCTATATCGAGGCTTAGATCCTAAAAGAACCCATAGCTTGGTATCAGTGGTATGTATTTTGAATGATAATATGCAAGGAATGTTTATGTTCTACATTTATTACCTTTTCTATGCAGCTGTAAGAGATTATTTTCACTTATGATGGAAGAAACAAATTTCCTAATTATAAACAGATTAATTTCTTTATGATTTAAAATTTGCGATCCAAACCTTGTCTTTCTGTACTATTGTAGTGTCTAATGTGTTCAAATTGAACCTCAGGTTTGCTACTATGGCCAACATTATCATTGCTTTGCTTACAGTCATGACCATGATCAATGGATTATGTATGATGACAAGACTGTCAAGGTGAGTTGAGTCTTTCTAAATGATCTGATATATCACGTTTTGTTGTTCTTGCTCAAACATCTGTCTCCCAATATCCAGATAATTGGTGGATGGGCAGATGTTCTTACAATGTGTGAAAAAGGGCATCTACAACCTCAGGTTCTTTTCTTTGAAGCTGTAAACTAGTTTTGTGGTGGAATTGATAACATCTTTTTGCTGGACTGAAGAATTGAGTTTGACATGGTTTGGCATCCAACTGGTGTCTGGTGTGGCCCCGTTCCACTCGTCAGCAGATGCATTTCTGCATAACGCACGAATGGTTAAAGCAAATAAAGTTGCAAGTTTCAGACATGTCAACAAGTTTTTGGTATACATCGGTTGGGATATATAGCATTTAAAATTTGTGAAATACTTCTCAGGTTCAATAGGAAACAAGTTCTGACAGGGAGAATGATGGCGAAAAACATTTTAGGATGACTTAGAAGAGCTCAGACAGTGGTGTTTGGTACCGAGTATTGGTCAAGACGGTTAATTTTGAAAACATCCTATTCATTTCTTGTATCCATACAATAAAGCATGTTTTGGTATTTGCTAGAACACCACAATATGTTGGGGTTGGCCATGATGATGTGGGAGGATACCTAAGCCCTTTGATGATGGAATAATTGCCCATTATTGTTGGGGAGGCATAGCATTTGTAATAGGGGAAATTGTTCTGCTGCCATGGAAGGATTATCCTTCTCTTCCTCTTCCCCCACCCAAAAAGAAAAGTGTTTGAAAAAAAAAATAAAAATAGAGAGGAAATGTATAGCTTACACTACAATTAGATTTGTCAAAGATGTCAGCTTGTTGCCACTGTGGCTGAAAAAGGAGTGTCCTTGACTGATCCTTATGGACAACTTTTCTCCCTTTAGTGATACCGTGATGGAACATGCTGGATGCCAGGGTATACATTCAGCAGTAAATTGAGGAGGTTCCATCCTCTGGATCCGCATGACTACTGTATTTTATTTCCATCTCTCTCTCTCTCTCTCTCTCTCTCTCTCTTCTTTGGGTTGGGGGAATCAGGATTTCCAGTGGTCGAGTATAGAATCCAATTATAGCTGCAGATGGCAACTATAGGTGAGCGAGCAAAAGGCTGAAAGGTTTTGACACAATTTTGTCCTGTACTTTTTTAGGATATACCATCGATTGGGATGGATTACTGTACTTCATTATTTTATATGCTAGTGCAATCTTGCACAATTTGGCATCTTAATTTTCTAATCTTTTTCCTGGCTCCTATCTTTCTGTTAAAAGGTTATTAACTTATAATTAAATTCGATTCTAGGTCTTTGTTTGAGTTTCATTTGGAATGTTGTAGTTTAATAATAATAGATAAGCCATTTTTTTGAGTTTATTTAGTTGCGGATGAAAGAGCCATGGAGTTTGATAGCGGAAAGTCCTAGCGCTCTGGGAATCGTCGGGAATCTTCACTTGCCAAAGTCAAAAGATGATGTGTAAGGTTGTGGAATAAACATGCACTATTACACCCGATATTAAATTTTCACCTAAATTTTCCCTTATGGAGGTCATTGTCTAATGATTCAAGTCTATTTTGAAGCCTTGGGCACGGTTAGTACGAAATTCCTTCTAAGAGTAAAGTTGGGTAAAAACTGAAAAGTAAAAATTGTAATAAAATTAACTAATTTTTTTGCAGAAAGTGTGTATTTAGTATATTTTTATTTTTCTATTGTGAAAAAGTATTCTTTATTAAAAAACACCAAGAAAATGACATAGGTTTCTATTTATTTCGAAAATAAAGTTTTTCATCAAATTTAGTTACAAAAACTTTTTTAACCTTTAAAAATGTAGGTTATATATACTAAATTAAAACAATCAGAGAAATCTGTCTCTTATTTACAAAAAAAATTTGTTATATTTTAATTTGATAAAAAAATATTTTTTTTATGATAAAAGATAAGATATTTATGTTTTTTTTTTTTTCTCAAAAGCACTGCATCCTATAGTATGACCTTTTGAAGTTTGTGCAATTTTTTTTAGCTTGTGGTATTTTCTAGTCTGGAAGGACAAACACTAATTTATTGTAGATCGAAATTTGCTGGCTACTAAATTCCTGCGTTTATACTAGGGGATTCGATTTTTAATACTTATTTACGTAGACGAATGAGCTAAATACTTAACCAATCTAAGTTGTTTGTTTGCATAAATTTTGCTGACTTTTGTCTCTTTTTGCCGTTAACAACAATTGAGTTCTCAATTTTTTGTTATAAAAATTTTAACACTATATTATGAAATCACTCTACCAAAAGGATTAAGCTACTTAAAATAAACACATGAATGAATTTAATTATGAAATTTAATATACAATTTAATATGTTTTTTTTTCTATATTTCTCTTTAGACCGTTGTGTCAAATTGTATCAATAATTTTGAAAAAAATAAAAAATTTTGGTATATCAACCGCTATATTAATTAAAGATCATACTAGAGTGAAGCATATTTTTTAACAAAGAATTAAAATTTTTCATAATAAAAAAATACAAAATAAAACATCATATATAATACATATTTATTTCAAAATCTAGTTATAATTTTCACACTTTGTCTAATTTTATACTTCACTAAAACATATTTCATTTATTAAGTGCAATTACGTATGAAATTAGAATGCATTACATAGTTTAGGACAAATTTTAGGCACTAAAAATCCAAAATGTTAATAGAGAAGTAATTAAATAAAAAAAAAAACTTGCAGTGCTCTCTAATTTTGGGACACATCTTCTGAAAAGATATCTAGGATTTTAGGATAGTGGGAAAGTTATGCAATGTCATTTTATATTTACTTAGTTCTTTTTTTTATTTCTAAAACCACGTATTCTTTCGCTTTATACCATAACAACAACAAAGAGCTCATAAATTCAGTAAAATAAAATACATAAATTCGGCTATAATTTTAATCTGTATATTTTAATTTTACCTTTGTAATTTTTCAATCAAAAAGTACATAATAATATTTTTTATCTTTACGTATGTACTCTTTCAATTTTATTATGGTATCAGAGTTTCTCGAACTCTGCTGACATTTATGGATAAACTAACTAATTTAGATCCTAAAACTCTTTCAACCTACTCCACAATGAATAATCAATCTTTCAATTTAGTTCAGGATTCAACCAATCTTTATCACATTCATCCAAGTAGAAATTCTACCCTAGTCTTAGTTACCTGTTCTCATTGGAAATAATTATCATTCATGAAATAAATCATTCACTATAGCTATGCTTTTCAAAATTAAATATGAATTTCTTACCGATTCTATCTCATCTTTTCTGCCTGATGATCCTTTTCTTTCGAGTTGAAAACGTTGTAACAACTTAGTCTTGTCTTGACTGTTTCATTCTTTATCATTTTCTATAATCCAAAGTGTTATCAATTCTTGAAAGAACAATTTATTCAAAGTGATCTTTTTCGAATCGCTGAGTTTGCAAGAAGAAGTCTCTGCACTCAAGCAGGACACTCTGTCTGTCATCGAGTTCTCTACGCCACTGAAGTCTCTTTGGAGAAACTCGTCCATTTTCGCCTTCCCGATTTGTTCCTGTACAGCAACATCACACAAATCACAAAGATTTCATATTTCATTTTCTCAAAGGATTGGATGAACAGTTCTCATTCTTGACCTATTATCCTTACTAACTAGAGTTTTTGAATTGGTCATCCAACATGAACGACAACTACAAAACTGCAAGTGGTTCTTCAAAGTTACGTACGCATTGCAGTAGCAGCGGCCACACGATTGAAGTCTGTTACTCGAAACACCGCCGGAACATTCACGTCATCCTGGTCGTCCACATCAAGCTGCTTCCGCCAATGCAGTTGCCCCACTCTTCCTTCAATCGCTGCTCCAGTCCATCCATGTGAGAGGGTAGCCTAGGTCATGTTGAGAGGCATATCTAGCATTGCAGGGGTGACAAAGCGGGCTGGCATGTCCCAACCCGTCCCGTCCCGACTAGGCCTCTACTATAAACGGGACGGAAGGGTTCAAAATGTTAACCCGCCCCACTTTATGGCGGATTAGCGAGCCGACGGGCTAGTCCGTTTGATGTTATTTTTTTTAAATAAAATTAATTAAAATTAACCAAAAAATAATAATTAAAAAATTAAATACAAATAAAAAATAGACAAATTATAATATAATTTTTTACTATCTTTTTTTTATTTTTAACTTCAATAAAATTGTTCAAAATAATATTTGTCAATAGAACCATCTTTATTTTAAAACATAAGCCACATAATTTGAACATATATACGAAATTATAAAATAAAATAAATAAAGTTAATAACTAAAAGAAGAATAAAAATAAAAATGTAAAAAAAGTGTTCGAAAATTATATAATTATTAATTTTGTAGTAGTAATCACTCTTTTATTTAATAAAAAAAGAAAAATAAAAAACTTTGGCCCGCGCGGGCCGGCTCGCCTTGCCAAAACCCCAAATTTGGTGATGCGGGTTTGACGGACTTTTTTAATTCGACAGGTTCCAAATCATAACCCGATCCGCCTTTTTTAACGGGTCAGCGGGTTGACTCGACGGGTTCGACCCGTTTTGCCACTCATATCCAACATCCCATTTCAAATCCAAATTTGGACCTCTCACTGGTCCAAGAACAAGACAATAGTCTTTTGCAATTCGATTTTTTTTGTTTATCGCCGTTTGGTTGGGCAATTTATCTATCTCACTACTAGACATCATGTATGCCACTCAACAATTAAGTCAATTTATAGAATCTCCTACTGAATTATCATCAAACATGTGTTAAAATATTTGAACACTAGCTTTGGATTTTTTTCCAAGAGAATTAAAAATTCATCTTGATTTTAGTGACTCTAATTGGACCAAATGTCCTGACGATCGGTGATCTTTAACAGGCTATTGTTTTTTCTTGAGAAGCTCCTTAATCTATTGGAAGACCAAGAAATAAACCACCGTTGTCTGCTCATCCACTGAAGCAAAATATGGTACACTTGGCAAAATAACTTGTGAACTTCAATGGATACTAAATATGTTATAATTTTTATGCATCTCTCTTCTCTGCCCATCGGTTTTATATTGTGATAATTAGAGTACCCTTCATATTGCTGCTAATTCAATTTTTCATGAACAGACCAAATATTTAAAGGTTGATTGTCACTTGGTTCGACAAAAAACTCAAACTGGAGTGATGAAACTTCTCCTTATTTTCTCTTCTGGGCAGCTAGCTTACATCTTCACCAAGTTTTTGTCTCCTCAATCCTTCCATCTTAATCTCAACAACAAAAAATATCCTACTATCCATAAATTTAACCCAACAGAAATATAAATCCGATTACAATTTTAGCCTATATATTTTAACCTTACCTATGTAATTTTTCAATAAAAAAATACGTAACAATATTATTTATCTTTACCATTCTTTATGTACTCTTTAAATTTTATTACTATTAAAAAAAATCACGATGTATCAATAAAAAGGTGATTCATTTTTATACGTGATAATGGGTTTTTATGGGATGAGGATCTCTCTCTCTCTGTTTCTGTTCTCATTTAATAAAATACTATTATCTTTATTTTATTTTTGTCATGGGTTCCTATTTATTTTTTTCCGTAGGAGAAATAAATATCCGCGATATCTATGGATATTAAGTTTAATTAAAAAAATAAATTAACACAACTGTTCATACCCTGATCCAAAACACAAAAGTCAGGCCCAATAAGGATGAAAGGTCCACCTAAGAGGGTAGCCTCTATTGCATACTCGACCTCTTTAAAGAGGTCGGACACGATGAAAAGACGCAGTTTTACTTATCTAAATAAGTAACTGTATCGCCGAATCTCTCCCACTATCTTTATCTCCACTAAAAGATAGATTCCAACAAACTCTCGAGATAAAGGAAACAGTTATCCACGATAAAGGTGAAACTACTCCAAAAGGTAGTTATCAACTCTACTATAAATACACTGACACCCTTCAGGTATATTCACATTCTACTCTACTAAAAACTTGCCTAAAATCATTGCTAACTTAAGCATCGGAGTCTCTTGCAGGAACCACTCCACACCTTCTCACGAGAAACTCGGAAGGCGGCACCTCGGCTCGTGAACAAGTCAGATACTGCCTCACAAGGGATTTAGACCTCACGTTCAGGCCCAAATCAACGTTTTAGGTAACCCTCAGAAATTGGCGCCGTTGCCAGGGACCTGGAGCTCAACCTTTGATAATGGTGGATGATCAACATCTAGAAGGACGAATTGTATCCAACTTCGGATAAAAAAATGGAGACTCCTTGATAAATGAGTTAGAACGACAAAGAGAATTGGAGAGCCAACTCCGAAAAAGAGCTGCACAATAGAAGAGAGATTGAAGATAAACTAAGAAAACTAGAATCTGAACCAAGGGAAAAAGAATGTCGAGATGACAAAGACTTAGTCTTCTTTAGAGGGGACGATCTTTTCTCTAAAGAGGTCATGCGTGCAAAGGTCCTAAGAAATTTCTAGCACCGTAACATGGATTCCTATGATGGATCTACTGATCCACATAACCATCTCAGTAACTTCAAAGAGGTCTACCAGGTCAGAGAAGACTGTACAAAATTTGACCATTTTTTAGAGCTCACGAAGAAAAGCCCGACCTCTTTTAAAGGTTAGAATCTACAATGAGGTCGAAAATCTCCAAGCTTAAAAAGGAAAGTTTGACCTCTTTTAGAGCTCACAAAGAAAAATTCGACCTCTTTTAAAGGTTAAACTCTATAAAGAGGTCAACAACCTCCATGCTGATAAAGAAAAATCTGACCTCTTTTAGAAGTCTGACCTCTTTTAAATGTTAGACTACAGATGTAGATAACCTCCAAGCATACAAAGAAAATTCTGAACTCTTTTAGAGCCCACAAAAAAAATATGACATCTTTTAAAGGTTAGACTCCACAATAAGGTTGAAAACCTCCAAAATTACAAAGTAAATTCTAACCTCTTTTGGAGCTCACAAAGAAAAATTTGACCTCTTTTAAAGTTCATAGTCTACAATAAGGTTAAGAACCTCCAAAACTTACAAAGAAAATTCTGACCTCAGTCACTGACAAAGAAGATGCTACGAGCCAACTTTTATTGGCCGACTTTACAACAGATGCGATCGACTTTGAGAATAAGTGCCTGCCTTGTCAGTTACATGAAAATTCTCACTAACACCTCTAGAAGAAGCTCATTAGCATCACCCCACCATGACCCTTTGCAAAATGGGGTTTAGACTTACTCTGGTCGTTTCCTTAAACACTGAGACAAGTGAAATACCTCGTAATAGGGGCATAAATGCTACAATAAAAGTTTCATCTTAAGCAACCTCGAAAGCAAAGAAGTCAGCACGTTTGAGCTTAAAATAAAATCATAGACACATCAGACAACTTCACAAATGGGAATCATCTTACCTACCCTTCTACGACATTAAATTAATAACCTTAAATGGGGCAAATAAATTAAGCCAAAATAAAAATCTGACCTCTTGTAGAGCTCATGAAAAAAATTCAACCTCTTTTAAGGGTCAGACTTTACAACGAGGTTAGATAACCTTAGAGCTTAAAAAGAAAAGTCCGATCTCTTTCTCGAGATACGACTTTAAGAACAATATTCCAAGCAAAAATGGCCATGAAAAGGTCATACAAAGAAATTTCTCAACTGGCGACCTTGTCTTGACCCGAAATGACATCGGGGCAAAATTGGACTAAGAAAAGCCGACAACAAGATGAAAGGATTCCAACAAAGTCATTAAGACTTGGAAAAGAACTACTACAACATATCCGACTTGACAGAAGTATTCTAAACCATAAAACATCATGGAATGAAGCTAAATCCCACAAAGTGCACTTCATCATAGAAATAGGGAAATACATGGGGTTCATGCTTACCCAAAGGGGGACATTGAAGCTAACCCGACCTGCTTGAAAGGAGGTTCAACAATTAAATAGTATACTTACATCTCTAGCTTCGTTTTACTACAAAAGAGTTACAACTTCATATGGACCCAGGAATTTGAACAAGTCTTCTAAAAATTCATAAAATTCTTGCCTCAACCTTCAATTCTTACCCGACCTAAAATAGAAGAAGAGCCTTTTCTATATTTACGTGTGGCTGACAAAGCAGTAGCCTTTGTATTATTCAGAGAAGATGACAATGGGCAAAAGCTCACCTACTTCACCAACATGGAACTACAAGGAGCTTAGCTCAATTATTAGAAAATTAAGAAATTTTCATATATTTTGGTCTTGGCATCCCAGAGATCGTGACCCCACTCTCAAGCTTACACCATCAAAGCCCAAGCTAATCAAACCATGAAGCATATCCTCCAAAAAAAATGATCTTGTAGGGAAGATCCTATGGTGGGCTGTGGAGCTGTCCGAATTCAATTTGAAGTATGAAACTCGGACGGTCATCAAATTGCAATACTTGGCCGACTTCCTTGTGGAATATATGGAAAAGCAAAAAGGGAGCTCCACCACTAAGAGATGGATCATCAAACAAAGTGGGTAGTGGGATAGGGATCATCCTCAAGAATGAAGAGGGAAAGGTCAGGTATATAATCCAAAAGCAGAATGACCGAGCTGATGCTCTCTCCAAATTAGCCAGTACAAAGCTTGGGACAATAATAAAATTCCGATTCAAGAAACACTACATTAATCTTCAGTATCAAAAGAAGTAAACAAGATAAACATCCTCACAATCTAGGAATGGATGACTCCAAGCATTGAATATATCAAATTTGACATCCTTCCTCAAGAGTAAAAAGAGGCAAGGAGATTAATGAAAGAAGCTCATCATTACATCTCAGTTTGTAATATTCTCTATAAAAGAGGAATCTCAACAACTCTATCAAAGTACGTCCTGACTTTGAATACAAGAGGTTCTAGATGAAACCTATAGTGAAATTTGTGAAATTCATCTGGGGGCAGGTCACCGGCAAAAAGGTGTTACGAGCTGACTTCTATTGACTGACTTTTTAGAGCTCACACAAATGCTATAAGCATATAAAACAACTCAAGCTACCACCGAAGAATCTCCCTTTCAACATATATATGGCACAGAAGCCATGATTTGTATTGACATAAATAAACAAAAATCAAGGGCAACATTCTACAATGAAATCGGAGCACAAAAGAAGAACTCGACCTCCTTTCAAAAATCTGAGAGCAAACTCAGATAAGAGAAGAAGCTTTGAGAAATTCTACAACGAAGTTGGTAACATTCAAGCTCAAAGAGAAGAGCTTGGCCTCCTTCTAGAAATCTGAGAGCAAACTCGGATAAAAAAAGAGGTTTTGAGACAAAGGATGGCTATGAGGTACGACAAGACTCGCCATAAAAGACTTCATCCTGATAAGAAATAATATCGGGCTACTGAGGTCGGGCGAAGGGAAGTTGACAGCAAACTGGGTAGGACACTACAAGTTTGCTGAAGTCTTAGGAAAGAGATACTATAAAGTGTCCGACCTCAAGGGTGAAGAACTGCCTAGGTCGCGACACGTCTCCAATATAAGGAGATACTAAAATTTCTAATGGAAATTAATTTTCTACAATTAAAACACACCAGTTGAAGCTCGACAAATTGCAAAATCACGAGCCGATCTTATAAAGATCGCTCGGATAAAGCGACGAGAAACCAATTGGTGGAAAGAAGTTACATACGCGAATTGGAAAAGAACACCTCGAATCAACTCGGGCCAAACAGGTTGAAAAAGTTGTGTTTAAAACAAGTCACAAAAGTAACTTAACTAAATATGCCCATCGAGGCATAAATATGATTTAACAACTCGACTCACTGACGAAGAAAAAATGTTAGTAAAGATTTTTCACAAAATTATCGCGTTGCAACTATAGTTCTAAACCGACAATTAAATCTCAATCAATGGTTAGATTGTTTGTCACTTAAGCAAACCCAATAAAATCAACCGAAGTATTAAACCTCAGGTCGTCTTTCAAGGAATTGCAGGGAAGTGTTTATTATTGGTTATGATAAAATATATTTTTGGGTTTTGTGATAAGAGACAAGTAATGTAAATAACAAGGAAATAAAATAACAACTAAGAAAAGTCCTAACAAGGATTGAGAATTAGAATTCCTATACTCATTATCATCATCAATTGTGATGGTAATTGCCTTTTGCTTTCACTTAGTTAACCTCTAACAATGAAGGAAAGTCAAGTGAGCAAAATCAACTTAAGTTCACAAGTCCTAATCAAAGACTAGATTTAGTGAAGTCTAAGCCAACTAGCAATTTTCAGTCACCAATCAACAAAAGAATTTTGATAACTCAAGAGTCTCTAATTGATCAATCCAAGTTAAGAACATAAAAATATAATTTAAAATCCAACCAAACATTTTATCAAACACTTGGAAGGCATAACATAAAAACATAGAAAACTAACAAGACATAGCAAAATCTAAAACTAACCAAAGCAAAGAAATAACAATAACAAAGCAATTGAACAATAAGAAACGTGAAACATAAATTGCATTAATGAAAATTGAGAGTAACACATGAACTCATAAACTAAATTAGCAAAATAAAAAAATCAATGAGAGAAGTAAATAACTAAAGTGCTAGAACAAATAAAAGTAAGAAAAAACTAAATTAAAGGAAGATTGAACCTGAATTTAAGAAGGAACAAGACTAAAAACCCTAAAACCTATAGAGAGGAGAGAGCCTCTCTCTCTCTCTAGAAAACTAAATCTAAAACCTCATGTGTGTGAATGAAAGTGTGAATGATTATTCTCCCACTTCCAGCTTTACTCTGCAGCCTCTAATCAGTATTTCGAGCCTAAAACTGGGTCAAAAGCAGCCCAGAAATCGACCCCAATGTTTCCTGTAATTGCAGCACATGACGCTCTGTCACGCGTATGCGTCGCTAAAGAAATTCCTGGTCATGCGTACGTGTCATCCACGCGTGCGCGTTGCTTGTCTCCTGCACCAGTCACGCGTACGCGTCATCCACACGTGTGCGTCGCTACCAAATTCTGAAATACTTGATTTCTTGTATTCCTTCCACTTTTACATGCTTCTTTTCCATCCTCTAAGCCTTTCCTACCCTCGAAAACCTGAAAACACTTAACACACATATCAACATCGAATGGTAATAAGAGAAGATTAAAATTAACAAATTTAAGGCCAAAAAAATATGTTTTCAATCATAGCACAAAATTAGAAAGGAAAATGTAAAACATGCAAATTATATGCATAAGTGTGAGAATAATGGATAAAATCCACTCAATTCAATACAAAATATACCATAAAATAGTGATTTATCACTCACACGAGTAACAAATAAATCATACAAAATTCCAAGCCACGAGCTCATCTCTACAAGTTCTAAAAATAAACAACCTGTATTAAAAACAAGTCGTATAAAATGGAACAAACTTCACAAAAACAAGTTGTCCAAAAAAAAACTTATTCTAGCATCCACCATAACATAAGGACAACTCGGTTTAAACGAGTTGTGTCAGTCAATCATATTTTCAACAAACTTGTATCAAACACAAGTCATGTCAACCTAAGAGCAAAGCTTTAAAAATAATTTGTATCAAAACAAATCATCAAAGCAAAACATTAAAAAGAGATTTGTATCAAAATGAATCACTTAAGCAAAATTGAAACAACTCAATATAAAATGAGTTGTAAAAAATTAAAAGGGACAAGAAAAAGAATTCTTCAACCAAATGACTCGTTCAAAAACAAGCTGGAAAAGAAAGAAAGGATTGTAAATATTTTGAACAAAATCGAAACGTAAAAACAATTCTCCAATTAAAATAGTTCGAAAAAAAATGAGTTGTATCATAACAAGGATGACAACTGTTACAACTAAAAAAAAAAAAGAAAAGAGGAGGGGCACGTGAAAAGCATGTGACCCCATTAACCCCTTTATTTCCTGGAGGAAGGCTCCCGAACCCCATCCTTTCTCCTTCCTTTCTTAATCTCATCTCTCTCCTTTCTCATCCCTCTTATCTTCTTAATCTCTTCTATATTTCCATCTCTTCTTCTTGTAATTACATACCATCATCAAACTCATCTTCATCATCTTACTTCTTTTTATTTTTCTATTCTATCCCTATTTATTCAAAATCTCATTTTCTCAAAATCTCCAAATCATGGAGTTTCAACTTAATGAGTGAAGGAAGCATTCAACTTTGAGTTCCAATTATTATTGAGACTTCAAGGTAACTCTTTGACTCAATAATTAGCCATATTTCCAATTTTTGTCATCTCTATATTTATGGGTATGTATAAATGCGAATTAGGGTTATTAGGGTTAGAAAATTTGGGACTTTTGTCAAGGTGAGTAAGATTATGTTAATTGACAATATTAGTAGCTCACAAATATCATTATTGTCATATTTCTAGAGTTGTAGAATTATTGGACATCATTTGGTAGCTCGTTGTCGCGCTCAGAGTTGCTTCCGATTCTTTGGAATCAAGTTGTGAGTGGATATTATGTCTATAATTATTTTTAAATATATTATTATCAATATTTATGTTGAATTATTATTTTTGTAGTTTGAAAATATTTGATTATTGTGATTTTTGAATTTTTGAAAATTAATATTGATTTGTGAAACTTATAATTTTATAAAAATACACACGAGGCGATATTTATATATTTTGTAAAGCATACATGTTTTCTTATTTGACTTTATTGCATTTTAAATAATTAAATTTTAGTATGCAATCTTATATATATATTGGATTTGCTATGGAATTTAGGAGTATGTTATATGTATTAGAGAATTTTATAAGTGATTTGGTTTGGATTGGTTTGGGAGACTCTGACTAGAAAACTGTAGTTAACGGCGGTTATGACGTTAACCTAGATGCATCTGGCTCAGACATCAGCTAGCAGGGACGTTGCTAGCCTAACGTGTAGGCCACACGTTGGATCTGTTATACCGTATGGGCACACTAGAGGAAAGGGCTACCCTTAGAGGTGGAGCCGCCCTAGGTGTGTAATATTTGATTTGATTTGACTTCTGGAATGAGAACTCTCATTTCAGTTCATCCGCTTAACTACTTATCTATTTGTTTGCATAGTTAATCAATACAAATTTCTCATCTCTGAAAGGAAATATAATGTTCAAGGTAAACTCTGTATTGTCTCGTGTGGGTTATAGATGTAATATTTGCTCACTGAGTCGCAAAACTCACCCTATTATATTCCCATATTTTTCAGATACAGGAGTCATTCCAGGTTCTATTCCACCTGTCCCTCAGTAGATCTTAGTCATTTTGGTGAGCCCTTCTTCTTTCCAAGGGCTAAGTAATTATGTAATGGAACCTTTTGCTCAAAATTTAGATTATGTCAATGCTCCATATGTCACAGGCAGGATCCTCGTGTGGGTTATGTTATTTTGAATCTTGAACTGTTTAGGTAGTAATTATGATTTGGTTATGTAAGACTTATGGATTTAACCATATACTCTAGTTATCAACTTGATATATATATATATATATATGATGCGTATTTTGGATATATTTGGTTGTAGATATGATTGGAATGTGTTGTTGTTGTTGTCCTTGGAAATGGATGTTTATTATTGATACATGGAGTTAACATTTATGTTGGTAAGGTCCTAGAAACTTAGGAGATTTTGTCCGTTTTTCTGAAAATTTGGTCGTTTGGCTTGCTGAGTGACTTCTCCCTTGAGCGTCAGTCATGACTTGGTCTGGGCCATGACAACAACCTTGTAAAAATTTAAAAGGGGAGGGAATAAGCATATAATCCCTTCACCTAAGGCGCCAATTTATGCTTGACAAAGCGAAAAAATCACGAGCTGACCTTTTTAAATAGTCGCTCAGATAAAGCGATGAGGTTCAAATTGGTGTCGAATGGTTATAATAAGGCTTGATGATTTAAAACAACACAAGCTCATGAGTTGAACAAAATCAAGTAAAAATGACCATATGTTTTAAGCGATTTGTATTAAAAACAAGTCGTATAAAATTCTATCACTCTAAAAACAACTTGAATTAAATGAGTTGAACAAATCATTGAAAGGCTTCATTCGATAATCCTATCCACTTAGTTGCTCGAGTCCGATTTCATAAATCTCGACCTCGAGTAAGGGCGTGATGGATAAAGCAATGAAGTCTGATGACTATAAAGATGATCCAATACTTTAAAAGGACTCAAAGTAAAAAGTTGTAAAACAAGTTGTGAAGCCCTAAAAACAACTCAAACTAAACGAATTGCATGAAATTAGATCAAGAAATAGTCACGTTTTAATTAAACGATTTGAAATAAAACAAATTGTAAAACCTTAAAATTACTCGTATCGAACGAGCTAAACAAAGTTATTCTAGAAATAATTACGAATTTTGAAATAAACGATTTGTATCAAAACAAGTCGTACGAAATCTGTACTATTAGTTTCAAATATAATTTGTATTAAAATAAGTCATTTAAGCTGCAAGACAACTCGAACTAAACTAGATGCATGAAATCCGATCAAGAAATAATCATCTACAATCTTCAAAATAGTTCGGTATAAAACGAGTTGTACAAAATAAGAATAAATTTCAGAAAGAGGATTTGTATTAAAAAAAGTCAAATATCCTCAAAACAACTCAAACTGAACGAGTTGTACGAAATTATGACAACAAATATTTTCTGGTTAAGCAAGACGTGCTAAAACTAGTCATACAAAGCCTACAAGCCTTAAATAACTCGGAAAGAACGAGTTGTACAAATCAGTTCTAGAAAAAAGACTTGGTAAAAAATAAGTCATATTAAACAAAGCAATTTGCACAGAACATAAAAACGACTTGTAATATCAGATTGCAATACGACAAAGTAACAACTACCCTACAACAAAATGATAGCGCACGAAAGAAGCGCACAAATAGTTACGGAGTAACATTACGAAAACGTTACATTATTCAAAGCATGTTGAGTCGACCAACTTCCTTGGCCTCACATCTTAAAACTACTAAACAACTTCTCCATAACTCAACATTTCGGCTTGGTCGTCTAATTGCTTGTGTCCGACTTTGTAAAGCTCGACCTCGAGTAGGGGAACTGTTTATACCCTGGTCCAAAACACAAAAGTCAGGCCCAATAAGGATGAAATGTCCACCTAAGAGGATGGCCTCTACCACATACCCGACCTCTTTAAAGAGGTCGGACATGATGAAAAAGGGCAGTTTTACATATCCAAATAAGTAACTGTCTCCCCAAATCTCTCCCACTATCTCTATCTCCACTAAAAGATAGATTCCAACAAACTCCCAAGATAAAGGGAATAGTTATCCACCGATAAAGGTGGAACTACCCCAAAAGGTGGTTATCAACTCTACTATAAATACACTGACACCCCTTAAGTATATTCACATTATAATCTACTAAAAATCTGCTTAAAATCCTTGCTAACTTAAGCATAGGAGTCTCTTGCAGGTACCTGACGTACGGAAAATCATCGATTAAGAGAAAACAACGTTGCAAGTATAGCTCTTAACCAATGAAGATACCGTGTATCAATTTAAAAGAGTTGTCACAAAATTTAGAAATAAAATACTGGGAGTATGAATCCCAGGTCGTCTCCTAACGAGCTAACAAAAGAGCGCTATTTTATTGATAAGAGGTTTTTTAAGGATTTTTAAGAGTTGAAGAACAAAGAGATAAGTGGTTGAGAATTTATATAATCAAATAAAAAGCCTTGACCGATGGTAGATTAATTGGAAGTTCTATCCTTGTTGGAATTTCTCAAGTGTAGCTTCAAGAGGTTGTTATTTTCACTTAGTTAACCCTTACTAAATAAAGGTAAGTCAAGTGATTGAGCTAATTTTTATTTGCAAGTCCTAATCCTCTCCTTTGGGAAGAATTAACGTTAGTAAATAGAGAATTATCCAATAACTTTCAAATTAACTAATCACTTGAGCATTCCAACTCAAGGGTCTTCTCTTAATCACCCCCCAAGTCAAGTGGGAGTTCTACTCCATCGACATGAATATAACTTTCACAGAGTTAAGAGAGGAATAAAAGTGAGATATGATGAACAATAACGGAAAATCAATTAAAAGTAAAAATAGTTCTTTGCATTAATAAATTCCAAAAACAATCCAATTGTAACTCTGAATAAGGATTAAGGATATGGAAGAGTAAGGGACAAAGGAAACAAATTGGAATAAATAAAACTTCAAGGGAGGTAGTAACTCTTCTCAATATCCAAGTCAATAGCAAGAGCAGTAAAATTCTAAGAACTATGAATGTGAAGAAAACCTAGAGGAAGCAGTGAAAATCTCTCTCTCGATTCAAAACTAAAACTAAAACTATGCAAAATGAGAATGTCTTTTGAGTCTCTGCTGTTCCCTTACTCTAGTATGTGTTTCTGGGCCGAAAATTGGGTCTAAAACTGGCACGAAATCGCCCCCAGTGATTTTCTGCAACTGCTGTATGTCGCGCATGTCATACGTACGCGTAGGTCACGCGTGCGCGTCGTTTGTGAAAACTCCTTGTCACGCGTACGCGTCAGTTACGCGTACGCGTCGCTCATCCTCTGTGCTAATCACGGGTGCACGTCAAGTGTGCGTACGCGTCGCTATGGAATGCTCCAAATCACGCGCACGCGTCGGCCATGCGTGCGTGTCATGTCTCACTGGTCAGCTCCATCATTTCTTTGTGTTCCTTCCATTTTTGCAAGCTTCCTTTTCCATTCTCCAAGCCATTCCTGTTCTGTAAAGCCTGAAAACATTTAACACACAGATCACGGCATCGAATGATATAGAGATGGATAAAAATCTACAATTTAAAGGCTCTGGAAGTAAGTTTTTAATCATAGTATTAAATCAGGAAGGTAAACGTATAACATGATAATTACATGAGCAGGTGTAGGAGAAAGGTGATAAAAACCACTCAATTCAACACAAGATAAACCATAAAATAGCGGTTTATCAGTACCACTCCTACCTCCTCATGAAAAACTCGGACGGCGACACCTCGGCTCGTGAACAAGTCGAACGATGCTTCACAAGGGATCTGGATCGTACGTTCAAACCCAAATCAACGTTTTAAATAACCTCAAAAGAACAACCATAATAAAATCTAATACAATTTAATAAAATATATTAAATCAAACACAATTCAAACACAAATTTAACATAATAATATACATATAAAATTTTTAATATATAAATTAAAATAAAATGAATTAAGATTACTTACCTAACTTATTTTTTATCAGACTTACATAACTTATATATTTTAGCATTTAAGTAAATTTTTTTTGTGGGAATTTTATAGAGTCGGAAGTACCTCATCTTCGCTCCCTGTTAGCATCTCCGTTACGGATAATTCCCGGCCCGCAAATATTCAAAAGAAGTGCGAGTTATGATACGAGACTAAAATGCTTATTATCTTGACTATTTGATATTTACATAGTTATTTCTAAGTTATTATTATAGATAATTATTTTATTTATTAAATCTTTCTGTCATTTTATTCAATTTTATATTTATTCATCATTACTATACAATAAATAATTAATATTCTCATCAGTAAACAACAAAATTGTTCCAAAAACTTTCTATAAAAATTAAAAACATAATAAAAATATCCCAACACAAAGTAAATTGTTTCTATATATTTACTTTGAAAATAAGTTTAAAATAAGCCGATTTAAAATAATTTTCATCCTTAAACACTCTTTACCAATAAACAAAACTGGGCTATATATATTTTCTAACAAAAAAAATAACAAAAATAAACAAAAATCCATAATCGACTACTTTATTTATTATCTCTAATAATAATAAGTCATTTTTTAAAGAGTATTATACTCTATATTTTTTATGGAGTGCATTCACATTTGCCATTTACTTTTCATAGAATTTTTTTATCATGTTTTAAAATTTTCAGTAATATTTTGTTATTTTCATGAGTTTAATTTTAATATAGTCAGTATAAAATATTTTATACAATTTTTTAATTATATTCGTTTTTTTTAGATAAGTATTCAAAGACTAATATTTTGTTGCCTACGGTATCCTCTAACCCGACACTTGCTTAAACGGACGAGTGAGCTGACCACTCGACCAACCCAAGTTAGTTTATTCAAAGACTAATATATGACATTACGTAATTAAATAGGTGTGTAATTTCTTTTATGAAAATGTAAAATTTTATTTATATTAGCCGTTAAGTTTGAAAAATTTGCACTTCTCTCTTTAGAGATATTAAAATACTACTCTCCTCTTTTTTATTTGTAAAAGATACACTTCCCTTTTTTATAACTTTTAAAAAATTCACCTTTTAATTAATTTTAAATTTTTTGTGTTGACTAACGTTAATTTTACTCATTTTTTAAAAAATTATTTTTTATAAAATATCTTTTAGCAAAATTTTATTTTGTTTTGTGATTAAATTTTGTTTATCAAAATACCTTTTAACAAATTATTTTTTTACTAAAATTTTTTTAATTTTTTTTAATAATTAAATGATTTTTTTATAAGATAAAATTATTTTTTAATGATCAAACTATTTTTTTCAAAAACACAAATCATAGTCACCTTTGCTTCTAAAAGTTGTCTTTGAAGGATTCATACTTCTCCTTCTTATATGGCTTTCTTTTTAGATTTTTTTAAATTTTTTAAAAAATATTTTGGTATAAATATACAATTTAATTAATAGTATTAAATCAGGAAGGCAAACGTATAACATGATAATTACATGAGCAGGTGTAGGAGAAAGGTGATAAAAACCACTCAATTCAACACAAGATAAACCATAAAATAGCGGTTTATCAGTACCACTCCTACCTCCTCATGAAAAACTCGGACGGCGACACCTCGGCTCGTGAACAAGTCGAACGATGCTTCACAAGGGATCTGGATCGTACGTTCAAACCCAAATCAACGTTTTAAATAACCTCAAAAGAACAACCATAATAAAATCTAATACAATTTAATAAAATATATTAAATCAAACACAATTCAAACACAAATTTAACATAATAATATACATATAAAATTTTTAATATATAAATTAAAATAAAATGAATTAAAATTACTTACCTAACTTATTTTTTATCAGACTTACATAACTTATATATTTTAGCATTTAAGTAAATTTTTTTTGTGGGAATTTTATAGAGTCGGAAGTACCTCATCTTCGCTCCCTGTTAGCATCTCCGTTACGGATAATTCTCGACCCGCAAATATTCAAAAGAAGTGCGAGTTATGATACGAGACTAAAATGCTTATTATCTTGACTATTTGATATTTATATAGTTATTTCTAAGTTATTATTATAGATAATTATTTTATTTATTAAATCTTTCTGTCATTTTATTCAATTTTATATTTATTCATCATTACTATACAATAAATAATTAATATTCTCATCAGTAAACAACAAAATTGTTCCAAAAACTTTCTATAAAAATTAAAAACATAATAAAAATATCCCAACACAAAGTAAATTGTTTCTATATATTTACTTTGAAAATAAGTTTAAAATAAGCCGATTTAAAATAATTTTTATCCTTAAACACTCTTTACCAATAAACAAAACTGGGCTATATATATTTTCTAACAAAAAAAATAACAAAAATAAACAAAAATCCATAATCGGCTACTTTATTTATTATCTCTAATAATAATAAGTCATTTTTTAAAGAGTATTATACTCTATATTTTTTATGGAGTGCATTCACATTTGCCATTTACTTTTCATAGAATTTTTTTATCATGTTTTAAAATTTTCAGTAATATTTTGTTATTTTTATGAGTTTAATTTTAATATAGTCAGTATAAAATATTTTATACAATTTTTTAATTATATTCGTTTTTTTAGATAAGTATTCAAAGACTAATATTTTGTTGCCCACGGTATCCTCTAACCCGACACTTGTTTAAGCGGACGAGTGAGCTGACCACTCGACCAACCCAAGTTAGTTTATTCAAAGACTAATATATGACATTACGTAATTAAATAGGTGTGTAATTTCTTTTATAAAAATGTAAAATTTTATTTATATTAGCCGTTAAGTTTGAAAAATTTGCACTTCTCTCTTTAGAGATATTAAAATACTACTCTCCTCTTTTTTATTTGTAAAAGATACACTTCCCTTTTTTATAACTTTTAAAAAATTCACCTTTTAATTAATTTTAAATTTTTTGTGTTGACTAACGTTAATTTTACTCATTTTTTAAAAAATTATTTTTTATAAAATATCTTTTAGCAAAATTTTATTTTGTTTTGTGATTAAATTTTGTTTATCAAAATACCTTTTAACAAATTATTTTTTTACTAAAATTTTTTTAATTTTTTTAATAATTAAATGATTTTTTTATAAGATAAAATTATTTTTTAATGATCAAACTATTTTTTTCAAAAACACAAATCATAGTCACCTTTGCTTCTAAAAGTTGTCTTTGAAGGATTCATACTTCTCCTTCTCATATGGCTTTCTTTTTAGATTTTTTTAAATTTTTTAAAAAATATTTTGGTATAAATATACAATTTAATTAATAAAATTTTTTTAAAGAGTATTTTAAAAAATAAAATTTAATCACAAAAAAAAACAAATTAACATTAATTAATACAGAAATTTAAAATAGATTAAAAATAAAATTTTTTAAATATTATAAAAAAAAGAGTATATATTTTATAAATAAGAGAGAGATAAGTATCATTTTAACATCTTTCAAAACAATGATTAGTGAAATTTTTTATTAAACTTTAGATTGTGTAGTCACCAAAAAAAAACTTTAGATTGTGTGATTTATTCTCTTAACTTTACCCTAAACCATAGCCATATCCTATAAAAGTGGGTAATTAACAAGAAAGTGTCGTGCGCCTATCCCGTACTGTGTCCAACCAAAAAACTCTGCGAAACTGAAACAACCAGCATCCCAAAAATTCAAATATAGAAAATGGGAGGAGAGAGAGAGAGAGAGCACTACTAAGAAAGAAACCCACGCACCACTACCCCAACTACTGGTACTGGAAAAGAACCACGTCGCCACTTAAAAGTTGCTACGACCACTATATATGGTAACTCCAAAAAACACAGGACTACCATTTCAAGACACCTGTCCCTAATAACGGTATCACTCGAAAAGAACCAACTCCAAACATTTGGCTCCTCTCTTTCACTTACTAATTAATATTCTCTCTTGTTTTACTCGGTCTTTCCATTCACTCCGCAGGATCCGCATATTAACAGAAAGCAAAGCCTTCTCTGAATTGGACGTGATCAACAAAAATCAAATGCAAACACATACCCCATCATTTCAGTGCTGCCAAAAAGCTTCACCATTGTTGCAAGTTGATTTCTTTTCTCTTCCTCAGAGGTTCCAGCATCTGAGTTAGGTGGTGGAAACAAAATTAAACAACCATGACCCTTAAGGGTGGAACCACACAGGCCTGCGCTGCATGCAAATTTCAGAGAAGAAAGTGCACTCCTGAGTGTCTTCTTGCACCATACTTCCCTGCAGACCAACCAAAAGTGTTCCTTAATGTCCACAAGCTATTTGGGGTGAGCAACATTGTGAAAATATTAAAGGACGTGGATCCTAGTCAGAAGAAGAATGCTATGGAGTCCATCATCGTTCAAGCTAGTTATCGCGATAAGTACCCGGTTCGTGGTTGCGTGGAAGAAATTTGCAGGCTGCAAAACCAAATTTGGCTGCACGAAGAAGAGCTTCATGCTGTGTATCAGCAGCTTGAGATGTGCAGGCAACACCAACAGCAGCAGCACCAAGGGATTCATCACGTTGTTCCTGATGATCTTGCATCACAGTTAGAGTTGGGAATGGCGCCACGCGCTGCCAACAATGCTCTTCCGCTGTTTAATCACGCGCCACAGCCCCAGCAGCAGCAGCAACAGGTTTACAATACTTCTGTGGCTGCTTTGCCTGTGTCACAGCAACATTCATATTCCAACAGCAACAGTGTGGATTATAACTCCCTTTACATTGAATCCAAGGAAAACAACAATAATGGAACAAATCCTTTGTGGGTACCTTATGCAAATAACAATGGAAGTCCCATAGCAATGCAGTCTCAGATGGTTACCTCACAGGCACTATCCATGCACCAAGAAGCTGCTGGGGATTATGATGAGATGCATCCATTTTTCGAAACGATTGATGATAGGCAATCATATATTTATTCCAAGGAGGCTTATGAATCAAGGTATATTTATCAGTTTTGGCATAATAATCAACCAAGCTACTTATAAGTTTTGATAATTTTTATGCAGAAATTACATAATCTATCTCTGCTCATTTAATACAAATGACAATTTCCAATAAAATGAAAATGCTCATTTTTTTGCACTTTATATCTATCTGCTTGCAGCTCAGAAGAATCACTGAAAGATTCAAGAAAGTGCACCGAGCACGTTGCTGAGAATGAATTGAAGAGTGCTGCCGCATGCTTCAGCCTTACCAGTGTCAACTAATAAGTGAGCTTCGCTCCTCCCCTTGAACAAATTGAAAAGATCTAATAGGTTTCCTTTCCTTTTTGGATTCATTTTTGCTTTTGATTATTAAATTTTCGATCCTTAACTTGTAAACATTTTAAATAGAAGAAGCACATACTTTTTATCATCTATCAATTGCATGGCTTATGTAGTGCAAGAGAATATTATACAGACCTCATGTTTTCCTCAATTTTGTGTTCTGTTTATCTACTGCCATTCTTAAATGTTAACACTTTGAGGGCTGACATACCCATACAAAGGCTCTATTTTCGGGGGGAAAAAATCAGCATAAGTCCATAAAAATTTGGGAGCAACTTTATATATTTCCTTCCAATATTTATTAACATCATCTCGGAAAAAATACTTATTGCAATAACAAAGCCTTATGAATCAAGAAAAAGCTAACTGTGCCGTCACAGGCCTAAGCCATATCGCGCATCATTATATGAGAAATTGAAAGGAGACATAACATGAAAAAGCACGTAAAGAATATAAATCAAGCACCAGTATGGTGGTTAAATTAATATTTTCTTAAAAACATTGCAGGCCGTTCTTCTGTTACACACTTTTAACACTATAAAAAAGACTTGGTCTTTCTACTCTGTTTTTTCAACAAAGCAAGTAAATCTGGAAACAATATCGTAATTCATTTTGTTAAAAATATAACTCCGGAACATTCTTCTGTTGTCATAGGTGAAGAAAGCTTAAATAAATCAAAGTATTAAACACTCATTTGACAATCAATACGCTAACTGAAGTGCACTGGAGGGTTGGATATATCTGAATCAACATATGGCACAATATGAAGATCTTTTCTAGAGTAACTTCAATGTACTTAAATCTACCAGACCATGCATGCATTTTGAAACTAGAGGTTAACTGCCTTCCAATTTGCTGTACATGTTATAACTATTTCTGTATTTGAAGATCACTGACTAAGTAATAAAACAGTTTTGTATAGGATTGCTGTTTATTGGTTCTATGCATTGATGAAGGCTCTTCAATATCAAATAAGAAAATACTAATATTATTTGCTTTTCATGTTGTAAATAATTATCCATCTCCATATATTATCAAAATGTGAGAAGTGTGGTATTCCTTGGGTGCACTGAGTCTGAACCTCATTATTAGTGCCTGGGAAAAACTTCTACGATTGAAACTAGCAAATTACTGTTGGAAAATATGGATCAATATCACTCACCAAGTTCCTCCTTTTTGAAGTTTTTGTTTCATTAATGAAGCCTTTTTAGATTCAAATTTATTATTGAAAATAAAACAAGAGATATAACCAGCAGAAAATTACAAGAACTATAACAAGTCTTTTTTCTAGTAGGGTAGGGTCATATATCAAACAATGCCTATGATTTTGGGCAAAGACCTAGTCTCCGTAGTAACCATTTTTCCTTTCTTTTATCATATTACAAAATCAAAAGTATAGAAAGTATTGTAAATGCATTCACTAATTCTTTATGCCAGCCCTAGTGTCACTTTGTGCTGTACACATCAACTTCTATCCTCTGTACTTCTCAATTAAAGTCATACACAAACATATAACTTCCTTATTATAGTTTTTTCTGGTTGTGGTCAAACAGACAAACACTGCTGCTGTAGTGCTGTATGAAATGATCAAATATGTCAAAATTATAGTTTATGAAGTTTAGGCTTATCCCTCACTCCTTTAATTCGCCAGTATATCTGATATCATCTCGGCTTTCTTGGCAGCCACTAAAGATGGCAATAGGTAGAATAAGGTGAGTTTCGAGTTTCGACCCAACCTGACTATACCCCACACATTTTTAAACAAATCTCAATATCCACCCAAGACATCTTGCAGGTCCTAAATGCAAAATACTCACACCTTATGAACCAAGATAGAACTAAAGCAAAACCAGCACTAGAAGGCGAATCTCTATGAATGGAAAGTTACGGCTAGCATTTCTTGATTTGCAAACTGATCATGCATTGATGATTCTTGATAATTGCGGAGCAAGATTAGATTTTAAATCAGTACATCTCATAGGTAACAAGATAACTGTTTTTGCATCAGAATACTATTATTTTGGCCTATGCCATAGAAGGCAAACTTCAAAACATAAAGTACAATATAATGTTTTAATACACAGAAGCTAAGGAGACGCAGGTACTTATTATTCTCACAGTGGAAGTCTCATAGAACTCTGGTGTTGTAGGAACCACAATAAGGGCATTTGTGGTAACGCCAGTGGAAGGGAGCTACTCCTTTCTTTTCGCAGTCATTACATAATATAACCTACAGTTTTCATAGGGTCAATCAAAGATATACGTTTCATAACATTGTAAAGTTTATATCAGACATGATTCTAGTAAAATAGTTGACAAACCTGAGTTCGACTGGAAAGCTCATCAGACATTTTCTCTTCGGCCAATAAAGAATCTAACTTCTTAAAATAGTCCTGAAAGACATTCTCATGACTTTAGAGAGATGAATGATGATTACAACCAAGATAATTGGAGCACTGATAACAAAAATGGAAAACCAACTGGGATGTTCTGCTAATTCAAACAGGCAAATTGAATCGTGAACAGCTGCTAGGAGTTTCCTAATCCCGTATTACAGAATAAAGTGATAGAATCTCACAAAGTCTTAAAAGTAGAAAGAAAGAAAAAAAAGAAAGAAACGGGAAAAAGGATCGCTTATGCAGTTCTCCAATGAATACGTGTCGTTTGGTAGCCAGTAACAAATACAAATACAAAGAGACAAGAGAAACAAAATTTAACTCCACTTTTAAAACAATGCTTTATTTCTGTCTTTTGATCCAGAAACATTCCTTAAGTTCTTTGGGTGTCCTTAAGTTTATTTGACGAGTTTGACAAAATTTTAGCAATAAAAATAAAATTATTAAAAGATAAAAAAAATAATTTTTTAAAAATAATAATTTATATTTTTTTAAAGATTTTTTATTTAAAAAATATTTTTAACATAATAAATAAATAAAAAATATTTTTATATTATTATACCTAAATATAATTATTAGATAAAAAAATATTTTTATATGAAATATTTAAACATAATATTATTTTTATTTTTTTAAAAAATCTTTTAAAAAAAGATCACTTGAAAAAAGATTTTTTTTTTTTATAAAAACTCATCTAAACAAGTTCTGTGACTCTTTTTCTCTATATTAATATATAAAAATGCTATTTATACATCAAAATATTTTGTAAAATAGGTTTTTTTAAAAAAATATTTTAAGTGTTAAAAATGTCTTTTATTTATTTTTTAAAGTAAAGTATTATTAATTTTAGAAAAAATAAATAATTTATTTTTTTTAATAAAAATAATTTTTTTAAAAGATGTAGCTAAATAGGTTTAATATTAAATAAAAGTATTTTATTAAAACAAAAAATTTTTTAACTCAAAAAAAACCAATTCAAACCATAATTTATTTAAACAATATTTTATATTTTATATATATAATATTTTATAAGATTTTAAAATTCGTATATTGCCGTGTCCTTTCATATTCGTGTCCATCTCCATGCATCATAGCATATAACTTATAAGGTTGTCCTCTCAAAGTTTCAGTGATAAAATGTACTTGAAGCTACGTGGACAATATTTCCTTATACATACATACAGGATAAGGAATAAAGTCAAATAATAACTAACCTGCATGTCTACAATTGACTTGCTACATATGGGGCAGGTATAGTTAAAGCCGGTATATTCCTGGAAGAATCATCATAAATACAAATAAGTATTTGCCTTTGTTTTCTGCATACTTGAGGAGCTTTTCTATATATTTTTTACTTTTTAAGGTAGTAGTACCTGAAAGCATGCTGAGTGCATCACATGACCACATGGAAGGGCTTTTACCGGAGCCAGGGATGTGAAGATATATTCATGACAAATTGGACAGTTGTCCTCTAAATGTTTTTCCCGGCATGTGTGTACCAAAAGACTACGCGACATACATGCATTGCAACTCATGCAATGAAAGTACGTGGTACCCAAGCCCTTCCCAACTCGGCACAGGTTACAATAGGGACAGTGGTAAATTTCCCTGTACAAGATTTCAAGTATTAGCGGTTTTGCAATAATAGTTTTTCGTTTAAATGATAAAAGATTAATCGGACTAACAAAATTGGATAGCTTAGCAGAAAGATAAACAGTTAGATAAAGGTGACAAAGCACAAGTTCCAGAGAAATTAAGTTACATTACTTTTCATCCTCAAATAATCTGCAGATCCAGCAGTAATATTTTGCCATGGTTAACTTGCAGGAAGAAGTTGAGCATGTGGCATTAATGGGCTGAATGTTTAAGCACTCCATGCACATCATTTTTGTAATAGATTTCCTAAAATATATAATTAGGCAATCGGTTTAAATATGAATTCAGTGAAAGGAGATTTCTTAATTCAAAACTTAAAATATTAACTGACTGCATGTTTACCTGTCAATTATATGGTCCGATACCTCATTATGGCAATGTATGCAAGTATGAAGTTGGTTGCAACAGGGGCAAAAAATCTTACAGTTTCTCTTGTAATGTTTGCAACCATAAATTAGTTTGAGAGGATCCCTATAGGATGGATGCTTCCCAGGAAATTCCTGCTCATCATTTTTGACATCAACTTCTGTAAAGGATATCTTCTGTCTAATAATCCAACGGCTGAAATAATGTAGATATTAATGTCAAATTCCTCCATCATATTTCCATTGGTTCATGAAGAGTAGAATAAAACTATATAAGTTCCACATAATTCATGTATACTTAAAAGTTAGGATGCTAACTTCAGTTGATTTTAAATATCAGTATTCTCTGATGCATGTTGCAATAATTCATGTATATTCCACGGCTATTCAGATCTAACACATAGATTTGATCCTCTTGGTGATGCATAGTTTACCACTTTGCAAATTTCAATGATAAAAAAACGAGATTCCATAGCCTTGCTATTAAATTGTGTTCTGATAGTCTTATGTAACAAACGTACAAAATTAGCTAAAAACACTCTTGGCATTTTGATTATATGATTCTTTAAAAGCAAAATAAGTAGTTATGAACTAAAACTTTCCAAGAATCATGGCCATTGTATAGTTTATTGACACTAAAACTAACAGAAAAATAAACAAAGCAACGTTGTTAAATAGATGCTTCAGAACATGAGATGTGTTTGACCTACCTTATTAGCAGGTTCTGTATTATGTATGACTTTTCTTGAGGATCTAAGGAGGAATCGCGAGTTACCCTTCTTATTGCTTTCTCCAGATCATCTTGACTCAGTTTCAGAAGCCGGTCATAATGCCTGGAATTGTGACGAAATTGAAATGATTGATTTTCAATTTTGATTGGATTTGTGATTCCTTCCTTTTCTTGATTCCAACCATGTTTGTTGTTATCATGAAAACGATTTGTGGATTTTGAAATTTCATTTTTATTCTGTGCTGCAGCTTGAACCTTAACTGTGCCATCAAATTTGTTGTTAGACAGCTGGACATTATCACCAATATGATCCTTCTGATGAAAATCAGTATTTGTGTTGGATGAGGGTTCTTCTTGTAATTCATCAAGAACTTCTTCAGAAAAGTATTTAGATATTATCTCCAGTGGCTCAACAGTCTCTTTAAGTGCATGCTTTGTTCCCTCTTCTGGCTTAGTTATACTGTACCCATCCCACCATTCACTTAGCCACTCGTTGAACATTGTATTTTTAGTAGCCATGGACCATAAGAACATTAAAACATGCTGTTCTTTCTGTGTTAACGATGCCATTAGCCAAGGTATCATATCTTGCAATATCTGTGCTCCTATTCTTCCAAGCATGCATCCTATGATCTTCCCTTGCTCCTTATTTGAGAAGAATTCTCTACTTAGAGGCCAAATTTCTGCTTCCTCCCGGTCAATATGGCCTGAAAGTGATTTATGCATTGATTTGCAGATTTGTTGCAGCTTCCTACATAAATGCTGATACCTTACCAAGGATGTAGAAACCAAAATATCTAATTCAGACATCTTATGAAGGATGTGGGATATTTTATTGAAGTGTTTAACTTCAACATTGTGATCGAAAGCGTAGGCATGGCTAATGTTTTTTAGCCTACCACTTGCCTCCAAAGCTGGGAAAACTATTTCATCCTCTGCATCACTATGGATTTGATAAAGAAAATATATGATGTGGAATCGCTTGTGGAAATCCATAAGCAACTCAGCATTGTCTTCTAACTGAGCTGAGCCAAGAACTAGGTAGTCCAAATCTTTCTTGATAGCCTTGTGAAAGAAAAATATTATGTCAATTGGTTTTGGATCTTCAAGAAAGGAAACAGAAGAACTATTTGCCGCATGGCATCCCAGCTTCTGATGCAACTTAACAACTGTGGCCGGAAAAAGTATATGCAGATTAATTCCTGTGGAGTATGGTGTGTCGTACTTGTTGGATCCCGAAGGTGAGGGATAGGACAGACACATCTTGCTAGAGACCTTATGAGGCAGGCAGTCAGAATTTAAAGAAAACCCAGGCGCTTTCTTGATTTGCTCAGGTAAGAAAGAGTATTTGCTTTTGAACATATGGTGCAAGTCCTGTCGGAATTTTTCAATAGCAGTTTTACCTGAATACCCAATGCGGAACCACTCTTGTAAGAGCGATGCAAAACCTTTACAGACAACATCATTTCCTTTCTTTTTGAAATAGAGAATGGACCTGGATTCTTTTTCAGGCAGGTGAACTGAAAACCAAGTTATAGCACACTTTACTAACCCAAGTGGCATCATATACAGGCTCAAGCTCAGAAGTCCCTCTTGCATCCCATTGCTGCAATTCTTTCTAATGACAGGAAATACCTGATAAAAATAAGGGTGTCAAAATTTCAAACATTTTAAGCATCCCTTTATAGAGGAAGTACAATGTTTTCATAAGAAGAAGTAATCAAAACTAGACTTTTCCTAGACACATCACTAGTTGTATTCTGCCTTTCATTTCTTGTTCGTTCTTCTCTCCTAGTGAGAACCATATTTATGAATAACTTAATTAACGAATGTGTATGCATATGCTGGTAGGTCCGTTTAGTAGAAATACAATAGTTTCAAAACCACAATATGCGTATATCTCCTATCATAATATATGTACTAATATGATGTTCTCTTGTTCCCTTCCTTGATTGGTAAAAGAAACTAAGAACCAAGTAATGACTTTAAAAAGTACAGTGCAGTTGTAACCAAGAAAAAGGTATACCTCATTTTCTTGAAAGGCAAATTGTTTTCTGAGCCTTGATACGAATGATTCAAGTTTTTGACAAAGGTTCCCTACGAATTCGCACAAAGGCATTCCACTTTCCGATCTATAGAATAACAACTGCTGTAAATCTTCAATGTGACTTACATCACAAAAGTTTTCCGTAGACTTTGACAACCAGTCACCAGCAAGTTTCTTCAATACTAATCTTTTCTGAGCATTGCTGTGATTGGAAATTCATATTCAATGATCAGACAATTGAACAAGCATTTTAGAAAGAAGCGAAGGATAGTTGTTCATGAACTTTAGCAAGAAAAACTTGGCTAAAACGAATTAGTTAGATAAAATTTGACAAGCACAGAAAAAAATGTCAGAGGCATTACCTGTAGAAGGTGAGGACATCAGCAAAGAATTTCAGTTGGATAAGCAGTGATTCTAAATTCTGAAAGCAGCTGCAGTTTTTTATTAAACAAAGTTCTTTCAGAATTTCTTCCAAATCCTTTATGATGGCATCATGCCAAAGATGAAGAACATTAACCTGGGTTGTCCCATCTTTGTCTTTTGGGCCATTCACTTCCATCTGACTTGAAAGTTCTTTGAAGTTCCTATTGCAAGAACCCAACGGAAATGATCTTGCAATATCTAAGGATTGAGCACCACCTTGAACTTCATCCTTAAAAGAGACTTCAGTGAAGCTTTGTTTGTTGCTTCCAATCCAAGAAACCAAAACCTTCGATATGTTATCTGAATTAGAAAAATACACAAAGTTCATAGAAAGAGATAATCAAGCAGTGAACTGGGGCCTACCTCTTGGAGTGTTTTTTCAATTGGTGCAATTTCATTTATACACTGAGTGACTTCTGCTTGTTTCTCTTCGGAAAGGAAGGATACCATCCATGGCAAAAGTTCCTCCAGCAATATTATAGGAACACTACATATGAATTGCCACACAAGCGAAGCCTGTTCTTCGGTAGGTAATTTTTGTAGCACCAGTGGAAAAACCTGCATCAATATACAATTTTTTGATAACAAAAATGTCACTATTGAAATTCAATTTCACATTGTACAAAAAATACTCGAACCAGGATACATCTTTTTATTTGAATTAAGTAGGTTTAATTCAACTCCAAAGACTAATATATGAGAGTGAGGGATGTCTAAGCGCTTATAAAGGCTAAGTTCCATTTAGAGGTGATGTGATACTCTCAACAATATTAAAGAATATGTTACCAAAAGTATAGATGCTATGTAGCCCATATAGGTCAAGAAAGATGATCAGTTCGTACGATTTGTTGTCTTGTTTTACCCATCATATGGTTCATACACTGCTATGACAGATAATAACTGTATGTACCAACAAGCTTAAAAGTAAAGCAATTAATAGTGTTGGCCAAACAACTAATCGTAACTACTACCCAATTATCATTTTTCTTTGTCAGATCAATGTCTGCTGAATGCTAGCACACGATGACCTTCAATCCTTGGTTAGATTAATAATATTAATGTTTTTGTTTTGAGAGTATTTCCCTGTCATCTGATCCACTATAAGGTTATAGACTTATAGTAGTTATTTTCATATAGTAGGTTGTCAAGCAAATTCAGTACGAAGGACAATAAAAATAAATTTTTGCTGAATTTAAATTTTGAACATTTTTTTAATTAAATTTTGAATATTCTTATTTTTAAGAACTTTTTAAATGTTTTTCTTTTCTCCTCGTGTTGAAGTTATCAACAATATTGGTTGTGCAATGTTAGCTTTTAGGAGTATGAGTATCTCTAAAGTTTATTTGGATCGGCCTATATTATGTTGAGAATATTTTTTATTTGAATAATGCTATATGAGTATAAAATTTATGAATTTTTATTAATATTTTATCAATTTTAAATCTTAAATTTTATATTCTAAATTTTAAAATTTAAATTCTAATAGTATAAAAATAATATGTTGGCCTAAAATATTAGTTAATATTAATAAAAAAGATTGGACAAATAGTTTTCTACTTATTTTTCAGAGAGATAATTATAAAAGTAGTCAAAACTAGTTTATATATTTTGAATGTGTAAATTAATTTATATTTGTTTATATTTGAATGTTTAGGGTTGGCGAAACCAGAATTTTAATATCAGGAGGGCCAAATTTTTATAACTATTTTTAATTTTTAAAAAAAAATTTACAATATTTTTAATTTTAGATTTTTTTTGTGTGATTTAATTATTCTATTAGTTTTAATAGTTTTATCAAAATTTTAATTAGGTCTTTATAATGTAAAAGTTTATAATTGAGTTTCTATATTAGAAAAAAATTATAAATTAGGTCCCCTCAAACTATTTTTGTTAAAAATACAAAATATTTTTGAAAATTTTATTTTTGCATCTAATATAAAATACATTATGAAATATTCTAAAAGTAAATATTCTAATATTTTGTGTTTTATGCTAAAAATAATAACTAGTAAATATTTAATATAAAAATTTAATTATAAATTTTAAATTATAAAATTTAATTAAAAATTTGTAAAATTACAAGAAATAATAAAACTATTAAATCTTATTATAATAGAAATAAACTACATACACCCCACTCCCTATGATGTTGGTCAAATCTATTTTTAAAAATATAAATTAACCGATCTTATGAGATGTAACACATAATATATTTTAATTGTTATATTTTGCAAAAATACGATATCAATATTTTAAAAAACATAACGTTAACCTTCTTTACAAAGATATTTAAGTGATGAATAATATCACTTGAATAAATAAAGTGACTGACGATAAATTTTACCAATTTTTAAGAGAGTTCAAATAATATTAAAATTAAAACTTAAGCAAAAGCTTTTCGGTATTTTTCCTGAGCTGTATTTTTTTTCCCTTTCTAAAAGTAAGTTGTGGTACGTTTGACTTAAAATTAGGAGGAATAGAGTATGGAGTGTTAGTTATTTGGACTATTGAGAATAATAAAAATGTGGGTCTTACAAATTCTTTTCCCAATTTTGATTTTATCACTTTCTAAATTATAAATTAAAATTACAATTTTTAATAACAATACAAATTATTTGTGTAAAGGATAAAATATTAAATTGGTCCTCTATGTTTGAGTAATTCTGTTTTGATCTTTAAGGTTTAAAGTGTTCTATTTGAATCCAAAAATGTTTTATTTAGCATCAATTTAGTCCCACAGTGAGGTCAAAATTAAATAGTTAATGAAATGTCCTACAACAACAGCACAAGAACAAAATCAATAATCTAGAAAACAAGTACAAATTCTAGAGGCACAAAATCAATATGATACATCAATACATTTATTTATTATTTTTTTTATAATATAAATAAAATATTTTCTATAGAACTAAAGAAAAATATTTAGTACTTTACCCTTGTGTAAATTAACTACTAAAAGTTGTTCCATACAAACCATTTTATTTCCGTGATGGTTGAATTGTTGAAATAATATTTCTCTAAACAAAATCTTGAAAGCAACAAGACACCAAAAGTAAAAAAAAAAAATCATAAACATAGTAGTTATTTTTCAAAGTTAAGAGTGGTACTCGAATTCGAAATTTTTAGATGACAATGGAGAGACTATTCCATTTGAGTTATAGCCCGTTGGTACCAAAACATAGCAGTTATTTTCAATTAAAAATAAGGTTTAATTGAATTCTAAAAAATAACTCAAAAGGTGAAGAGTTGCTTCACATTGTTTGATGTGAGATTTGTAATATATCTGGACTTCTAGTACGTAAAATTTGTAAAACTAGACATACATATGACTTAACTAAATTAGATTAGAAAAATGATGATACTATGTCGTCAAACTAATTCTTTCAAAAGATTAATCAATTAAGTAAAAACACACATAATTCTCTATCTAACCATTTTCATAAACTACAACAATAGAAATCAACTACCTGCTCTTCTTCTTTCAGCATATGTTGGTAGATGGAAGTTTGCAAGATGCCGATGCAGTACACAAGTTCTTGGAACAGCTTGGAAATATTCTTATGCAGGGGCATCGGCTCATCCAATAAGTGAATAATGGAATCGTAGAGGTCATTGGTGCTTTTATGTTCAAGGGAATATGTAGATACCACATTTTTCACGTGTCTATCCAACGCAATAAAGATAACCTGGGGAAAAAGTTGTGAAGTTATATTCAGGAATCAGAAGAGCGAGCCTTAGCTTAGATGGATGATAATCGCAGTTATTTATTTAGACTTAGTTGTTACCTTTTACATCTATCAGTTATTACTATTAAATACAATAGGATATAATATAAATCACACTAATTAAATTTTACACTTCATTTGATAATTAAAGAAATAAATTTCAGGGTTATATATAGCTGAAACTTATATTATTTAACATTAAAAATAATTGTATAATTTTAAGTATAATAAATATATAATTATAAATGTTAGCCAAACAAAATCATAAATATTATGTTAAATAAAGTAACTTTAGTTATTAAGTTTTTAGCATTTATTCAAAGATAATTGGTATAAGAATCTCTTCTTAACAAATACGCACAACTCTTATAGCTGAAATTTTATCTAGCGTTAACAAATAAAATAAATCAATAATTTTGCTCAAATATATCATAGTTTTTACTTGTTAAACTAGTATTAACAAACGAAAATGTAACTCAACTACTCAAGTAACTTGCTAGCAAATTGCAAATTGCAAATGTGCAAGGTTATTCCGCTATTTCTTAAAACTTTTTTATTGGTATTTATATCCTATCATTTTGGACCAACGTAACTTTCAGTATAGAATATACTGATATAGCTACTTCTCCCAATACGAATATTTTTTTAAGTTACCTTCCCAACATAATCCGTGGAACACTATTGTTGTATACGAATTACTTAGAATGTTTGCTTCTCTTTCGGACAATTAGCAATTATTTTTGTTTGGACTTGAAACAGGAACCTACTTAGATACAAATTTTAGGCCAATTATACGCTGCATACACTGTGACGTAACATGCAAAGTTTATTTAATAGAAACAATAAAATAAAATAGCATCATCATCTAAGAACCAGACAAGTTTTGGTAGACATAGATTATTCGATTGTCAACCAACACAAAACAGACTCTGCAAAATTTTGGATTAAGATCGAACTTCATGAACTGGAACTCCAAATTCCTCAACCATCGCAGACAGATTATAATTAATCACGAGGCATACAAATCCATGATTTATTAAGTTTATCTATATTCTCTTCTTCGCGATTTGCAACGCTGACAACAACAACAATAACAATAATAATAAAGCAAAAGCTCAAACACAAATTGATAGCTCAAGCCTCAATTAAACGCACAGTTTAGCAAAACAAGGCAACAAGCAGTTAGTTACTATCTATACCTTCATGAGCTCAACAGTATCAACATTTCCTTTCTTTCCCTATTTTCCTCAGATTTTCTAAGCAACCAAACATGATTAGTAGCTATTTTATATATAAGTTCATATATCGGTTAGAACTGACCTCGTCTTCCGCAGCACAGTGATACTTGAAAGCAAGTTTAAGAAACCGGAACCGCCGTTGAAGCTTGAGAATAACTTCTCCTCTCAGTTCCTGGGACCGATCATCGAACGACGCCGTTTCCGCCAAGCGGCGGAGCTGGCTGAGTTCAGAGCGAAGAGCGTGGTGGAAACAAACAAACAAGAGCACGGGAGCGTCGACGAGTCGAACTCGGGAGAGAATGTCCGGTAGTTCGTTCTCGTCCTCATCGTTATCGGAGAGGGAAGAAGAATGATCGCCGCCGTCCATCCACGGCGAGGTCTGCGGCAGAAGCCACCATCAAACGGTTATAAAAAATGAGAGAGAGAAAGGGGAGGTTATACGAAGCTTTGAAGGGAATTTATTAGAGCCGGTTTGGGAGTATTTTTTAAGAGAAGATACGTTGAAATTTAAAAAAATAGTTGAATGTGATATGCATAATATTGTTGTGGCCATTGCCACGAGTGCTAGAAAGGGACGTTGGAGCAAAGGGCCAAGGCTTGTTTGCGTCTTGGCGCTTGGTATTGGAATATGATATGCGAGAGCGGCATGGAGAGTGCCTTGTTTTATCTCTTTAGTTTTAAATCTAGGACGGTAATTATTGAAGGCGTGAACAAGACGAGCCAACTATAGATTTTGGCCAAAAAAAATAACTTAAATAATAAATAATTATATTAAAAATAGTATATAAATAAATTATTTTGTATTTGAGTTTTTAATTTTAAAAATATTTATTTTATAGAAATGTGATAAAAAGTAGTAGCACTGTGAGAGAAGTCATTTTTTTAACTTCTGTATAAACTCCAAAATAATTTTTTAGAAAGTTACAATTTGATTTTAAAAATTGCACCAAACATTAATACCACTACTCTAAAAAAATTACTTTTAAAACTTCCCAAACAGATCCTTTGCTTTCTGACAACGTTGTCTAGTTTATAATTTTTCTTAATTACCTTTTTTCCCGCCTAATAAAACTGTTTTTTGTGGCTAAAAAATTTAAATACAAAAGTGGAATGATTAATATATTTTAATATTATAATTTTTTGGTATTTTTTTAAATTATAAAAGATACATAAATCGAATTTTTTAATTTGTATTTAAAAAATAAAAAAAAAATTGGAGTACGGAACTCTCCAATTTATGTTTAAAAAATTAAAAAAATTTGAAATACATAAATCGAACGGTTTCATTTGTGTACTATAAATTTTTTTAATTTTTTAAACACAAATCAGAAGATCTGAGTACAAAAATCAGACACTAAAAATTTGACAGTCTAATTTTTATACTTCTTAAAAATAATACGGTCTAATTTATATTCTCTAAATTAAATCATCTCACATTTAAAAAAAATACTACAACAACAGTTCATCATTTAGTTTAGGGTCAATATACTTCTGAATGTTAAATTCAAGTCAAAATAAAATTTTATTATGTTTAAATAATTTATTAGCATAATATTGCTTATCCTTCTTTTTCTTGAGAATTGTCAATATGCCAAGCCAACAATCTTCAGTTTGTGACCCCATTTGCATCATTTTAAATTTCTTTTTTTTTATTTTTAATATTTTATATTTAATTTAAGATTTTTTTTACTTCACTTTTTAAAATATAAAAATCCGTTTACTAATATTTGATTGTACAATTAGGATGAAAAAGTGATGTATCAAAGACAAAGAAAGATCTTCAAATGAAAGATGAAGAGAAAGAAAAATTTTAAGCTAATCTTAAAAAAATTGTACAACGAAATTTGAATATATTTTTTCCTTTTTTTTCTGTCATATTTAATCTGACTGCATTCATACTTGTTAACATATACTTTTTTTTTTTTCAAGAATGTAAGTGCCATGTTGTGAACAGTTAATATCTACACTAGGTTTAGATTTAAGTAATAGGATATTGCTAGTATTTTATAGGAAATGGATTTCATTGACTGCTTGTATAGTTGTATTTACAACATAATAGATAGTCATTTAGGTTCTTCATAGTTAGCTGTAGTTTTTAGTACTTCAAAATTAATTTCACAATTAATTTCAGCATTCGACAAAGAGGGCTTGTGCAATTTCAAAATCTAAAGCACAATTGTTCTTATGTGAGGATGTGGGTGAAAATTCTCACATCTCTATTATCTGGACTGAAAAGATGACTTGTTTTCGTTATAATCTAAATTTAAATGCCAATTTATTTATTTTTGCTTTTGTGACATAAATAATTGATCCTACATCTTCACATTATATTGCAGGTGTGTTTAATAAACACGTTAGAAGCACAAAAATTACGTTCAATCTTTTTAAATGCTATAATTTTTGTTTGGTTAACTATTTTTTTTCTAAATACGAGTTTGAACTCTCGTTTATCAGAAGTAGAAGTGTTCAAAATCGATTCTACTGAACTAAATCGACCAACCAAATTAAAAAAATAAAATCGAACAAACCAATAATAAAAAAAACCGAAAAAAAAAATGTTTTGCTATTTTTAGTTCGGTTCGGTTCGATTTTCGGTAATAAAAATCCCAACCGAATCGAATCGATAAAGTAAAAAACAAAAAAAACCAATCCACCCCCACCCCAAATATTTTTCATAATTATGCTTTACAAATAAATATTTTTTTAATATTATTATTAGTACTCTTTATTAAGTTTTAATTTTTATCAATTTTTTATTTATTTTTCTTGTTAATAGTATGAATATTTTTGTTTAGAATTTTTTTTATGTTCAGTTATGTATATTATTATATTTTTTAATAGAATTTTTAGTATTCGTTGTTCATATAAATTTTTTTTAATTATTTTTATTAATACATATTTTTTTTATAGAATTTTATTTTTTATTTTGCTTTGTATATTTTTTACTATATATTCTTAAATTAGTATATATTTTATTTATTATTGTTAATTTTTATAATATAAATTTTATTAGAAAGATATAATTAAATACAAAAAGAGTATTAAAAAAGAGTACTAACAAATTATAACTAAAAGAGGATTAAATTTCAACACATAAATTTAAATTCTTTTCAAAAAAAAATTATAATGAAAGAGTGTTAAATTAATATAGTTTTGAATGATATAAATTTATGTCTTTTTAGTAATTTTTGTTTAAACATAATTTTGAATGATGTAATTCAAACAACATTCATTTTATTATAATCTATTTTAATACAAAATTATCAAATATAAATTACGTTAATACCAACTCACTTTTTATTAAAGTCAAGTTTGTAAAATCAATTTTATACAAATTCTCATTTGTAAACTCTAATCTAAACACAATTTATTTAATTGCTTATGAAAGAGCCATGAAGTTTGTTGGCGGAAAGTTTTAGCATTTTTTCTCAAATTTAGATCTGGACTTTTGCGTTAGAGTTCCAGTTGGATATCTTCACTTGTCACTTATCAAAAGATGATATGTGTAAAGTTGTGGTATAAATATGCACTATTACATTTGATATTATTAAATTTTTTTCTATAGAGGAGATTCTCTAATGATTTGGGACAATTTAAACAATTTGGGTAGGGTTAGTACCCAAGACAATAAAATCTACTATTTTTTAACTTAAAAAATTCCTCCTAAGAGTAAAATTGGGTGAAAACTAAAAAATAAAATTGTAACAAAATTAACTATTTTTTTGCAGAAACTGTGTATTACGTATATTTTTATTTTTCTATTGTAAAAAAGTATTCTTTATTAAAAACCACCAAAAAAATTACAAATAGGTTTTTATTTATTTCGAAAATAAGATTGTCATCAAATTTAGTTACAAAAACTTTTTTGATCTTTGAAAATGTAGGATATATATACTAAATTAAAATGATTCTCAGCGAAATTTGTCTCTTATTTACACAAAAAATAGTTATATTTTAATTTGATAAAAAGAAGTATTTATCTTCATGATAAAGATAAGAAATAACCTTTTGGATTTTGCACAATTTTTTTCTTTTGGATATTATCTAGTCTGGTAGGTCAAATACTAATTCACTGAAAATCAAAATTTGCTGGCTATTAAATTGCTCCATTTACAAGAAGGGATTCGACTTTTGATACTTGTTTAAGTATACAAATGAGCTAAACACTTAACCAATTTAAATTGGTTTGTTTGCATAAATTTTGCAAAGACTTTTTTTTCTCCTTTTAGGGTTAACAACAATTGAATTCTCAATTTTTTGTTATAAAAATTCTAATACCATATTATAAAGTCACTCTACAAAAAAGATTAAACTAATTAACATATGAATGAATTTAATTATGAAATTTAATACACATTTTAATATGTTTTTTTTTCTTCTGTTTCTCTTCAGATTGTTATGTCAAATTGTATCAATAATTTAGAAAAAAATAAAAAAAAAATTAGTGTATCCACAAGTATATTAATTAAAGATCATACTAGAGTGAAGCATGTTTTTCAACAAAGAATTAAGATTTTTTATAATAAAAAAAAAACACAAAATAAAACATCATATATATAATACATATTTTTTAAAAAAATTTAGTTATAATTTTCACATTTTGTCCAATTTTATACTACACCAAAAAATATCTTTTATTAAATGCAATGCAACCACGTATGAAATTATGGTACATTACATAATTTATCTCAGCTCGTTCATTTTTTTATTTCATCATTTTAACTAAATGAATATTACTAACAATTCTTAAGTGTTAACTAATGAAAAGAGAATAATAAAATAATTTCAAACACTTTTATCAAATAAGAGTATACTTAAGAATCCAATAATAAATTTACATATACAAATTGAAAAAAATTGCATAATATTATAAAAGTATACAAGTTAAAGAATCACTAGAAAATTGTCCTAATAGAAAGACAGACCTTAGACATTGAAATTCTAACATGTTTATAGAAAAGTAATTAAATAAAAAAAGCTTGCAGTTACAGTTGAGCTCTCTAAGATTGCATATTGACAATATGCATTTTTTGTATTAGTCAAAAAGTAAAAGATATCTCTAAAAGACTATATATATTTTCTAAAAAAAGCAAAGAAATTTATGTGCCACCTGCATCAACACGTAGCCCTCGTGTTGATAGAGGCTCGCCATGCGTACCTTCTTCCTGTAAAAACTGCTTGCACCAAAAGCAACACGCAACTTGCGTGTTGATGGCGATCGCCATGCAACTTCTTTCCTCAAAAAGCTACTTCTACCTAAAGCAAAACGTAATCTGCGTGTTGACTCAGACAATGTTACTATTTTAAATTCCTACATAACACACCATAATGGAATATAGCTACATAATACACAAATATTTTCTGTTAAAAATAATTTCTAAATATTATCACATAAAATCCATTAAAAATTAATCAAATAATTAATTACAATAATCTTGTTTAAAATAATATTAACCAAAATAATCAAAACAAAAAAGAATATTAACTAAATAATAATCTCTAGATAAGCATAAATAATAAATTTATGTAATTATGTTGTCTCAAATAGTTAACAATACGTTTTGCTATCGACGTATAATCACGTACCATTTTTACTAAACACAAGTCTATCATTTTTTATGTATAAATCTCACACTAAATTCACTAAATACTCTCTCTAAATACACTGCTAGCTCTCTGCACACTTTTCACCCTATGTACTTTTTTTCACTCTCTTCACTCTGTGATTTTACTCATTTAAGGAGAGATGATCGGTGAGGGGATTTTAAAGCCAAGCTTCAGTAACGTCACATGCTTCCGAAGCAGGCATGTCTCCTGCATGCAAACATACTGACAACATGCATTTTTTGTATTGGTCAAAAAGCTAAAAGAATCTTTGAAAAGCTATGCAAATTCTCTGAAAAAGAAAAGGAATGTTTGCGCTACTTGCAGCAACACGCAGTCTACATATTGATGGAGGCTCACCACGTGTCCCTCTTCCCTGCAAAAGCTACTTCCACCAAAAGCAACACGCGACCTGCGTGTTGGGGGGCTCATCACGCGTCCCTCATCCCTGTAAAAGTTGCTTCCACTTAAAGTAAAACATAACCTATATGTTCGCTCAAACAATGTTGCAGCTCTACATTCCTGCATAACACACCATGATGAGATATAGTTATATAACACAAAAATATTTTGTATATTAAAAACAATTTCTGAATATTATCACATAAAATTTGTAAAATTTAATCAAATAATTAATTATACTAATATTATTTAAAATAATATTAACCAAAATAATTAAACTAAAAATAATATTAACCAAATCACAATCTCTAGATTTGCATAAATAATAAACTTACCTAATTATATTGTCCCGAATAGTTGATAATATGTTCTGCTGTCGACGTATAATCAATTAATCATATACCATTTTTACTAAACACAAGTCTATAATTTTTTATGTATAAATCTCACACTAAATTCACTAAATACTTTCTCTAAATATACTGCCAGCTATCTGTGCTCTCTTCACTCTATGTGATTCTACCCGTTTGTGGGGGGGAGCTTGGGTGGGTATTTTTAAAGCCAAACTTTTGCTGCGTCGCGTATTCTTTGAGCAGGTATGTCTCTTGCATGAAAACATATTGACAACATGCATTTTCCGTGTTGGTCAAAAGACGAAGAGAATCTCTGAAAAATTGTGTAGATTCTTTAAAAATACAAAGGAATCTCTGCGCCACATGCAGCAACACGCAGCCCTTGTGTTGCATGGTGGTCCCTCTTCCCTGCAAAAGATGTGTCCACAGAAAGCAACACGCGACCTACGTGGTGATGGGGGCTCACCATGCGTCCCTTTTTCCTGCTGCTTCCACCAAAATCAACACATAACCTACATGTTGGCTCAGACAATATTGCAGTTCTACATTCCTACATAACATACCATGATAGAATGTAGCTACGTAACACTCAAATGTATTTCATATTAAAAATAATTTCTCAATATTATCACATAAAATCCATAAAAAAAACTAATCAAATAATTAATTACACTAATATTGCTTAAAATAATATTAACCAAAATAATTAAACTAAAAATTATATTAACCAAATAATTTATAGATTCACAAAAATAATAAACTTACGTAATTATGTTATGCCAAATAGTTGACAACATGTTCTTCTGCCGACATATAATAATATACCATTTTTACTAAACACACATGTTTAGTTTTTTTGTGTGTGTGTAAATCTCACACTAAATCCACCAAATACTATCTCTAAATGCACGGCTAGCTTTCTTCACTATGTGATTCTACTTGTTTGAGGAGGGGAGCTCTGGTGCGTGGCTTTTAAACCCAAGCTTTTGCTGCATCGCTTGTTCTTGAAGCAGGCATGTCTCCTGCATGCAAACTTACTGATAATGCGCAATCCCCGTGTTGGTTAGAAAGTGATGGGAATCTCTAAAAAGCTATGCATATTCTATGAAAAAGCAAAGGAATCTCTGCGGTACCTACAATAATATGCAGCTCCGTGTTCATGGAGGCTCGCCATGTGTCCCTCTTCCCTACAAAAACTGCTTCTAATAAAAGCAATACGCAACCTTTATGTTGATGGGAGCTCGCCACGCGTCCATCTTCCCTGTAAAAGATGCTTCCACCTAAAGCAAAACGTAACCTGCATGTTGGCTCAAACATTATTGCAGCTCCACATTCCTACAAAATACTCCATGATGGAATATAACTGCATAAAAGACAAATGTTTTTCATATTAGACATAAATTCTAAATATTATCACATAAAATTCGTAAAAAATTAATAAAATAATTAATTACACTAATATTGCTTAAAATAATCTTAACCAAAGTAATTAACCAAATAATAATATTAACCAAAATAATTAACCATTGTTACTAAACACACATTTATAATTTTTTATGTATAAATCTCACACTAAATCGACTAAATACTCTTTCTAAATATAGTGCAAGCTCCCTGCACTCTCTTCACTATCTTCACTCTTTGTACTTTCTTCATTATGTGATTCTACTCATTTGTGTAGGGGGTGCTCGAGTGCGGGGCTTTTAAAGCCAAGCTTTAGCTGCATCGCATGTTCTTAGAGCAGGCGTGTCCTGCATGCAAACATACTAACAACATGCATTTTCCGTGTTGGTCAAAAAGCCAAAAGAATCTCTGCAAAGCTACATGGATTCTCTGAAAAGTAGAGGAAGATCTGTTTCACCTGCAGTGACACGCAACTCGCATGTTTATGGAGGCTCGCTACACATCCTTCTTTCCATAGCAACAGCTGCTTCCACTAAAAGCAACACTCGAGCTACGTGTTGATGCAGGCTCGCCATTCGTCTCTCTTCCTTGTAAAAGCTTCTTCCACCTAAAATAACACATAATGTGTGTGTTGGCTCAGACAATATTGTAGTTTCATATTCCTGCAAAACGCACTATGATAGAATATAATTGCATAACATAGGAATTTTTTTCATAATAAAAATAATTTCTGAATATTATCACATAAATTCCATAAAAATTTAATCAAATAATTAATTTTCTACTATTGTTAAAAATAATACTAACCAAAATAATAAACCAAAAATAAGATTAACCAAATAATAAGCTTTAAATTAGTAAAATAACAAACTTACGTAATTATGTTGCCCTAAATAATTGACAATATGTTTTGCCGCCGACGTATAATCACGTACTATTTTTACTAAACATACGCTTATAATTTTTTTATGTATAAATCTCACACTAAATCCACTAAATACTCTTTATAAATACATTGAAAGCTCTCTGTACTCTCTTCACTATCTTTACTCTCTTACTATATAATTCTACTCTTTTTAGGAGGGGATCTCGGGTGGGGGACTTTTAAACCCAAGCTTCTGCTGGGTCGCGTGTTCTCGAAGAAGGAATGTCTCCTGCATGCAAACATACTGACAACACGCATTTTTTCGTGTTGGTCAAAAATTGAAAGGAATCACAGATAAGTTGCGCAGACTCTCTGAAGAAGCAAAGAAATCTCTGTGCCACTTATAGCAACACGTAACCCCGCATTAATAGAGGCTCGCCACACATCCCTCTTCCCTGTAAAAGTTGCTTCCACCGAAAGCAGCACGTGACCTGTGTGTTGATGTGGGTTTGCCACGCATCCCACTTCCTTGCAGAAACTGCTTTCAGTTAAAGCAACACGTAACCTACATGTTAGCTCAGACAATGTTGTAGCTCTACAATCCTCCACAACACACCTTAATGGAATATAGCTGCATAACACACAAATATTTTTCATATTAAAAAAATTTCTCAATATTGCTTAAAATGATTTTAACCAAAATAATATTAACAAAATAATATTCTCTAGATTAGCAAAAATAATAAACTTTTGTAATTATGTTGTCCCAAATAGTTGATAATATATTATGCTGCCAATGTATAATCACGTACTATTTTTATTAAACACATGTTTATAATTTTTTATGTATAAATCTCACACTAAATTTACTAAATACTCTCTCTAAATACACTGAAAGCTCTCTGTACTCTTTTCACTTTATGTACTCTCTTAACTATGAGATTCTACGCGTTTGTGGAGGGGTGCTCGGGTGGGGAGACCTTTAAAGCCAAGCTTCTGCTTTGTCACGTCTTCCCGGAACAAGCATGTTTCCTGCATGCAAACATACTGACAACACACATTCCCCTTGTTGGTCAAGAATCAAGGGGAATCTCTTAAAAGCTCCACTGATTATTTGAAAAAGCAAAAGAATCTATGTGCGACTTACAGCAACACCCATCTCCCGTGTTGATGGAAGCTCGTCACGCATCCCTGTTTCCTGCAAAGCTGCTTCCACAGAAAGCAACACACGACCGTGTGTTGATGGGGGCTCGCCACGTGTCTCCTTTCCTTACAAAAGCTGCTTCCACCTAAATCAACACATAACATGCATCTTAGCTCAGACTAGGGGTGTTTGCGGTGCGGTTTGATTCGGTTTTTTAAAGAAAATCTATCCGATCTAATTTTATATTAATAGTGCAGTTCGGTTTGGATCGATCTTTTACTAAGAACATCCGAACCAAACCAAACCAAATTTAGGTTTGTTTGATTTTTCAATTCATTCAAAAAATTTCATGTTAGTGCACCAATTCAACAAATTCTTTCTCTTTCCTGCCTTAACAATGAATTAACAAAATTCATTATTCCATGTTATTACCCAATTCAAAATTCAATAGAAAAATGATTCAATTTTAATTAATTAATTTGTTGCATTTGTAGGAAGTAAAAAATTTTTCGGGGATCCTGCTTCAAATTCTTTGAGGCTAGGCATTGTTCCCCTTTTCACATTCTATTCTTTCATATTGCTTAAAAAAAATCAGAACAAACAACCTTAAACATGCAAACAATAATAAAAAAAAATAGAACCATAGCTTCAACTCTAAATCAGAATTATCCCAAATCAGAATCAAGAACCCAACCATAGAATCAAGAACAACCCAACCAAGTGTTCATTATAAATTAGAATCAATAAGTAGAAGACTAAACTAGAACTAAAAAAAAGAATAGAATCAGAATAAAAAAATAAAAACAAGCCTAAGGCTTAGGCTATATTACGGAGGACGATGAGATGACGATGGCAATGAACAAAAAACTAGAGAAGGAAGGACGGAACGACTTCAATAAGGGAGAAGAAGAAGCTAGACGAATGACACGACTTCAACAATGAAGACGAAGGGGATGGACAGATGACACACGACTTCAACAACGACAAATGAGTTCAACAAAGGCTGTTTTGATTATCGAAGATAAAAGACGTAGGGAAAGGGGATCGCTAAATCACTTTGTGTGTGGATGTGTTGTGTACGGCAGTAGTGATGAACGAGTGTGAGAGAGAAGAGTGTGAACAAGTGTGAGGGTTGTGCAGTGTTGTATGTTAGTGTTAGGGTTAGGTTTGGTGAGGATAAGGATATTTAAGGGTTTAATTATGCTGACCAGTTTGCTTTGGTTTATTATAGATTTTTTTTATCAACACCAAAAGCCAGACCGAACTGATGAAAAACAGCAAAAATTTAATTTTTTGGTTTTTTCAGTTATCGGTTGTTTTATTCAGTTTATCAGTTTTGTTCGGTTTGAATTGGTTTTGAACATCCTTGGCTCAGACAATGTTGCAACCCCACATTCCTACCTAATAGACCATGATGGAATACAACTGCATAACACACAAATGTTTTCCATATTAAAAATAAATTATGAATATTATCGCATAAAATTCATAAAAATTAGTCAAATACTTAATTACACTAATATTGCTTAAAATAATATTAACTAAAATAATTAAACTAGAAATAATATTAACCAAATAATAATCTCAAGATTAGCAAAAAATGGCATGTCTCCTGCATGCAAACATACTGACAATATGCGTTCTCCGTGTTGGTCAAAAAGTGAAGAAAATCTATGAAAAATTGCGTAGATTGTCAAAAAAAAGCAAAGAAATCTCTGCGCCATCTACAGCAACACGTAGGCCCCTGCTGATGGAGGCTCGCCAAGCGTCCCTCTTCCCTACAAAAGCTGCTTCCACCTAAAGCAACTTGTAATCTACGTATTGTTCAGAAAATGTTCCAACTCCACATTTTTTCATAACACACCATAAGGGAATATAGCTACATAATACACAAATGTTTTTCACATTAAAAATAATTTATGAATATTATCACATAAAATCTATAAAAATTAATCAAATAATTAATTGCACTATTACTGCTAAAAATAATATTAACCAAAATAATTAAACTAAAAAAATATTTACAAAATAATAAGCTCTAGATTAGCAAAAATAATAAACGTATGTAATTATGTTATCCCAAACAGTTGACTTATTGTCGCTGACGTATAATCACGCAAAATTTTTCTAAACACACGTTTAATTTTTTATATATAAATCTCACACTAAATCTACTAAATACTCTCTCTAAATACAAAGAAAGCTCTCTATACTCTTTTCACTCTCTTCACTATGTGATTCTACTCATTTAAGGAGGGGAGCTTGGGTGGGAGGCTTTTAAAGCCAAGTTTCTGCTGCGTCACGTATTCCCAGAGCAGGCATGTCTCCTGCATAGAAACATACTAACAACACACATTTTCCGTGTTGGTCAAAAGCAAAGACAATCTATGAAAAGCTGCACAAATTCTCTAAAAAAGCAAAAAAATTTCTATGCTACTAGCAGCAACACGTAACCCCCATGTTGATATAGGCTCGCCATGCGTCCCTCTTCCTTGGAAAAGTTTCTTCCACTGAAAGCAACATGCGACCTGCGTGTTAATCGGGACGCGCCATGCGCCCCTCTTTCCTACAAAAGCTGCTTCGACATAAAGCAACACATAATTTGCGTGTTGTATCAGACTATGTTGTAGCTCCACATTTTTACATAACATAATATGATGGCATATAAAGCTACATAACACACAAACGTTTTTCATATTAAAAATAATTTTTGAATATTATCACATAAAATCTATAAAAAAAATTAATCAAATAATTAATTACACTGATATTGCTAAAAATAATATTAACCAAAATAATTAAACTAAAAATAACATTTACAAAATAATAAGCTCTAGATTAGCAAAAATAATAAACTTACGTAATTATGTTATCCCAAACAGTTGATAATATGTTCTGCTACCGACGTATAATCACGCACCATTTTTACTAAATACACATTTATAATTTTTGTGTATAAATTTCACACTAAATCCACTAATTACTCTCTCTAAATACACAGACATCTCTCTGTACGATTTTCTCTCTGCTCACTCTTTTAACTATGTAATTCTACTTGTTTGAGGAGAGGAGCTCGATTGGGGGCTTTTAAAGCCAAGCTTTTGCTGTGTCACATATTCTCGACGCAGACAAGTCTCCTGCAAGTAAACATACTAACAACACTCATTCCCCGTGTTAGTAAAAAAGCGAAAAAAATATCTGAGAAGTTGCACATATTCTCCGTAAAAGCAAAGGAATCTCTGTGTCACCTGCAACAACATAACCCCAGTGTTGATGGAAGCTCGTCATGCGTCCCTTTTCCCTGCAAAAACTGCTTCCACCGAAAGCAATATGCGACTTATGTGTTGATGGGGGCTCGCCACGTGTCCCTCTTCCCTGCAAAAGTTTCTTCCACTTAAATCAACACATAACCTGCGTGTTGACTCAGACAATGTTGCAACTCCACGTTCCTCCATAACACACTATGATAGATTATAGCTGCATAACATACAAATATTTTTCATATTAAAAATAATTTCTGAACACATAAATTCCATAAAAAATTAATCAAATAATTACACTAATATTGCTTAAAATAATATCAACAAAAATAATAAACTAAAACTAATATTAACAAAATAATAATCTCTAAATTAGAAAAAATAATAAACTTATGTAACTATATTGTCCCAAATAATTGACAATACATTCTGTCACTGACGTATAATCACATACCATTTTTTCTAAACATTAATAATTTTTTATGAATAAATCTCACCCTAAATCCACCGAATACTTTCTCTAAATACACAAAAAGCTCTTTGTACTCTATTCACTTTTTTCCTTCCTTGAACTCCCTTCACTCTCTTTACTATGTGATTCTACTCACTTGAAGAGGGGAGCTCGGGTAGGAGAGCTTTTAAATCCAAGCTTTTGCTACGTCGAGTGTTCCCCAGACAGACATGTGTCCTTCATGCAACCACAGTGATAACATGCATTCCCCATGTTAGTCAAAAAGCGAAAGGAATCATTGAAAAGCTGCGTATATTCTCTTAAAAAGCAAAGGAATTTCTGCGCCACCTGCAGCAACATGCAGCTCCCGTGTTGATGGGGACTCTCCAGCGTTGCTCTTCACTGCAAAAGCATCTTTCACTAAAAGCTACACACAACCTGCGTGTTGATGGGGGCTCACCATGTGTCCCTCTTCCCTACAAAAACTGCTTCCACCTAAAACAACACGTAACCTGCATGTTGGCTCAGAAAATGTTGGGGCTCCACATTCTTGCATAACACACCATGGTAGAAGATAGCTACATAACACATATATTTTCCATATTAAAAGTAATTTATGAATATTATCACATAAAACCCATAAAAAATTAATCAAATAATTAATTTCACTAATATTGCTCAAAATAATATTAACCAAAATAATTAAACTAAAAATAATATTTAGAAAATAATAAGCTCTAGATTAGCAAAAATAATAAACTTAGATAATTATATTGTCCCAAACAATTGACAATTTGTTCTACCACTGACGTATAATCACGTACCATTTTTACTAAATACATGTTTATAATTTTTTATGTATAAATCTTACATTAAATTTACTAAATATTCTCTAAATACACATAAAACACTCTAACTCTTTTCACTCTCTTCACTATGTGATTCTACTCGTTTAAGGAGGGGATATCAGGTGGGAGGCTTTTAGAGCCAAACTTCTGCTGCGTCACGTGTTTTCAGAGCAGTTATGTCCCCTACATGCATACATATTGACAATATGAATTTTCCGTGATGGTCAAAAAGAGAAGAGAATCTCTGAAAAACTGTGTAGATTCTCTAGAAAAGCAAAGAAATCTCTACGCCACATGCAGCAACATGTAGCCCCCGTGTTGATGTATTCTTGCCTCGCGTCCCTCTTGCCTACAAAAGCTGCTTCCACAAAAAGCAACACACGACTTATGTATTGATGGGGGCTCGTCACGCATTTCTCATCCCTGCAAAATCTACTTCCTCCTAAAACAACACGTAACCTGCATGTTGGCTCAGACAATATTGCTGCTCCACATTCTTGCATAACACACCATGATGGCATATAGCTGCATAAAACACAAATATTTTTCACATTAAAAATAATTTCTGAATGTTATCATATAAAATCCAAAAAAATTTAATCAAAGAATTAATTACACTAATATTGCTAAAAATAATAATTTTCAAAATAATTAAACTAAATAATATTGCCAAAATAATAAGCTCTTGATTAGAAAAAATAATAAACTTATGAAATTATATTGTCACAAATAGTTAACAATATGTTCTACTGCTGATATATAATCACGTACCATTTTTCTATCAAACGTTTACAAGTTTTCATGAATAAATATCATACTAAATCCACTAAATACTCTCTCTAAATATACAGAAAGCTCTCTGTACTCTCTTCATGTTTCTCTCTATGTGATTCTACTCGTTTGAGGAAGTGAGCTCGGGTGGGATGCTTTTAAAGCCAAGCTTCTACTGCATTGCATGTTCCCAGAGCAAGCATGTCTCTTGCATGCAAACATACTAACAACACGTATTTTTCATGTTGGTGAAAAAGTAAACATAATCTGTTAAAAGTTACGCAAATTCTCTTAAAAAGAAAAGGAATCTCTATACCACCCATAATAACACGCAGTCCCCCATATTGATGGAGGCTCTCCATACATTACTCTTCACTGCAAAAGCTGCTTCTACCAAAAGTTACATGCAACTTGCGTATTAATGGGGGCTCGCCACGCGTCCCTCTTCCCTGAAAAAGCTGCTTCCACCTAAAGCAACACGTTACCTGCATGTTGGCTCAGACAATATTGCGGCTCTACATTCTTGCATAACACACCATGAGTTGCATAACACACAAATATTTTTCATATTAAAAATAATTTCTCAACACATAAAATTCATAAAAAATTAATCAAATAATTAGTTACACTGAAGTTGTGGCAGTTGGGACAATCATATTTCTAGTGTCTAAATTCTCTGTAGTTGTGGCAAATGACCTTGTTGATGTCCCTTTTTGAATCCTTTGAGCTGCCTCCTCTGCTTCTTCCTTCAATCTCATCATTATTCTAAATTTTCTGGCAAAAAATACAATCTCGTCATCTGATAAACAGTCACTGGATTCATCATCCAATGATTCAGTATAAGATTTAAGAGCCACTCCTTTCTTTTTTGTATCATTCTTTATGTCAGAGATTTCATATACTAGTAACTTTCCTCTCAACTCATCATAGGTCATTTAACTTAGGTTACTGCTTTCAGAGATAACAGTAGCATTAGTTTTCCACTCTTTTGTTAGGCTTCTCAAGACCTTCCTCCCTAGCACTTGTTTGGATGAGTAATCCCCATAGCATCTAAGCTATTAATGATGATAGAGAATTTCTCAAACATGTCATCAATTGATTCTCCTTCCTTCATAGAAAATATCTCATACTCTTTGCTCAGCATATCAATCCTTGTTTCCTTTACTTGTGTGGTGCTCTCATGTGTGACTTGAAGCTTATCTCAGATTTTTTTTGCTATTTACATCTTGAAACCATCCGGTATTCCTCGAAGCTGATTGCACAGTTTAGCATGTTGACTATCTTAGCATTGAGTTTCACCTTTTTCTTTCCAGCTTCATTCCACTTTGCTTCGATTTTGGGAGTAACAACACCATCAACACCAGTTTTGGTAAGGATTTGAGGACCATTCATGATTATCTTCTAGAGGTTGTAATCCACCGATTGAACAAAGATTTTCATTCTTTCTTTTCAGTAGTTGTAGTTTTTCTCATTGAAAAATGGTGGTCTATTATTGGATTGTCCTTCTGTTAATGTGTAAGCCACCGTGTTGGAACCAATGTTGTTCGCCATTAGGATCTTTCCTCAAAGTTATGAAGCTTAGTATCTTTGAGACCAAGCTCTGATACCAATTGATAGTCATTAGTGGCTAAGAGAAGAGGGTTGAATCTGGGCCTCCTTTTGATTATGACTTCAACCTTAAGTTCAGTTGAGATACTTTGAGTAAAAAATAGGAGAGACTATAGTTTTGTCTCTTGATGCAGTAGGAGCCAAAACAGAGTTATGTGCAAGGTGTGTTACAAAGAAGTGTTGATGTATAGTATAATCTAGAGATACTTTAGTTTTGTCTCTTATAATGCAGAACCAAAAACAGAGAAAAGAAAGGATAATGACACACAGATGTATCCTGGTTCAGCTACTCAATATAATGTGACTTACATCTAGTCTCGCGTGCCACTTGAGCATTTAGGTGTGGCACGCCAGCATACAAGAAGGCCAAAGCAAAGGCTGGGCATGCAACTTGACATCGAAGGTGTGGCACGCCAGCTCAAGAGTCTCACTATGGCGTGCCACTTGAATGCTGGGCGTGGCACGCCAGCTACTGGAACCAAGACAAAATTATGGGCGTGACACGTCAGCCTTTGGGTGTGGCACGCTGGTTATATTTTTCAGAGAGGGATTTAGGAGGCCAACCATAAGGGCATGCCACTTGGTATCAAAGGCGTGGCACGCCAGCTACCACTATCTACACAGGCGTGCCACTTTGAGTCTCAGGCGTGGCACGCCATCATCACCAATCAACCAAAAGAAGAGCTGGGTGTGGCACACCAGCAAAGGACCATGCACACAAATGGGCGTGGCACACCAGACCCTGGACGTGTCACGCTAATTCAACTTTCCAGAGAGATGGATCATGCACACAGCATGGGCGTGGCACGCCAGTCCCTGGGCATGCCACGCTAGTTCAATTTTTTAGAAGCAAGAAGAAGAGGGAGAAGGTCTGGGCGTGCCACTTGGGCTCGAAGGCATGGCACGCCAGGCTACACAAGTGATTAAAAGACCCTCGGCGTGCCACTTGGGCTCGAAGGCATGGCGCGCCAGGTTACACAAGTGATTAAACGACCCTGGGCGTGCCACTTGGGCTCGAAGGCGTGGCACGCCAGGGATGCTAATGAAGGAGGGCGTGCCACTTGATGAGCTGGGCGTGGCACGCCAAGCCAGAATCAGCGAAAGGCGTGGCACGCCACTGAAGTGCCAGCCACACGCCACCTGGGAGATCACGTTTATTGAGTTTTTTTCCCTCCAAATTGTATATTTCTTTTCACTTTTGTATTTCTTTTATTTTTAGAGCTAGGAGTAGTATAAATAACCTCAAGAAGTACTGAAAAAGGGGGTAAAGCAGTTAGGAAGCTAAGTGTGGAAGAGAGCTTTTAGATTTACTTTTTACTTCATCATCTTCTCCATCTTGAGTACTTTTCTCTGAGCTATGAGTAGCTAAATTTCCTCTCATTGAGAAAGGGAGCTCTGTTGTACTTGATGGATTAATAATAGCAAATTTCTTCGGATTAATAATAGCAAATTTCTTATTCTCTTCATCTTCTCTTTGATTTGCTAGAAGAAATTTCGTTCTTCATGCTTAGTATTCAATTATCTTGGAAAAGAGATTGAATGCAAAATGGGTTTCATGGAAACCTTGGAAATGAAAACATGAAACCATGCTAGAAATCCATTCTCACACTTGAGTAGGATTTGGGTTTTGGTGTTTGGATATGGTGACATAAAATTCTCCCTCTACTTGGACCTATGATGATGTGTGGTATAATCAGGGACCAAGCATATCTCTCTTCATGAGCAATTAGACCAAGGAATTGGCTATTGATCAAGATCTGAGAGATTGAGTCACCAAGGGATTGTGACTCAATCAATCATGATTGCCAAGAGGTCAATGAGTTGCATGATTGAAGAGGATATAAGCTGGATTTAATCCAAAGAGACAACATCTCCTAATTTCAATGAATTCCCCTATTCTCATCTTCCACATTCTTTATAGCTTTCTTCTATATTCTGCAAATCCCCATTCCCATTTACATTTATGTCATTTAAGCTTCTGCCCTTTACATTCTTGCCATTTCTATTTCTGCACTTTACTGCTTTTCTTTACTTTTGAGTCATTTATAATTCTGCCCATTTATGATTCTGCAATCACAATCTATTCTATTTAGCTTAACTAATTCACCAATTAATTAAAATTTTTCAAATCTGCCAATCTCTGTAGATCCCACTCCACTGTGGGTTATTACTTGACGATAATTTTGGTGCGCTTGCCAAATGAGCGGATTCATCATTTTTATATGAGGAGTGAATTCCGGTCATCAGACGCCAATCATACTCATTATTTCGTGAACATAATAAAGAAGTCACAAATGCCATTTCTTCTTTATATTTCCAAAGGACATGTTGACATATATTACCAAAACATTCAAACTGTTGATAAAGCAGGTAAAGTAACAACCGAGCTTCATACTTGGAAACTGTCAATCAAACAAAATACAAAACAAAACCGATCTTACAAAATCGGCAAAAGCAAAAATAGTTCAAAACTAGACAAAAGCTAAAAACATTATCACTAAGTAAAATCAGTCCTCTTTTTCACCAATGCTTGAACTTTCATTTCCTTTTTCGCCCATAGCATCATCATTGACTAGCTCCTCGTTCACAACCACCTTTGTCCCATCCAACTTCCCAACATTTGTGTCTGGGCACACAACCCTGACTTGAGAAACTGATCCATGAGCATCATTAGTTGTTTTTAGTTATTATTTCTTTGAATAAATTTTGTGATCTCTTGCTTTTAGTAAGATTTTCATGCTTTTAATAAATGTTTCTTGGAGTTTCCTTTTTTGGACAAAGATTAGTAATTTTCTTATTTTAATTGAGATTTTTGTATTTTAATCGATATGTCTTGGAGTTGCTTTGTGCTTTAATATGTGTAGAAAATTATTGAAAAATTTTAATCAAGGACAAAGGAGGAAAAGGACAATCAAAGAAGCCTTTGGGAGAAGCAAGAAAGGTGGCATGCAAGAGGAAGCAACCCCCACGGAAGCAAGATTTATAAACAAGCCTAGGAAAGTTCAAAGAGAAATTACAACCTTGACCTCTTCATACTCCCACAAAGATAACTTGAGCTATAAGGATTCAAATGAAGCAGTTCTAGTGGCATTAGAAAGCCAACTTTCAGAACTTTCCAATGATATATAATACTCTATAGTAGACGCTGAATCTAAGGGTGTAAATCACCATTCTTTGCCGCCAAAAAAATCAAGGCTGGCGTGTTGCACACCAAGGCTAGCATGTTGCATGCTAGGACCGTAGGACGAACCTCTTCATACTCTAACAAGGATAACTTGAGCTACCAAGGTCTAAATTAAGCACTTTCAGTGGCACTAAAAAGCTATTTCAGATCTTTTCAACAATATATAATAGTCTATAGTGGACATTCAATTTAGACCATGAACAACGAACATCTTTGGGCTAAAAAAAGCACCGTGAAACCCAACGTGTTGCACGCCAAGACAAGGGAGCATTTGTTTTAAAAATGCCACCAAAATGCACCCTCCAAGAGCAAAATTGGCATGTCACACGCCAGCACCAAGTGTTGCAAGCCAGGAAAGGCACTTCTCTGAAATAATTGAAGAGATGGCGTGTTGCACGTCAAGAAAGGAAGTCATCCAGAGTGCCCAATTTCATCCAAATTGAAGGCGTGTTACACGCCAAGACTAGGGTGAGTTGCATGCTAAGGACACACCTCCAGACTCATCAAATATGTGGCCCGTTACACATCAGATCACAAGGGGCATGCAGCCACAACACGCCTTCAACCCCTCTTTTTCAATGGGCGTGTCACACGTCCTATTCCCAAGTGCAACACGCCAATCTCCCAAATTTAACACTCCCACTTCCAAGTTCATTCCAAGCCCAGCTAAGTGAAGTCACAATTAGTAATTCATCAAGGATGAATATCCAATTACAAGCAGAAATGGTCACTAGTGATTGTTAGTTAGAAAAGATTGAATTTCATATAATTTGAATTTAATTTGCATTTGAATTCTAGGATATTTATAAAAGTCCCGAGAGAATGCTCTAAAAGGGGACTTCTTCTTCACTTTACACATTCTTTCTCTTTGATTTTTTAGCTTTTCTTTATAATATGAGTCACCAATTCTCTCTGTTAAGGGAAGGAGCTCTATGAAATTCTAATAGATTGATATAATTGCTTTTCAACCTTTGATTCATGCATTGTTGTTTTTCAAAAAAGAGTTCTCATTCTTCTTTATAACTTTATAAAGAATTGAATCTATTGGGAAATAGTTCAATTCTGATTTGAGTTTTATGCTCATCTGGGAAGAATGGGTTATAGAACTAAGCTTGAAAGCTCTTTCTCATAATTCTTATGGTTTGTGATCTGGATTTGATAAGTGACATTCAATCAACCAAATTTAGATCTTAAGATTTGTGTAGTTTTGAATCAGATAATGTGTTTCACATCATTTCATAAATAAATGATCAAGAAATTAGCAGTTGATTAAGTCAAGAAAAATTGAATCACCAAGGAATTGGGATTTAATTAATTATGATTTGTCAAATATCTATCTTGCATGAATGAGGCAGAAGTAAAAATCATTGATCCTGAGAATTGAGCATCTCCAAACCTTAACGCTTTTAACTAAATTACCTTCTCCTCCATTTAATTGTTTTCATTCAATTGCTTCCATCTAATTGCTTTCGTTTAGTTTCTGTCATTTAATAGCTTTTATTTAATCGCTTTCATTTAATTACTGTTAGTTAATTGCTTCCATTTTATTGTCTTCAATTTATTGCTTTCATTTTATTACTTTTGTTTATTTGTGCTCATTTATTTGCTTTCTTTTAATTCATAGTTGCTTCATTTAATTGTTCTTATTTCCATTAGTTCATTGCCTTCATTTAACTCAATATTGTTTCATCTAGATCTTTAATTTTGAATTGAATAATGCTTGACCACATTTTGAATTGTTTAACTAGATTAATCAATTAATCATTGTTTCTTAATTCGTTAATCCTCGTCGAAATGATAATCCACTTACCGTGGTATTACTTGATACGATTCGGTACACTTTCTAATAGTTCTCGGATTTTCCGCATCAGAAACTGCTCAGTCAAATCCTTGAGCAAAAGCCTCATACACCTCGGTCTCTAACTCCTTCACTCACGCACCTAGCTGCTCATTCTCGACCTTCAATTTCTTCAATTCACCTTCTGTTGACAGCTGAAGACCTTTTACATCGGTCAGCTTCGAGTCCTTTTGCTTTAGAGAAGAAGAAAGTTCAACAACTTTCTTTTCTTTTTCATCCACAACCATAGTCAGCTCCTCAATGGTCACAACATCTTTCATTTCCTTTTTAGAAGCCAGCTCCTGTGACCGTCTGATCGACACAAGACGAGCTTCAATGACCTAAAAAATACATAAGTTAGACAAAAACCAAGTGAAAATTTCACTATGAACAATAAAAAAACAAATATACCTGTAGAAAGCAGCTTGCCCCTATATAGCCAATTTCATTAATCATTTTGACATCAGCAGGGAATTGGCCAATTGTTTGGCAAGGGCCATAAAGGGAAATAGCCTAGACTATAGAGACTTAGCATGATCATCTTCAAGATATTCATGCATCCTTTTCTATGATTCATATATAGTCTCCACCAACTGTAGATTCACATCATTATTGTCCTTTAAATCAATAACTTCGGCCGTCTTCTCTTTAATAGTCAGCTGCCCTCTCTTTCGTTTCGCTTTTGGTTTCAATTCAGATTGAGTAGCACCCATACCAGTGTCATTATCCACATTTGTTGTCGACCCCTCTTTTTTGTTTTTCTTCCTCTGACTGAAAAATGATTTTAGACCAGCTGTCGTTATGGTCGGAGCTTTCTCTCCTGCTTGGAAAACCGAGCTATATTAATACACAAATAAGGAAAAAAAGCACATTCTTAGCAAAACTACAGTTACCTATATAATCTAATACCGCTTGCTTATCCATATCCCATTTCAATAACTCAACAACAGATAACAGCTCTTTAGACTCCATTCCATAAATTAAAAATTCCATAACTAACACACCTATTTTCAACATCTAATACCTGCACAAGCTCAGAAGACCATGAAAGAGTAAACCACTCCTCGAGGTATTCATTCGGATAAAATAGAAATTCGTCTAATACACCCCTAATTTTAACAAATATTATTTTGAAATCTTTAAACGATGATTTATATAAAGCAAAAAATGATCTACTAGGGTGACTACTTAAGTTCACCCATAGTCCCCCTACAACCCCTTTACTTGAAACAATGAAAAGAACAGTCTTAGAGATGGGGTTGCTCCAGCAATTCAATCAAAATTTTAAAAGCCCTGACAAAGCTCCAGAAGTTAGGATGTAACTGCATTGGAACACAGTTTAACCAATATAAAATGCCACATTGAAACTCTGAGAACGACAACCTAACACCTAGCTCCATCAACAAGCAGCTATTCAAGTAAAAGTAAGGCCAATCACTCAACTTCTCACACACATGATCATTCTCCCCACACGGTAACACTTCTATGTTTATTTGGCTACCTTCCCTGACCCAAACCTCTAAACCTAGCACCTTCACCAACTCAACATCGTTAAATCAAGACACATGACTCTTCACATTATCGTCCACCCAACAACAAAGGTCACTCTCATCAATTACTACTTTTTCCTTTTTCATTGGCCTAATGCTAAGAAGAACTCAGGAAGCAAACAAAAAGAGAAACCAAGGCTAACTTTTTTTACTCATTTTGGGGACAAAAGAGAGTTAAACTTTTTTTTCTTCGAAACTTCCACAAGTATCCACTTGGAAAAAAGAATATCCTTTAAGACCATGGTGGAAAACCAAACGGTTGTGTACAATCAAACGTTTTTAATCTAAACCCCCGATTCCATATCCTTCAAAAAATACATTAATCAAATGCTCAGGAGTTCACCAAAACTCATTCCACGTATCACATCAATAAATTCATAATGGGCGCATGAAACTAGATAACATTTTCATATATTAAAAATAAATAACAAACTTTTTAGATTCTCCAAAGGTACCAAGTCGAGTTTGGGGCTGGGACACTCTATTATACACCACAAGACATGGCCGAGGTATACAAATAACAAAGCTCGACCTGCTTCCTTCAAGACAGGTCATGTTTAGGGGCTATATATAATGCGTACATCATACCTTGGCCACAAAACGCAATAACCTCAAACACGTAAGGTCCAAATCAAATAACAAATACGATTAGTAAAATGGTATAATCCCAAAACTCACACAGTGATGTGCACGGAACCCACTGGAAATCTTAACAAAACTCAAGTTTAGCGCAACAAATTCTCACTCTATATAAGAAACGAAAAACAACGCATAGAGGACACATTCACACTCTCTACTTAACTTGTTCATCTTTTCTTTATTATTAAAATAAGATTTTAACTTGAGCATTGGAATATCGTCTGCAAGTTTTTCACCCAAAAAATTCAACCGAAACCGACGTATAGTTCTCCCATGCTAGCAGCACACTGTTTTCTGGAGTCATTATAGCTCGACCAGACTTTCACGAACGGAACAATTACTATCGACGTAAAAAACTAAAAAAGAAAAATAAATTGATTTATTTTGTTTGTGCTATTATTTTTTTTTCTTCTAATTTTATTTTTTCATAATTTTATGAGAAAAAAGCAAAACTAATAGAAATAAATAAATTTAATGTTTTATTTTTGTATAAATATATTAAAAAAAATATTATTTTAGTTTTTAACCTTTTAGTTAAGTTCTAATTTTATTTCTAATGTTTAAAATATTTTATTTTTATTCTAAATATTTTGTTTAGTTTTATTTTTATCATCTAGTTGAAATTAAAATTTTTTCTTTTAAGGTATTATTTTTTGCTTATTATTATCTTTTTATTTTTTTTATTCTTCTACTACTTTTACTCTTAAATCACTAGAACTACCACTATGATCATCACTATTACAATTTTTATCACTATCTAAAAAAAAATCAAAATAAAAAAGAATATTTTTTGTAAAAAAAAAAAATAGTTTTGACCAAATAACATATTTAGGATAAAAATATAAGATTTTAAATGTTAGAAATAGAATTAAAATTTAATCCAATTAGACTAAATAAGTATTTTATAAAAAAAATACATGCCAAAATAAAGACGGCTAAGATTTTAAAAGAAATAAAAATAATTACTATAAAGATTATAAAAAATAAATGAAAAAATAATTAAATATATATTTATCTTTTTATAAAAAAATTAATTTTTTAAAATATTGTAACCATGACTTTTTTTAAATAATTTTAATATTAAAAATCTCTTTTAATAATTAAATTTTTCTAACGTTACTTCACATTAATTTCCATGAATAATTCCTTTCCCTTCAAAGAAAGGAGGGCGAGCCTATGGTAGTGGTCACTGGGGAGACGCGGCTGCGGGTGCTTACTGCTTAGAGTAGGTGTATATGCATCATTTCCTTTCTGCCCCTTCAATTTTTATTTATGTCCCCCATTTTCACATTATTGAGATTTGAGATTATCAATTTCTGTTCAACGGGTTTTTCATTTGGTCAAGGTCAACGGTTTAACAATTTTTTTTTAAGAGGGCAAAGTTTGTACGTGCATCATTTTTGTTTTGGCAATTTTTCTTATATTTTTTTCATTTCGTTATTGTCAATGGTTTTAATTTTTTTTGAGAGGTCAAAGTTTGTACATACATCAATTTAGTTTTGTCATTTATTCCAGTATTTTTTAAATATTAGGTGATAAATTATTTTTTTCATGTGTTACTATATAAATAATTATTGTTCTTATGCAATTTAGTAAATCCTTTTATATAATTCGTCAACCTTAGAATGACTTCAATTTTTTTAGTTAAATGAATTATATCTCAGTTGATAAAAAATATAAAATGTGACTCTCTGTAAAAAAATATTTTAACACCCAAATAAGTATTTGTTTAATTTTGTGTAAATTAAGATTGAATTTTTAAAAGTATATCTCTCTTGTTAAAGATATTATTTTTTATAAAAATATTTGAGATATAGTTATTTGACAATTACAAATGAGCTATAAAGTTAAAAAATTTATGACCAAATTATAACGTTGATTCTATAGTGAAAACCAAATTACAGAAGAGTAACAGACAAAATATTTTTATATATTTTATTTAAATATAAAATATCATGTCTAATTTAAATTTTAAATAATTAATTTATTAGGTCTTTTTGATAAAAAATACTCAAATTCTAAATTTTTGTTAATTTCTTTAAAAAATTACTAAAAAAATTCTAAATTATTCTTATCTATTTTTATTATTATCAATTCCTATTTCCTCATCCTCAGCAAGTCATTGCAACTGGTGCTACTTCTGGTTTGTTAGTTACAATAACGATGAAGCAAAATGAAAAGAGGTGTGTAGTGGAGAAAGAAATTTTTAACGTTCTAGACGGTAAAAATGATAATTTTTTTTATGTGGATCTTTCATAATTTACAAGTGTTTTCTCAATCTTGACAAATAGTTTGACAGTGCGATTTTTTAAAAATTTAGTTTTGTAATGAAATAAAATTTGCATTTTACCATCATTTTATATCTAAAAGCTATGATATATCCTTACTTAAATGCCATGGGAGTTTACTTTATATAAGATTGAAAAATTTTCGGACCAAAATGATCTAATGTTAGCATAATATTATTTTATAGATCTATAAAAATGGAGAGAAATTAGTAGAAATTCCTATTAATTTTTTGCTACTAAATGTTGTTCCTTTAGCATTTCTCTAATTTTTTTATTGTGGTACTCGAGAATAAAATAATTTTCTGATATTTGTTTTCATAAAATAATGAAGATAAAGTAAAATATTAGCACATGATGTATTTATGCAAAAAAAAAGTATATAAGACCAACTAGATTATTATTTAACTTGAACAACTTATCAAAAAAAAAAAAAAAGAATTTTAAATAATTAGGATTAGCGCCACCAAATTAGGATTAGCGAAACATAACCATCCACTGATTATCATCGCGTAATTGTTTCGTCAATTTGAAGTCCTCTCTCATTACGTAGCTGGTACCTTGTCTTCAACTATCTGTCATGTTGCTGCTGTGTCTTCCGTCGCTATTTTTCTGTGCGTTGTGCCGGGCCGACCTGCATCTAACAAAAGAAACAACCCAAGTTTAAGAAAAAAAATATTCCAAGTTTAACCAAAAAAAACTTCCTAAGATTAACAATAGAAACATTCTAAGTTTTACAAAAAAAATCCGATCAAACAAAAAAAAATCCCATATTTAATAAAAGAAACATCCCATAGTTACCTGCTCATAGTATCCGTTGCAATTGGTAGAGGAGAGTTTTTTGTCCATCTTTCACGGCGAATGAATTGCGTGGGTGGGGGCCGGTCGACGACGTAATTTGGCGCGGCGCAGTGGGTGCCGTTTGGTGATCTCTTTATAGTGTTATGGACATCGTCTTGGCGGCTCTTTGCTGAGGCGGATGAATTACGACATCGGTTTGATGGCGGGGTTGGACGACGCGACGACGTGAAGGGGGATCGATTGGTTCCCTTCGTCGGCATCGTCGTCGGCGCAAGAAGATCGGGGTAATTGCTGCGATGAGCGGATGATCGACACGGATTGTGGGGTCGTGCGACAATGTGACTGGAGCGGAAGAAGAAGACGGCAGGGTGAACTATGTGAGTGGGAATGGGAGGGAAAGGTGGGAGAGAGATGTGCATTTGGTTTTTTATTTTTACAGTGAGTAATAGGAAAAAAATCAAAACAGGATTAGATTTATATAATATTGTGGAATGCTTTTTTTTTGTGTGTGTTATTAGATCTTTTGTAATTGGCTGATACCATAGTAGATTACTTGGCAAAATTATTTATGTAAATATATCTTTATCTTCATCTGCATACATAATTTATGGGCAGAACTGAAAGTGAAATGAATCTAAATCAAACCAATATAATGAAACTTTACTAAAATTTATAGTTATTAATATATAAATTGCATTGATATCTAAAAAATTTCTCAATTTGTTCTTAAATCTTAGTGACGATCGAAGGTAGATTTACGTGTTTTGAAATACTTATTCTCGATGAAATTTACATTCATTATTTTTATTAAAACAAACTTAAATCGCATTAAATGATTGGATTCACCTTTTCTTTCTAATTAATAGTAACTTGTGATTTACTTGTAGTTTGTTAAAAGATAAAGTCTATGGTATAGATGGAGGTTGATTTTTACACTTATAAATTTGAATTAGTTGATAGAGAGTTGGACAAATATCTAAAAAAAAAAAACAAATTCTGCTCTCATTGCAGAACTGATTTAGAGACCTTTTCTATTGTACACCTTTTCTGTTGTGCATGTGATGAAAGAAATATTCGAATGAATAATAATTTATGTTATTACTAATTAAATTGAGATAATTAGAAATTTCAGTATAAGTTGATTTTTTTATATTATTATATAAAAAATGACCTATTTTTAGTTTCGTATTTCAATCTAAACAGATGTATTTTTAATTTTTTATATTAATTTTAATAAAAAATAGCTATTAGCCAAACAGAAAATCAAAACACATATATAATGATTAATCATATCAACTAAAAGGTAAACAAAAATAAATTAATATAAAATAATTAATTATCTTGATAGATTATAATTCACTCATAACGCGATATATTTATTTGAAAAATATTGAAAATAATATGGTACAATAATTAATTCTAACAAACTGCATATTTTAGCTGAATGCCTGAATATATTAATAATAGTTTGTTATAGTATGTATTTGAAATTTATGATAATATATATACGAGAGAATAAGTAAAAACGTTGTAAAAGAATTAGTTAAGGGGCAGTAAAATACACTCTGAAAATGAACAACGAAAGAAACACCTAAAATGAGTAATGTTATGGTGAGAATTTAAGATTTATTGAAGAGTAAATGTTATTTCTTTTAATAAAAAAGACACTAATAAAATTTTATCATGTGTAGTATACATTATTTTATAATCACCAAAATAAAATATATTCAACAGGAAAGGTCCCTGAATCAGTTTTGTAATGAGAGCAGAAATTGTCCTTTTTTAAAACACTTGTCCAATTCTCTATCAACCAACTCAAATCTATAGAGGTAGAAATCAACCTCAATCCACTTCACCTTGTTAAAAATGTAAAAAAGCCTCAATTCGTTCCATTAATTTTTTTTTTGGTAAAATACGTTCCATTGTTATTAAATTTGGCTCGATTCCATGGATCGGACTGAAAGCCTGTTACCCTACTGGGTTAGGTCACCAATCAGGGCCCTAGTTGAGCTACGAAGCTCTAGATGATCTGCGTATACAGCATCCTAAATGGAGCCCCATATAAAAGCCCAAGAAGAGGTGGAAAAGGTGCAATGGGCCGTTCATCAAGAAATATTGCAAAACTTATTTCATTTATTTTATTTATTTATATTTCTTTTGAAAAAAAGGCTGTAATCGAAATCGGTGCATTGGAAACAAAAGGAGAGGAACGCAAATCAGTGTTAGAGAATAGAGAAAAAGAATCCGGAAGACTGCGAATGCTTGAATGGATCGTAAGTCATAACCTCATATGAACTCGCCGTTTTACTCCCCGTTTGTCGTTTATCGGTTCTCCTCCTCCTCACTGGTTTGATTGAAATTGCAATAGGAACGAAACGACGAGGTTAATTAACGATAATCAAGGAGCTTATTCTCGAGAGAGGTAGAAAAGAAGGGGAAAGAGGTTTTGAGCTTTAGAATTGAAAAATAAGAAAAAATGAAGACCACGAAGGGTGGCAAGGTCATGAATCCTACCGATGCTTATCGAAAGGAGCTTCGCAAGAAGGAATTGAAAAGGGTAATTCTTCACTCTTTTCTCATAATTGTTTTTTTCAATATGTACCCTAATTAGTTGAAAAACTATAATGCAAGTAGCCGCTGTACAAATTAAAGGGGAAATTATGATGATAGACATAGGGGTTTTTCCTTTTAACCCTAGTAGCTGCTTCAATGAAACCCAGCTTTATCTACTGATATTTTTGTTATTACGAAGTTCTTGCTTAATTATTTATTTTAATTTAGTTTATAATTATTTGTTCTTTTATTTTTGCTTAACAGAATAAGAAGGAAAGGAAGAAGGTGAGGGAAGTGGGAATTCTTAAGAAAGATCCTGAACAGCTGAAGAAACAGATTGAGAACTTGGAAATGATGAGTATGTCAAGTCTTGAGCTTTCCCACACCACTTCCTTTTGTTTATTTGTTGTTGTTGTTATTGTTTTATTATTATTGTTATTGTCGTCATCATGAAAGTATTAATTGATCATATGTTTTGCTATAGAATGCATGAATCTCTTATCATGTGGAATAGTGAAAACCAATTTGTAGTGACTTGTAATATCTGCCGAGAATTGAGATTTCTTCAAGAATCATGATCATCTTCTGATAATTAGAACTGGTTAACAGGACAAGATTTACATGAAGTTAAAGAAAATAGAGTTCAGCAAGTTTGTGAGCATAAATTCTTTCAAATTGCCGCCAAATTAGTCGTTATCTTGGGAAGGTTGTTTGATTCTCAATGGAGGAATTATGTTATCTGTCTCAGTGAAGGGTGGGCAAAGAACTATGGATGTTCACTTGTATATAGAGATTTCAATTGCAATATGAAACTTTGACAGTTGTATAGCAGTTTATGTAGGGAATGGATCCTCTCAATTTTTTTTTTCACTTGAGAGGATATAAATGTGATCTCACACCATACATTTTATTGGTGGGACCAAGAGAAAACATGAAGGAAAAAATATTGAAGGATTAGAGATCACATTTTACTCTCTCAACTGAAAAAAAAAATTGAGAGGATTCATTCCCGATTATGCTACAATTATGTAAATCAAGTGTGAAACTTTACGGCTGCATTTGTTTACAGAGACAGGACACTGAGACAGGGACACAGAGACACAAAATTGTGTTTGGCAGAGGAAACATGGACAGAGACAATGTGTCTAGAGACACTGAATTAGTGTATTTTGTGTCCATCCTGACAGGAAGGACATGGAGACACTAATAAGGGACACAACTTATTTTTATTTTTTCTTTTATTATTTTTGTTAATTTTTCATAATTATATTTTTTATTATTATATTTTTCATCTCAAATTTTTTGAATGAAAAAAATTGAGAATAAATTGGATTTTCATAATTTGTTCTAGTTTATCACCAAACAGAATACAAGAACACAAAATTTTGTGTCTCTGTCCATCAGTGTCTTATTCTGTCCTGTTCTCAGTGTCTTGTCCTGTCCTGTTTTTTGGAAACAAACGCAGCCTACGTGGCTGAAAACATAAGTACCTCAAAGTCAGTGCATTTGTTTAGGCCTGTGGTGTGCAGTGTGATAATGCTATGGTTTCGTGAGTTATGCTCAGAAAATTGTGGATCATTTACATGTACCTCTTCTTTTTGCTTTATCTTTTGACATTTTTTTTTGCTCTCGTTTTTTTGACATTTTTTTTGGCATATTAATTCTTTATTGCTCTCGTTTCCTACTCTATTTGACAGCTTCTGCTTTTATTCACTAGATTAGTTTCTTGGCATATACTACATTAACAAAGTTAGGTGTCGTCTAGAACTTTTACCTATTCAAATTTACTGTATATTGTTGGTGCAGAGGCTGATGGTGCTTTGGATAAGGCAAGAAAGCACAAGAAGAGACAACTACAAGATACACTTAACCTTGTCCTAAAGAAAAGGAGGGTAATAATATACCGTGCTTTTCTTTTTCTTGGACCATTTCACTTTATTGTTAAATATTTCTTTTCTTATTAAAATTTAGTTGTATGCTGCACACAATTATTTCCTTTTTACGGAAAACAATAATGGAGAACATATAACTGTGTTAGTTGATCTCTAGCACTGAGGCCAATTTCCAAGTTGATTTTATCTGTTTCTTCATCATGGTTAAAAACACATCTTTACTTTCATGCCCCTCTATGTGAGTTTTAATTGATAGTTTCTCGGTCCAAAATAAAAGCTTGTATGTTCAACTATGTTGGTAGTTAAAATCTGTCTTTTTGTATCTACTAAATCAAAGACTGTAGGGAGTCATTGTTAAATTTAAACATCAGACTGACTTAGTCCGTTGACTGCACTGTGTTGTGAAAAGCAGAAGTAAAGCTTTATGGAATATTCGTTACCTGAGTATGATGTTGCACCATTAGCAGAAACTGACCTTAATTAAATTTACACTCAGAAGTCACTCCACACAGTTGTATGCTAATCTTTTTTATAAATAGTTTCTGTAAATTATTACTTTTTATGATGTTCTGATCTAAAACCGATTTCTTTCTTAACTAGGAATATGAAGATAAAATGAAGGAGAAGGGTGAGACCCCTGTTATGTTCAGGTGAGGGATTTCTCCATTGCTTAAAAGCAACCTTTTGACCCACTTTTTTCTTTGTTAGTTTATATATTCTAGAATGCCTTTTTGGCAGTCATTTAGGGCCTCCCCGAAGAAGAACAACTGCAGAAGAAGAAGAGAGAGTTAAACACCCAAAGCCTGAGGTAGGATTTAGAGTTGTTTCTGGGTTGCATGTCTTGTTTTGTTTAACTTATTTATTTTTCTCACCATACAAAACTAAACTAGGATATAGTTAATAGTTTTGAGTTATTAATTAATTAATTATTTTTTTTTTTACAGGATTCCGTTTATTACCATCCAACATTAAACCCTACAGGGGCTCCCCCACCTGGGAAACCTCCCATGTTTAAATCGTCTATAGGTATGTTGAGCTTCCTTTCATTTTTGTTAAAATCATGAATATGTGCTGTTAGTTGCCTGATCCGCCTCTTTGTGCTGAGCTCTTAGGGCCCAGGATTCCCTTATCCGGTGCTTCATCGAGTACTGCTGCATCATCATCAGCAGCAGAGTCAGGGGATGATATGTTAACTGTACCTCCACCTCCACCGCCACCCCCACTGCCCGAAGCTGGCAGTTCAAGTTTGGCTGAGGACACTGCTTTACCTGCGGCATCTTTGCCTTTGCCTCCACCACCGCCCATGCCTCCGAAGCCTGCTACTACTGGACCTACATCATTACCACCACCTCCTTTGCCACCTCCACCTCCTGGTCCTCCACCTAAAGAGCAAGTTGCAAATCGCCCGATACCCCCTCCACCTCCACCCCTACCACAGTCTCAGCCACCACCACCTGGCACTAGTGGAGGTGAAGAGCGAAACCAATCTTCATCCGCAGATGATTTGCCTTCTAAGGAGACTGGTCAGGTAGGCTTATGTTCTTTATCTATAATGGCATGAAACTATAATCTAAAACAATATTATAGAAAAGGAACTATAGATTAATGGAAAGCTAAGAAGCATTGTGCAGTTGTTATTTATCTGAAATGATTTGGCAGATACATGGCCTCCTGTATTTCTGAAAATCCAGGAGAAGAATAAATGAATCTAAAGAAAATTATATATTATATTTTTATGTTAAAAAGTAGTGAAATCAGATCAATGCATATGATTTATAGTGTTGGAGTAAAATCTTACGTTTATGCCATTTTGGCCCCGTTATTTTTATGTAAACGTTTCAGACCATGGGCTGTACTCCTTATGCATATTTTGAAATGGTTATTGCTTGGAAATCATCCTGGTTAAGACTTAAAAAGTTAAAGAAAAGGTTGATGATGAGTATGCTTGTGTCACATTTGATTGCTTTAAATTTAAAGCCCATGAATTGGTATTATTCTCCTAACCCAATTCTTCTAATACAGTGACATCCTTTCTAAAATGTAGATGCAGCTCCCTCCACCCCCTCTGCCACATCGGATGCCACAAAAGTCTGATGGTGCTTTAGCTACCACTGACAATACGAATTCTCTGCCAAGCCATGAGATCCCAAAAATGGTTCCTGGGCCTCCTCCTCCAAGGCAACAACCTCCTGTTCCAGGATCCACCTTAGTTCCAACTTTGCAGGCCGATGTTTTGCCTCCTGGAATATCCCGTTTTCCACCACCCCCACCACCACCTGATATGAGGCCTCCTTTACCAGTGGCTGGACTTCCTGGTCAGGCACCACCTCCTGGAATGATGGTCCCAATGATGCCTAGGCCCCCATATGGTCCTCCACCTGGGCCTCCTCCAATGATGAGACCACCACTTCCTCCTGGTCCTCCTCCAAGCTTCCAAGAAGATGATCAAATGGCTTTTAGGCTACCTCCACCGCCTCCTCCTCCTCAAAAACCATCTTATGTTAAATCTGCTGCATCTACTGTTGTTAAAAGGCCATTAGCTCAGCACACACCAGAACTTACAGCTATGGTAGGTTGATATTATTTTATTTTTTAAATTTTAAAATTACACCCTTTGGATGTGGCTCCTCTTTGCTAGACTCCGTGTAATATGGGATGCTTTGCACCTCTATATTCTCCATATATCCATGAAATGCATGTTTTACATCGGCATATATTTTATCGTAGAATTTAAATACTTTGGAATGAGGATATCATTACATAGGGTTAAGTGAGGGATTTTAAGTGCACATACATTAGGTATGCAATTATTAGTGTTAAGGAAGTCTGTAGGAGGTGATAACTATAAGATTATGCTTCAGGTGGTTTGGTTATGTGATGATAAGACCTGTAGAAGTCTTAGTAAGAAGAGTTTGATTAATGGAGGGTAGCCTGACAATTTGAGTTGAGTGGGACAAGGAAAAGTTATGGAAGTGGTCATTCAAATAAATTTAGAATTATAGACTTAAATAACTTGCTTACAATTATGATTAATGATGGGATACAATCAAGTCGTTTTCTCCGTGACAACTATCTCAGTAGAGACAATTTCCTTCTAGTTGTTAAATAAGCCAAGTTGTCCTAAGTAGTTTATGTCTTGACACTTAAATTGGCATTACTCGCATAAGGTTCTCTCTCATTTTCATATATATTATTTCTCTGATTCAGACCTTGATTTGTTTTTGGGTAGATTCCTGCATCTGTTCGGGTTAGAAGAGAGAATGCAGTGGCAAAATCCAAACCGAAACCGACAATATCAACCTCTAGGACAGTCTCGGGGCCACCAACTATTGTAAAACCAGAGTCAGTGAGTTCATCATCGTCAGCTCCAAAAGCACAGAGCATAGATGATTCTTACACAGCTTTCTTGGAGGACATGAAAGCCCTTGGTGCACTTGATGGTTGAGATCATTGTAGATGCCGAAGCTGCATATGGGATGAGGATTATGCACAGGGAAATTTGCCAAAAAGTGTTAAAAATCTTGAGACCCAGCTCATTTTTTTATTATTGATGATACAGTCTAAATTAACACCTTGCAAATATCCTTGTACTTTTGCGACTCCCAAGTGATCTTTTTTTCTGCAACTAGCACCTAATAGTTATTCAAGTTGAAATTAGATGAAACAATAGTATAAAATATTGTCTTAACGATGTGCTGATACATTGTTAAAAAATTGCCTTTCATATTTTTTAAAAAAGAAAATATTCGAGAAAACATATGGCGTGATTTGCGTCAAACTACAAGTATCCTTAATTCTCACTTGTGTTTTGCCTGTTCCTGTCTTAATCCATCTTTGCTAATTCCCATTTCTCGTGGAGATTTGAGTATTACTGGAATATTTCTTTTAAAATCTGAATAGAACTTATACATAATTGCAATCCAAATAAGCCATTTTAAAGTATTACTGGAATTGTCCAAATTTTGGACACAAATATGAAATATCCACTAAAAATTTTTAGGGAATTATTTATTCTAAGATCAAGAGTCAAGTCTATTTTGTTTGTTTAATGAACTATAATTTTATGTCAGAATAACACAGTACTAATTCTCAACAACCACAACTATATATCATGTATGTACAAGGTAGATTCCGAGCTAGTAAGTTGAATGTACTAAAATTCAAGTCTGATTCATTTACTAAACAAGGTCAAGTTCTAATTGAAGTTTGACTTATTATATAGAACTAAGATATAATATCTCATGATCCATGAGTTGGCTTAATTAAGTGGTACCTGATAAAAGGATCCGGCACGGGAAGAGATATAAAATTATGTTTGATAGATGAGATATTAACAGAGACATTGTATTTAGAGAAACTAATAAGACACAATTTATTTTTCTTTTTTTTTCTGTTATTCTTATCAATATTTTATAATTATATTTTTTATTATTATATTTTTCTTTTCAAATTTTTTATATAAAAAAATAAGAGTAAATTAGACTTTTATAATTTGTTCTAATTTATCACCAAACAAAATATAAAAATACTATTTTTGTTTGTTTCTCATCTTTATGTTTTTGTCTTATCTTATTATATTCTCAGAACCAAATGTAACATAGAGTGGGTTGGAGCCATAAAGGTTTGAAAAGACATTGTCTTCAACTTAAACACAATTATGCCTAATTATCTTCGCTTAAATCAGTGGTTTGTCGCATATTGTTACTCACTTTCGGTCTTTTACCAATTATTCATTCTTGTAGGTTACTTTTATTTGTTTTTATTCCTTTAACTGCTACAAAAATGATTGACATATATGTTGGAGGATAAATTCTTTCATTCATGAATCCTCAAATTCTAACATGAAAAAGACTATTATGAGAATAATATTTGGCGGTTCTCTATGCTTGTTACGCATCTCTCTTTCTTTTGTGGATAATATGAGAATAATATTTGGCACTTAATTTTGCTTCTTTACTTTCTGTAGCCCTAAAAACAAGCAAACATGTTTCAGACTAAGTTTTCGATCAACGTTTCAGGCTCTAAGTTCCCCTATCTCACACCTCCCAAGTTCCAAGAATATTCTTCAATACATCTGCAATTGATTGGTTTACCTTGACCAGACACTATTTTATTACTTCATAATTTAATTGAAGGGATGAAGACAACAATGAGCATGTGATTCTAATCAAGCGAAGAAGTTCGCTTTCGGATTCAACTATAATATCACTAATCATTATATATTTTTATTTGCTGATTATTATCCTTGCCTAACTACTTTGTCTTTTATTTTATTTATTAGAAGATTTGTAATCCCAAGTGAATAATACCACTGTCATGAACACAGCACTACACCGCCCAACAGTTATATATATATATATAAAGCTCAACGCAACAAGATAGAGCATCGACGTAATTCCTAATTATCTTCGACAAAAATCATCAAAAACTCAAAAGATAAAAAATCACTAAACTCTTTGTAATTCTTAATCGACCTGTTAACTAGTCTTGCAACATCTGATTCTTGATTCCTGAAAATTCTGTCATTCCTTTTCAACCAAGTGCTCCAAATGATAACAATGAAATCAAATTCACCAATATTCTATTAGTTTGACTGCACGATCCACCTCATGAACCACGTAAACTTATGGTCATTCAATTCTATATCCACCAGTTTGATAATGCTGTTAACACACTAGCGCATTTTCTTTCTTCCAATTGCACAACCTCATTGAAGACACCCATATAGCAAAGAGAAACCTGATATATTTCCGATAAAAAAACTCAACTCTTCCACACAGCAAGCTTCTCTTCCCTTGTATGCACACCATACACCAAGCAGACAGCACAAATAAAAATTATTGTTTGTCAATTCTCCTTTTATACACAACTATCTCTCTCCTTTGTAACAATTACTCAACCTAAACATCATAACATCCCACATTATTAATAAACCTCCAGAAGCACCTTCCGATCCTACAAATTCCAAATTCACCGCTTCATTACCCCAAAATTGCACTATATCAAACTTAGAAATCACCTCCTTCTTTGTCTCTATCAATCCTAACATATTCATATTATTTTTACGCTTAAATTTTTTACCATTTTTCACTTTCCAACACTCCCTAAACCCCTCATATTCCACGAACTAAAATCATTTAAAAACTTTATTACACACCTTATTTCGGTTTTTGGGGCTGCATCTTCTTGCTTTCTCTTTCTGTATTGCTTGCCTTCTTTTTTGTGCCAATACTTCATTCTGATCTTGGAGAATAGCCATAATGTTCTCATCCTCATCATATAAAACAGCCCCTGATTCGACAGTCAAATCCCAAGCAGCCCTATTTTCAGCCATATCTTTATCCGAACTTCCTCCGTGTTCATTTTGATTAGTTTCACCATTTGCATTTTGCTTTGGGTCCTCTGAATCTTCCAAGTTCTTTACAGCTCTTTTATCATCCAACCCAGTTTTCTGCATCACTGTATTCTCATCCTCTAAATCTGAATCTTGCATTGCATCACCCCTCATAAGAAATATGCCAACATGCTGCTTACCACTCTCGTCCAAACTGGTGTGGATCTCATTAACTAAACTTGGTGGAATATTTTTTTCCGTTTTGCTGTTCGAACAATTCTCCGCACCTCCGCCAATCTCTTTTCCAGCTAGATTTTGCTCGTCGGGTGCATAAGGGGCTTCACACTCCTCCCTGCCCTCTACGCCATCAAGTTTAGCGTGGACATTATCACCTTTGCCACTAGCAGCTGACGTCTGCACTGCTCCCAGATCTGCCTTGTCGGCGCTGCTCACCGTGGCATCAATCCCTTCGCGAACTCCATGACCAGCCACGTCCCTCTCTTCACTGTCGTCCGCAGCAGCCAGCAAGGAGGCCCTTTTAAATCACAATGACGTACTCTCCGTTGCACCACACAGCCACTTCGCCGCCGCACCCCACTAACATATTGGGTCTTATATGCTTCAACCTAGCCCCAACTGAAATTTTGTTAACACCAGATCAACTCCTTCTTTCCGTTTATCCCCGTATTCCCAAGTCTCCGTTCTTTTAGAGATTGCTTCGTTACTGATTGTTTGAGATCTCATAGATTCCGCACTCACCATAACTGCTGGATACACCAAAAGATTATTTGTTCGAGTTTTCAAAAAATCCTCTTGCCACTCATCCAAATCCTCAATAGCAAATACCTTTCTATCCTTGTTATGTTTTGCCTCTCGTAGCCCCTGTGGCATTATTACCACCGCATCACATCCCATCTCCAACGGTTCCCTCTCACTTCTATGGTGTTCCAAGACAACTCTCTCTTTCTCGTTCACCTCAATATTATTTTCTTTAATTTTTTCTTGTTTTCCATAAGGAGAATCTTCATCGTGCGAAGTGATTTTTTTTCCGTACATCAATCCTCCTCCTGTACTTAGCCTCACCCACAAAGATCTCATTGCTCCTTAATCGCATTCCATTCATCTCCTTGATGGCCTTTAATGCCCCTCCTTTTGTAGTATACCTGACGAAAACAAACAGATGGATCCGTCCATACTTCTCCTTACGTGCCAAATAGATGTTATTTATCCTTCCTATCCACTTAAACGTATGAAACAATTCATTCTTCGAAAGATTGCTAGGTAAATTATCCACAAAAATTGTGAATGATTTACTCTCCAATCGGAGATAGGCTTCCCGGTTCCAAATCCGTGGATCTTTCCTAACATGGGGTTGTCTAATTTTGTCCCACCTTACATTAGACATAGATAGATTATAGAGTATGAGGAGTACTTACTCTCATACTTCTATTGAAGCACCATTCTGCCACTCTTTTTCTCTGATTGTGTTGCGGACGGACGTTGTGCGGCGCAGATGTAGTGACTCTCGATGGTTGGGACGGTGCTGAGAATCAAAGAAAAATTAAATCATATATATATTTTTTTTAATTTAAGAGTAATTAGTAATTACCCAAATTAATCCATGAAATTTTTAAAATAAGATATTTTAGGTTCTCAAGTTTTAAAATACACAAATCCGGTCCAACATTTATTTTCATTATACAATACAGTCTCCATCTATTAGTTACTAATAGTACATAAAATGTTAACTTGCATACGTGACCATTAAATGTCTACATGTGCAAACTGGACAAATCAATTTTTAAAGTGAAGTACAAAATAGTTCTTGAAAAATTTTAAAAATTCCAAAACAATGCTGATAAAATTTTAAAATTTCAAAACAGTTTTTTTAAATATTTTTATTAATCAAAATAATAAAATATTTTTACAAATATATATAATAAATAAAGAATATAAAAAATAACAAAATATAAACTAAAAGATAATTTTATTTATTAACTCTAAAATTTCATAAGAAATAACATTATTTAATCAACATATGATTTCTATATTTAGGTGATTTAAAAGCCATATTAATAACAACTAAATTTAAGAAGTCGTTGCATTATAAATGTCATTATTTATATGCCTAAACTCTTAAGATATTGACACTAAATAAACTCAAAAAAATATTTATAAGTGAAACAATTTATTTTTTTATATAACTATTAATTGTAGCAGCACCAATATCTTTAACTACAAGTCTATTTTATGCAACTTTACAACTAGTAGATTTCAAAATTAAAAAAAAAATTATGAACAAAACACTTGAATTTGTCAAAATATTTCTTCTTTAAGTATTGTAAAGTAATGGAAGTTTTCACATTGTATTGAAATTTTATAAATTATCCATATTGACTATGTAAATAACCAAAATTTACAAATTTGACTTTATAAGTGACTTATAAAGTGTTGTATTTGCACAAATATTTTTAATTATTTATATAAAAAATTTTATATTAAATCAAAATTTTCCACTAACTCATTTTGTTTTTTATCACTAAAAAATAATCATAAAATATGGTACTTACAATTAAATTAATATTTTACATGATCAAAAATAAATATGAGTTTATTTAATTATTTTAAATTATTTTTTTAAAAAACTTTAAAATTAATTTATAATTTAGGATTTTAAAATGCATATTTTTTGTATATATGAATAATCAAATTAGAGATAAATAGATAAAAATTTAGAAATTAAAATTTATCAATTAAAAGATAATTATACATAAAAAATTCGAAGGGACTATTTTAGATTTAAAAAAAAATATGGGACTATTTTGAAATTTTTTAAACTTTTTGGAGACTGTTTTTAAATTTATTTTTGGAATTGATTTGTCTAGATCGCACACATGGACATTTAACGATTACGTGTGTGAGTTAATGTTTTACATCAGTAATCACCCTTAGTAATTAACAAAGGAGAACTATATTGTCTAACAGAAATAAACGTTGAAAATTATTTTGTCTATTTTAAAACTTAAAGGACTAAAATGTCCAATTTTAAAATCTCAGGGACTGATTTGAGTCATTGCTCTTAATTTTATTTGGTTACCCATTCAATTTAAAATAATTTTACATATACATTCAGTTAGGTAATGTCACATACATTAATAGTATAAATCGTCAATAAATAAAACAAATGTAATTGAATGATCAAAATTATTTTTTTTGTTTATCATGATTCGAACGAGATAAGCCTTAAAGTGATCCTTGAAGTTGTACTCGAGTCTCGTAGTAGTCCCTAAACTTAAAAGTTATCCATATTCGTCCCTGAAGTTGCACTCCGAGACTCAAATTCGTCCTTCCGGCACATTCTGTCTACCTGACACCATGAAAAAACTGATCTGTACTCCTTCGTGATACGCTGGCCAAGTAACGGCTAGCTGACGTGGATTAGTAAATTTTTATGGTGCGATTTGGTCCCTAAATCAAAATTAAAAATCTTAATCCCCAAATTTAATCATCATTCTCTTCTCTATAGTAATCCCTCTTTTCTCTACAGGGCATAAATCTTCATATCCCAAATTCACAAGATTTTTCTTTTTGTTTATTTTTAGTTGAAGTATCTTATAACAATAACAACAACTAGAGTTTTCTTAACAATCATTATTTGAACAAGTTTAACCGTTTGTATCCCTGTTTTGTATGTAAGAAAGATGGTGAGATTATAATATAAAAAAAAGTTATGTGATATATATAATTAAATAAATAATGCAAAGTTTAGTTTCTAAAATTGTGAACGTTTATAAAAATTTGTAACTTTTAAAAATGATTAAATTGATTCCTAAATTTATAAATTGTGAATCTCATTTCATCTCTAATGCTAATATAAAATGTTAAAAAATGTTAGCACCACATTTTCAAACAAAAAGATGATATAATTAATATTTTAATATGATCAAATTAGTGTCTTAAATTAGTTAATTATATTTATTTTGCTTAATTAGCTTTTTATTAATTAGAGACTAAAATAATAAATATTAAATTAGGTAAAATTTTACTTTTTTTCTCTAATATTATCCTTAATTAATTTGAAATACCTACTTAATTATAATAAAATCTTAGACACGTCATTTTAACGGAGATGTCATACGATTTGAAATGCCATAATATAACACTTTATATTAATACTATGTGAATGACCGTTAAATTAGAATGATGCATGGTTATTTTGGAACAGAGGATTCGAAAGAAAATGTAATGTCTATAAATACAAGAGATAAATTTTCGTAAAATCATATAAAAATATAAAATTAAATTTTGTAAAACATTTTAATTAAACTAGAGTTAAATGAGTGAATAAAATGTTAAATACAAAGACATAGTATGTGTGACTTTTAATTAACAAAACATATGCGTGCTTTCAATAAAGTTGTAATTTGTAGTCTCTTTTACATTCATACGGAGAAGAGAAGAGAAGAAAAGAAAAGAGAGGGATTACTACTATAGAGACGAGAATAATAATTAAAGTTGGGGATTAAAATTTTTAATTTTGATTTAGAGACCAAATTGCACCATAAAAGTTTACTAATTCACGTCAGTTAGCCGTTACCTGGCCAGCGTGTCACGGAGGAGTCCAGATCAGCTTTCCGGTGGTATCAGGTGAACATAATGTGTCGGAATGACGAATCTGAGTCTCAAAGTATAACTTTAGGGACGAATATAGATAACTTTTAAGTTCAAGAATTACTATAAGACTTGAGTGCAACTTCAGAGACCACTTTAAATTTATCTCTAATACGAACATTTATAAGAAATTAGATTAAATCGACATTCATAAAAAATTAAATTAGTTTGGTAAAATTCAAATCGTACAATAAAACTATATATCCAACAAATTACCTAGCAAAATGTACAACATGCTTTTCTATTGGGTTATCCTTAATTGAGTTGATAAATGATATCTTTTTTTAGTGTCTAAAAGTAAAATAGTATCAAATAAATATAAAAAATTAACTTTTAATTAGTTAATACTAGTAAATTGTTATTATAAAATTATTTTTTAATCCTAGTTTTAAAAGATATAGAATTTAAAAACAAAAAAAAATTTAAAAAATTAATTGATATTGACCAAAAGAAGTTGACCGCCAATTAAGCTTAAATATATATACCCCACAATGAACCAAGCAACAACCAAGATGGACAAGCACCCGCAAATTGTTTTCTAGATGCTGGCTTTATTTTCATTGAGGCAGATAAAAAAGTCAACTGCTGCCCATAGACATCTCCAACTTGATGCCTTTATCATCATCATCTTCAACTGTCATGATTATAATTTGATGATTTTATTTATGATGAATATGAATTATGAAGCCATAGCCTACAAGCCTAAAATAAATGAACGCAACAACTAACTCTGAAAATTGAGGCGAGTGTTTTTTGACCGTCTTTTTTCAAGTAGCTTTCATGTGACTGTGAAAGTTGATGCTTGAACAAAACAAAAGAAGAAGAGATAAAGTGACTGATTTAGAAGAAGATTTCAAAGTCCAAAGAAAGAGACAGACACAGAGAGCAGAAGGAAGAAAATTCAACACTTTCAGAAAGCTGTTTTATTTTTATTTTCTTTTTTGGGTAGAATAATGTTTTCAACCCTACCACTCCTACTACTAATGCTCCTTAGAGTTAAACAATGTTAAAGTTGAATTAGATTTGATATTCTTCGATCTTGTAGTTTTAGCTTTCAGTTCCAACTGATTTGGTATCATGAAGGGTGTTCTAATTTCCATCAACTTTATCTTTTGTTGCTTCTTACTGTTTTTGGATTCATCAACTTCACTTCCTTTATGCGTTGACTCAAGTATGTTCGTCCTTTCTTCTTTTGCCATTTTTTCTTATGCACATGCTTTTGTTTTTCTTAATATTGTTTTTGTTTGGTGTAGGTGCACCTTTCATCCTCAATAGCACACTTGAATTTTGTCCTTACAATGGAAGCACTTGCTGCAACTCCACAGAAGATGCACAAATTCAGAAACAATTCCAGCTTATGAACATCTCTGATACTACCTGTGCCTCAGCTCTGAAATCGATACTTTGTGCGGTAAGGTTCTGTTCTTCCCAACACCAACAATTGTGCGGTAAAGTTGAGGTGTCTATGAAAAAGGAACCAGAAAAGTGAAGAAGTAACAAAATCTTTTCCCCTTAATTAATGGGTTACACTTGGTTGAGTTATGCCATTAAGATTTAAGATAATAATGTTATCTCTTTATGAATCTTGAAAATTTGATTGCTTGAAAAATCTGCATATTGCAAGTAATTTGTTGACTAACCAGTAATAGTGACCAATTTTATTCCATACTTTATGCCATAAAATAATTAAATATTTATCTAGTCATATACTCACATGTTCATATTTGAAAGTTTGAGTCTCAAGCCTCACTCAATTCCTCAACATAGATGAAGCACAGTTTTCAAAAGTCTAGGAACAAACTATTCCTTTGTGGATTATTTGCATAATTTTCAATGTTAGAAGAAGTTATTTGTCCTGTAAACTCATAACTTGTCTCTATGCAGTTCCTTTCATTGTAACTTGATTTATTTTTTCTAGAGGTGTGATCCGTATTCGGCCGAGCTGTTTACAGTTCAATCGACGCCCCGGTCAGTTCCCTTGCTCTGCAATTCCACCATTGCATCCAATTCCTCCCAGTCAAAGGCAGTAGCAGTGGAAGACTTCTGCTCTCAAGTCTGGGAATCATGTCAATCTGTGTCAATAAAGAACTCGCCATTTTCGCCTTCATTACAAGGCCAAGCAGGGAGAACACCATCTAAAAGCAATCCAAGCAAACTCACAGATCAATGGCAGTCGAAAACAGATTTTTGTACTGCATTTGGTGGATCCTCCACTAGTGAATCTGTATGCTTTGAAGGAGAACCTGTTGCATTAAAGAACACTGACTCAGAAGCTCCTATTAGTCCTCCACATGGCTTGTGCCTGGAAAAAATTGGCAATGGATCCTATCTCAACATGGTTGCTCATCCAGATGGCACGAACCGTGCATTCTTCTCGAATCAGAAGGGACAAGTTTGGTTAGCAACTATTCCTGCTGATGGATCAGGAGGACAATTGCAGCTTGATGAGTCAAGTCCCTTTGTTGATCTAACTGATATGGTTTATAGTGATGCTAAACTTGGAATGATGGGAATGGCATTCCATCCGAAATTCGCAGAAAATGGCCGGTTCTTCGCCTCATTCACCTGTGACAAAGATAAGTGGTCTGGTTGTAATGGAATATGTTCTTGTAATTCAAATGTTAATTGTGATCCTTCAAAGATAGGCACAGGTAGTAGTGGTGTACAACCCTGCCAATACCAAGCTGTTGTTGCTGAATATACTGCTAATGGTACCGCGTCTCAGCCTTCATCGGTACTGATCTCTACACACACAAAAGTAGTTTCTATAATGAGTTTAATTTGAAAAATTCTTAGGTGTTTATGCAGCGTATTATGTAATGTGCCGATAATTAATAAGAAAATGTCATAACAGATAAGAGTTTTAGTGGTCATTTCCTCCATGAGCTTCCAAGAATTATTCATTTAATGCAATGTCATGATTAATAGGACTACATTAAAGTACTAAGATGTTATTGAATTTTCAGGCTGTAAGTGCTAAACCAACAGAGGTGAGAAGGATATTTACCATGGGGTTGCCTTCTAATACTGAGAATGGAGGTCAGATTCTCTTTGGACCTGATGATGGGTACTTGTACTTCATGATGGGAGATGGTTCAGGCACTGGTGATCCATACAACTTTGCTCAAAACAAGAAATCATTGCTTGGAAAGATTATGAGGCTTGATATAGACAACATCCCAAGTGAGTGTTAACTCAATTGATATCCTAATGTAATGCATTGGTTTGTAAGGAAACTTGTAGCAGAACTAAGTAATCCGTCCCTAGTTAACCATATACAGGTGTTAAATTATATGTCTTGATATTGTAAAAAGTTTTATACAGACATTTCAATCTTGTATTGTCATGATTGTTGTTAGCTAAAGTGTTCGACTTGAGCACTCGCTACTCAAGTCATACAATCTCAGTGCATAAAAAATTATAGTTTTTTTCCCCACTCTTGATAAGCATCTATTGTTATCTTTCAGGTGCAGCAGAAATTAGCAAACAAGGTCTTTGGGGTAGCTATTCCATTCCTAAGGACAATCCATTCAGCCAAGACAATGGTTCACAGGCTGAAATATGGGCCTTGGGATTAAAAACTCCATGGCGATGCAGTTTTGATTCAGAAAGACCTTCCTACTTTTTCTGTGGAGATGCTGGACAGGTATATGAATTCTTCACCTTAGAAGGATGCTAGGGACTTGGGTATTATGGGGTGCCCAAAGTCTCAAATCCGGTAATATGGGATGCTTGATATTGTATATAAGGAGAGGGATTCTTTTTCCCTAATAGCTAGCTTTTAAGGGGTGGTTTTCTACTTTGCTTAGATACTTAATAATGGTATCCAAGCCTTGGTAGCTGGACGACTAAGATGAATATCATAGCTGGTAGTGAAGTGGCTATCGCTGGGTCAGTGTTGATAAAGGGAAGTCATTGTGGACGTCGGCTCTCCATGGACGGTGTATTGTTAGGGACTTGGGTATTATAGGGTGCCCAAAGTCTCACTTTGCATATTATGGAATACATGATGTTGTCTTTAAGGAGAGTAGTTCTTTCCTCTGACAACTAATTTTTAAAGTGTGGTTTTTCTCTTTCTTTAGTCAAGTTTACATGTCTAGTTTACATTTATTAAATTCCATACAGAATTTCTAGGTATTATTGATGCGTGCACTAAGAAAAAGAGCATTCAAGAAAGCACAAGTCTATTGTCTTTGATGACTCTGTACTTGTATAAAAATTGAAAGATAATCACAATAACAACCTGAGTAAAGAGGAATGTTGTGAATTACATCAGTGATATTTGCAGGATCTTTATGAGGAAGTGGATCTCATCACAAAAGGTGGAAACTATGGCTGGCGTGTTTATGAGGGTCCCTATCCATTCACCCCTAACGAATCACCTGGAGGAAATACCTCCAAAGACTCCATAAATCCAATTATGCCAATACTTGGATACAACCATTCGGAGGTTAACAAGAATGAAGGGTCAGCATGCATCATTGGGGGTTATATGTATCGATCTAACACTGATCCTTGCATGTATGGAAGGTATTCACAAGCTTCTCATTATATGCATTGATGCCCTTCAACTGATAATAATTACACATAATTTAGCATGATTGAGTGTTAGGTATATAATTGCCTTTCTAGTAATATCGAGTTAAAAAAAGAAATTGTACACTTTTGTCTACCCTTATTTTTGTTCTCGATCTAATTTGGGAACTTCTAATTCGTCAATCATCATTCGAGATGGAATCAGAATGTTATATGATAGTCTAAATTGGAGACCCAAATATTTTATCTTATATACATTCTCTCCATCGAATAAGAAATAAATAATTTAACTATTAACTTCCGATATAATTAACCAAATGATAGTTATTTATTAATTAATAATATCATCCAAACTAATTTTTATATTAATAAATTAGACCACATCTAGAATATAAATTTGTAACCCTAAAGTTTGAAATAGAGAAAATACTCAGGTTGGTCCTTGAAGTTACACTCGAACTTCAGTTTAATCCTTGAAGTTTCAATTGGTTCAATTTAGTCTCTAAACTTTTCAATTGACTGTGAAAGAAACCACTACAAGAACTAACGTGATTAAAATTTGAAAAGTTTAAGAAGTAAATCGAGACAATTGAAACTTCAAGGACTAAATTGGCTTGAGTGTAACTTCAGAAACCAAATTAAGTATTTTTTTGATTGGAATAATATCGGTCTTTGTAATATTATCTGCGCAGTTTCTCACTAAAACCTGAATTTCAGGTACCTGTATGCTGATCTATATTCAGTTGCAGTGTGGGAAGCAACAGAAGATCCTGTAAACAGTGGAAACTTCAGCAAAAGCAGAATCCCCTTCAGCTGTTCACATGATTCTCCTATCAAATGTGATCCTGAGCCTGGAACCTCCCTCCCAGCGATAGGCTACATCTACTCATTTGGAGAAGACAACAACAAAGACGTGTATATCCTTACAAGCAAAGGCGTCTACAGAGTTGTTCGTCCGAGTCGCTGCAGCTACACTTGCTCTCAGGAAAAGGCAACAGCAGAGGCTCCTTCTCCTTCTACTTCTCCATCTCATGCATGCCGTAACTTCTCTATATACCAGTTTCTGCAGATTTCATTTTTCTTGTTGCTTTTGATATGTTTTGTGTAGTGTGATCCTGTTTCTTGGGCATGAAGAAACATAGAAAGCATATTCACTTGATGTAATGTTATGTGTTCATGGTAATGATGAACAGAAGTGATTTCTCCCTTTGAAAATCAAATAAGAACGTAACATTAATACTGCTTTACACTAACAATTATAATTGGTGCATCAAAATTAAATTCTAAAATTATAAATAATAAAGTATAAAGAAAAGAGTAATTAAATCCTAAAGTAAGTATAACTTATTCAACCTACACTTGTTAAGTTCTTATTTTTGCTATTAATGTGTTTCCATTCTCAACATGAAGTTAGAAAACAAGCGAATCTAGTTGTGTGATGATGATGAGTAGTTTTGGTGATTTGGTCCGACATGCACGGAAGAAGAAAACCTAGTACTCTTGTTTGGTAATCCGTTATCTGCTATTATTGAAGTCTTAAATTCCCTTACATTTTTCAATATTCAATACATATTAACTAATAAGCTCTCGACATCAGCAGTTGTCTCATTTTTATTTTATCAATGGATTTGCCAAGTCTTTTAGCATTAATGAAAAAGGGGAACAATCTTGTCAAAAAAAGAAAATCAATACTATCAATATCTCAACTCTGCTGTGAAATTCTTACTACTAATTGGTAATAACCAGCAACGATCAAATTTATAGATTTCGATTTTACCCAAATGACAAAACCTCAAATTGGAGGTAAATGTGTCAGGAGAAGAGAAAAGACACAGACTATTCAAGTTTAACCCTAGCTACCTCTTTTATTGCCAAACCAGATTTTTCCTGTGATTTGTAGACTTAGAAATTTGACCTGTGTATTTGTAGGAGCTACAAAGATACAAGGTAACGGAACGAATAGAATAAAATATAAGCTCAAATTAACAAGTTTAACACCTTAATTTTACAAATTGACCTAAAGTGAAAATAAAATCCAACAACAAACCAAACCAAATTCAGGTGTTGTGTTTCTCACTCTTGCTCCCTTCTTCACCACAAACACATCTCTTTCTCTCTCTTCACTTTGTTACACACACTTCAGTTCAGACTTCAGAGCTATTCTATTTGCAAAGTCACAAAAACACAGAAACCTCATAAGGGGTATTTGGATTTTGAGGGTTTGGACCCATTGGTCCTTCCCCAACTTAACTTAAAGGAAAAAAACCTTTTTTTTTTTTCCCTTCCTTTTTTCTCTTCATTCATTGTTTCTCGTTCTAAATCTCTTATCTTTGTTTGATTTTCTCTCTCTAACCCATGATCCTCTACATGTAATCCACCGTAACTTCCCCTAAACCCTAAACTCTCCGATCTCTCTGTCACCACCATGTTCCAGGGATCTCCCCCTCCTCCGGCAACCGTCCAACGCCGATCCTCGTCATCGCCGGAACGCAATTCCCTAAACCACATCGCCGGCGACGATCACGCCACCGCCGCCGCTCCCGATCCTCCTCCTCCGCAAACCACAAGGAGCAACCGCCCCTCTCGCGCGTGCGTCCTCCGCGCCGCTTCTCGCCTCTCAGGTCTCTTCGCCGCGGAGCCTTCACCGTCGATCCATCGGCGGAAGCCGAAGTCCGGGAAGAAAGAGCGCCGGCGGGCGGAGGAGGAGGAGGAGGAAGAAGAAGATGAGGAGTCGCCGCCGCTGTCGCCACAGCAGCAGCAATGCGCGAAGATCGTGACGCAGCTCGTGGAACCGCCGCTGTCGCCGTCGAGGATGCCGCGGTGGAACCTCCGGTGCATGTGGGAGTTGGCTTCGGTGCTCAATTTTTTGCATGTTAGCTCCAAAGCTGTGATATTTTTCGTCTTGGATTGCGTTTTTCATTACTGGGGGAGTGCTTAATTCTTATGCATTTCCTAGTATTTCTGAAAATGCTTGTTTTTTGTGTTTATTTGCAGCTGTTTAGGCCACTTTTGAATATCTCACTTGAATTTTCTGCTGAAGAGTTCGAGACTGCACTTCTTACTCCCAATGACACTTTGAGTGATATACATATGCCTTTGCTTAAGGTTGGTGCCTTTGTTTTATGCTTCTTCTTCAGTTTATGGCATTTTATCATTGAATGTAGTATGTCCTTTGTCTTTGTGGTTCCAGTTTGTTTTAGTACTTGTTACTGTGATGTTTACTTATTAGAACTTAAATTAAAGTTCTACTTTGTTTCCATAGTGAGTGAAGTTTGCAAATCCTGCAAAGCTTTTACTTTCATAGCTTTGCTTCATGAGTTTCAAGTTTTAGTTCTCTGCTGGTTTTTGTAGGATGCTGACTTATTAGTGAGACTTTAGATATATGAAGTTGTAGTTTGGGGACTATATACTCATAGCTCATAGGATGTTGCTGTGGCTGAAAGATGGTGGAATTAATCAGAAACTGAAAATTTGTTTTGCTTGAGTTTCCATTGCAAACTGATGACTCATCAATGAACTTGGAAAATAATATATTCCCACACAGACATAGTTTTTATGACTGAATAGCATGTTTGGCCAAGGTTGGTAAGTAGAGAGCCGGGGTTCTTTAATGTAGTTCTTCATTTTATCCTTGTCTTAGACATTTTCCTAATGTTCTGGATTCAAATAGATCCTCAGTCAAAATTAGGATTGCAAGATACAAATGTATACATTGACAGGCACTTTGTATAAGATAGCTTCATGGGAAACAGATATGGGTCAGCATAGCAGAATTATATTTTGTTGCAAGAATTTTGTTATATTTAATTCGTATTGAAAGGTTTCTGACTTGAACTATAATTCACTGGAAGATTTAAATATTGTCAGTAACGCAAGAATTTATGTTTGAGGTTTAGTTCTTTACTGAAATACCTGATGCAAGATACTCTATGGATCCTTGATCGATTGAGTTATGGATCAAAGTGGGCTGATCAATAACAAAGATGCTACTTTAACTTATGTTTATAAAAAGATGCTACTCATAACATCAACCATACATTCTGAATCTGTACTACATGGGTGGGCAGATAGATATTGGGGCCAATAAAAGTTGTCTTGATTATAACAACATTATTGTTGCATTATTCTGTCAAAAGAGGATACTCAGTGGTGAGTATTACATAGAGAAAAAGAGAGAATGTTAGGGCTGTTTATTGCAAGGGAGCGTACAGTTCCAGATTTTGTGAGAGGTATTTGAAGTTATGGTTTTAGCCATAGTGCTAGTGCAGCGATCTCTGGTTTATTCCTTAAGAACATAGTAGTTTTATTGTATTGTTTATTTACACAACTGCTTCTGGTCTAATAACAACACTTATTGAATCTTTTGACAGGCAATCCCTCCTATTATACGCATGGCACTCACACGTGATACTTGGATAACTGTATTATGCAGAAAATTGAGAGATTGGTGGCATTGGGTAATGAAATACTTCAACTTAACAGGCTGTTATTTGATTGAGTATTGTGTGTTTTTTTTGTTTTTGTTTTTGTTTTTTTTTTAGTATCAAGAGCTGATAAGTGGATGGAATTCAATTGCAGGTTGCTGATGGGGATCTTCCAATTGTTGCGTCACATGGGTTAGTATTATTGCAACATTTAAATAGGAGAATGTTAATATATGTATATACCAAGTCTCAGATTTTATGCTAATATGACAGGACGGAAATTGAAGTATATAAATCGCTTGATCCAGGGGTTCGTCTTGTGATCTTAAAAGCATTATGTGACATTCGTGTTGAGGTAATACTCATTAATTACAACATCATATATTAAATTAAATGGGTGAACTTTGAATGGCACAGTGATGTCTCAGCATAGGCAATGGATATCTTTCTCTGATTATCCCATTTTCTAATTTACAAGTGCTTTATTGACCAAATTTGAGTAATATTCCGCAGCAAGAAGATATCCGGAATTATATTGACAACTCCCTCAAACATGGTGTTAAACTTTCAACATTTCGTAAAGAGCGAATTGGAGGTGATTCACATGGAATTTCTTATTGGTAATATACTTTTGGTTTCACTTATACGAGCCCAATTCAGATGTTATTTTTAAAACTTTTTGGACATCTGTTTGTGTTTTTATTCATTTGAAATTTGGTTAGTGCAGGTATGAAGATGACCCAGTTGTTGGTCACAGGCTGTATCGAGAAACAAGAAAAACTGAAGTGATTCAAATGAAGAAAGGGAAACCAAGAGGTTCACTGGTTCTTTCTAATACATCATACCAGTGGGAATCTGTAGCTACCAATTTTGATGAATTTCAAGATGTTTCTGTAAGTTACTAAAACTGGTTGATCTTTGTTTGGTTACTGCATAGCACTGAGCAGTTGACATTTTATAATTGTTGGGTGGTTTGCTTTGAATTGGAACGTTGGTGTTATAAATTTATCATTAGATGATAAATCAACAATCAATAACATTGAAGATATGATCAATAGTATGTTGTGAGGTTCTCCCAAACAGATAAAAATTGAACATGAGTTACCCAGCTATAGAAATTCCTGTTGGAACTGCTTCTTAGTTAACATTATACATTGAAAGCTTTCTTTTGTTATATATAATGACATCAACAGTGAGACAGAAGTAAGGAAACAAGAAAAATAATAAAGCGGTTTTGTTCCATAAAGGGTGCTTTAAACTTTATGGAACAAATCCATAATTTGTTTTTAAAGAAAAAACTTAAAAAAATAATAAAATACATAAAATAATCAATATTATGTTATCCATAAGATTTTAACAAAGCTGATAGTTCATACGTCCAGCTGATTGATCCATTCTTATGTTATTCATTTTCTGAAGTCAGGGAGGGGGAGGGAACAAAGAAAGTATCCCATCCCCTTATTAGTTTATTATGAATTGTGTAATTTGTGACCTTCACATCAAGCTGCATATCACTTCATTCATCTGTTTCCACAGGAGAAGCTTTTCTCAAGTAAAAACAGGACAGAGATCTCTGTGGGGAAAAAGCTAAAGATAGACATGCTTCCTGAAATTGAGAAAGTCCATAAGGTACTCTTTTATGTAGTTGACAAATTTAAGAATGTAGGGACAACCTAAGTACTTTTATTTGATATCCCCTCTCTACTAAGTATCTTGATTTATGGTCCTGAAGAATCTGAGTGTTTTTCAACTTACAAAATTGATTTGAATGTTGGCACAGAGAAAGGAAAAGTTGCTGAAAAAGCAACAGAGAGAGGCCCTTCTTCTTGATAATTACATGATTGCTGATGGTCTTGCTACCGGACGTTCACTGCGTTATAGGAAGCCTGTTACCTACACTTTCGGTAAGAGCAAGAATTTTTCACTATAACTTGAGTCTTCATTTTCTCAGTATTGGTATTTGATATCTACATTATAGAGAGATTAGCATTTTGATTCTACAGCTGGGGTTGGCCTTTTTGTTTTATGTTCTTTTGCTGGTGTTACGTTTTCAACTTTCAAGTATATTGGACTTCACAGTTCACTCCTCTTTTGAGAAGTATGGTTTTTGTCAATGTTCTTGCACCTAATGTACCTTCTGTGGTTTGGCAAATTTTTCTTTGACATTGGATCATATCTACATCATGATTATGGTGTGGAGAATGTCTTAGTATTATTGTACTTCACTAGAGGGACAAGAGCTTCTAGTACTAGGATGTTAGACCTCTCTAGTGACTGCTTGTTTTTTTATCATCCAGTTAGTCTCTGGTCTGAATAAATGTGCTACATTTGATTATTTTTTCTTATTTATCATGGAATCTTCTCCCCTCATGATGCTAACACTATACCACTGCACTAGTGTCATACTTTGTACTGGTGCACCTTTTCTTGTTTTAATAATTTTGGTTTAAGACCCAATAAACAAAAGTTACAATTGTTGCATTGATCCTAATGGTGACCAATTGTAGAAATTTAAGCATTTTGGAAGTTAATAAATTTAATGTTACATATTTATGCAAGGTGTAACCTCATTTGTGTTCTGTCTGTTTTCATTATTGGTCTGACCAAATTCTTTCCTTTCTATTGTTTTTTATTTTTACAATGACACCATGGTGATTTGAATCTATGACCTGCAGTATCCTCAAATCCTCCACCATTAACCACTCCTAATGTCTTTGATCGATTTGTCCCCTGTACCTGATCTACTTTAGTATTTTCTATGTGCTGATTTTATTCTGACTTTTGTAATACTGCCGTTGCAGATGATTATGATAAGTCCATAAATGAGGCAATCAAAGAAACCAAGTATGTGCATATTTTTCTGTGGGTAGACAGGCTAGTCATACTTATTCACTTAGAATTTGTAGTTATATGTTTCTGTTTCTTCTTTTATCAGACGGAAACAACCATCCCCAGAATCCATGCCCAAGAGAGAGTTGGTAGCAAAACCGGAAGCTTTTAGTAATGGTAAATGGAGTGGTCCTTCACATTCCCCTCAAAATCTGAATTTTGGTTGGTCATCTCCAAAATCACCTTACTCTGATGATGATGAGGAAGACCATATAACGGATCCACTTGATCGAACGTGTGTAACTTTTTGTCCTCCTTCTGTCTCGAATTTGTTGTGTTTTGATCTCTCCTATCTAATATTCATTAACCATTTCATTTTAAAATCAGAAATCGTCGAAGACAGAGACCGAAGCGGTATTCAGATAAAGAGTTCCTTGATCCTGTATCAGATAATGATGCTGACTTTGACAGCGATGATGATATTGTTGGAGAAGCTGTATATGATGAAGAGTATCTCAAGAAGCGTAAGCAGAGAAGGAAGCATTCTAGTAGCTCCGAAGGAGATGAAGAATATCAGTGGGATGAAGATAATGTCGAAGAGGAAGAAGAGGAAGAGGAAGAGGAAGAAGAAGAAGATGATGATGACGATGAAGATTCCTTGAGTATCAGTGAGGACAGTGACAAACCCCGCAAGTTCAAGGCATTGCGAGGCCGTACTACGAGGGATTCTAAACGCAGGCCTGTCAATGATTTTCAATCAGGTCTAAGGCGCAGTAAGAGGTCAACCCGAAACCGTGTAAATTACCGACAATACGAGGCGTCTGAATCAGAACAAGAGTTTATTAAACCTGAAAAGTCTAATACATCAGCTGATCACTCAGATCCCAGTGAGAATGGGGAATATATGATGGAAAGTGAAGATTCCGACCGGAATGATGATGAAGACCAGGAAATGAAAGTAGAAGAGCAGCCTGCTACTTACCCCATAGTTGAAGAGAATGAACAAAATGCACCTCCCGAAAAGTCAAGTAGTCCTGGTCAGGAGGAAGTTGAGAGCATCGGAAAGCACCATTTCCTTGATTTGAACGAGCTCGCCCCTAGCTCGGGTTTCGATGATGGTCCAAATACAATAATGAAAGATGAAGACAATGAATGACCACTGAAGCTTGCCCTTCTGCTTGAGTAGAAGGGAGTAGGGATTGTAATTTTATACCGCGGAAGCCGACGTGTATGATAATAGAATTATAAATTTTTGTTGTAAGCTCAGTGTTAGTTATGATCATGATCTTCCCTATGGCATTATCTAAGCAAACCTCTGATGCTGCCAGAAGCAGCATAATGCTGAGTTATGTAGGTTAGGTAGTCATTTTTTTAGTGTTTCTACATTCAAAGGGTCTACGAAAATGGAGGAGGAAATGTTGGCGGGGTTTGTTTGACCCATCCAATTGATGTACAATAACTTAACAGGTACTGTAACTTTAAAAAGATGCGGCTTTCAGATTAATGAGCACTGCAGTTTTCTATTTACTCTTTTTTTCCTCTGTTGACTTCGGTAGTGATTAGCATTAGAAAATTTGGCTTTTCATATTGATAAAAGTGGTATTTTAATAATAACGGAACTGACAGAAGACAAATAATAATTATTTTATCAAGACTGCCAATGTTTCCAAGACTGTTTATTAATGTGCTGAATTGTCTTATTAGTTAAGTTAGTTGTTTTAACCAGAAAGAAATTAACAAAGACAATGACCTTGCAAGTTCACATGGCCATTGATGATAAAGTTCACAGCATACATACATACATACATACATACATACATACATACATACAAGTTGCAATAATTTTTTGAGCACCTTTTACAGCACATTATTAACAATTAATTTTATTATTCTCTAACAGTTCAAAATCTATTCTTAATATATATAAAAGTAGATACATAAGTTTACCCACATTACTTTTAAAACATCTTTTTCTTTCTATTAATAACATGTCAGCAACATCGCTTACTTGGCAAAATATTAGAATCAACCACTCAATTTTTGCCAAATCAACTATTATTTCCAAATCAAAAAAAAAAAAAAAAAAAAATATACAAAAATTTGTAATCAAATTTGTAACCTACAAAGACATTGAATCCATATCCATATATTTATTATATCTCACCGTTATAAACAATACAATAAATTTATAATTTCAATAATTAATTTATTAATTTCTATAAATAACTCCTTAAATATAATAAACATTCATATTACAAATGTAATAATAATATTATTAATCATAATAAATTTTACGTTACAAATATTCAAATTCTATACTATTTGAACTACTTATATAAGTGTCTTATCACTATTCCTTCAAATGACATCAAATTTAGCACAAAAAATTTATTTCCGAACTACACAACATCTCAAACTCACTCAATGGATCATCATTTTTTGGGCAATATCACCAAACAAAAAGACAATTAGTTTATCAAAGTTTGCGTGGTTCATCTATGGGAAACATTAACACCCACAAACGAAGAAAAGTCTCTTTGCTTAGAAATGATTATATTAGATGAAAAAGTACAAAACAAACATATTTATTATATTTTTAAATTGAATTTACGAAAAAATACTTTAATTATCTTTGCTTTTTATACTTTTTATATTATTTTATAATACTTTATATATAATTGTATTTTTATATCGTTAAAATTATACTTATTTTAATATGCTATTCATTATTCTTTTTTAACTAATTATGAATTATGATTTACTAACCACTGTAGGGAAGGAAAAGTCTATACTATAAAAAAAATAAAAAATAGAAGATACAAATGATTTGTATAAGCCAATTAAAGGTATAATGAAAACAAATTTTTTACTCACAATTGTTGTGAAAAAAATTGAAGATCTAATTTTGAACATTTTCCAAGACTATTTTAAATTTGCATCACTTGAGACATTGTGTGACAGAGTGGGTCAAAGAAAAATATTAACAGGTAATTTTATTTTATATTATTTCAATTATTCTTATAAAAAATAAATTATTCAAAAAAAATCTACACATTTTTGTTCTTTTTGTTGTAAATGTCATTGAAAAACTACATCAAGAGATTAAGAAGAAAGAAAACCATACAAATTCAAGACACATCTTCGGAAGAAAAACATACCTGCAAAGATGGAACAAACGACATAATAAAAAGTGCATACAACTCAACAATTCATAAAGAAGACTAAATAACCAATAAAGGAAAAAGAGAATGAGCGCCATATAAGAAGACTAAATCCATCAACTAAAACAAATGCAAAAATCAAACTACCAAATAAAAATGTCACTTTGTATAACTCCAACATCCAAATCTTTTGTACTACAAATTATTTTAAACAAAACACCTTTTAAATTAACTTTAATTTACACATATTTAATTTAATTCTACAAAACATAATTTTTTTTAATATTTATTATATACTATCATTAATTTACCGTCGATTCTAGTTAATCCTAAAATTCGGAGGTTTAGTTGGATATCAAAGATCTCAGAAGCCAAATTACAAGATGAACCAAATCAAACCAGACCCGAGACCACTATAGTATATTTAATCTACATTTTGGTTTCATGGGATGTAGACATATGAATATATGATACTTACTACCTACAATGATGAGAAATAATGTTTCTCATGTTTCGCTCTTAAGAATTCTTCTAACAAAAGGCACAATAAAAGGCTATAGGCTTTGGTTTTTTGCTTGAGCAGGTTCTAAGTCCTCCCATACCTCACCATTTTCCTTAGTGTGATTTGTGTGCTTTAGTCCCTCATCTTCGTTTATGTGATCATTGGCATGCTTCAGTTCCTCATCTTCCTTTTTCGCGCAGCTCTGCCTCAGTTCCTCAGCTTTCATAGCAGCAGCAGCTTCCTCAAGTGATTCAATCAAGCAAGAAAGACACTTGTCTGCATCATCCATTGGAGACTTAGGCATAAGGTTCTCAGCAACATCGGCTGGAGTGATCTTGACCTCCCCAATCAGCTTCCGAATGGTGTCGAACATGGGATGAGTTTCGAGCTTCAAGTAATTCTTGGCAAGCACTTTGAATCCATCAAAGCTGCAATGGGACAACTCTATGTGCTTGTCCATCCTGCCCCTTCGAATCAGCGCCGGGTCAAGCTTCTCCACATAGTTAGTAGTGAACACAATCAACCTCTCCCCACCACAAGCAGACCATATCCCATCAATGAAATTCAATAGCCCCGAAAGCGTCACCTTGCTGCTGCCACAGCCTCCATCTTCCTTCCCTTCTTTCCTAAGTTCTAAGCTCACCTTCTCACTCTCATCATCCGACAACTTGTCGCCACCTTTCTTCTTCCTCTGCCCTGTAAGATCAAGCGAGCAATCAATGTCCTCAATAACAATTATAGACTTACTCGTCGTCTCAATCAAGAGCTTCCTCAGCTCAGTGTTGTCCTTAACTGCTGTAAGCTCCAAGTCATACACATCATATCCTAACAAATTCGCCATTGCTGCAATCATTGTGGATTTTCCAGTACCAGGAGGGCCATAAAGGAGGTAACCCCTCTTCCAAGCTTTCCCAATCCTTGCATAAAAATCTTTGCTCTTGCTAAAAGTAACCAGATCCTCAATGATCTCCTTCTTCTTCTCACAATCCATAGCCATTGTCTCAAAGGTTGCAGGGTGCTCAAACACAATGTGGCTCCACATTGTTTGCTTGTAACTTGGCCACTTGTATCCAGGGCTATTTGTGTACAACTTCCTCTGCCGATTCCTCAACCGAATCTCCTTCCCTTCCCTCATAACGTGTTCCAAATACGAACTTGTGATCAAGTCCCTATACTTCATGTGGAAGCTGAGCTTGTAGAACCTCTTCTCTTGTTCAGGGTAGTATGACATGGACCTTGGTGGTGACGCAACCTTGCTAGATAACCACCAAACTTTTGCACCCTCATAATCATCAGTGACTCTCTCATACCTAATATTCAATGATACAATTTTATAGGAAACAAAAAGCTAGTCACAAATTCAAGAAATTTGAAGGTCTATTTGGTTTGCTTTTTCATTTGCTAAAATTTCCTGTTTTCGTTCATTCTTTCACAAAAGATTTTCAATATTTTAAGAATAAATGAAAACAAGAAACACTCAGAATAAAAATACAAACCAAAGAGGACCTTTGATACGCATTCTTGGGCAAAAAGAAAGTAAGAATTGCAATACTCGTCCATGGTGAGAACCAAGTTGGTGCTATCTTTTCCCATCTCAGCTTTGAGTCTCTTTGCACTCTTTGATGTGTTGGCACTGAGGTATGCCTCAACAGCAGCATAAGCCTCACTTCTCTTGAGCCTATCACCCAAGAATTCATGGAAGGAGATTCTTATATAAGGGTAGAAATAGCCCATAATTCTCTCTGTGTATTTCTCAAAGAACCTTCTAACTTCATATGGACAATACTGGCGTATGATTGCCCAAACAAACATGAAGCTTGCTAAGGTTGAACCCATTGTTGCCATCATCTCACTCATCTTGAAAGGCATCATCATCATATTATAGGTGCTTGTGTTTATGTGTGTGAAAGAAAGAAAGAAAAATAAGAAAAGGGTTTCTCTATCTTGGCTTGATGAAGTTAAAGTTTGAAACTTTGATCAATGCTTTTGTTACTTCAAGTGATGGAATTTGAATGGATCATTGAAATAGGATAGAACATGTAGAAACAAAAGACTCCAAGTTGGCTATGGGTGTTAATTAGTGTATCAAAAAGTGTGTGAGGGCCTGAGGGGAAAAAGAATAAAAATAGTGAGTGGGTAGGGATGTGGAGAAAGGAACCAGTGTTTATAAGCAAAATGAGTCAAATGACACTACTTGTTAATGACACTAGCAGTAGTAGTAGGAGTGTGCAATTTTTATTATATTATATATTATATGGTATATAAGAGAAAAGGACAAGTGAGATATATAGAGTATTAGGTTCCACTAAGTTCTTTGATTTGGTGGGACTCTGTGGAGTGTGTAGTGTGGTCCAAGACCCTGAAAAAATATGTATGTGCTGATTCATTGTATGTTATGTCTTATTGGACAATGAAAGGAAATGAAGCCATGGTAGTTGGTTGATTAAGAGCCGAATACTCCACTAATTCAAATTGATTAAGAAAAATGATAGTTCGATACATAAGTACTTTACATTAATACAAAATTTGAAAAAAGGACCGCATCCAAAAATTGTAGTATATATAGTCTAATCTGATAATTATATTAATGGTTATTTTCATTATTTGAATATGTAATTTTAAAGTTATACGTAACTAAACCGATTTAAATTAGTTGTTTAAGTTAGATATATTGTTTTTAATAAATTGTATAGATGGATTTGAATTTTGAATTTAATTTATAAGACTAATAAATATCTTTTGTATGTCTAGTTACAATTATCACATGGTTTTAAATATGATTAAAAAAAATTAAAATTTGAGTAATTTGGACACTAAAGTATTGATACTCTTAAATTTTATTAAATGCCAAGAAAGTTGTTACAATAAATAAAAATAAACTATGAATATTTTAAAAATACATACACTTCAGTTATGCTTAAAAAGGTATACAGATATTTCTGAAACTAAACATGTCACATATACACCAATGCATTAAAAAGCCAAAACCAAATGTGGCCCCCTCCTATATGTGAAGGTTTATTTCATTATTTGCGCATGAGAAAAGGAAAGGTCACCTCTCTCTAAATATATTGAAGTTGGTACATGGCTGTCGATGGAGATGATGGGATTCTCAACATAGCACAATAATGGGGTCCTTCTCATGCTCACACTCACAAACTACTAAAATTTTTCATGTACTTGTTTATGTCTACTTCCCCTTGTTTGATATGAGGGCTTGTCATTTTTCTCAAGTTGTTGAAACATATAATAGCACAAAGGCAAGAATAATTCAAAGTAGATAAAGTCATCAAGCACTAATAATAATAAGGGTTAAATACAATTTTGGTATCTAAAATTTTGGTTGAATATCAAAATTATTTTAATTTTTTTATTTAAAATTGTTCTTAATATTAAATTTTATTTTAAAATTATTTTTTTATCTAAAATTTTAAATTTCTGAATAAAATTATTCTAAAAAAATTATAAAATAAAAAAATAGAGATAAACACACATAAAAGAAGATAAAGAGAAAAGAAAGATGCAAGCGTCTTAAATTGTCAAACACTGCCACTTCACTATTGTTCCCTCTGCTGTGCTTACCGTCGAGCAAGAGAGCAATGGAGAGAGAGACCAAGATAAGAGAGGAAGAGAGAAAGAGAGAGAGAAGAGAAACATCAAAGCCATAATCAAAGGGAGAAATACAGGGGAAGAAGAAGGTGGCGATGACGTCGGTAAGGGAGGATGCTGCGCGTCATCGTTGCCTTTTTGGTCGACCGAAAGAGAAAAAAAAAGGGAGAGGAGGACACGAGCAGAGAGATTGAAAGAGGAAAAAGGGATGACCTTTGTCGTTTCTTATTTGTCATTATCATTGTTGTTACCAAAACACATCGTTGAACAAAAACTCCGTCAAGTTTCAACTCAACATCAATAACAACAACATTTAATTTATTTTGAGAGAGAGAGAGATGGTTTTGATTTTGATGTTGATGAGGATAACAATGGATGTGTGATGGTAGCGGCAGTATATGCACTAAGATGAAGTAAAGATGATGGTTGAGAGAGTTGTTGAAAAACAGTGCTAGCAATAGCAATGGGTGAAGAAGAAGAAAAATGAGAAAATTGGAAAAATTGGGAAACACTAAAAAATGAGATTATATTTTAAATTTTGTAATGATTGATTTTATAATTATAATTTTTGTTAAGAATGATATTTTGGTCCAAAGGATAATTTTAAAAAAAATTTAATGTTAGGAATGATTTTGAACGCAAAACAAAAAAAGAACCACTACAAGAAAAGCGCTGAATACCATCAGATTTAGCGTCGAAGGTTATTGACGGATTTACCAGCAGATTTACCGGCGGATTTGGCTACAAATTCGTCGGGTAAAAAAAGTTACTGTCAGATTTGGTTTTCTGACAATAAATTTGCTGGTGATAATTGGAGGAAACAAAGAAAAATTGGTGCGATCATTACTATCAGATTTAGGAGCGAAAAAATCCAACAGTAAAGTAATTGAATGAAACACGTCATTTTGGTCACAGGCTGTGTATTATCGGTAGATTTTCCGATGGTAAATCCACCGGTAAAATTGATGCTAAATTTGAATTTGCAAACCCTTCCCATCTATTTCTGCAACATCATCAACCTCACTTCTCTCCTCCTTTCTCTTCCTCTCTTGCCGTCAGCCCCATCGCTCCCATTCACTGTCGTTTTGCCGTCCTTGACCGCTTCCCTCGACTCCAGCTATCGTTGCCGTCGAGGAGCGTTCACCTAGAACTTGTGTCTAAGGAGCTTGTTTCTCCCCTGCGAGTTACTGCCTCTGTCGTTCGTCACCACCGTCACTTGCCTCCGTCAGCTGTGATGCTATCCTTCCTCTTTTATTTAGATATGTCTTTTTTTTTTCTTTTTTTTTATGACATTGTTGGCATTTATTAAATCCTAATCCTACACTTCTCTGTCTCTTCCCCTCCCCCAATTTTTATCCCTGTAATTAGTATTAGTGTACTTGGATATGATGACGTTGGTTGAACTATTCACTTATCATTATCTAATTGTTTTGATCTTCTGATTTTGTTATATTTATATTTTCTGTAAAAACTTTAATATTTGTAGTAAGAATGTTGATAGTAATGTCTTCATTATGTTAATTTGTTTACACTAGAAATTTATTATTTGTTGTCTACCGGTAACTTTGATTTTATTTTCAACTCTGAATTTTAATTAGTTATTTATTAATTTTTATTTGGATTGATCTTGTTAGTAGGGTTGGAGGTGCCATGCGAAAGGTGAATAAGGATCAGTTAGAGCCTGGTGGTGCCATTTTGATGCATAATAAGGTTAAGATTTTGCAATTTTTGTTTTGTTGTGTTTGTTATTTCGTAAAATTTGACTTACCTATTTTATTTTCATGTGATATTGAATTGTGTAATTGTCAAGGTTTTAGGTTATTGAATTTATTATAGTTTTGTTTCAAGTGAGTCATTTAAGTTTTGTGTAATATTATTATCTCTCTAGGATTTCAGTGGTTTTTGGATGTATTCTGTGAGAATTAAATTGGTACTCAAAATTGTCTAGGTTTTGAGATTAATAATATACCTATTTCAACCTTTTAGAAAGTAATGGAAGTTATTGTGATCGCTGCTATAGGTTTTGCCATTTTTTTGTTGTAAAAATTGACTTTTTTGTTAGTTTGTTTATTTAGCACATGCAATTTTTAAGGATAGTAAGATTTGTTGTAAATAATTGTTGTTTTGACGTTCAAATGAACAATGCTTGTTTAGTATGAAATGTGAAGGTATCTCTTGGTGTAAGTCACTAATTTAAGTAATATGCACTTATAATTAAAATTTTGATTTTTTTTTATGGTAAAATGAAAAATAAATTAGCAATAATCTGCGCACTCTATCAGGAAGTAATAGTCATGTGTGAAACGATTTTGAATGATTGGTACAATAAACATTAAACATGTTCTTGTGTATCATTAGATTGTATAATGTAATGTCTTGTTGATTTTTTTAACAATTTGTTGGAAATATTTCATATGTATAATCTTCTATTGCTAGTTATGATAATTTTTCTAATAGAATGCGTGCTTAGTGATAGGAACATAATATGATCTGAAAGTTGATGTAATATAATTATTTTTGGTATATACAAGTTATACTTCCTTTGTTGTAGACTTGTATTCATATGATATAATTGATTTTGACAACATGTTTTTAGATTGGATGCTTAAATCTATATTTTTAAATGTGAAGTAAATCATTTACTTTTGGTTCATTGTAAATGTTAAGTAAATAATTGCTCTTTTAATTTCTGATTTAATTTTGTTTAATTTTTGTAATTGAATTTGTTTTTGAACCTTTACTAAAAATTTTAGACAAATTATTATAAAAAATTATAAAATTTAATATTTTGTTACATTAGAAATGATTAAATTTAAATTTATTGTCGGATTTATCGTCGGTTAAATTCTCGGTAAATATTTAATTTAATTATTAATAATAAATAATATATTATCATCGGATTTACTGAAAAAAAAAATCTTACGCTAGTAAGCTCTAAAATTTTGCCAATTAAAAGTTTATATCTACTACTAAATCCGCCAATAAATAATTATCGGCAAAATTTATACTGTTGGATTTATTTTGCCGCTAAATTCAATAGTATTTGATAACTTTCTTATAGTGAACGTTTTTAATTTTCAGCCAAAATCTTAGAAAACAAAATCATACTAACCCTAACAACAACAACAACAATAACAACAACAACTACTACAACAATAACAATAATAATAATAATAATTTATTTTCTAAATTTGATACATGTTACATGTCTATTTTCTTTCTCATCCTAGTGCTTTATTATGTTTACCAATTACCATCCTACTAAGCATTAAAATGTAATTTTGAATGTTTATCATAAGGTTTAAATGTATCATGTTACTGTATTAGGAATGCAAAGAATAATAAACACGTAAATCATTATATCTTTTAACACATCTTTTTAAGAGCATTTGTTTTTAGTTTATATGAATTTATTTTATAGATTTTTTTTTATTTTGTCTTATGCCAATTTTTTTAAGAGGATTCAATAAGAATTAAACTCTAAACTTTTAGATTATAGTACTCTGATATCATGTCATAAAAATATTTTTTTTAAAAAAATTTAAGTTGATAAAAAAAATATATAAATTATTATATTTTTAATATTTACAAAATTTTTTACATTTTCAAACTTTATAATACATTGATAAAAGTACTTGCCTATTTTAATCAAAATTAATTTAAATTAGTCGAGTGATTAATTTATTCATTTATTCAAATAAATATCTATGATTTAAATCTTATCTTATATATATAATAATTTATTGACTAATAATAAATTGTTAAATAAAATTTAGACCTACATAAATTAGCATTTACTCTATTGAGTAAGGGGTATTGTTAAAAAAAAAAAACTATTTTACTAAATACTACGTAGAAAAATGTTGTTTGCCAAAGTGGCAATACAAATTAAATAACATTACTTCTCATTGTAACATTGTCTTCTTTTAAATCCTTGTTTGTATTCTCTGATCTTGTTAATCGAAGAATGTAATCAATATAATAATGTAATGGTCAAAACTTAATCCTGTAATTTTGTGGAAAGCAAAACGGAGAATGCAACATTATTATTCCTATGGAGATAAAATATCAAATACGCCACTCGATCTCATTTGATTCTGTGTACGAAAGTGCTTGCAGATCAGAGAATATATTTCTTTGGCCTTAATGGTGAAAGTGAAATTTAACACCGCTGAATTTTCACAAAGGCAAAAAAGAATCTCAGCCACCTGTTGAAGAACTCATCTTCATGAAAGGACTTCACACCTCACAGTAATGTCCCATGTGAATTCTGCTGTTACCTTTGAAATTTGAGCAATAATAATGCCTCACACTTTCTGATTTGTTATTTCTAGCTAGTATTTTCTTAATAATGATCTATTTATTTATGTGAACCTTTGGAATTAATAACGCAATCTAATGAAAAATTTATAAGACTAGTTATGTTAATATTAACTTTATTTGAGTTCCAAACTTGAATCTATTTAATTCCTTATAATATATATCTATGTGTGTGCGTTTTTTTCTTATGGTATATAATAGCTTCGAAATATATTTTATTTTAGAGAAAATTGAGTTTATCTTTTTTTTTTAAGAAAAATTATATTTCAATAAGAAAAAAATATGGATAGTGGGCACCTGAAAAAATATTTCAATATTTAAGTTAGTAAGTATTTAAAAGATATAAAAATTTTATAAATATAAAATATTAATAAATAATAAATAGATATATAAAATTAAAAAATTAATCATGTGAATATATTTTTCTATTGAGATATAAAAAATGTCTTTTATAAACAAAGAATTAATTAATACAATTGATGTGATGACCGTTAGTAATTAAATGAATAATGATGGTTATTAAGCTAGTTAGTTACAAAGTAAAAGTTAAGACAAATAAAACTAATTATGACGCATAATGTGCAGTAATAAGCACCGAATTATAGACTCGCATCTGATTTCATATATATCATATGAAATTAATGAGGATTATTCTGTGTGTGAATCTTTAGCACCATGGGTTTTATTTACCATTCAATTCTAATAAAACTAGGAACAATAACAAAACCCCATTTGATAAAGCATCCAAGGACTTATTTATTGGCCAGAGTTATAGACCCTTTATGGGTGAAAATGACCGAGGTAAAATGAAAATATTATTGATAGGGACACATTCAAAAATGATGCTCAAATTTTGATCAGGAATATCGTATTAATTAAACAAAATTTATTAATACGAAATATACATTTGAAATTTAATATCTTGAACAGATCAGAAAAAAATTGTCACCTCAATATCTACACTACTAAAGAGCTATTTTTATTGAAATATTTTCTGTTCTTAAGAATAGATCTCATAAAAATAAAACAAAAAACTAATATAAAATTAAAAATACTTTCGCAAAATGAAACAAATTAAACACTAAATATTTCTACGTACTAAACCAATAAACACACACGCATTGTTATGTAAGTTATGCATGTTGAAACCATATGATTCATACAAGTCCCTCTCAAAAATGATTCTTTTTTCCTCGGCTTCAATTTGGAACTTCCAATCTGCTTGTGAAGTTCTTGCTAGCTAGCTGGTTTAGATGTTGACAAAAACTAGTCATCATCAAAACGGTGGCAAACTCGTACAATGGTGAAGTAATTAAAAGACACAGATTGCAACATTATTTTTTTTGTTCAGAGAAGGTATCTTTTTGTTTTCTTATATGAATAATGGAAAATACTTTTAACTTGGAAGAAGATAATGAAAATGATAATGATAATGAAAGAAGATATCAGAAAGGTGATGATAATATATATATGTATATAGTTTTCAAAATATTGCAAACCAATCATTGTCAAAGTTGTTGAATCAATATTACCTTTAATAAATAGTATTATTTAGAATAATTGATGAATCCCCTTTAATTATTTACCATCACACATTAATAATTTTTGGTATTATTACAAGTTATGTACATGCATGTGGGAGAATAAGACGAAAACAAAATTATTTGTGACAATAATACAAGTTGATGAAACGCTAATGTGTATTATATGCATAACACTTCTCTATTATATGCATATGACTTTGTTGGGATCATCTTTATCGGATATTCTTTAATTTCTACGTTTTTCTGAAATCTGAACTTGACTGAGCGAATAGGTTACAATTTTTTTTCCAGATTCAATTTAAAAAAAATAAAATCAACTTTTAGTCACAAATAGTAAGACTTATATATGTAATAATAACCATAATATACTGATGATGTTTATCAAATTATAAAGAAAAAGTATAGGAGTACAATATTTTTTTTGAACACGTAAATAGTAAATAATAAGTTAAAAAAAAGTTAATTTTAATTTTAAAATGAAAAAATATATGGTACCAATATATTATCTGTCAACTTATTGTCAACAATAATTAATTATTATATTTTAATTACAATTAACATTGATATATATAAGGAGACTGTAACACCCTATTACACAGAGTTTTACACTTAAGTTGTAGACACTACAACATTTTTAAGTTGAGACAACATTTAAAAAGTGTTGTCTAAAAGCTGATAAAAGGTTGCTTTTTATCTATGGCAACACTTTTGGACCTAAGGCAGCGTTTTTGGGCGGCGTTGTATATGCGACCGTTGCCTTAGATCAAGGCAACACTTTTTTGCTTCAAAAGCGTTGCTTTTGAGGACAACACTTGGTAAGTGTTGCCTTTGGTTGAAAAACAACAACACTTCAAATGTGTGTTTGAGACAACACTTTGCAGTGTTGTATTTTTTCTTATATTTTGGCCACTACTAAAAAGTGTTGCTTATTTGCAATAAAATACAACCCTTTTACGCGTTGCTTATAAGTTTGAATTTGCAATCCTTTGAAGTGTTGCCTATTAGTTTTGAATATGCAATCTTTATAAGTGTTGCCTTTTTTTTGGGATATGCAATCTATACAAGTGTTGCTTTTTCTTTTGGATATGCAACCATATAAGTGTTGTCTAATATTCAAAATATGCAACTAATAGAAGAGTTGCCTTTTGAGCAAAAATAAAAGTTACTTTTGTAATAAAAATACAAAAAAATAAAATTTATAACAAATTTTTTGTTCATACATATGTAATTATTTTAATTAATAAATAAATTTGTGCACAACAGAAAAAATTTATAAAAGAGACAAAATAACTAATAATAAAGTAAAAATTAAAATAAATATTAAAAGGTTCAATTAGTATTTCAAATACGTGTTCATCAATAATTCTCGACAAAATAATAAAATTCTTATCTAACAATACATAACAAAATAGTAATTAATATTTGTAAAAAAGATGTCAATCTACTTGCATATTTTATATCCATGCTTGACTTGTCCCATATGCTAAATCTGCAAATAATACACAACAAAAAAATAAGTAACTTATTATTAAAACTAAAAAATTATAATAATAGAATTTTTTTTATGATATTAAATACATAGATATAAAAGTAATAAATAGCTTGCCTCAGATTTCATTCATGCAAGACACAAAATCACTAAATACCAAATACATAAATTACTAAATTAAAACAGAGTTGATGCGTGAAGAGAGAATAGAAAATAGAAAAGAAGCTTCAAGATTCTGCTATGTGCAAAGAGAGATCTCAATCTTCTATTTTTGCCACTGACTAAACTAACTTCTATATAAATATGGAGCTAACTAACAAAGAGATATATTACAAATTCAAACTTCATAATAATTCGGTATATTCAAGGTTTTTTTGCAGAAGAAAAAAGAACCAGAAGCTAACCATTACCTCGTCAGTTGCATCTTCCCTTTCAGATGCATCGCTTTTAGCAGCTTCACAGCTCTCATATTTTCCTTTGTTTTCATGTTCTTCATCCTGGTTATTTAACCAAAGCATGGTGTCACTTTGTACGAATAAAGCAACAATCTTATATCAACATTGAAAAAAACAAAAATGAACAACTCAGATGAGCAGAAAAAACACAGGCAAGCTGCTCGACTGTTTCTGTACTAAATATTAGATGTATTCATTATTTAAATTTAATTTCTAAAATATAGTTAGCATAATGAGAAGTTCACACATATCTACTTTTCACCATCTATTATGTCAAAATTATCCTTTTTATATACCTGAAGAAGGATTGATTCATTCAGGTCTTTCACCGAGTCAACTTCACTATGAGTTTATTTCAGCCTCTGCTCCACCTTCAATGAACTGCACATAAATTTGAAGAACATTAAGAAACAATCAAAAGCATGACAAATTGACACTCATGCGTATAAATAAATTAAATTGAACTAATCAATAAAATTTCAAATATAATTCGGTACCTCAAAAACATAATTAAATAGAAAAATAATTCTAAACTATTCACAATAATACATAACATATAAAAATATATATGTACGGGCTGTATCAAATACTCACTTATCAATAAATGGTTTGCTAAGGTCCCTATTAAGATTCCCTGAGCCGAGACATGGATTAATGCATTGGACGTAGTATCAACTATTCATATTCATAGTCAGTAGTATATATTGGCTTATAGGACATATCTAGAATGTTTCTTTCTTTTTGGAGATTAGAAAATTGAAAACAAAACCTTCAACTTATCGAAAACAATCAAATGCTCCAAAAAAAAAAACATAGTTTAGTGTCTTGGGTAGTTTTAGCATCAATTGCTATAACTCTTACTTTCTGAGAACTAAAGTGGTGATCACCAGCTGTGAATGAAGGACACAGATGATTGTTTTATAAGAATGAGACAAATGGCAGGACACAAACTCATGATGACAAAAATGAATGTCATATAGATTAAGAGCTAGATCATTTTCCAATAAAAAGAACCAAAAAATGCAGAGTACAAAACCATAGTCTTGTTTCCTTGTATCAAATCAAGTACCTTTACAAAGTTTTTAGTCCATACTTAAGACCCTTGGAACTTGAATATACAGCTCCTTATAGATTGGAATGGCACCAATCATCACATCCCTGTAAACCAACACATTTGAATCAACAGTTTTTCAACTATGTCCAATTGAAACATAATGATTAATGGATAACTTCATTTTCACCTGTGCTCAAATGTTAGAATCACTAGACTATTATCAAAATACAAAAATGCAGGTATATAATAATGTATATAACAGATACCGTAGCGTAATCATTGGCTATAAGATGAGCCGAAAGCAATCCTCCAAGAACTCTGATTGTCGTCTCAAACAAAGAAACAGTTTTGTTCTGTAACAGACCAAAAAGTAATTAAATTCATCCTTAACTCCAAATTGAGTACAGAAACTTAAAATTCAGCTGCTTAGCCATTCACTCACAATATCAAAGCGAATATTTTTATCAATCCATTCAACGGAAGCGGCAAAGCGGTCATGGTCACCGAGTAGAGCCAAAGTGTCCAAAGAATCAATCTAATAGCACCTATCACAATTATCATCAAAATTATCTTATAATTAATGAATGAATTAATTAATTTTGGTGATTTTACTTAAATAATATAATTTAGTAAAGCCACTAGCAGCAATTAAGTAATGGGGCATATTCCTAATAAATTTAAAAAATTATGAAGAGGCCTACTCCTTGTAAGTTCCCATCATTTCCAATTCTAAATCATTGGTATTCCTGTAAATTGGAACCTCCATTAAACCAAATCACAGAAGTTGTCACCTAAGGTTTGAAGCTCTATGAACAACGATAGGGTTTTGCTAATATCAACAATCTGCCAAAATTCAAATAAAAAATCACTAAAGCATCACATTTTTCACAATTGCAACAATTCAATTGGCTCCACATTTATGTTTTGATCACTAATATGAATTCAAGTATACTGAGAGTTGAAGAACTTGGCAAGAAACTCTCCTGAACTTTGCTGAATCTATCCATCTCTTCCTCCATAAAAAAATAAGTTACTTACATCCTGAAGCATCAAATAAAAAGAATAGCTACCTCTTGGCATTCTATAAAGCCTGTGCTGTCCAAATCATAGAGCTTAAATGAAACTGCAAGAGAATTGCAAAGCCTGTGCTGTCCAAATTATAGATCTGCATGCAGTAAAATTCTAATGTCAAAAGGACATCCAATTAATTGAAATGACTAGTACTTGGAGATACCATGAAAAACAATGAAATTTATTACTAAGTAGCAACTAGCGAAGACAAAAACACTGATTTCTATATGAAAATTTAAACATAGAAATGCATGTGCTTTTATATCTAAACAAATACTGACCTCTAACTAAATGGGGAGATTACAATGCAATGATGAGGTACCCAGGTTTTTTAATTACACTTAATTCAAATGGACTTCCCCCTTAAACTAAATCAATAAGGCACAAACACACATATGATATATAACGAACATAAATACAAAGTTATGCAATGCATGTCTGTATTGTGTATAGTTCATCAAAGTTGTGGAGGCACATGTGCAATGTGTAGCTTAACTTTATAAACCATTTTTAGGTTAATTTCCATTAACATACATGGCTTACTTCTCGCCCCAATCTGTCCATACATATTATTTAGTAGTAGATGAATCACATGCCCACCAATTAATGTTTTAAATTAAATAATTACAATTACTAATGGCTTAAATTAAAGGAGTATCTATCTATGCATGTGCAATCTCAGGAAGAGCAAAAAACAAATGCAGGCATGGAACATTCTAATTTGTACCAATGCCTTATATTTAAATGGGAGACACAATTTAGCTAAAAAAGGAAACAGAACAAGACTTGACCCTACAACTACTTAGCTAATAAAATAATATATAGATTACAAAATACTAAACAACATCATATATGTAAATTTCAAACTGATCAATGATCACATTGAGTAGCCTTCAGGTTGAAGTTAAATTATTTTTTATAAGTTAAAGTAGTAAAACAAGTTTTTCATTGAAATAGCTATTGCACACAAAATCCATCAAGCAGCCAAACCATTGAAATAGCTATTGCACTCAAAAACCATCAAATGTTTAAGCACTTGAGGTAGCTGTAGCCAAGACAAAGCTTCCAAGAATTCCCCAAATATTGTAGCTATGAAAGCAAACCTAATTTGCAAAGAGAGAAGCAGAAAAAAAGAAGTGAACGTAATTGGAAGCATGGCGAAAAACTTAGCGCTAACTCAATTGAACTGAAGGAATTCCCAGCCAACTCCAACATCTACAATAATAATGAATCCACTGTTAAATTCCCAAATTGAGATTTCGCCAACAATAATTAAATTCCAATCCCTAAAATTGCCATCATTCAGTGATTAAAGCAGCAACAGATAAATATATCATAACAATGAAACATTGTAGCGATTTTACAAGACCATAATTAATTAAGCAGTAGGCAATGAACAGATAGTGACGCGAGGAGGGACGAACCCAACGGCGAGGTGAGGCGAGGAGTGACGAACACGACAGAGACACCAACAGCGACGCCAGCAATGAGGAACACAGGCAATGACAAGGAAATCGAATAGAGAAGAGTAAATCGCGAGCCGTGACAAGGAATGCGAAGAGAAAAGAGTAAATCTCACATCAATCAAAATTCAAAGTGGTTGGAGTAGTTTTGTTATTTCAACAATTCAACCAAATTAACCACTAGTAAGTAAAATTTGAGAGAAATTTTTGTCATACCTGAGAAATTTGAGAGGAAGATGTGAACAACACCACGGCGGAGCAAAGTGAGTGTTTCAGAATGACACGAGCTGAAGATCGAACATGGCGGAGCAGAGCAGAACACGATGCGAGAAGAAGCACATGACACGAGCAGAGCAGAATGCGATGCAAGCATAACACGACGTGAGCAGAGCAGTGAAGAACACCACGACGGCGAGAGAGAGGAACGCAGAACGCGAGTCAATATCGTGAAATTGGAGAAATTGAGCTAGGGTTGCGGTTAGGATTTTGATTCTAAAATGGTATGAATTGAGTTGTGTTTCTAAGTGTACTTGACATGTTAGTAAGGAAGGTGATGAATTAATTATTGCTCGTGTTTCCTTTCTTGTTTTTGGTTTAGGAGGGAAAGTAAATTCTATTAAAATATTTGGAGGAAATTAAAATATGATGAAAAATATTTAAGCAACGGTTACCACCACAAGTTTATTATATATCTTTAAAGACAACTCTTATAAAGTGTAATATATGAATATTATAAATGTTGTTTTTTTGATTCACTAAAGCAACGTTTTTTTATATGTTCTTTAAATTGATCAAAGAGAACACTTATTAATAAAGAGTTGTAATAGCCTTATTTTTTTGCAATAAATTTTAAGTGTTGTTTTTTACTATTATAAACAACATTTTTTAAGTGTTGTTTATAGCATATGTTGCAATAGCTTAAAAATGTTGTAGTGAGAATAGGGGTAGTGTAGTGTTACAGACCTCTAAACAGAAAATATTTACATATAATAGTGGAAAGAGATAATATACTAGGAGTCTTGAAAAATGGGTAAAGCAAAATCGCAAAATAAAAGGCGCAACGCTCAAGAAATAGAATTACTTGCGTGCTAAGAAACTTAAAAGTTAAGGATAGAAATAAGCGAAAGAGTCACAAGAGTGCCAACAATACAGAGGAACTAGCTCCTGACTCAGGCTGTGAAGTTAAGACTGGTCGGAGAATATTTACATATATATACATAAGTATCCCGAATACCCAAAATAAAGAAACAAGTCCCTAACTCTCCTGTAATCTCTATGAGGAACAAAATAATCAAGTTTCTTGGAGAGCAAGTGTAACAACCCTGATTTTCGAGTACATGAGATCTTTTCTGAAAGTACGAATTTCTCCGGAAGATCAGTAAAGGAAACACCTCTATTATATCATCAAGCATCTCAATCCTCATTATCATTATGTCATCCTTAAGCTAGAACCTCCTTTGAGGCAAGCTCGATAATGCAATCGCGAAGAACCTAGTTTTTGAACCGTATCGGTTGGCAGTTTTGATTCTGATTCTCGTAAATAGTCTTTGTTTGACGAACCGGACTCGATTCATGAGAGGATAGAGATAATAGTATAATATTATCATTATATTAGTATTAGAAAATGCTTGAATGATATTATAAGGTTACCTAGTCTATTTTTGTTAAAAACAGAAAATCAGTTTAACCGGGTTTACGGTTTACTGGTGCAGCTTAGCACCAGCACTCTCTGATGACTTTAGCAATGCTAAGGGCTCATCATACATGTTTTATTCTCATAATAAATATGTTACTAGTGTCATTTATGCTAGTAGCTCAGAAAATAATTTTTAGAAATATTTTTACAAGTGTTCTGATACACCTAGTTTTAGTAGTTATACACCAGAGATATTTTAATATTATTTTAATCCACCTTCAAGCCAACCAATCACAACTCTCCTTACACCCCCAAGACACTCCAAGGCTGGTCATTTACTCCCTTTGGCCGAAAATGTGAAGAGAGAAAAGAGAGAAACTTTCATGACCCTTTAATCTTCAAAGTTTGATTTCTGCTGAACTAAAACTCAAATCAAAACTCTGATTTCACCAAAATGATCCTCTCTTCTTCCTCTACATAACCATGTGACTTATCAAGGCTGGAAATAAGGTGAGATGGCTGTCTCCCTTCCTCTTCAATTCGGTTTTCAAGGAAAACCATGTAAACATGTGTTTTCTTGATGTTTTTCCTTAGGAATCATGCTTAACTTGACTTGAGGGCCAAGAAACATGAATTTCCAGAAACTCTAAGGTGATATATCTCTTCCTAATATGCTGAGTGAGATTTGGTCAGTTGAGAGTTTTTGGATTTAAAGTTGTTCTTGATGTGATTTAGGAGGAAAAAGTGCTTAAGGACCACCTGAAAGTTTAATCGAATTAGGAGCAGCAAAACCAGGTAGGGTTTGACAAATTTAATCTTGATTAATTGTGTTTGAGTTGTGTGATTATGATATGGTTTGGCTGTGCTTGAAATTGATTGTTTGTATGAGTAATTCTTGTTGAAATTTTGGTGAAAATTTGATGAAATTTGATGAAATTCAAGCTATGAATGTGTGTTCTTATGGCTGCTGGAAAAACGAACCCCAGGCCCTAAATTGAGGTTCAATTTGTGTTGAAATCATGTGGAAAAGATGGGGTTTTAGTGGCTGGGGATTTATTATGAATTTAGGTAAAAATCGGTTGCTGAAAAGATTGAAAAACGGGTAAAAACAGAGAAAGAATCTGAAGAATTTATGAAGAACACGAAGAACACTTTGAGTGTGGTGAAGAACAATGAAGAACACCTTTTTGATTCATAAAAGGCCAAGGAAGTAATTATTTTGGTGTTTGAGGGGTTATTTTGTAATTTCTAAAAGTTAGGGTGGTTAAAGTAGAAATATTAAAAGTTACGGGTGGTAAAAAGTGAATGTTAAAGGTTATAAGTAAAAGGTAAGTTAATTTTCGAAAATTTAATAATAAAATAATAAATAATAATAAAATATTAAATAATAATATTTAATTAAAAATAATATTTTAATAAAAATAATAAAATAATGCGAAAAAGGCAGTTTTCTGTAAAAGCTTTAGAAAGACAACTTTAAGTGCAGAATCTCATAATTACCTTCATAAAACACTTAGGGAGTGGTAAGAACATATTAGTGAGGCAAAGATAAATAAAAGATAAAAAGTTGAAGAAAAGATAAAAATCGAAGAAAAAGTCTGTAAAGTTTTAATGACAGAAAAACAGACAGACATTAGTGAACAAACTAGGGCAACATAGTTAGTCCTTGAGTTGCGACTAGGGTTAGGTATAATATGAAAAGTTAAACTGTTTCAGTATAGACTTAATGAACCTATACTTGGGACAAGCTAACTATTCATACCGAAATTTACATAAGCTTTAAATACATACGTTAAGCAGAGAAATCAGAACAGGGTAAAGAGACTAAGAGCAGAAGGCTTATTGAGAAGTTCCTTGTTGCTTGAGGCAACCCAAGAGAAAGTATATTATATATATATATATTTGTTGCCTAATGCAACCCAAGAGATATTATATATATATATATATATATATATATATATATATATTCGTTGCCTAATGCAACCCAAGAGATATTATATATATATATATTTGTTGCTTAATGCAACCCAAGAGATGTTTGTTTATTTATCTGTTGCCCTGAGGCAACCCAAGAGTAATTTTCCGTTCCCAAGAGTATATTTCCTGCGAGTAGAAAGCAGAGGCTGTATCAATAGAGCTGCTAATAATTATATGCGCATTTATTTGAACGGAGAATCGTATCCGGGAAATCGTGAACTCGTGACCGGATAAATGTCGGGAATGCAGGTGCTAACCGACACATGAGCTCATGGCCTGTACTACGACTAGACATGCATCATTCTTGTATGCGCATCATTCTCTGTTGTATTTCTTTCTGTGTGTGATCTATTTCTTTGTGTTTGTCTGCTTGTATGCTATTTCTATGTTTTATTTTCTTGTATTCTTTTGTTTGTGTTCTGCTTTCTATTGCCTCTACTTTCTCTTTCTATCTTTATCTTTTGGTTACTGCTTCGCTATATTCTATTATTCGTCTGCTAATCGACCCCAAATAAATGAATATAACTAATAACCCCGACCCTACTAAGAACTCCCCAGTTCTTACCCCTTCTCTCTCCCTTCCCCTTCAGATGGAAGTAAGAGTACCTTACCGTAGTTCGTTGATGATGGTTCTGCGAAGAGGATCCTGCTCTAGATAGTCTTCTGAGTCTAGGGTGAATATCGTTCTCTGATTATACATATATACTGTGAGACCAGCCAACGTCTGCACCCCGTTCGTATGCGCACTTTAACCTAAATCCTGTGTACGAGACTCCCGTTGTGTGGCTACTTGATGAGGTACCAGAGGGACGTCCTATGGCAATGTCTGATCGTGCAGAGAAATAGCAGATGATGTCCTACCTTTGGTGACGTTCACCTGACTTGAGTTTTGAAGACTTAGAACGTACTTTCCCTCGCTTTAGTAGTTTAGAGGGACTAGGCAAGTATAGAGTCTAGGCTAGCCTGGGTGCCAGCTTAGGGACTTCTTGAACAGGTCAGGACCTGGGATGTTGTATATATATATATGTATACAGATATTATTTAGCTATATCTAGGGGTGTTCTAACTAAAGGTCTATACTCTAACAAAGGCTGGATAAATGAATGTTTCTAGCTACTCGTGATGTATTTATGTGTGGTTGTTTATAATTGACTTATCTGTTATTACTTGTGAATTGATTATGTTTATTAATCCAAACGTTTTCAAAAAAAAAATATACCTCGCAAATTGATGAGCGGATAATTTGTATACTTTTTGGCATTGTTTTTAGTATGTTTTTAGTATGATCTAGTTAGTTTTTAGTATATTTTTATTAGTTTTTAATTAAAATTCACTTTTCTGGACTTTACTATGAGTTTGTGTGTTTTTCTGTGATTTCAGGTATTTTCTGGCTGAAATTGAGGGACCTGAGCAAAAATCTGATCCAGAGACTCAAAAGGACTGCAGATGCTGTTGGATTCTGACCTCCCTGCACTCGAAGTGGATTTTCTGGAGCTACAGAAGCCCAATTGGCACGCTCTCAACGGCGTTGGAAAGTAGACATCCTGGGCTTTCCAGCAATATATAATAGTCCATACTTTGCCCAAGATTTGATGGCCCAAACCGGCGTTCAAAGTCACCTCAAGAAATCCCAGCGTTAAACGCTGGAACTGGCACCTAAATGGGAGTTAAACGCCCAAACTGGCACCAAAGCTGGCGTTTAACTCCAAGAAGAGTCTCTACACGAAATTGCTTCATTGCTCAGCCCAAGCACACACCAAGTGGGCCCGGAAGAGGATTTTTATGTCATTTACTCATTTCTGTACACCCTAGGCTACTAGTTTCTTATAAGTAGGACCTTTTACTATTGTATAAAAAAAAAATCTTTTGATCACTTTTAGATCTCTAGATCATCTTTGGACATTTTAGTTCTTAGATCATTGGGAGGCTGGCCATTCGGCCATGCCTAGACCTTATGCTTATGTATTTTCAACGGTGGAGTTTCTACACACCATAGATTAAGGTGTGGAGCTCTGCTGTACCTCGAGTATTAATGCAATTACTATTGTTCTTCCATTCAATTCCGCTTGTTCTTGTTCCAAGATATCACTTGTTCTTCAACATGATGAAGGTGATGATTGACGCCCATCACCATTCTCACCCATGAACAAGGTGACTGACAACCATTCTTGTTCTACAAGCATCTGAGGCTTAGTGAATATCTCTTGGATTCCTGATTGCACGATGCATGGTTGATCGCCTGACAACCGAGTGCTCGCCTGACAAACGAGCCAACCATTCCGTGAGATCAGAGTCTTCGTGGTATAGGCAAGAACTGATGGCAGCATTCAAGAGAATCCGGAAGGTCTAACCTTGTCTGTGGTATTCTGAGTAGGATTCAATGACTGAATGACTGTGACGTGCTTCAAACCTGTAACCTACTGGGCGTTAGTGACAGACGCAAAAGAGTTATTCTATTCCGGTAGGGGAGGGAACCGAACCGGTGATTGGCCGTACTGTGACAGAGTATTGAGCATTAGCTTTCACTGCGAGGATGGGAGGTAGCTGCTGACAACAGTGAGACCCTATACGAGCTTGCCATGGGAAGGAGTAAGAAGGGTTGGATGAAGACAGTAGGAAAGCAGAGAGACGGAAGGGAAGGCATCTTCATACACTTGTCTGAAGCTCTTACACCAATGAATTACATAAGTATCACTATCTTTATCTTTTATGTTATTTTCGTTCATCACCATATATATCTGAGTTTGCCTGACTAAGATTTACAAGATGACCATAGCTTGCTTCAATACTAACAATCTCCGTGGGATCGACCCTTACTCACGTAAGGTTTATTACTTGGACGACCCAGTGCACTTGCTGGTTAGTTGTGCGAAGTTGTGTAATGCCATGGTATTGAGCGCACCAAGTTTTTGGAGCCATTACCAGGGATTATGAGAGTTGTGAAAAAGTATAGTTCACAATTTCGCGCACCAAGTTTTTGGCGCCGTTGCCGGGGATTGTTCTAGTTTTGAGCAAGCCTTTGGTAACATCAGTGCCAAGATCCGGCAACAACATCAAATTTTTGGTGTTATTGCCCGGGATTGTTCAGGCTGGACAACTGACGGTTCATCTTGTTGCTTAGATTAGGTATTTATTTTTTTTCGAAATTCTTGAAGATGAATTCTAGAGTTTCATGATGATTTGTTGAAATCTGGCTGGCTGAGAAGCCATGTCTAATCTGATTGGACCGAGGTTTCAACTTATCACCACAAGAGCTTGTTGATTTCGTATCAATCTTGCTTTTGGAGCAGTGATTTGCTAAGGCTTGGCTGACCTTTGGTCATGTCTAGTGTTTTGGACCGAAGCTTTCTTTGGAAGCTTGGCTGGCTGTGAAGCCATGTCTAATTCCTGGACCGGAGTCTTAGACTAGCATTGCGCTGATTCCTGGAATTCTCATTAAGAATTTTGATACCTTCTTTTTCCACTTAATTTTCGAAAAACACAAAAAAAATTAAAAAAATAAAAAAATCATAAAAACCAAAAATATTTGATGTTTCTTGCTTAAGTCTAGTGTCTCATCTTAAGTTTGGTGTCAATTACATGCATTCATTCATGTGTCTTAAGGATCCTCAAGTAATTCTTGATGATTTTCGTGTTCTAAACTTTGAATTCTATTGACTTGAGTATTTTGTGTGTCTCATATGCATTTTCAGTTCATTAGTGTCAGTAGTATACAAACTGCTAAGTTTGGTGTCTTGCATGCATTGTTATTTGATTCTTGTTGCATTTTAATTATTAAAAATCCAAAAATATTTTTAATTTGTGTCCTTTCAAGTCAATGATACAAGGGATTGAAGATTCAGAACACACTGCAGAGGAATTATACAGAAAAAGCTGAGCATTCAAAAATGCCCAGTGAAGAAGGCAGACTGGCGTTTAAACGCCAGCCAGGGCACCTGGTTGGGCGTTTAACGCCCAAAAAGGTAGCATTTTGGGCGTTAAACGCCAGAATGTATACCATTCTGGGCGTTTAACGCCAGGATGGTGCTAGGGGGAAGATTTTGTTTTCAAATCAATTTTTTTTCAAGTTTTTCAAAATCAAATCTTTTTCAAATCAAATCTTTTCACTCAAATGTTTTCAAAATTAATTTCTTTCCTTTCAAAGATACTTACTAACAATTAATGATTTGATTGAACATTTTTTGCCTTTTCTGTTAAGGAAGGTTTTATGTTTGAATCATATCTTTTCTTGTTAGGCAAGTCACTAATTTTCCAAATCAAATCTTTTAAAATAATTTTCAAAACATATCTTTTAAAATGGTTTTCAAATCATATCTTCTCAATCACATCTTTTTAAGACAATAACCTTTCAATCATGTTTTTTTTATCATATCTTTTTCAAATTAGTTTTCAATCAAATCTTTTTAGTTTCTAATTTCAAAATCTTTTTCAAAAATCACTTGATTTCTCTTCCACTTTCAATTTTCGAAAATTATCAATCAAATTTTCAAAATGTTTTCAAAATCTTTTAATTGAATTTTCGAAAATCCTCTTCCCTCCTTCTCACATCCTTCTATTTATGGAGTACCACTCCTTCTAAATGCACAATTCGAACCTTATCTAATTAAAGTTCGAATTCTTCTTCTCCTTCTTCTTTCTATTTCTCTTTTCCTCTGACATTTCAAGGAATCTCTATACTGTGACATAGAGGATTCCACATCTTCTTGTTCTCTTCTCTTTCATATGAGCAGGAGCAGAGACAAAGGCATTCTTGTTGAAGCTGACCCTGAACCTGAGAGAACCTTGAAGCGAAAGCTAAGAGAAGCCAAAGCACAACTCTCTTTAGAGGACCTGACCGAATTCTTCAAAGAAGAAGAACCCATGGCAGCCGAAAACAACAACAATGCCAACAATGCAAGGAAGGTGCTGGGTGACTTTACTGCACCTACTCCCGACTTCTATGGGAGAAGCATCTCTATCCCTGCCATTGGAGCAAACAACTTTGAGCTTAAGCCTCAATTAGTTTCTCTAATGCAACAGAATTGCAAGTTCCATGGACTTCCAATGGAAGATCCTCATCAGTTTTTAGCTGAATTCTTGCAAATCTGTGACACAGTCAAGACTAATGGGGTTAACCCTGAGGTCTATAGACTGATGCTATTCCCTTTTGCTGTAAGAGACAGAGCTAGAATATGGTTGGATTCTCAACCTAAAGAAAGCCTGGACTCTTGGGAAAAGCTAGTCAATGCCTTCTTGGCAAAGTTCTTTCCACCACAAAGATGGAGTAAGCTTAGAGTGGAAGTCCAAACCTTCAGACAGAAGGATGGAGAATCCCTCTATGAAGCTTGGGAAAGATACAAACAATTAATCAGAAGATGTCCTTCAGACATGCTTTCTGAATGGAGCATCATAGGTATTTTCTATGATGGTCTCTCTGAACTATCTAAGATGTCCTTGGATAGCTCTGCTGGAGGATCTCTTCATCTGAAGAAGACGCCTGCAGAAGCTCAAGAATTGATTGAAATGGTTGCAAATAACCAATTCATGTACACTTCTGAAGGAAATCCTGTGAACAATGGGACTAGTCAGAAGAAAGGAGTTCTTGAGATTGACACTCTGAATGCCATATTGGCTCAGAACAAGATATTGACTCAACAAGTCAATTTGATTTCTCAAAGTCTGTCTGGAATGCAAAATGCACCAAACAGTACTAAGGATGCTTCATCTGAGGAAGAAGCTTATGATCCTGAGAACCCTTCCATGGAAGAGGTGAATTACCTAGGAGAACCCTATGGAAATACCTACAATTCTTCATGGAGAAATCACCCAAATCTCTCATGGAAGAATCAAGAGAGACCTCAACAAGGTTTCAATAACAATAATGGTGGAAGGAACAGGTTTAGCAATGGCAAGCCTTTTCCATCATCTTCTCAGCAACAGACAGAGAGTTCTAAGCAGAATACTTCTGACTTAGCAACAATGGTCTCTGATCTAATAAAGACCACTCAAAGTTTCATGAATGAAACAAGGTCCTCCATCAGAAATTTGGAAGGACAAGTGGGTCAGCTGAGCAAGAAAGTTACTGAACTCCCTCCTAGTACTCTCCCAAGTAATACAGAAGAAAATCCAAAAGGAGAGTGCAAGGCCATCAACATGGCCGAATATGGAGAGGAAAGAGAGGAAGAAGACGCCACTAAGAAAGACCCCAGTGGGCGTGCACCACTCTCCTCTGAGTTCCTCAATGAGGAACAATGGGAATCTGAGGCTCAAAATGAGACCATAGAGATTCCATTGGACTTACTTCTGCCATTCATGAGCTCTGATGAGTATTCTTCCTCTGAAGAGGATGAGTATGTCACTGAAGAGCAAGTTGCTAAATACCTTGGAGCAATCATGAAACTAAATGACAAGTTATTTGGAAATGAGACTTGGGAGGATGAACCTCCCTTGCTCACCAAAGAACTGGATGACTTGTCTAGGCAGAAACTGCCTCAAAAGAGGCAGGATCCTGGGAAGTTTTCTATACCTTGTACCATAGGCACCATGACCTTCAAGAAGGCCTTGTGTGACTTAGGGTCAAGTGTGAACCTCATGCCCCTCTCTGTAATGGAGAAATTAGGGATCTTAGAGGTGCAAGCTGCAAGAATCTCATTAGAGATGGCAGACAACTCAAGAAAACAAGCCCATGGACGTGTAGAGGATGTTCTGGTTAAAGTTGAAGACCAGTACATTCCTACTGATTTCATAGTCCTAGAGACTAGGAAGTGCATGGATGAATCCATCATCCTTGGCAGACCCTTCCTAGCCACAGCAAAGGCTGTGATTGATGTTGACAGAGGAGAGTTAATCATTCAAGTGAATGAAAAATCCTTGGTGTTTAAGGCCCAAGGACATCCCTCTGTCATCATGGAGAGGAAGCATGAAGAGCTTCTCTCAAAACAGAGCCAAGCAGAGCCCCCACAGTCAAACTCTAAGTTTGGTGTTGGGAGGCCACAACCAAACTCTAAGTTTGGTATTGAACCCCCACATTCAAACTCTAAGTTTGGTGTTGGGAGGTTTCAACACGGTTCTGAGTGTTTCTGAGGCTCCATGAGAGTCCTCTGTCAAGCTAATGACATTAAAGAAGCGCTTGTTGGGAGGCAACCCAATGTTTTATAATTAATTATTTTCTTTTGTTATTTTATCTTTTTTGTAGGTTGATGATCATAAGAAGTCACAAAAACAATGAAAAAAGCAAAAACAGAATGAAAAACAGGAAGAAAAACAGCACACCCTGGAGGAGGAGAAGCTGGCGTTCAAACGCCAGTAATGCTAGCTGTTGGGCGTTTAACGCCCAGTCTGGCACCCTTCTGGGCGTTTAACGCCAGAAAGGGGCACCAGACTGGTGTTAAACGCCAGTAAAGGGCAAGAACCTGGCGTTAAACGCCAGGAATGGGCACCAGCCCGGCGTTTAACGCCAGAAATGGCTCAAAACGTGATTTTGAGCAACATTTGGTGCAGGGATGACTTTTCCTTGACACTACAGGATCTGTGGACCCCACAGGACCCTACCATCACTCTCTCTCTTCTTCCCCCATTCACCAATCACCTCAACACCTCTTCCCCAAAAAAACCCCTCACCTATCAAATCCCATCTTTCTCTTCACCACTCACATCCATCCTTCATAAAACCCCACCAACCTCACCCTTCAAATTCAAACCACTTTCCCTCCCAAACCCACCCATAATGGCCGAACCTTTACCCCCTCTCTCCTATAAATACCCTTCTTCAACTCTTCATTTTCACACAACCTAAACCCCCTTTCTTACCCTTCTTGGCCGAACACACTACCATCTCCCTTCTTCCTCATTTCTTCTTCTTCTACTCTCTTCTTTCTTCTTTTGCTCGAGGACGAGCAAACATTTTAAGTTTGGTGTGGTAAAAGCGTTGCTTTTTCGTTTTTTCATAACCATTTATGGCATCCAAGGCCGGAGAAACCTCTAAAAAGAGGAAAGGGAAGGCAAAAGCTTCCACCTCCGAGTCATGGGAGATGGATAGATTCCTCTCAAGGGTGCATCAAGACCACTTCTATGAAGTTGTGGCCTTGAAGAAGGTGATCCCCGAAGTCCCCTTTTCACTCAAAAAGGGTGAATATCCGGAGATCCGCCATGAGATCCGAAGAAGAGGTTGGGAAGTTCTTACCAACCCCATTCAACAAGTCGGAATCTTGATAGTTCAAGAGTTCTATGCCAATGCATGGATCACAAAGAACCATGACCAAAGTGTGAACCCGAATCCAAAGAATTATCTCACTATGGTTCGGGGGAAATACTTGGATTTTAGTCCGGAGAGTGTGAGGGTGGCGTTCAACTTGCCTATGATGCAAGGAGATGAGCATCCTTACACTAGAAGGGTCAACTATGATCAAAGGTTGGACCAAGTCCTCACAACCATATGTGAAGAGGGCGCACAATGGAAGCAAGATTCAAGAGGAAAGCCGGTCCAATTGAGAAGGCATGACCTCAAGCCCGTGGCTAGAGGATGGTTAGAGTTCATACAACGCTCAATCATCCCCACTAGCAACCGGTCCGAAGTTACCATAGACCGGGCCATCATGATCCATAGTATCATGATTGGAGAAGAAATAGAGGTTCATGAGGTTATAGCCCAAGAACTCTATAAGGTGGCGGACAAGACCTCCACCTTGGCAAGGTTAGCCTTTCCTCATCTCATTTGCCACCTCTGTTATTCAGTTGGAGTTGACATAGAGGGAGACATTTCCATTGATGAGGACAAGCCCATCACCAAGAAAAGGATGGAGTACACAAGAGATCTCACTCATCATGAGATCCCTGAGATTCCTCAAGGGATGAATTTTCCTCCACAAAACTATTGGGAGCAACTAAACACCTCCCTAGGAGAACTAAGTTCCAACATGGGACAACTAAGGGTGGAGCATCAAGAACACTCCATCATCCTTCATGAAATTAGAGAAGATCAAAGAATCATGAGGGAGGAGCAACAAAGACAAGGAAGAGACATTGAGGAGCTCAAGCACTCCATAGGATCTTCAAGAGCAAGAAAGAGCCGCCATCACTAAGGTGGACCCGTTCTTTGATTTCCTTGTTATTGTCCTTCTGTTTTTCGAAAATTATGCTTATGGTTATCCATGTTTGTGTCTTGTGATCATTAGTGTCTTAGTGTCTATGCCTTAAAGTTATGAATGTCCTATGAATCCATCACCTCTCTTAATAAAAACGTGCTTAATTGAAAAAGAAAGAATTGCATGAATTTTGAATTTTATAATAGTTTAATTATTTTGATGTGGTGGCAATATTTTTGTTCTCTGAATGTATGCTTAAACAGTGCATATGTCTTTTGAATTTGTGGTTCATGAATGTTGGCTCTTGAAAGAATGATGAAAAAGGAGACATGTTACTGAGGATCTGAAAAATCAATAAAATGATTCTTGAAGCAAGAAAAAGCATTTCAAAAAAAAAAAACGAAAAAAAAAACCGAAAAAAAGAAAGAGAAAAAGAAAGAAAAAGAAAGAATAAAGTTGTGATCCAAGGCAAATAAGAGTGTGCTTAAGAACCCTGGACACCTCTAATTGGGGACTTTAGCAAAGCTGAGTCACAATCTGAAAAGGTTCACCCAATTATGTGTCTGTGGCATGTATGTATCTGGTGGTAATACTGGAAGACAGAGTGCTTTGGGCCACAGCCAAGACTCAATAAATAGCTATGTTCAAGAATCATCATACTTTACTAGGAGAATCATTAATACTATCTGGATTCTGAGTTCCTAAAGAAGCCAATCATTCTGAATTACAAGGGATAGAGTGAGATGCCAAAACTGTTCAGAGGCAAAAAGTTAAAAGTCCCGCTCATCTAATTAATACTGATCTTCACAGATGTTTTTGGAATTCATTGCATATTCTCTTCTTTTTATCTTATTTGATTTTCAGTTGCTTGAGGACAAGCAACAATTTAAGTTTGGTGTTGTGATGAGCGGATAATTTGTATACTTTTTGGCATTGTTTTTAGTATGTTTTTAGTATGATCTAGTTAGTTTTTAGTATATTTTTATTAGTTTTTAATTAAAATTCACTTTTCTGGACTTTACTATGAGTTTGTGTGTTTTTCTGTGATTTCAGGTATTTTCTGGCTGAAATTGAGGGACCTGAGCAAAAATCTGATCCAGAGACTCAAAAGGACTGCAGATGCTGTTGGATTCTGACCTCCCTGCACTCGAAGTGGATTTTCTGGAGCTACAGAAGCCCAATTGGCACGCTCTCAACGGCGTTGGAAAGTAGACATCCTGGGCTTTCCAGCAATATATAATAGTCCATACTTTGCCCAAGATTTGATGGCCCAAACCGGCGTTCAAAGTCACCTCAAGAAATCCCAGCGTTAAACGCTGGAACTGGCACCTAAATGGGAGTTAAACGCCCAAACTGGCACCAAAGCTGGCGTTTAACTCCAAGAAGAGTCTCTACACGAAATTGCTTCATTGCTCAGCCCAAGCACACACCAAGTGGGCCCGGAAGAGGATTTTTATGTCATTTACTCATTTCTGTACACCCTAGGCTACTAGTTTCTTATAAGTAGGACCTTTTACTATTGTATAAAAAAAATCTTTTGATCACTTTTAGATCTCTAGATCATCTTTGGACATTTTAGTTCTTAGATCATTGGGAGGCTGGCCATTCGGCCATGCCTAGACCTTATGCTTATGTATTTTCAACGGTGGAGTTTCTACACACCATAGATTAAGGTGTGGAGCTCTGCTGTACCTCGAGTATTAATGCAATTACTATTGTTCTTCCATTCAATTCCGCTTGTTCTTGTTCCAAGATATCACTTGTTCTTCAACATGATGAAGGTGATGATTGACGCCCATCACCATTCTCACCCATGAACAAGGTGACTGACAACCATTCTTGTTCTACAAGCATCTGAGGCTTAGTGAATATCTCTTGGATTCCTGATTGCACGATGCATGGTTGATCGCCTGACAACCGAGTGCTCGCCTGACAAACGAGCCAACCATTCCGTGAGATCAGAGTCTTCGTGGTATAGGCAAGAACTGATGGCAGCATTCAAGAGAATCCGGAAGGTCTAACCTTGTCTGTGGTATTCTGAGTAGGATTCAATGACTGAATGACTGTGACGTGCTTCAAACCTGTAACCTACTGGGCGTTAGTGACAGACGCAAAAGAGTTATTCTATTCCGGTAGGGGAGGGAACCGAACCGGTGATTGGCCGTACTGTGACAGAGTATTGAGCATTAGCTTTCACTGCGAGGATGGGAGGTAGCTGCTGACAACAGTGAGACCCTATACGAGCTTGCCATGGGAAGGAGTAAGAAGGGTTGGATGAAGACAGTAGGAAAGCAGAGAGACGGAAGGGAAGGCATCTTCATACACTTGTCTGAAGCTCTTACACCAATGAATTACATAAGTATCACTATCTTTATCTTTTATGTTATTTTCGTTCATCACCATATATATCTGAGTTTGCCTGACTAAGATTTACAAGATGACCATAGCTTGCTTCAATACTAACAATCTCCGTGGGATCGACCCTTACTCACGTAAGGTTTATTACTTGGACGACCCAGTGCACTTGCTGGTTAGTTGTGCGAAGTTGTGTAATGCCATGGTATTGAGCGCACCAAGTTTTTGGAGCCATTACCAGGGATTATGAGAGTTGTGAAAAAGTATAGTTCACAATTTCGCGCACCACAAATTAACCACACTTTTAACAACGAATCAGGCTCATATGATAAATAATAGATAATAATTAGGAAGACAAATTGGTAGCGCTCAGTTTCCGGTATGATCTAGACATATTGAAAATTGGGTCGTTACAGCAAGCTAGTACATATATACATACATATACAAACTAAAACCCAAAATACACCAGGGACTACTCTGCTTCAAGGAATCTAGACACCTAGCGTTGAGCCTATCGACCTGCATCTGAAAATAACAACACAGTATGGGGTGATAACCGAAGGTTCTTAGCATGGTAAAGGTGCCACGCGTACAATAAATAAGGTTCTGGGAATGCCAGAGGCAATCCTAGAACTCCGTCATACAATTATAAGACTTAATCTCTAAGCAGAAGCCATAACAAGGGGTAGGTAATCTAAGTGCCCTAAACTTACTCACTTTTAAACCTAACATAAATACCAAACTGTTCTACCCTTCCTCCGATCCTCCATCATCCATGAATCAGCAGAGACAAACAAACAAATAGTTTCACGCACAAGTAGGAAACAGATAGTGCAAATAGCAAATATAGCAGTTAGCATGGTATAAATTCAGCTAGGCAATCCCAAATAACGCATAGCAGATAAAACAAACAAATGCACATGATGCATGCCTATCTTATGGCTGATGAGGCTCATCTGTTGGTTATCCAGCCAACTCGACAAGTTTGAAAACCTTAGACTGTCCCCCGTCGCGCATCCCCATGACTCTATGCATAGATTTAACATTCATTCATCATTTAATCACTCAATGGGGATATCCATACCCGGAAATTTATACGTGCCTGGTCACCCTTACGACGTAGGGTCAACTGAGTATCGAGATTCAACCTAGAACACGCGGTGGCAAGCCACGGTTTAGTTAGCCAGAAAAACTCGTATCTCAGATAACATCATTCATAAGCCATTTCATGTTCATAATCATTAGTTAATCATTCATCAAAGCCATCGCATCATAACTTCATTTCACATTTACATCTCTTCTTTATATCTCATCATATTTACCTCTCTCTTCATCCCCAAGTTACCTTATTTTCCTAGCTTCAACTAGCTACTGGATTTAGTACTATACCTTAAGTCTAGAAGGAAGAAAAAAAGGAGGTTTAGAAGTGAAAATCTGGTTTAAAACACCAAAAATCCAGTTTTGCAGCAAGTAGGGGCCACGCGTGCGCGTGAGTCATGCGTACGCATAGGTGAGAACAGCATGTCACGCGTACGCGTAGGTCATGCATGTTAGCTCATCACGCGCACGCATAGGCCACTCACGCATGCGCAGTTTAAAATGCCACGCCACGCGTACGCGTGGATGTGCATTCTTCTAAAAAATAACATATTAGCTAGAAAGCTGCAAAACCAGAATTTTAGCCACCTGCATAAACATTTTTCACACCAAATTTTCGCCGTCCATAACTTTCTCTACAAAATTTCGTTTTTCACAAAGTGTATATCGTTAAAAAGCTTGCAGAACCATCTTTCATTTAAAACAAACCGCATTTCCATCCAAAATTTGAGGAGTAAGTTATGGATTACCAAAGTTCATCAAAAAACCACTTTTTACCAAAACATGCCAAACCCCAATTTTCACCAAATTCACACATCAACAATCACAAAACCTACTCATATACAACATATCAAGTCCCTTTTTATTATCACCAACCACTAGCTGCAACTTTAGAAATTCATTAACTTCTTTAATTCATTAATAACAACTCAAAAATCATCATTAACTAATCAACCATAAAATCTCATCAACATACAATAAATCATCATTAACCAATCAACAAGCCATAACCACAAAATCTCATCAACATACACCAACAACATCATCAACTCACCATTATTAATTACAAAACACATAATCATTAGAGTAAAGTATTGTTTTGTCCCTAACGTTTGGGGTAAGTCCCAAAATTGTCCCTAACATTTCAATCGTCCTATTTAAGTCCCTAACGTTTTAAAATTGACTCAATGTTGTTCTGCCGTTAGGGATCCGTTAACAGATTTGACGGCGAGACAAAATTGAGACGATTTTGAAACATTAGGAACTTAAATAGGACGAAAACATTAAGGACAAAAACGATACATAAAAATAAATTTTAATTTAATTTTATCTTTCAATAATATTAATTTTTTACTGTACATAGTATTCAATTATTTTTTAATTATATCTAAATAAATTACACTTAATCACATTATTTTTATTTTAAATAAATTTATTTTTTTATAATTTTAAAAAATTTTGATACATTAGAGAGAAAATGTATAATTTATATTTTATTGTATATATATATATATATATATATATATATATATATATATATATATTTTCTACAAGTTTATATACTAGTCATTCCACAAATATTTCATGATAACTAAAAATCTTTAAGAGTAAAATTATAAAAAAAATTAATTTATTTAAAATGAAAGTAATATGATTAAGTGTAATTTACTTAGATGTGATTAAAAAATAATTGAATACTATGTATAGTAAAAAATTGATTTTATTAAAGGATAAAATTAAAATTTATTTCTATGTATCTTTTTTGTCCCCAACGTTTTTTTCCTATTTAAATCCCTAACATTTTAAAATCATCTCAATTTTGTCCCGCCATCAATTCTGTTAACGGATCCCTAATGGCAGGACAACATTGAGTTAGTTTTAAAACGTTAGGACTTAAATAGGACGATTGAAACGTTAGGGACAACTTTGAAACTTACCCCAAACATTGGGGACAAAAACGATACTTTACTCTATTCATTAACACCAATAACTCATTCTCATTAATTCCAACATAAGCCCAGTCATCAATTTACCCATCAACTTCCCAAAATTAATCATTCAATGCATTTAACCATTTCAACTTATCCTATAGTTCTCTAGTCTAAGTTTTCACACAACCTTATATATTAAACGCGCGAAACCTAAATCATACCTTGGCCAATCACTATATTTAGTCCAAGGCAGCCACACGAATCACAACCACAGCCCCTCAAGCTTTGAGAAACCAACTAAAATCTTAGCTCCAATCACCACCAAGCTTCCAAATTTTATCCGGTCTAATTTTGAGCCAAATTTTTTAAAATTGGTAGCTCTATCCTATTTTGATATTAGTTTTGCATTTTTAATTTTCCTAATTAAAATTCAATTTATTGACTAACTATTTACCGATTTTAGCGGGGTTTACATCCTACCCACCTAATTAGGATTTTTGTCCTCAAAATTCAGAGTGAGTTACCTGAAAAGAGGTGTGGGTAGTCCTTCCGCATATCTGACTCAAGCTCTCAGGTATTCTCTTCAATTCCAGCCCGAATCCAAGCTACTTTCACCAAAGAAACTTCTTTTCCGCGTAAACGCTTGATGCTGGTATTATCAATCCTGACTGGAGTCACCAGAAACGTTAGATCTTCTCTCACTTGAATCAATTCTGGTTCTAAAACATGACTAGGATCAAAGGTGTATTTACAAAGCTGCGATACGTGAAACACGTCATGCAGGTTCAAAAGGTGTGGTGGTAAAGCGATCCTATACGCCACTGGTCCAATTCTCTTCAGGATTTCAAACGGCCCAATGTAACGGGGATTTAGCTTTTTAGTCTTGATGAATCTCCCAATTCTGGTGATTGGAGTAACCTTCAAGAAGACATGTTCTCCTTCCTCAAACTCTAAAGGCTTCCACCTCTGGTCAGCATAACTTTTCTGACGACTCTGAGCCACAAGCATTCGACTACGGATTTTCTTTACTTGCTCAGTGGTTTCACTTATCTTTTCAGATCCTATCAGGCTCTTTTCTCTTACTTCATACCAACATAATGGAGATTGGAATTTCCTTTCCGTACAAAGCTTCATATGGAGCCATTCGAATGCTCGTATGATAGTTGTTGTTGTAAGCAAACTCCACCAGAGGCATATATCAATCCTAGCTTGACGGCTAGTCTAAAACACAATCTCTTAGCATATCTTCCAAGGTCTAAATTGTTCTTTCTGATTAGCCATCTGTCTGAGGATGATATGCAATACTTAAGCTTAATTGAGTGCCAAAAGCTCCCTGAAAAGCTCACCAGAACCGTGAGGTGAAGCGAGGATCTCTGTCGGACACAATGGTAGAAGGTACGCCATGTAACCTCATAATCTCCTTGATGTATAGACGTGCTAACTCTTCCATGGTGCAGCTTATCCGAATAGGAAGGAAGTGGGCTGACTTGGTCAGTCGATCCACAACTACCCAAATGGCATTACAACCCGTCCGAGTCCTCGGCAAACCCAACACAAAATCCATAGCAATGCTTTCCCGTTTCCACTATGGAATCTTCAAAGGTTGAAGGGTTCCTGATGGTCTCTGGTGTTCTGATGAGCGGATAATTTATACGCTTTTTGGCACTATTTTTAGTATGTTTTTAGTACATTTTAGTTAGTTTTTAGCATGTTTTTATTAGTTTTTATTTAAAATTCACTTTTCTGGGCTTTACTATGAGTTTGTGTATTTTTCTATGATTTTAGGTAATTTTTGGCTGAAATTGAGGGACCTGAGCAAAAATCTGATTCAGATGCTGAAAAAGGACTGCAGATGCTGTTGGATTCTGACCTTCCTGCACTCGAAGTAAATTTTCTGGAGCTACAGATATCCAATTGACGCGCTCTCAATTGCGTTGGAAAGTAGACATCCTAGGCTTTCCAGCAATGTATAATAGTCCATACTTTGCTCGAGATTTGATGGCTCAAATAGGCATTGCAAATCAGCTTTAGAATTCCCGGCGTTTAACGCCGGAACTGGCATAAAAATTGGAGTTAAACGCCCAAACTGGCACAAAACCTGGCGTTTAACTCCAGGAAAAGTCTCTACACATGAAAGCTTCAATGCTCAGCCCAAGCACACACCAAGTGGACCCCGGAAGTGGATTTTTACGTCATTTACTCATTTCTGTATATCCTAGGTTACCAGTTCACTATTAATAGGACCTTTTGACATTGTATCTGGACCTCATGACACATTACACGTTTCATACTGTATCTTCTATGGCATGAGTCTCTAAACCCATGGTTGGGGGTGAGGAGCTCTGCTGTGTCTTGATGGATTAATGCAATTACTACTGTTTTTCATTCAATCACGCTTGCTTCCATTCTAAGATATCACTTGTTCCTCAACTTGATGAATGTGATGATCCGTGACACTCATCATCATTCTCACCTATGAACGTGTGCCTGACAACCACCTCCGTTCTACCTTAGATTGAGTGGATATCTCTTGAATCCCTTAAACGGAATCTTCGTGGTATAAGCTAGAATTGATGGCGGCATTTAAGAGAATCCGGAAGGTCTAAACCTTGTCTGTGGTATTCTGAGTAGGATTCAAGGATTGAATGACTGTGATGAGCTTCAAACTTGCGATTGTGGGGTGTTAGTGACAGACGCAAAAGAATTACTGGATTCTATTCCGACATGATCGAGAACCGACAGCTGATTAGCCGTGCTATGACAGAGCGCGTTGAACATTTTCACTGAGAGGATGGGAGGTAGCCATTGACAATGGTGAAACCCTACATATAGCTTGCCATGGAAGGAGCCTTGCATGTATGAAGAAGAAGACAGTAGAAAAGCAGAGATTCAGAAGATAGAGCATCTCCAAAACCTCAACCTGTTCTCCATTACTGCAAAACAAGTATTTATTTCATGTTCTTCTACTTTTCACAAATTACCCTGAGAATTACTGATCTCCTGACTAAGAGTTACAAGATAACCATAGCTTGCTTCAAGCCGACAATCTCCGTGGGATCGATCCTTACTCACGTAAGGTATTACTTGGACGACCCAGTGCACTTGCTGGTTAGTTATGCGGGATTGCAAAAGTGTGATTGCAATTTCGTGCACCAAGTTTTTGGCGCTGTTGCCGGGGATTGTTCGAATTTGGACAACTGACGGTCTATCTTGTTGCTTAGATTAGGAATATTTTATTTTTGTTGGTTTAGAGTCTTTTATTTGAGTTTAGTTTCATATTTTAAGTTTGGTGTCAATTGCATGCTTTTGTCTTCTTTTAATTTTTCGAATTTGCATGTTCTTAGTCCTTTCTTGATCTTTAAAAATCCTAAGTTTGGTGTCTTCCTTGTGTTTTCCTTTAGGTTTTCAAAAAATTGTGTTTGATTTTCTAAAACAATTTTAAGTTTGGTGTCATTTTGTTGTTTTTCTCTTTCCTCTTTTCAAAAATCAAATCTTTTTCAAAATAATTTTCAATTGTATCTTCTCAATTGCTAATTCCAAAATATTTTTAAGTAATTAATTGATTTAGTTTTCAATTTGCTTTGATTTTATTCTCTTTTGGTTTTTGAATTTTTATTTTATTTTTCATTCATTTTAGTTTATTATTTTCGGTTACTTTTAAAAAAAATAATAAAAATAAAATAATATCCGCATCATCTCCCTTTCTCCATCATGGACCTAAGTCGAATTGAGCAATCCAGAAGGACTCTGGGGTCATATGCTAATCCCATTACAGCTGCATATGGGAGTAGCATCTGTATACCTCCCATTAAAGCAAGCAGCTTTGAGCTAAATCCTCAACTCATTATCATGGTGCAGCAAAATTGCCAGTATTCCGGTCTTCCACAAGAAGAACCTACTGAGTTTCTGGCACAATTCTTACAAATTGCTGACATAGTACGTGATAAAGAGGTGGATCAGAATATCTACAGACTATTACTATTTCCATTTGCTGTAAAAGATCAAGCTAAGAGGTGGTTGAATAACCAACCTACAGCAAGCATAAAAACATGGAGACAGTTATCAAACAAATTCCTGAATCAATTCTACCCTCCAAAAAGGATGACACAGCTAAGGCTGGACATCCAAGGCTTTAAACAAGAGGATAATGAATCCCTTTATAATGCCCGGGAGAGGTACAGAGGTATGCTAAGAAAATGCCCCTCTGAAATGTTTTCAGAGTGGGTACAGTTAGACATATTCTACTATGGGCTTATAGAAAAAGCTCAGATATCTCTAGACCACTCAACTGGTAGATCTATACATATGAAGAAGACAATTGAAGAGGCTTAGGAGCTCATAGATACTGTTGCTAGAAATTAACATCTATACTCAAGCAGTGAGTCCTCTACAAAAAAAGAAGCTATGGCAGTAACTACTGATCCCAATCCTCAGAAACAGATTGTTGAGCTTAATCAGCAATTACTCATGATGACAAAACAGTTAGCAGACTTTAAAGAGATGCTAAAAGAAACTAAAATTGCTAACAAGAATATAGAATCACAGTTGAATCAGACAAAACAGCAGTTATTTAAACAGATAACAGAAGAATGCCAAGCAATTCAACTAAGGAGTGGGAAGACATTAAATAACACTGCTCAAAGTGACAAAAAGCCAAGAAAGGAACAATTGACAGAGGATAACCAAACCACTGCCCAAAATCCCTCTGAGGATAGTAAGAGCCCAGAGAGGAATACTCCTGGCGTTCAAACGCCAGAAAAGGGGGAAAAGTTGGCGTTAAATGCCCATTCCTTGCCTAGTTCTGGCATTCAAACGCCAGAAAAGGGTGGAAAGCTGGCGTTAAACGCCCATCCTGCACCAATTCCTGGCGTTCAAATGTCAATGAGGGATCAGACACCTGAGAGTGCTGATAGTAACCCCTCTAAGAAGGCTTCTCCAACCACCTCTGTAGGGAATAAACCTGCAGCAACCAAGGTTGAAGAATATAAAGCCAAGATGCCTTATCCTCAGAAACTCTGCCAAGCAAAACAGGATAAGCAATTTGCCCGCTTTGCAGACTTTCTCAGGACTCTTAAAATAAAGATTCCGTTTGCAGAGGCACTTGAGCAAATACCTTCTTATGCTAAGTTCATGAAAGAGATCTTAAGTCATAAGAAGGATTGGAGAGAAACTGAAAAGGTGTTTCTCACTGAAGAATGCAGTGCAATCATTCTGAAAAGCTTACCAGAGAAGCTTCAAGATCCAGGAAGCTTTATGATACCATGCACATTAGAAGGTGCTTGTACCAAGACAGCCCTATGTGACCTTGGAGCAAGTATCAACCTAATACCTGCATCCACTATCAGAAAGTTTGGGTTGGCTGAAGAAGTCAAACCAACCCAGATATGTCTCCAACTTGCTGATGGCTCCATTAAATATCCATCAGGCATAATTGAGGACATGATTGTCAAGGTGGGGCCATTTTCCTTTCCAACTGACTTTGTAGTGCTGGAAATGGAGGAGCACAAGAGTGCAACTCTCATCCTAGGAAGACCCTTCCTGGCAACTGGACGAACTCTCATTGATGTACAAAAAGGGGAAGTGACCCTGAGAGTCAATGAGGATGAGTTCAAGTTGAATGCTGTCAAAGCTATGCAGCATCCAGACACATCAAATGACTGCATGAGCGCTGATATTATTGACTCTTTAGTGGAAGAGATCAATATAACTAAGAGTCTCGAATCAGAGCTAGAGGATATCTTTAAAGATGTTCAGCCTGACCTGGAGGAACCAGAAGAAATAAAAGAATCTGAAAATTTCTCAGGAAGAGGATAAGCCTCCTAAACCCGAGCTCAAGCCACTACCATTATCCCTGAAGTATGCATTTCTGGGAGAAGGTGACACTTTTTCAGTGATTATAAGCTCTGCTTTAAATTCACAGGAAGAAGAAGCACTAATTCAAGTGCTAAAGACACATAAGACAGCTCTTGGGTGATCCATAAGTGATCTTAAGGGCATTAGCCCAACAAGATGCATGCACAAGATCCTATTGGAAGATAATGCCAAGCTAGTGGTTCAACCACAGAGGCGGCTAAATCCAGCCATGAAGGAGGTGGTGCAGAAAGAGGTCACTAAGTTACTAGAGGCTGGGATTATTTATCCTATTTCTGATAGCCCCTGGGTGAGCCCTGTCCAAGTTGTCCCCAAGAAGAGAGGCATGACAGTGGTTTATAATGAAAAGAATGAACTGGTTCCTACAAGAACAGTTACAGGGTGGCTTATGTGTATTGACTACAGAAGGCTCAATACAGCCACCAGGAAGGATCATTTTCCTTTACCATTCATAGACCAGATGCTAGAAAGACTAGCGGGTCACAATTATTACTACTTTTTGGATGGCTATTCAGGCTATAATCAAATTACAGTGGACCCTCAAGATCAAGAGAAAACAGCATTCACCTGTCCTTCTGGTGTGTTTGCTTACAGAAGAATGCCTTTTGGTCTATGCAATGCACCTGCAACTTTTCAGAGGTGCATGCTCTCCATCTTCTCTGATATGGTAGAGAAGTTCCTGGAAGTCTTCATGGATGACTTCTCAGTATTTGGAGACTCATTCAGCTTCTGTCTTGATCATCTAGCACTTGTCCTGAAAAGATGTCAAGAGACTAACCTGATTTTAAATTGGGAGAAATGTCACTTTATGGTGACTGAAGGAATTTTCCTTGGGCACAAAATTTCAAGTAAGGGAATAGAGGTGGATCAAGCAAAGGTAGAGGTAATTGAAAAATTACCACCACCTGCCAATGTTAAGGCAATCAGAAGCTTTCTGGGGCATGTAGGATTCTATAGAAGGTTTATAAAGGATTTTTCAAAAATTGCAAAACCTCTAAGCAACCTGCTAGCTGCTGACACACCATTTGTGTTTGACACACATTGTCTGCAGGCGTTTGAGACCCTGAAAGCCAAGCTGGTCACAGCACCAGTCATCTCTGCACCAGACTGGACATTGCCATTCGAACTAATGTGTGATGCCAGTGACCATGCCATTGGTGCAGTGTTGGGACAGAGTCATAACAAGCTTCTGCACGTCATTTATTATGCTAGCCGTGTTCTAAATGACGCACAGAAGAATTACACAACCACAAAAAAGAGTTACTTGCAGTGGTCTATGCCATTGACAAGTTTAGATCCTATTTAGTAGGGTCAAAAGTGATTGTGTACACTGACCATGCTGCTCTTAAATACTAACTCACAAAGCAGGGTTCAAAACCTAGGCTCATAAGGTGGGTGCTGCTTCTGCAAGAGTTTGATATAGAAATAAGAGACAGAAAAGGGATAGAGAACCAAGTAGCTGATCATCTGTCCCGAATAGAACCAATAGCTGGGGCGTCCCTCCCTTCTACTGAGATCTCTAAGACCTTTCCAGATGAGCAACTCTTTGCCATTCAGGAAGCTCCATGGTTTGCAGACATTGCAAATTATAAAGCTATGAGGTTCATACCCCAGGAGTACAGCAGGGTGCAAAGAAAGAAATTAATTTCAGATGCCAAGTACTACCTATGGGATGAGCCATATCTCTTTAAGAGATGTACAGACGGAATGATCCGCAGATGTGTACCTAGAGAGGAAGCACAAAGGATCCTGTGGCATTGCCATGGATCACAGTATGGGGGACATTTCGGAGGTGAGCGAACAGCCGCTAAGGTCCTCCAATGTGGCTTCTACTGGCCTACTCTCTATAGAGATGCCCGAGAGTTTGTGCGTAACTGTGACAGTTGCCAAAGAGCTGGTAACTTACCTCATGGGTACGCCATGCCTCAACAAGGGATCTTAGAGATTGAATTGTTTGATGTATGTGGTATTGACTTCATGGGTCCTTTCCCACCATCATACTCAAACACTTACATTCTGGTGGCAGTAGACTATGTATCTAAATGGGTAGAAGCAATTGCCACACCCACTAATGATACTAAGACCGTGCTGAAATTCCTCCAGAAACACATCTTCAGCAGGTTTGGTGTTCCCAGAGTACTAATCAGTGACGGGGGCACTCATTTCTGCAATAAACAGCTGTACTCTGCTATGGTCCGATATAAAATTAGCCACAAAGTAGCAACTCCGTATCATCCATAGACAAATGGGCAAGCTGAAGTCTCTAATAGAGAGCTAAAAAGAATCCTAGAACAGACTGTAATTGCCCGTAGAAAAGATTGGGCAAAGAGCTTGGATGATGCTCTGTGGGCATACAGAACAGCATTCAAGACTCCTATAGGAACCTCTCTATACCAACTTGTGTATGGCAAGGCCTGTCATCTGCCCGTGGAATTGGAACATAAAGCCTACTGGGCAACCAGATTCCTAAACCTGGATGCTAAATTAGCTGGTGAAAAAAGATTACTCCAGCTAAATGAGCTAGATGAATTTAGACTCAGTGCCTTTGAAAATGCAAAAATTTATAAGGAAAAGGCAAAGAAGTGGCATGACAAGAAGTTGTTATCCAGAGTCTTTGAGCCAGGACAAAAAGTTATGCTCTTCAACTCTAGGCTCAGACTCTTCCTAGGAAAACTTAAATCCCAGTGGAGGGGTCCGTATGTGATTACAGGAGTGTCACCATATGGATATGTTGAGCTTCAGGATATTGATTATGATAAAAGGTTCATTGTTAATGGACAGAGAATCAAACATTATCTTGAAAGCAATTTTGAGCAAGAATGTTCAAAACTGAGGCTTGAATGAATCTCAGTAAAGGTCCAGCTAAAGACAATAAAGAAGCGCTTGCTGGGAGGCAACCCAGTCATTAGTAGGTTATCTATTTTATTTAATAAAAGTTTGATACATATTCTCAAAGGTTGATCATCAAAATTGAAGGAATTCACAGAGTTACAGAAGGATTCAGTGCAAAAAGCAGAGAAAAGGAGCTTGCTGGTGAAAAAATGCCAGTAAAGAGAACTCTGGGCGTTAAACGCCAGAATGGATACCATTCTGGGCGTTTAACGCCAGTAAAGGTAACATTTTGGGCGTTAAACGCTAGAATGGGTACCATTTTGGGCGTTCAATGCCAGAATTGCAGCATCCTGGGCATTTAGCAAAATGCTCAGTGATAAAGGGGTTTCTGGCATTTAACGCCAGCCAGGGTACCTGGCTGGGCGTTAAACGCCCATAATGGCCACCAATTGGGTGTTAAATGCCAGAATGGATACCATTCTGGGCATTTAACGCCAGAAAGGTAGGGGGACAGAGATTTTGTTTTCCACTTCAATTTTTTTCAAACTTTCTTGTTTTGATCCATAATTTTCTGCATGAACACATTACAAACTTTCATCATTCACCTTCAAATTTAAAAAAAAATTAAAATCATTCTTCAAATATCTTTCAAATCCTTTCCAAATCTTCTTCAAAAACTCAAATATCTTCTCAAATTCTTTCCATATCTTTTCAAATCTCCTTCAAAATTTTTGAAATCTCTTCCCCTCCCTTATAAATACACGTTCGGCCATCCCCCTTTCCCCACCATTCGAATTTGCTCTCCTCCTCTCTCTCCTCTTTCCTTTCTTTTGCTTGAGGACAAGCAAACCTCTAAGTTTGGTGTGTTTTTCCGTGATCACTAAGCTAAGGCTCATCAAGATCATGGCTCCCAAAGGACAACAAACCAATTTAAGAGGCAAGAAAGAGAATGGTCCAAAGGATCTTTGGAGTCAAGAGAGGTTCTTAACCAAAGAACATGCAGACCATTACCACAAAATAATGGGTCTAAGGTCAGTGATCCCAGAAGTTAAATTTGATCTGAAAGAAGATGAATATCCGGAGATCCAAGAGCAAATTCAAAACAGAGGATGGGAAGTTCTAACCAACCCTGAGACAAAGGTTGGAAGAAACATGGTTCAGGAATTCTACTCAAATCTGTGGCTGACAGATAAGCAGAGAATGACTGGAACTGCTTTTCATACCTACAGAACCATGGTCAGAGGGAGAATTATTTACTTCCATCTGGACAAAATAAGAGAGGTCTTCAAATTGCCTCAACTACAAGATGATCCTAAATCCTTTAATAGGAGAATGGTGAGAGTAGATAAGGGGTTGGATCAAGTTCTAGAGGACATATGCCTCCCTGGAACCAAGTGGATGACCAATTCAAAAGGTGTCCCAAACCAACTCAAGAGGGGAGATCTCAAACCAGTTGCAAGAGGTTGGTTAGACTTCATTGGGCATTCTATTTTGCCCACTAGTAACCGTTCTGAGGTTACTATCAAGAGAGAAGTGATGATTCATTGCATTATACTGGGAAAAGAAGTGGAGATTCATCATCTGATTGCTTGTGAGATTTACACAATTGCAAACAAGAACTCCGCTGAAGCCAAACTTGCTTACCCAAGCTTAATCTCTTTGCTATGTAAAGATGCTAGGGTGAGGATGGGAGTAGATGAATTCATCCCAATTGAACACCTAATCACCAAGAAGTCAATGGAAGGACAAATGCAAGATAACTCTATCAAAAGGAGAGCGCAGGACTTCCTCCCTGAACTTCCTGAAATTGACTACTGGACCCGCCTAGAAGCATCTGTTGCCAAGCTGCAAGAAGCTATGGAACAAATTAAGAAAGAACAGCAGAATCAAAACTGCATGCTCTGCAAATTGCTAAAGGAACAAGAGAAGCAGGGGCGTGAGCTACAGGAGCTGAAGCGCCAGAAGCTCTCCCTTAATGGGTCAAATACCCCACAAGTTGAGGGAGCATCCACTTCTCAAGATCAAGGCTGTTGAGTCCTAACTCTGTGATAACCTCTATCATTAGGAGTCTATTTTAGAGTCATTTAAAATTTTGTTTTCTATTACCATTAGTCCTATCTTATATCTATTTTTGAGTCTTGCTCTTAATTTATGATTAATAAAATTTAAGGTTCATGTCTTAAAGCTATGAATGTTCTATGAATCCATCACCTCTCTTAAATGAAAAATGCTTTAATCACAAAAGAACAAGAAGTACAGGATTTCGAATTCATCTCTGAAACTAGTTGAATTAGTTTGATGTGATGACAATACCTTTTGTTTTCTGAATGAATGCTTGAACAGTGCATATGTCTTTTGAATTTGTTGATTAAAGAATGTTAAACTTGTTGGCACTTGAAAGAATGATGGAAAAGGAGAAATGTTATTGAGGATCTGAAAAATCATCAAATTGATTCTTGAAGCAAATATATATATATATATATATATATATATATATATATATATATATATATATATAATAAATAGTGATCCAAGGCAAAAAGAGTGTGCTCAAGAACCCTGGACACATCTAATTGGGGACTCTAGCAAAGCTGAGTCACAATCTGAAAAGGTTCACCCAGTTATGTGTCTGTGGCGTGTATGTATCCGGTGGTAATACTGGAAGACAGAGTGCTTTGGGCCACAGCCAAGACTCATAAAGTAGCTATGTTCAAGAATCATCATACTTAATTAGGAAAATCAATAACATTATCTGAATTCGGAGTTCCTATAGATGCCAATCATTCTAAACTTCAAAGGATAAAGTGAGATGCCAAAACTGTTCAGAAGCAAAAAGCTACTAGTCCCGCTCATCTAATTGGAGCTAAGTTTCATTGATATTTTGGAGTCTATAGTATGTTCTCTTCTTTTTATTCTATTTGATTTTCAGTTGCTTGGGGACAAGCAACAATTTAAGTTTGGTGTTGTGATGAGCGGATAATTTATACGCTTTTTGGCACTATTTTTAGTATATTTTTAGTACATTTTAGTTAGTTTTTAGCATGTTTTTATTAGTTTTTATTTAAAATTCACTTTTCTGGGCTTTACTATGAGTTTGTGTGTTTTTCTATGATTTCAGGTAATTTCTGGCTGAAATTGAGGGACCTGAGCAAAAATCTGATTCAGAGGCTGAAAAAGGACTGCAGATGCTGTTGGATTCTGACCTTCCTGCACTCGAAGTTGATTTTCTGGAGCTACAGAAGCCCAATTGGCGCGATCTCAATTGCTTTGGAAAGTAGACATCCTGGGCTTTCCAGAAATGTATAATAGTCTATACTTTGCTCGAGATTTAATGGCCCAAATAGGCGTTGCAAATCAGCTTCAGAATTCCCGGCGTTTAACGCCGGAACTGGCACAAAAATTGGAGTTAAACGCCCAAACTAGCACAAAAGCTGGCGTTTAACTTCGGAAAAAGTCTCTACACATGAAAGCTTCAATGCTCAGCCCAAGCACACACCAAGTGGACCCCGAAAGTGAATTTTTACGTCATTTACTCATTTCTGTATATCCTAGGTTACCAGTTCACTATTAATAGGACATTTTGACATTGTATCTGGACCTCATGACACATTACACGTTTCATACTGTATCTTCTATGGTATGAGTCTCTAAACCCCATGGTTGGGGGTGAGGAGCTCTGCTATGTCTTGATGGATTAATGCAATTACTACTGTTTTTCATTCAATCACGCTTGCTTCCATTCTAAGATATCACTTGTTCCTCAACTTGATGAATGTGATGATCCGTGACACTCATCATCATTCTCACCTATGAACGTGTGCCTGACAACCACCTCTATTCTACCTTAGATTGAGTGGATATCTCTTGGATCCCTTAAACGGAATCTTCGTGGTATAAGCTAGAATTGATGGCGGCATTCAAGAGAATCCGGAAGGTCTAAACCTTGTCTGTGGTATTCTGAGTAGGATTCAAGAATTGAATGACTGTGACGAGCTTCAAACTCGTGATTGTGGGGCGTTAGTGACAGACGCAAAAGAATCACTGGATTCTATTCCGACATGATCGAGAACCGACAGCTGATTAGCCGTGCTGTGACAGAGCGCGTTGAAAATTTTCACTGAGAGGATGGGAGGTAGCCATTGACAACGGTGAAACCCTACATACAGCTTGCCATGGAAGGAGCCTTGTGTGTATGAAGAAGAAGACAGTAGGAAAGCAGAGATTCATAAGATAGAGCATCTCCAAAACCTCAACCTGTTCTCTATTACTGCAAAACAAGTATTTATTTCATGTTCTTCTACTTTTCACAATTAAACCTGAGAATTACTGATCTTCTGACTAAGAGTTACAAGATAACCATAGCTTGCTTCAAGCCGACAATCTCCGTGGGATCGATCCTTACTCACGTAAGGTATTACTTGGACGACCCAGTGCACTTGCTGGTTAGTTGTGTGATGAGCGGATAATTTATACGCTTTTTGGCATTGTTTTTAGTATGTTTTTAGTATGATTTAGTTAGTTTTTAGTATATTTTTATTAGTTTTTAGTTAAAATTCACTTTTCTGGACTTTACTATGAGTTTGTGTGTTTTTCTGTGATTTCAGGTATTTTCTGGCTGAAATTGAGGGATCTGAGCAAAAATCTGATTTAGAGGCTGAAAAGGACTGCAGATGCTGTTGGATTCTGACCTCCCTGCACTCGAAGTGGATTTTCTGGAGTTACAGAAGCCCAATTGGAGCGCTCTCAACGGCATTGGAAAGTAGACATCCTGGGCTTTCCAGAAATGTATAATAGTCCATACTTTGCCCGAGATTTGATGGCCCAAATCGGCATTGCAAATCAGCCTCAGAAATCCCAGCGTTTAACGCTGGAACTGGCATAAAACTTGGAGTTAAACGCCCAAACTGGCATGAAAGCTGGCGTTTAACTCCAGAAAAGGTCTCTACACGAAAATGCTTCAGTGCTCAGCCCAAGCACACACTAAGTGGACCCAGAAGTGGATTTTTACGTCATTTACTCATTTCTGTACACCCTAGGATACTAGTTTACTATTAATAGGATCTTTTGACATTGTATCTAGACCTCATGACACTTTACACGTTTCTTTGTGTACCTTCCACGGCATGAGTCTCTAAACCCCATGGTTGGGGGTGAGGAGCTCTGCTGCATCTTGATGGATTAATGCAATTACTACTGTTTCTTATTCAATCATGCTTGCTTTCATTCCAAGATATCACTTGTTCTTAACCCGGATGAATGTGATGATCCGTGACACTCATCATGTTCTCAACTATGAACGTGTGCCTGACAACCACCTCCGTTCTACCTTTGATTAAGTAGATATCTCTTGGGTTCTTTAACCGGAATCTTCGTGGTATAAGCTAGAACTGATGGCGGCATTCAAGAGAATCCGGAAGGTCTAAACCTTGTCTGTGGTATTCTGAGTAGGATTCAATGATTGAATGACTGTGACGAGCTTCAAACTCCTGAAGGCGGGGCGTTAGTGACAGACGCAAAAGAATCAATGGATTCTATTCCGGCCTGATCGAGAACCGACAGATGGATAGCCGTGCCGTGACAGGGTGCGTTGAACATTTCCACTGGGAGGATGGGAGGTAGCCACTGACAACGGTGAAACCCTACATACAGCTTGCCATGGAAGGAGCTTTGTGTGTTTGATGAAGAAGACAGTAGGAAAGCAGAGATTCGAAAGATGGAGCATCTCCAAAACCTCAACCTATTCTCCTTTACTGCGTAACAAGTACTTATTTCATGTTCTTTTGCTTTTCACAATCAATCCTGATAGTTTCTAATATCCTGACTAAGATTTTCAAGATAACCATAGCTTGCTTCAAGCCGACAATCTCCGTGGGATCGACCCTTACTCACGTAAGGTATTACTTGGACGACCCAGTGCACTTGCTGGTTAGTTGTGCGGAATTGCAAAAGTGTGATTGCAATTTCGTGCACCAAGTTTTTGGCGCCGTTGCCGGGGATTGTTCGAGTTTGGACAACTAACGGCTTATCTTGTTGCTTAGATTAGGACTGTTTTATTTTTGTTGGTTTAGAGTCTTTTAGTTGAGTCTAGTTTCATATTTTAAGTTTGGTGTCAATTGCATGCTTTTGCTTTTCTTTTAATTTTCGATTTTGCATGTCCTTAGTCTTTTTTTTGATCCGTAAAAACTCTAAGTTTGGTGTCCTCTTTGTGTTTTTCATTTAAAATTTTCGAAAATTAGAGTTTGATTTTCTAAAAATTTTAAGTTTGGTGTCATTTTGTTGTTTTTCTCTTTCCTCTTTTCAAAAATCAAATCTTTATCATAAATTTTTTTTTCCAATCATATCTTTTTAATTGCTATTTTCAAAATCTTTTTAATTAACTAATTGATTCATTCTCAATTTGCTTTGATCTTATTTTCTTTTTGATTTTCGAATTTTTATTTTACTTTCCTTTTGTTTTATTTTATTTTATTTTATTTTTTTTGGTTAATTCAAAAAAAAAAAAAAAACAAAATTTATCTATTTGCAATCCATATCATTTTCCTTTCTCCATCATGGACCTAAGAGGAATTGAGCAGTCCAGAAGGACTCTGGGGTCATATGCTAACCCCATTACAGCTGCATATGGGAGTAGCATCTGTACACCTCCCATCAAAGCAAGCAGCTTTGAGCTAAATCCTCAACTCATTATCATAGTGCAGCAAAATTGCCAGTATTCCGGTCTTCCACAGGAAGAACCTACTGAGTTTCTGGCACAGTTCTTACAAATTGCTGACACAGTACATGATAAAGAGGTGGATCAGGATGTCTACAGACTATTACTGTTTCCATTTGCTGTAAAAGATCAAGCTAAAAGGTGGTTGAATAACCAACCTACAGCAAGCATAAAGACATGGAAACAGTTATCAGACAAATTCCTGAATCATTTTTACCCTCCAAAAAGGATGACACAGCTAAGGCTGGACATCCAAGGCTTTAGACAAGAGGATAATGAATCCCTTTATAATGCCTGGGAGAGGTATAGAGGTATGCTAAGAAAATGCCCCTCTGAAATGTTTTCAGAGTGGGTACAGTTAGACATCTTCTACCATGGGCTTACAGAAAAAGCTCAGATGTCTTTAGACCACTCAGCTGGTGGATCTATACACATGAAGAAGACAATTGAAGAGGCTCAAGAGCTTATAGACTGGTGCGCGAAATTGTGAACTATACTTTTTCAGAACTCTCATAATCCCTGGTAATGGCTCCAAAAACTTGGTGCGCTCAATACCATGGCATTACACAACTTCGCACAACTAACCAGCAAGTGCACTGGGTCGTCCAAGTAATAAACCTTACGTGAGTAAGGGTCGATCCCACGGAGATTGTTAGTATTGAAGCAAGCTATGGTCATCTTGTAAATCTTAGTCAGACAAACTCAGATATATATGGTGATGAACGAAAATAACATAAAAGATAAAGATAGTGATACTTATGTAATTCATTGGTAGGAACTTCAGATAAGCGCATGAAGATGCCTTCCCTTCCGTCTCTCTGCTTTCCTACTGTCTTCATCCAACCCTTCTTACTCCTTCCCATGGCAAGCTCGTATAGGGTCTCACTGTTGTCAGCAGCTACCTCCCATCCTCGCAGTGAAAGCTAATGCTCAATACTCTGTCACAGTACGGCCAATCACCGGTTCGGTTCCCTCCCTTACCGGAATAGAATAACTCTTTTGCGTCTGTCACTAACGCCCAGTAGGTTACAGGTTTGAAGCACGTCACAGTCATTCAGTCATTGAATCCTACTCAGAATACCACAGACAAGGTTAGACCTTCCGGATTCTCTTGAATGCTGCCATCAGTTCTTGCCTATACCACGAAGACTCTGATCTCACGGAATGGTTGGCTCGTTTGTCAGGCGAGCACTCGGTTGTCGGCGATCAACCATGCATCGTGCAATCAGGAATCCAAGAGATATTCACTAAGCCTCAGATGCTTGTAGAACAAGAATGGTTGTCAGTCACCTTGTTCATGGGTGAGAATGGTGATGGGCGTCAATCATCACCTTCATCATGTTGAAGAACAAGTGATATCTTGGAACAAGAACAAGCGGAATTGAATGGAAGAACAATAGTAATTGCATTAATACTCGAGGTACAGCAGAGCTCCACACCTTAATCTATGGTGTGTAGAAACTCCACCGTTGAAATACATAAGCATAAGGTCTAGGCATGGCCGAATGGCCAGCCTCCCAATGATCTAAGAACTAAAATGTCCAAAGATGATCTAGAGATCTAAAAGTGATCAAAAGATTTCTATACAATAGTAAAAGGTCCTACTTATAAGAAACTAGTAGCCTAGGGTGTACAGAAATGAGTAAATGACATAAAATCTCTTCCGGGCCCACATGTGTGTGCTTGGGCTGAGCAATGAAGCAATTTCGTGTAGAGACTCCTTGGAGTTAAACGCCAGCTTTGGTGCCAGTTTGGGCGTTTAACTCCCATTTGGGTGCCAGTTCCAGCGTTTAACGCCGGGATTTCTTGAGGTGACTTTGAACGCCGGTTTGGGCCATCAAATCTTGGGCAAAGTATGGACTATTATATATTGCTGGAAAGCCCAGGATGTCTACTTTCCAACGCCGTTGAGAGCGCGCCAATTGGGCTTCTGTAGCTCCAGAAAATCCACTTCGAGTGCAGGGAGGTCAGAATCCAACAGCATCTGCAGTCCTTTTGAGTCTCTGGATCAGATTTTTGCTCAGGTCCCTCAATTTCAGCCAGAAAATACCTGAAATCACAGAAAAACACACAAACTCATAGTAAAATCCAGAAAAGTGAATTTTAACTTAAAAACTAATAAAAATATACTAAAAACTAACTAGATCATACTAAAAACATACTAAAAACAATGCCAAAAAGTATACAAATTATCCGCTCATCACAACACCAAACTTAAATTGTTGCTTGTCCCCAAGCAACTGAAGATCAAATAAGATAAAAAGAAGAGAATATGCAATGAACTCCAAAAACATCTATGAAGATCAGTATTAATTAGATGAGCGGGGCTTTTACTTTTTGCCTCTGAATAGTTTTGGCATCTCACTCTATCCCTTGTAATTCAGAATGATTGGCTTCTTTAGGAACTTAGAATCCAGATAGTGTTAATGATTCTCCTAGTAAAGTATGATGATTCTTGAACATAGCTATTTATTGAGTCTTGGCTGTGGCCCAAAGCACTCTGTCTTCCAGTATTACCACCGGATACATACATGCCACAGACACATAATTGGGTGAACCTTTTCAGATTGTGACTCAGCTTTGCTAAAGTCCCCAATTAGAGGTGTCCAGGGTTCTTAAGCACACTCTTATTTACCTTGGATCACAACTTTATTTCTTTCTTTTCTTTCTTTTTTTTTTCTTTTTCGGTTTTTTTTTTTTCGTTTTTTTTTTTTTTGAAATGCTTTTTCTTGCTTCAAGAATCATTTTATTGATTTTTCAGATCCTCAGTAACATGTCTCCTTTTTCATCATTCTTTCAAGAGCCAACATTCATGAACCACAAATTCAAAAGACATATGCACTGTTTAAGCATACATTCAGAGAACAAAAATATTGCCACCACATCAAAATAATTAAACTATTATAAAATTAAGAATTCATGCAATTCTTTCCTTTTCAATTAAGCACGTTTTTATTAAGAGAGGTGATGGATTCATAGGACATTCATAACTTTAAGGCATAGACACTAAGACACTAATGATCACAAGACACAAACATGGATAACCATAAGCATAAAAATTCGAAAAATAGAAGAACAAATAACAAGGAAATCAAAGAACGGGTCCACCTTAGTGATGGCGGCTCTTTCTTGCTCTTGAAGATCCTATGGAGTGCTTGAGCTCCTCAATGTCTCTTCCTTGTCTTTGTTGCTCCTCCCTCATGATTCTTTGATCTTCTCTAATTTCATGAAGGATGATGGAGTGTTCTTGATGCTCCACCCTTAGTTGTCCCATGTTGGAACTTAGTTCTCCTAGGGAGGTGTTTAGTTGCTCCCAATAGTTTTGTGGAGGAAAATTCATCCCTTGAGGAATCTCAGGATCTCATGATGAGTGAGATCTCTTGTGTACTCCATCCTTTTCTTGGTGATGGGCTTGTCCTCATCAATGGGAATGTCTCCCTCTATGTCAACTCCAACTGAATAACAGAGGTGGCAAATGAGATGAGGAAAGGCTAACCTTGCCAAGGTGGAGGTCTTGTCCGCCACCTTATAGAGTTCTTGGGCTATAACCTCATGAACCTCTATTTCTTCTCCAATCATGATACTATGGATCATGATGGCCCGGTCTATGGTAACTTCGGACCGGTTGCTAGTGGGGATGATTGAGCGTTGTATGAACTCTAACCATCCTCTAGCCACGGGCTTGAGGTCATGCCTTCTCAATTGGACCGGCTTTCCTCTTGAATCTTGCTTCCATTGTGCGCCCTCTTCACATATGGTTGTGAGGACTTGGTCCAACCTTTGATCAAAGTTGACCCTTCTAGTGTAAGGATGCTCATCTCCTTGCATCATAGGCAAGTTGAACGCCACCCTCACACTCTCCGGACTAAAATCCAAGTATTTCCCCGAACTATAGTGAGATAATTCTTTGGATTCGGGTTCACACTTTGGTCATGGTTCTTTGTGATCCATGCATTGGCATAGAACTCTTGAACCATCAAGATTCCGACTTGTTGAATGGGTTGGTAAGAACTTCCCAACCTCTTCTTCGGATCTCATGGCGGATCTCCGGATATTCACTCTTTTTGAGTGAAAAGGGGACTTCGGGGATCACCTTCTTCAAGGCCACAACTTCATAGAAGTGGTCTTGATGCACCCTTGAGAGGAATCTATCCATCTCCCATGACTCGGAGGTGGAAGCTTTTGCCTTCCCTTTCCTCTTTTAGAGGTTTCTCCGGCCTTGGATGCCATAAATGGTTATGGAAAAACGAAAAAGCAATGCTTTTACCACACCAAACTTAAAATGTTTGCTCGTCCTCGAGCAAAAGAAGAAAGAAGAGAGTAGAAGAAGAAGAAAAGAGGAAGAAGGGAGATGGTAGTGTGTTCGGCCAAGAAGGGTAAGAAAGAGGGTTTAGGTTGTGTGAAAATGAAGAGTTGAAGAAGGGTATTTATAGGAGAGAGGGGGGTAAAGGTTCGGCCATTATGGGTGGGTTTGGGAGGGAAAGTGGTTTGAATTTGAAGGGTGAGGTTGGTGGGGTTTTATGAAGGATGGATGTGAGTGGTGAAGAGAAAGATGGGATTTGATAGGTGAGGGGTTTTTGGGGAAGAGGTGTTGAGGTGATTGGTGAATGGGGGAAGAAGAGAGAGAGTGATGGTAGGGTCCTGTGGGGTCCACAGATCCTGTAGTGTCAAGGAAAAGTCATCCCTGCACCAAATGTTGCTCAAAATCACGTTTTGAGCCATTTCTGGCGTTAAACGCCGGGCTGGTGCCCATTCCTGGCGTTTAACGCCAGGTTCTTGCCCTTTACTGGCGTTTAACGCCAGTCTGGTGCCCCTTTCTGGCGTTAAACGCCCAGAAGGGTGCCAGATTGGGCGTTAAACGCCCAACAGCTAGCATTACTGGCGTTTGAACGCCAGCTTCTCCTCCTCCAGGGTGTGCTGTTTTTCTTCCTGTTTTTCATTCTGTTTTTGCTTTTTTCATTGTTTTTGTGACTTCTTATGATCATCAACCTACAAAAAAGATAAAATAACAAAAGAAAATAATTAATTATAAAACATTGGGTTGCCTCCCAACAAGCGCTTCTTTAATGTCATTAGCTTGACAGAGGGCTCTCATGGAGCCTCAGAAATGCTTAGAACCGTGTTGAAACCTCCCAACACCAAACTTAGAGTTTGAATGTGGGGGTTCAACACCAAACTTAGAGTTTGGTTGTGGCCTCCCAACACCAAACTTAGAGTTTGACTGTGGGGCTCTGCTTGGCTCTGTTTTGAGAGAAGCTCTTCATGCTTCCTCTCCATGATGACAGAGGGATGTCCTTGGGCCTTAAACACCAAGGATTTTTCATTCACTTGAATGATTAACTCTCCTCTGTCAACATCAATCACAGCCTTTGCTGTGGCTAGGAAGGGTCTGCCAAGGATGATGGATTCATCCATGCACTTCCCAGTCTCTAGGACTATGAAATCAGTAGGAATGTACTGGTCTTCAACTTTAACCAGAACATCCTCTACACGTCCATGAGCTTGTTTTCTTGAGTTGTCTGCCATCTCTAATGAGATTCTTGCAGCTTGCACCTCTAGATCCCCAATTTCTCCATTACAGAGGGGGCATGAGGTTCACACTTGACCCTAAGTCACACAAGGCCTTCTTGAAGGTCATGGTGCCTATGGTACAAGGTATAGAAAACTTCCCAGGATCCTGCCTCTTTTGAGGCAGTTTCTGCCTAGACAAGTCATCAGTTCTTTGGTGAGCAAGGGAGGTTCATCCTCCCAAGTCTCATTTCCAAATAACTTGTCATTTAGTTTCATGATTGCTCCAAGGTATTTAGCAACTTGCTCTTCAGTGACATACTCATCCTCTTCAGAGGAAGAATACTCATCAGAGCTCATGAATGGCAGAAGTAAGTCCAATAGAATCTCTATGGTCTCATTTTGAGCCTCAGATTCCCATTGTTCCTCATTGAGGAACTCAGAGGAGATGGTGCACGCCCACTGGGGTCTTCTTAGTGGCGTCTTCTTCCTCTTTCCTCTCCATATTCGGCCATGTTGATGGCCTTGCACTCTCCTTTTGGATTTTCTTCTGTATTACTTGGGAGAGTACTAGGAGGGAGTTCAGTAACTTTCTTGCTCAGCTGACCCACTTGTCCTTCCAAATTTCTGATGGAGGACCTTGTTTCATTCATGAAACTTTGAGTGGTCTTTATTAGATCAGAGACCATTGTTGCTAAGTCAGAAGTATTCTGCTTAGAACTCTCTGTCTGTTGCTGAGAAGATGATGGAAAAGGCTTGCCATTGCTAAACCTGTTCCTTCCACCATTATTGTTATTGAAACCTTGTTGAGGTCTCTCTTGATTCTTCCATGAGAGATTTGGGTGATTTCTCCATGAAGAATTGTAGTATTTCCATAGGGTTCTCCTAGGTAATTCACCTCTTCCATGGAAGGGTTCTCAGGATCATAAGCTTCTTCCTCAGATGAAGCATCCTTAGTACTGTTTGGTGCATTTTGCATTCCAGACAGACTTTGAGAAATCAAATTGACTTGTTGAGTCAATATCTTGTTCTGAGCCAATATGGCATTCAGAGTGTCAATCTCAAGAACTCCTTTCTTCTGACTAGTCCCATTGTTCACAGGATTTCCTTCAGAAGTGTACATGAATTGGTTATTTGCAACCATTTCAATCAATTCTTGAGCTTCTGCAGGCGTCTTCTTCAGATGAAGAGATCCTCTAGCAGAGCTATCCAAGGACATCTTAGATAGTTCAGAGAGACCATCATAGAAAATACCTATGATGCTCCATTCAGAAAGCATGTCTGAAGGACATCTTCTGATTAATTGTTTGTATCTTTCCCAAGCTTCATAGAGGGATTCTCCATCCTTCTGTCTGAAGGTTTGGACTTCCACTCTAAGCTTACTCCATCTTTGTGGTGGAAAGAACTTTGCCAAGAAGGCATTGACTAGCTTTTCCCAAGAGTCCAGGCTTTCTTTAGGTTGAGAATCCAACCATATTCTAGCTCTGTCTCTTACAGCAAAAAAGAATAGCATCAGTCTATAGACCTCAGGGTTAACCCCATTAGTCTTGACTGTGTCACAGATTTGCAAGAATTCAGCTAAAAACTGATGAGGATCTTCCATTGGAAGTCCATGGAACTTGCAATTCTGTTGCATTAGAGAAACTAATTGAGGCTTAAGCTCAAAGTTGTTTGCTCCAATGGCAGGGATAGAGATGCTTCTCCCATAGAAGTCGGGAGTAGGTGCAGTAAAGTCACCCAGCACCTTCCTTGCATTGTTGGCATTGTTGTTGTTTTCGGCTGCCATGGGTTCTTCTTCTTTGAAGAATTCGGTCAGGTCCTCCAAAGAGAGTTGTGCTTTGGCTTCTCTTAGCTTTCGCTTCAAGGTTCTCTCAGGTTCAGGGTCAGCTTCAACAAGAATGCCTTTGTCTCTGCTCCTGCTCATATGAAAGAGAAGAGAACAAGAAGATGTGGAATCCTCTATGTCACAGTATAGAGATTCCTTGAAATGTCAGAGGAAAGAGAAATAGAAAGAAGAAGGAGAAGAAGAATTCGAACTTTAATTAGATAAGGTTCGAATTGTGCATTTAGAAGGAGTGGTACTCCATAAATAGAAGGATGTGAGAAGGAGGGAAAGGATTTTCGAAAATTCAATTAAAAGATTTTGAAAACATTTTGAAAATTTGATTGATAATTTCGAAAATTGAAAGTGGAAGAGAAATCAAGTGATTTTTGAAAAAGATTTTGAAATTAGAAACTAAGAAGATTTGATTGAAAACTAATTTGAAAAAGATATGATAAAAAACATGATTGAAAGGTTATTGTCTTAAAAGATGTGATTGAGAAGATATGATTGAAACCATTTTAAAAGATATGTTTTGAAAATTATTTTAAAAGATTGATTTGGAAAATTAGTGACTTGCCTAACAAGAAAGATATGATTCAAACATAAAACCTTCCTTAACAGAAAGGCAAAAAATGTTCAATCAAATCATTAATTGTTAGTAAGTATCTTTGAAAGGAAAGAAATTAATTTTGAAAACATTTGAGTGAAAAGATTTGATTTGAAAAAGATTTGATTTTGAAAAACTTGAAAAAAAATTGATTTGAAAACAAAATCTTCCCCCTAGCACCATCCTGGCGTTAAACGCCCAGAATGGTATACATTCTGGCGTTTAACGCCCAAAATGCTACCTTTTTGGGCGTTAAACGCCCAACCAGGTGCCCTGGCTGGCGTTTAAACGCCAGTCTGCCTTCTTCACTGGGCAATTTTGAATGCTCAGCTTTTTCTGTATAATTCCTCTGCAGTACGTTCTGAATCTTCAATCCCTTGTATCATTGACTTGAAAGGACACAAATTAAAAATATTTTTGGATTTTTAATAATTAAAATGCAACAAGAATCAAATAACAATGCATGCCAGACACCAAACTTAGCAGTTTGTATACTACTGACACTAATGAACTGAAAATGCATATGAGACACACAAAATACTCAAGTCAATAGAATTCAAAGATCAGAGCAAGAAATCATCAAGAATTACTTGAAGATCCTTAAGACACATGAATGAATTCATGCAATTGAGACCAAACTTAAGATGAGACACTAGACTCAAGCAAGAAACATAAAATCTTTTTGGTTTTTATGATTTTGTAAATTTTTTTTGTGTTTTTCGAAAATTAAGTGGAAAAAGGTATCAGAATTCTTAATGAGAATTCCAGGAATCAGTGCAATACTAGTCTAAGACTCCGGTCCAGGAATTAGACATGGCTTCACAGCCAGCCAAGCTTCCAAAGAAAGCTTCGGTCCAAAACACTAGACATGACCAAAGGTCAGCCAAGCCTTAGCAAATCACTGCTCCAAAAGCAAGATTGATACGAAATCAACAAGCTCTTGTGGTGATAAGTTGAAACCTCGGTCCAATCAGATTAGACATGGCTTCTCAGCCAGCCAGATTTCAACAAATCATCATGAAACTCTAGAATTCATCTTCAAGAATTTCGAAAAAAAAAATACCTAATCTAAGCAACAAGATGAACCGTCAGTTGTCCAGCCTGAACAATCCCGGCAATAACACCAAAATTTGATGTTGTTGCCGATCTTGGCACTGATGTTACCAAAGGCTTCCTCAAAACTAGAACAATCCCCGGCAACGGCGCCAAAAACTGGTGCGCGAAATTGTGAACTATACTTTTTCACAACTCTCATAATCCCTGGTAATGGCTCCAAAAACTTGGTGCGCTCAATACCATGGCATTACACAACTTTGCACAACTAACCAGCAAGTGCACTGGGTCGTCCAGTAATAAACCTTACGTGAGTAAGGGTCGATCCCACGGAGATTGTTAGTATTGAAGCAAGCTATGGTCATCTTGTAAATCTTAGTCAGGCAAACTCAGATATATATGGTGATGAACGAAAATAACATAAAAGATAAAGATAGTGATACTTATGTAATTCATTGGTAGGAACTTCAGATAAGCGCATGAAGATGCCTTCCCTTCCGTCTCTCTGCTTTCCTACTGTCTTCATCCAACCCTTCTTACTCCTTCCCATGGCAAGCTCGTATAGGGTCTCACTGTTGTCAGCAGCTACCTCCCATCCTCGCAGTGAAAGCTAATGCTCAATACTCTGTCACAGTACGGCCAATCACCGGTTGGTTCCCTCCCCTACCGGAATAGAATAACTCTTTTGCGTCTGTCACTAACGCCCAGTAGGTTACAGGTTTGAAGCACGTCACAGTCATTCAGTCATTGAATCCTACTCAGAATACCACAGACAAGGTTAGACCTTCCGGATTCTCTTGAATGCTGCCATCAGTTCTTGCCTATACCACGAAGACTCTGATCTCACGGAATGGTTGGCTCGTTTGTCAGGCGAGCACTCGGTTGTCAGGCGATCAACCATGCATCGTGCAATCAGGAATCCAAGAGATATTCACTAAGCCTCAGATGCTTGTAGAACAAGAATGGTTGTCAGTCACCTTGTTCATGGGTGAGAATGGTGATGGCGTCAATCATCACCTTCATCATGTTGAAGAACAAGTGATATCTTGGAACAAGAACAAGCGGAATTGAATGGAAGAACAATAGTAATTGCATTAATACTCGAGGTACAGCAGAGCTCCACACCTTAATCTATGGTGTGTAGAAACTCCACCGTTGAAAATACATAAGCATAAGGTCTAGGCATGGCCGAATGGCCAGCCTCCCAATGATCTAAGAACTAAAATGTCCAAAGATGATCTAGAGATCTAAAAGTGATCAAAAGATTTCTATACAATAGTAAAGGTCCTACTTATAAGAAACTAGTAGCCTAGGGTGTACAGAAATGAGTAAATGACATAAAAATCCTCTTCCGGGCCCACATGGTGTGTGCTTGGGCTGAGCAATGAAGCAATTTCGTGTAGAGACTCTCCTTGGAGTTAAACGCCAGCTTTGGTGCCAGTTTGGGCGTTTAACTCCCATTTGGGTGCCAGTTCCAGCGTTTAACGCCGGGATTTCTTGAGGTGACTTTGAACGCCGGTTTGGGCCATCAAATATTGGGCAAAGTATGGACTATTATATATTGCTGGAAAGCCCAGGATGTCTACTTTCCAACGCCGTTGAGAGCGCGCCAATTGGGCTTCTGTAGCTCCAGAAAATCCACTTCGAGTGCAGGGAGGTCAGAATCCAACAGCATCTGCAGTCCTTTTGAGTCTCTGGATCAGATTTTTGCTCAGGTCCCTCAATTTCAGCCAAAAAATACCTGAAATCACAGAAAAACACACAAACTCATAGTAAAGTCCAGAAAAGTGAATTTTAACTTAAAAACTAATAAAAATATACTAAAAACTAACTAGATCATACTAAAAACATACTAAAAACAATGCCAAAAAGTATACAAATTATCCGCTCATCATAGACACTGTTGCTAGAAATCAATATTTGTACTCTAGCAATGAGTGCTCTCCAAAAGAGGAAATCATGACAGTAGTCACTGATCCTAATCCTCAAGAACAGATGATTGAGCTTAATCAACAAATGCTCCTGATGACAGAACAGTTAGCAGAATTTAAAGAGATGCTACATGAAACTAAAGTTGCTAACAAGAACATAGAACTGCAGTTGAATCAAGCAAAACAGCAAATATCTAAACAGATAACAGAGGAATGTCAAGCAGTTCAACTGAGGAGTGGTAAGACACTGAATAACACTGCTCAAAAGGGCAAAAAGCCAAATAAGGAACAATTGACAGAGGATAACCAAACCACTGTTCAAAATCCCTCTGAGGACAGTAAGAGCCCAGAGAGGAATGCTATTGGCGTTCAAACGCCAGAAGGGGAAGGAAAGCTGGCGTTAAACGCCCATTCCTTACCCAGTTCTGGCGTTCAAACGCCAGAAAAGGGAGAGAAGTTGGCGTTTAGCGCCCAATCTTCACCCATTCCTGGCGTTCAGACGCCAAGGGAAGATCAGACACCTGAGAGTGCTGACAGTAATCCCTCTAAAAAGGCTTCTTCAACCACTTCTGTAAGGAATAAACCTGCAGCATCTAAGGTTGAAGAATATCAAGCCAAAATGCCTTATCCTCAGAAACTCCGCAAAGCGGAACAGGATAAGCAATTTGCCCGCTTTGCAGACTATTTAAGGACTCTTGAAATAAAGATTCCGTTTGCAGAGGCACTTGAGCAAATACCTTCTTATGCTAAGTTCATGAAAGAGATCCTAAGTCATAAGAAGGATTGGAGAGAAACTGAAAAAGTATTTCTCACTGAAAAATGCAGTGCAGTCATTCTGAAAAGCTTACCAGAAAAGCTTCAAGATCCTGGAAGCTTTATGATACCATGCACATTAGAAGGCGCTTGCACCAAGACAGCCCTATGTGATATTGGAGCAAGCATCAATCTAATACCTGCATCCACTATCAGAAAGCTTGGGTTGACTGGAGAGGTCAAACCAACCAGGATATGCCTCCAACTCGCTGATGGCTCCATTAAACATCCATCAGGCATAATAGAGGATATGATTGTCAAGTTTGGGCCATTTGCCTTTCCAACTGACTTTGTGGTGCTGGAAATGGAAGAGCACAAAAGTGCAACTCTCATTCTAGGAAGACCTTTCCTAGCAACTGGACGAACTCTCATTGATGTACACAAAGGGGAAGTAACCCTGAGAGTCAATGAGGATGAGTTCAAGTTGAATGCTGTAAAAGCTATGCAGCATCCAGACACACCAAATGACTGCATGGGCACTGACATTATTGACTCTCTGGTAGAAGAGATCAATATGACTGAAAGCCTAGAATCAGAGCTTGAAGACATCTTCAAGGATGTTCAACCTAATCAAGAAGAACCACAAGAAACAAAGGAATTTTCGAAAATTCCTCAGGAGGAGGACAAACCTCCCAAACCTGAACTCAAACCACTACCACCATCCCTGAAGTATGCTTTTCTGGGAGAGGGTGACACTTTTCCAGTGATTATAAGCTCTGCTTTAAATCCACAGGAAGAGGAAGCACTGATTCAAGTGCTAAGGACACACAAGACAGCTCTTGGGTGGTCCATAAGTGATCTTAAGGGCATTAGCCCAGCCAGATGCATGCACAAGATCCTATTGGAGGAGAATGCCAAACCAGTGGTCCAACCACAGAGGAGGCTAAATCCTGCCATGAAGGAGGTGGTGCAGAAAGAGGTTACTAAATTACTAGAGGCTGGGATTATTTATCCTATTTCTGATAGCCCCTGGGTGAGCCCTGTACAAGTTGTCCCCAAGAAGGGAGGCATGACAGTGGTTCATAATGAAAAAAATGAACTGGTTCCCACAAGAACAGTCACAGGGTGGCGTATGTGTATTGACTACAGAAGGCTCAATACAGCCACCAGAAAGGATCATTTTCCTTTACCATTCATAGACCAAATGCTAGAAAGACTAGCTGGTCATGATTATTACTGCTTTTTGGATGGCTATTCAGGTTACAACCAAATTGCAGTGGATCCTCAGGACCAAGAGAAAACAGCATTTACTTGCCCTTCTGGCGTGTTTGCCTACAGGAGGATGCCTTTTGGTCTGTGTAATGCTCCTGCAACCTTTCAGAGATGTATGTTATCCATCTTCTCTGATATGGTGGAGAAATTTCTGGAAGTCTTCATGGATGACTTCTCAGTGTATGGAGACTCATTCAGCTCCTGTCTTAATCACCTAGCACTTGTCCTGAAAAGGTGCCAAGAGACTAACCTGGTTTTAAACTGGGAAAAATATCACTTTATGGTGACTGAAGGAATTGTCCTTGGGCACAAAATTTCAAGCAGGGGAATAGAGGTGGATAAGGCAAAGGTAGAGGTAATTGAAAAATTACCACCACCTGCCAATGTTAAGGCAATCAGAAGCTTTCTGGGGCATGCAGGATTTTACAGAAGGTTCATAAAGGATTTTTCGAAAATTGCAAAACCTTTAAGTAACCTGCTAGCTGCTGACACACCATTTGTGTTTGACACACAGTGTCAGCAGGCGTTTGAGACCCTGAAAGCTAAGCTGGTCACAGCACCAGTCATCTCTGCACCAGATTGGACATTGCCATTTGAATTAATGTGTGATGCCAGTGACCATGCCATTGGTGCAGTGTTGGGACAGAGGCATAACAAGCTTCTGCACGTCATTTATTATGCCAGCCGTGTTCTAAATGACGCACAGAAGAATTACACAACCACAGAAAAAGAGTTACTTGCAGTGGTCTATGCCATTGACAAGTTTAGATCCTATCTAGTGGGATCCAAGGTGATTGTGTACACTGACCATGCTGCTCTTAAATACTTACTCATAAAGCAGGATTCAAAACCCAGGCTAATAAGATGGGTGTTGCTTCTGCAAGAGTTTGATATAGAAATAAGAGACAGAAAAGGGACAGAGAACCAAGTAGCTGATCATCTGTCCCGAATAGAGCCAGTAGCTGGGGCGTCCCTCCCTTCTACTGAGATCTCTGAGACTTTCCCAGATGAGCAACTCTTTGCCATTCAGGAAGCTCCATGGTTTGCAGACATTGCAAACTATAAAGCTGTGAGGTTCATACCCCAGGAGTACAGCAGAGTGCAAAGAAAGAAATTAATTTCAGATGCCAAGTACTACTTATGGGATGAGCCATATCTCTTTAAGAGATGTGTAGACGGAATGATCCGCAGATGTGTACCCAGAGAAGAAGCACAAAGGATCCTATGGCATTGCCATGGATCACAGTATGGAGGACATTTTGGAAGTGAGCGAACAGCCACTAAAGTCCTCCAAAGTGGCTTCTACTGGCCTACTATCTATAAAGATTCCTGAGAGTTTGTGCGTAATTGTGACAGTTGCCAAAGAGCTGGTAACTTGCCTCACGGATATGCCATGCCTCAACAAGGGATATTAGAGATAGAATTGCTAGGAGGTATAGGCAAGAACTGATGGCGGCATTCAAGAGAATCCGGAAGGTCTAACCTTGTCTGTGGTATTCTGAGTAGGATTCAATGATTGAATGACTGTGACGTGCTTCAAACTCCTAGCAGGCGGGGCGTTAGTGACAGACGCAAAAGAATCAATGGATTCTATTCCGGCCTGACCGAGAACCAACAGATGGATAGCCATGCCGTGACAGGGTGCGTTGAACATTTCCACTGAGAGGATGGGAGGTAGCCACTGACAACGGTGAAACCCTTGCATAAGCTTGCCATGGAAAGGAGTAAGAAGGATTGGATGAAGACAGTAGGAAAGCAGAGAGACGGAAGGGAAAGCACCTTCATACGCTTATCTGAAGCTCTCACCAATGATATACATAAGTATCTCTATCTTTATCTTTTATGTTTTATTCATTCATCATCTATACCCATTTGAGTCTGCCTGACTAAGATTTACAAGGTGACCATAGCTTGCTTCATACCAACAATCTCCGTGGGATCGACCCTTACTCGCGTAAGGTTTATTACTTGGACGACCTAGTGCATTTGCTGGTTAGTTGTGCGAAGTTGTAGTGATCACGATTTCGCGCACCAAGTTTTTGGCGCCGTTGGTGCGCGAAATTGTGAACTATACTTTTTCACAACTCTCATAATCCCTGGTAATGGCTCCAAAAACTTGGTGCGCTCAATACCATGGCATTACACAACTTCGCACAACTAACCAGCAAGTGCACTGGGTCGTCCAAGTAATAAACCTTACGTGAGTAAGGGTCGATCCCACGGAGATTGTTAGTATTGAAGCAAGCTATGGTCATCTTGTAAATCTTAGTCAGGCAAACTCAGATATATATGGTGATGAACGAAAATAACATAAAAGATAAAGATAGTGATACTTATGTAATTCATTGGTAGGAACTTCAGATAAGCGCATGAAGATGCCTTCCCTTCCGTCTCTCTGCTTTCGTACTGTCTTCATCCAACCCTTCTTACTCCTTTCCATGGCAAGCTCGTATAGGGTCTCACTGTTGTCAGCAGCTACCTCCCATCCTCGCAGTGAAAGCTAATGCTCAATACTCTGTCACAGTACGGCCAATCACCGGTTCGGTTCCCTCCCCTACCGGAATAGAATAACTCTTTTGCGTCTGTCACTAACGCCCAGTAGGTTACAGGTTTGAAGCACGTCACAGTCATTCAGTCATTGAATCCTACTCAGAATACCACAGACAAGGTTAGACCTTCCGGATTCTCTTGAATGCTGCCATCAGTTCTTGCCTATACCACGAAGACTCTGATCTCACGGAATGGTTGGCTCGTTTGTCAGGCGAGCACTCGGTTGTCAGGCGATCAACCATGCATCGTGCAATCAGGAATCCAAGAGATATTCACTAAGCCTCAGATGCTTGTAGAACAAGAATGGTTGTCAGTCACCTTGTTCATGGGTGAGAATGGTGATGGGCGTCAATCATCACCTTCATCATGTTGAAGAACAAGTGATATCTTGGAACAAGAACAAGCGGAATTGAATGGAAGAACAATAGTAATTGCATTAATACTCGAGGTACAGCAGAGCTCCACACCTTAATCTATGGTGTGTAGAAACTCCACCGTTGAAAATACATAAGCATAAGGTCTAGGCATGGCCGAATGGCCAGCCTCCCAATGATCTAAGAACTAAAATGTCCAAAGATGATCTAGAGATCTAAAAGTGATCAAAAGATTTCTATACAATAGTAAAAGGTCCTACTTATAAGAAACTAGTAGCCTAGGGTGTACAGAAATGAGTAAATGACATAAAAATCCTCTTCCGGGCCCACTTGGTGTGTGCTTGGGCTGAGCAATGAAGCAATTTCGTGTAGAGACTCTCCTTGGAGTTAAACGCCAGCTTTGGTGCCAGTTTGGGCGTTTAACTCCCATTTGGGTGCCAGTTCCAGCGTTTAACGCTGGGATTTCTTGAGGTGACTTTGAACGCCGGTTTGGGCCATCAAATCTTGGGCAAAGTATGGACTATTATATATTGCTGGAAAGCCCAGGATGTCTACTTTCCAACGCCGTTGAGAGCGCGCCAATTGGGCTTCTGTAGCTCCAGAAAATCCACTTCGAGTGCAGGGAGGTCAGAATCCAACAGCATCTGCAGTCCTTTTGAGTCTCTGGATCAGATTTTTGCTCAGGTCCCTCAATTTCAGCCAGAAAATACCTGAAATCACAGAAAAACACACAAACTCATAGTAAAGTCCAGAAAAGTGAATTTTAACTAAAAACTAATAAAAATATACTAAAAACTAACTAGATCATACTAAAAACATACTAAAAACAATGCCAAAAAGTATACAAATTATCCGCTCATCAGCCGTTGCCGGGGATTGTTTCGTGTATGGACAACTGACGGTTCATCTTGTTGTTTAGATTAGGTATTTTTCTTCAGAGTTCTTAAGAAAGAATTCTAGTGTTTCATGATGATCTGTTGAAGTCTGGCTGGCTGTAAAGCCATGTCTAATCTTATTGGACCAAGGTTTCAACTGATCATCACAAGAGCTTGTTGATTTCTATCAATCTTGCTATTGGAGCAATGATCTGCTAAGGCTTGGCTGGCCATTGGCCATGTCTAGTGTTTTGGACCGAAGCTTTCTTTGAAAGCTTGGCTGGCTGTGAAGCCATGTCTAATTCCTGGACCGGAGTCTTAGACTAGCATTGCAATGATTCCTGGAATTCAAATTGAGAATTCTGAAACCTTCATTTTCTATTTTCATATAATTTTCGAAAAAGCACAAAAAAATCTTCAAAATCATAAAAACCAAAAAAATATTTTATGTTTCTTGTTTAAGTCTAGTGTCTAATTTTAAGTTTGGTGTCTTGCATGCATTGTTTATTTGATCTTGGTTCTATTTTCAAGTCAATAGTACAGGGAACTGAAGATTCAGAACATGCAGCAGAGGAATTACACAGAAAAAGCTGGGCGTTCAAAACGCCCAGGGAAGAAGGACAGACTGGCGTTTAAACGCCAGCCAGGGTACCTGGTTGGGCGTTTAACGCCCAAAAAGGTAGTGCATTGGGCGTTAAACGCCAGAATGTGCACCATTCTGGGCGTTTAACGCCAGGATGGCACAAGGGGGAGGATTTTGTTTTCAAATCAATTTTTTTCAAGTTTTCAAAGTTTTTTAAAACCAAATCTTTTTCAAATCATATCTTTTCAATCAAATGTTCTCAAAATCAATTTCTTTCCTTTTTCAAAGATACTTGCTAACAATTAATGATTTGATTGAACAATTCAAGTATGTTGCCTTTTCTGTTGAGAAAGGTTTAATGTTTGAATCATATCTTTTCTTGTTAGGCAAGTCATTAATTTTTAAAATCAAATCTTTTTAAAATGTTTTTCAAATCATATATTTTCAATCATATCTTTTTAAAAAACCATAACTTTTTAATCATATTTTTTTTATCACATCTTTTTTTTTCAAATTAGTTTTCAATCATATCTTTTTGATTTCTAAATTCAAAATCTTTTTCAAAAATCACTTGATTTCTTTTCCACTTTGAGTTTTCGAAAATTATCAATCAATTTTTCAAAATGTTTTTAAAATCTTTTTAAGTAATTTTTGAAAATTCTCTTCCCCTTTTCTCACATCCTTCTATTTATGGAGTACCACTCCTTCTCAATGCACAATTCGAACTCTATTTGACTAAGTTCGAATTCTTCTACCTCTTCCTTCTAATTTTCTTCTTCTGACACCGCAAGGAATCTCTATACTGTGACATAGAGGACTCCATATTTCCTTGTTCTCTTCTCTTTCATATGAGCAGGAGCAAAGACAAAGGCATTCTTGTTGAAGCTGACCCTGAACCTGAAAGGACCTTGAAGCGAAAGCTAAGAGAAGCTAAGGCACAACTCTCTGTAGAGGACCTAACAGAAATCTTCAAAGAAGAAGAACCCATGGCAGCCGAAAACAACAACAATGCCAACAATGCAAGGAAGGTGCTGGGTGACTTTACTGCACCTACTCCCGACTTCTATGGGAGAAGCATCTATATCCCTGCCATTGGAGCAAACAACTTTGAGCTTAAGCCTCAATTAGTTTCTCTAATGCAACAGAATTGCAAGTTCCATGGACTTCCATTGGAAGATCCTCATCAGTTCTTAGCTGAATTCTTGCAAATCTGTGACACTGTCAAGACTAATGGGGTTGACCCTGAGGTCTACAGACTAATGCTATTCCCTTTTGCTGTAAGAGACAGAGCTAGGACATGGTTGGACTCACAACCTAAAGAAAGCCTGGACTTATGGGAAAAGCTAGTCAATGCCTTCTTGGCAAAGTTCTTTCCACCTCAAAAATTGAGTAAGCTTAGAGTGGAAGTCCAAACCTTCAGACAGAAGGATGGAGAATCCCTCTATGAAGCCTGGGAAAGATACAAACAATTGATCAGAAAATGTCCTTCTGACATGCTTTCTGAATGGAGCATCATAGGTATTTTCTATGATGGTCTCTCTGAACTATCCAAGATGTCTCTGGATAGCTCTGCTGGAGGATCTCTTCATTTGAAGAAGACGCCTACAGAAGCTCAAGAGCTAATTGAAATGGTTGCAAATAACCAATTCATGTACACTTCTGAAAGGAATCCTGTGAATAATGGGACAAATCAGAAGAAATGAGTTCTTGAGATTGATGCTCTGAATGCCATATTGGCTCAGAACAAGATACTGACTCAACAAGTCAATTTGATTTCTCAAAGTCTGTCTGGAATGCAAAATGCACCAAGCAGTACTAAGGATGCTTCATCTGAAGAAGAAGCCTATGATCCTGAGAACCCTTCAATGGAAGAGGTGAATTACTTAGGAGAACCCTATGGAAACACCTATAATTCTTCATGGAGAAATCACCCAAATTTCTCATGGAAGAATCAAGAGAGACCTCAACAAGGTTTCAACAATAATGGTGGAAGAAACATGTTTAGCAATGGCAAACCTTTTCCTTCATCTTCTCAGCAACAGACAGAGAATTCTAAGCAGAACCCCTCTGACTTAGCAACCATGGTCTCTGATCTAATCAAAACCACTCAAAGTTTCATGACTGAAATAAGGTCCTCCATCAGGAATTTAGAGGCACAAGTGGGACAGCTGAGCAAGAAAGTTACTGAACTCCCTCCTAGTACTCTTCCAAGCAATACAGAAGAAAATCCAAAAGGAGAGTGCAAGGCCATCAACATGGCCGAATATGGAGAGGAAGGGGAGGACGTGAACGCCACTGAGGAAGACCTCAATGGGCATGCACTAGCTTCCACTGAGTTCCCTAATGAGGAACCATGGGAATCTGAGGCTCAAAATGAGACCATAGAGATTCCATTGGATTTAATTCTGCCATTCATGAGCTCTGATGAGTATTCTTCCTCTGAAGAGGATGAGTATGTCACTGAAGAGCAAGTTGCTAAATACCTTGGAGCAATCATGAAGCTAAATGACAAGTTATTTGGAAATGAGACTTGGGAGGATGAACCCCCTTTGCTCACCAAAGAACTGGATGACTTGTCTAGGCAGAAATTACCTCAAAAGAGACAAGATCCTGGGAAGTTTTCAATACCTTGTACCATAGGCACCATGACCTTCAAGAAGGCTCTGTGTGACTTAGGGTCAAGTCTAAACCTTATGCCTCTCTCTGTAATGAAGAAGCTAGGGATCTTTGAGGTACAAGCTGTAAGAATCTCACTAGAGATGGCAGACAATTCAAAGAAACAAGCTTATGGACTTGTAGAGGATGTTCTGGTGAAGATTGAAGACCATTACATCCCTGCTGATTTCATAGTCCTAGAGACTGGGAAGTGCATGGATGAATCTATCATCCTTGGCAGACCCTTCCTAGCCACAGCAAAGGCTGTAATTGATGTTGATGGAGGTGAACTGATCATTCAAGTGAATGAAGAATCATTTGTGTTTAAGGCTCAAGGATATCCCCCTGTCACCATGGAGAAGAAGCATAAAGAGCTTCTCTCAAATCGGAGTCAAACAGAGCCCCCACAGTCAAACTCTAAGTTTGGTGTTGGGAGGCCACAACCAAACTCTAAGTTTGGTGTTGAACCCCCACATTCAAACTCTAAGTTTGGTGTTGGGAGGTTCCAACATAGCTCTGAGTATCTGTGAGGCTCCATGAGAGCCCTCTGTTAAGCTACTGACATTAAAGAAGCGCTTGTTGGGAGGCAACCCAATGATTATATTTTATCTATTTTCCTTTGTTTTTTTATGTTTTTTGTAGGTTGATGATCATAAGAAGTCACAAAATCAATTGAAAAAGCAAAAACAGAATAAAAAACAGGAAGAAAAACAGCACACCCTGGAGGAGAATTTGCTGGCGTTTAAACGCCAGTGAGGCTAGCAGTTGGGCGTTTAACGCCCAGTCTGGCACCATTCTGGGCGTTTAACGCCAGAAAGGGGCACCAGACTGGCGTTAAACGCCAGGAAAGGGCAAGAACCTGGCGTTAAACGCCAGAAATGGGCACCAGCCCGGCGTTTAACGCCAGAATTGGCTCAAAACGTGATTTTGCATGCCATTTGGTGCAGGGGTGACTTTTCCTTGACACCTCAGGATCTGTGGACCCCACAGGATCCCCACCAACCCACCCACTCTCTCTCTTCTTCACCCATTCACCAATCACCTCAACACCTCTTCCCCAAAAACCCTTCACCTATCAAATCCCATCTTTCTCTTCACCACTCACATCCATCCTTCATAAAACCCCACCTACCTCACCCTTCAAATTCAAACCACTTTCCCTCCCAAACCCACCCATACATGACCGAACCATGAACCCCCCTCTCCTATATAAACCCTTCTTCACTCCTTCATTTTCACACAACCTAAACACCACTTCTCCCCCTCTTTGGCCGAACACAAAGCCATTCCCTTCTTCCTCATTTCTTCTTCTTCTACTCTCTTCTTTCTTCTTTTGCTCGAGGACGAGCAAACCTTTTAAGTTTGGTGTGGTAAAAGCATTGCTTTTTGTTTTTCCATAACCATTTATGGCATCCAAGGCCGGAGAAACCTCTAGAAAGAGGAAAGAGAAGGCAAAAGCTTTCACCTCCGAGTCATGGGAAATGGAGAGATTCATCTCAAGGGTGCATCAAGACCACTTCTATGAAGTTGTGGCCTTGAAGAAGGTGATCCCCGAGGTCCCTTTTTCACTCAAAAAGAGTGAATATCCGGAGACCCGACATGAGATCCGAAGAAGAGGTTGGGAAGTTCTCACCAACCCCATTCAACAAGTCGGAATCTTGATGGTTCAAGAGTTCTATGCCAATGCATGGATCACCAAGAACCATGACCAAAGTATGAACCCGGACCCAAAGAATTGGCTTACTATGGTTCGGGGGAAATACTTGGATTTTAGTCCGGAAAATGTAAGGTTGGCATTCAACTTGCCTATGATGCAAGGAGATGAACATCCTTACACAAGAAGGGTCAACTTTGATCAAAGGTTGGACCAAGTCCTCACTGACATTTGTGAAGAGGGCGCCCAATGGAAGAGAGATTCAAGAGGGAAGCCGGTTCAATTAAGAAGGCATGACCTCAAGCCTGTGGCTAGAGGATGGTTGGAGTTTATCCAACGCTCAATCATCCCCACTAGCAACCGGTCCGAAGTTACTCTAGACCGGGCCATCATGATCCATAGCATCATGATTGGAGAAGAAGTGGAAGTTCATGAGGTTATAGCCCAAGAACTCTATAAGGTGGCGGACAAGTCCTCTACCTTGGCAAGGTTAGCCTTTCCTCATCTCATTTGTCACCTCTGTTATTCAGTAGGAGTTGACATAGAAGGAGACATCCTCATTGATGAGGATAAGCCCATCACTAAGAAAAGGATGGAGCAAACAAGAGACCCCTCTCATCATGAGATCCCTGAGATACCTCAAGGGATGCACTTTCCTCCACAAGACTATTGGGAGCAACTGAACACCTCCCTAGGAGAATTGAGTTCCAACATGGGACAACTAAGGGTGGAGCATCAAGAACACTCCATCATCCTCCATGAAATTAGAGAAGATCAAAGACTCATGAGGGAGGAGCAACAAAGACAAGGAAGAGACATTGAGAAGCTCAAGCACTCCATAAGACCTTCAAGAGGAAGAACAAGCCGCCATCACTAAGGTGGACCCGTTCTTTAATCTCCTTGTTCTTTATTTTCTTGTTTTTCAAATTTTAGTGCTTATGTTTATCTATGTTTGTGTCTTATGATCATTAGTGTCTTAGTGTCTATGCCTTAAAGTTATGAATGTCCTATGAATCCATCACCTTTCTTAAATAAACAATGTTCTTAATTGAAAAGGGAAGAATTGCATGAATTTTGAATTTTATAACAGTTTAATTATTTTGATGTGGTGGCAACACTTTTGTCCTCTGAATGTATGCTTAAACAGTGCATATGTCTTTTGAATTTGTGGTTCATGAATGTTGGCTCTTGAAAGAATGATGAAAAAGGAGACATGTTACTGAGGATCTGAAAAATCATAAAAATGATTCTTGAAGCAAGAAAAAGCAGTGAATACAAAAAAAAAAAGAAGCAAGCGAAAAAAAAAACGAAAAAGAAAGAGAAAAAGAAAGAAAAAGAAAGAAATAAAGTTGTGATCCAAGGCAAAGAGAGTGTGCTTAAGAACCCTGGACACCTCTAGTTGGGGACTCTAGCAAAGTTGAGTCACAATCTGAAAAGGTTCACCCAATTATGTGTCTGTGGCATGTATGTATCCGGTGGTAATACTGGAAGACAGAGTGCTTTGGGTCACGGCCAAGACTCATAAAGTAGCTGTGTTCAAGAATCATCATACTTAACTAGGAGAATCAATGACACTATCTGGATTCTGAGTTCCTAAAGAAGCCAATCATTCTGAATTTCAAAGGATAGAGTGAGATGCCAAAACTATTCAAGAGGCAAAAAGCTAAAAGTCCCGCTCATCTAATTAATACTGATCTTCATAGATGTTTTTGGAGTTCATTGCATATTCTCTTCTTTTTATCTTATTTGATTTTCAGTTGCTTGAGGACAAGCAACAATTTAAATTTGGTGTTGTGATGAGCGGATAATTTGTACGCTTTTTGGCATTGTTTTTGTATGTTTTTAGTAGTTTTAGTTAGTTTTTAGTATACTTTTTATTAGTTTTTAGTTAAAATTCACTTTTCTGGACTTTACTATGAGTTTGTGTGTTTTTCTGTGATTTCAGGTATTTTCTGGCTGAAATTGAGGGACCTGAGCAAAAATCTGATTCAGAGACTGAAAAGGACTGCGGATGCTGTTGGATTCTGACCTCCCTGCACTCGAAGTGGATTTTCTGGAGCTACAGAAGCCCAATTGGCGCGCTCTCAACGGCGTTGGAAAGTAGACATCCTGGGCTTTCCAGAAATATATAATAGTCCATACTTTGCCCAAGATTTGATGGCCCAAACCGGCGTTCAAAGTCACCTTCAGAATTCCCAGCGTTAAACGCCGGAACTGGCACCAAAATGGGAGTTAAACGCCCAAACTGGCACAAAAGCTGGCGTTTAACTCCAAGAAGAGTCTCTACACAAAAATGCTTCATTGCTCAGCCCAAGCACACACCAAGTGGGCCCGGAAGTGGATTTTTATGTCATTTACTCATCTCTGTACACCCTAGGCTACTAGTTCTCTATATATAGGACCTTTTACTATTGTATTTACATCTTCTGATCTTTGGAACCTTTTTCTTGAGATCTTTTGATCACTTTGGGAGGCTGGCCATTCGGCCATGCATAGACCTTGTTCTTATGTATTTTCAACGGTGGAGTTTCTACACACCATAGATTAAGGTGTGGAGCTCTGCTGTACCTCGAGTATTAATGCAATTACTATTGTTCTTCTATTCAATTCCGCTTGTTCTTTGTCCAAGATATCACCTGTTCTTCAACTTGATGAATGTGATGATCCGTGACACTCATCATCATTCTCACCTATGAACGTGTGACTGACAACCACCTCCGTTCTACCTTAGATTGGGTGAATATCTCTTGGATTCCTGATACACGATGCATGGTTGATCGCCTGACAACCGAGTGCTCGCCTGACAAACGAGCCAGCCATTCCGTGAGATCAGAGTCTTCGTGGTATAGGCAAGAACTGATGGCGGCATTCAAGAGAATCTGGAAGGTCTAACCTTGTCTGTGGTATTCTGAGTAGGATTCAATGATTGAATGACTGTGACGTGCTTCAAACTCCTAGCAGGCGGGGCGTTAGTGACAGACGCAAAAGAATCAATGGATTCTATTCCGGCCTGACCGAGAACCGACAGATGGATAGCCGTGCCGTGACAGGGTGCGTTGAACATTTCCACTGAGAGGATGGGAGGTAGCCACTGACAACGGTGAAACCCTTGCATAAGCTTGCCATGGAAAGGAGTAAGAAGGATTGGATGAAGACAGTAGGAAAGCAGAGAGACGGAAGGGAAAGCACCTTCATACGCTTATCTGAAGCTCTCACCAATGATATACATAAGTATCTCTATCTTTATCTTTTATGTTTTATTCATTCATCATCTATACCCATTTGAGTCTGCCTGACTAAGATTTACAAGGTGACCATAGCTTGCTTCATACCAATAATCTCCGTGGGATCGACCCTTACTCGCGTAAGGTTTATTACTTGGACGACCCAGTGCACTTGTTGGTTAGTTGTGCGAAGTTGTAGTGATCACGATTTCGCGCACCAATAAGCTACAACTTTATGATGCTGCATCAACACGCATCCTAAACCTTTTAGTGATGCATCACATTATACCTTGAATGGTTCTATTGGCTCAGGCAGCACCAATACGGGTGCGGTAGTCAACCTCTGCTTCAACGCAAGGAAACTCTCCTCGCACGCTGAAGTCCATACAAAAGGAACATCCTTCCTGGTCAGCTTGGTCAAAGGAAAAGCGAGCTATGAAATCCCTTTAATGAACCTCCAATAATAACCTGCCAAGCCTAAGAAACTCCTGATCTCCGTCACTGAAGTTGGTCGCTCCCAATTTATCACCGCCTTAACCTTAGCAGCATCTACCGCTATTCCTTGCTTACTCACCAAGTTGCCAAGAAATTTCACTTTAGACTTCTAGAACTCACACTTGGATAGCTTGGCATACAACTTCCTGTCCTTCAAGATTTGCAACACCGTCCGTAAGTGATCTGCATGCTCACTCTATGTCTTAGAGTAGATAAGTATGTCATCGATAAACACAACAACAAACTTATCCAGATATGGATGGAAAATCTTATTCATGTAATCCATGAATATCGCTGGAGCATTAGTCAGTCCAAAGGACATCACTGTATATTCATAGTGACCATAGTGCATTCTGAAGGCAGTTTTGGGAATATCCTTATCTCTGACCCTTATTTGATGGTATCCGAATCGTAGGTCAATCTTAGAGAACACACCGGCTCCCTGTAAATGGTCCATCAGGTCATCAATCCTTGGCAATGGGTATTTATTCTTCACAATAATTTTATTCAGCTACTGATAATCAACACATAAACACATACTTCCGTCTTTCTTCTTCACCAGTAACACTAGCACAGCCCACGAAGAGACACTTGGTCAGATAAAGTTCTTACCCAACAGATCTTCTAGCTGAGACTTCAGCTCGGCCATTTCTAGAGGTGACATCTTATAAGGAGCACTTGAAATTGGTCTAGCCCTAGGCACTAACTCAATAGCAAACTTAACCTATCGGTTAGGCAGAAATTCATCAATCTTATCGAGAAACACCTTCAGGAACTCACACACAACCAAAATTTGCTCCAAACTTTGATCATCACCCGAAATACCCGCAGTTAACAACAAAAAACCCCGACATTCGGCCCCAAAACAATTCACCATCATAGAATTCAAGTAGTAGTTATTCACCACCACCGACCCTTCTGTGTCTTCTGGCATAAAACACACTATTTTTGCAGAACAATCGAGTAGAACATGGTTCTTGGATAACCAGTCCAACTCCAAAATGAGATCAAGACCAGTCATTGGCAGACAAATTAAGTCATGCACGAATTCATGCTGGTGTATTCGAAATGGAACTTGGTGGCACCCTAACCTAGTCACCATAGCCTCGTGGGTGGCATTATACTCCTTTAAATCACACCCCAGGATTACTATTTTCAATCCTAACTCATCAGCCTTCTCAAATGTAATAAAAGAATGTGTAGCTCCAGAATCAAACAAGGGATTCAAAGTTTTACCCGCCATCTCATAATTACCTCAAATCAATGTCTCTGACCCCTCAGCGCTTACTATAGAAGTAGTGTATACTCTCCCTGGTTGGTGCACTCTACCTGTCTCATACATCTTCTTCTCTGGGCAGCTATTATTAGCCAAGTGTCCAGGCTGTCCACAGGAATAACAGACTCCAATCCTAAACATACACGTCCCTGAATGGTACTTTCCGCATCTGTGACAACTCAAGTCCTGCTGTGGCTGCTTCCCATGCCTCCTTCCCTTATTAGTATTGGCATTTGGCCTCCTAAAGTTATCCTGCCCCTGATTATTCTAAGGGACAAAGCCACCACGCTTGAACTGTCTGCCCCTAGGTGAAAAATTCCTCTATGTAGTCCTCTGGAATGGCATCCTTATACTCCCTTTTTCTATTGCAGCCTTTCTAACACACTCCTCGGCCACCCTGCTCTAATTCACAAGTTCTGAAAACACCCGGATCTCTATAGGTGCTACAAAGCTCTGAATGTCACTCCGAAGGACTCCTTCATATTTAATGCATTTCCACTCAGCAAAGTCTTCAGGAGCTCCCTGACAAATGTGTGAAAAAAGGCACAATTTCTCAAATTTGCTTGCGTACTCAGTAATGGTCATCTGGCTCTGTTTCAGCTGGAGCAGTTCAAGTTCCTTGGCATTTCTAACTAGAATGGGAAAGTACTTCTTATAGAATTCTTCTCAGAATAACTCCCAAGAGATTACAACTCTATCAGGTTGCAGAATACGCCTCATGCCCTGCCACCAATGCTGAGCCTCACCCTGTAGTTGGTAGGTGGTGTGCGAAATTGTGATCATTACTTTTTACAACTCAATTAATCCCTAGTAATGGCCCCAAGAACTTGGTGCTCACTACCATGGCATAAACACAACTTTTCACAACTAACCAGCAAGTGCACTGGGTCGTCCAAGTAATAAACCTTACGCGAGTAAGGGTCGATCCCACGGAGATTGTTGGTATGAAGCAAGCTATGGTCACCTTGTAGATCTTAGTCAGGCAGACTCAAATGGGTATAGATGATGAATGAAACATAAAGATAAAGATAGAGATACTTATATATATCATTGGTGAGAGCTTCAGATAAGTGTATGAAGATGCCTTCCCTTCCGTCTCTCTGCTTTCCTACTGTCTTCATCCAATCCTTCTTACTCCTTTCCATGGCAAGCTTATGCAAGGGTTTCACCGTTGTCAGTGGCTACCTCCCATCCTCTCAGTGGAAATGTTCAACGCACCCTGTCACGGCACGGCTATCCATCTGTCGGTTCTCGGTCAGGCCGGAATAGAATCCATTGATTCTTTTGCGTCTGTCACTAACGCCCCGCCTGCTAGGAGTTTGAAGCACGTCACAGTCATTCAATCATTGAATCCTACTCAGAATACCACAGACAAGGTTAGACCTTCCGGATTCTCTTGAATGCCGCCATCAGTTCTTGCCTATACCACGAAGATTCCGGTTAAAGAATCCAAGAGATATCCACCCAATCTAAGGTAGAACGGAGGTGGTTGTCAGTCACACGTTCATAGGTGAGAATGATGATGAGTGTCACGGATCATCACATTCATCAAGTTGAAGAACAAGTGATATCTTGGAACAAGAACAAGCAGAATTGAATAGAAGAACAATAGTAATTGCATTAATACTCGAGGTACAGCAGAGCTCCACACCTTAATCTATGGTGTGTAGAAACTCCACCGTTGAAAATACATAAGAACAAGAGTGATCATTGGTTTCGGCCCCAGAGAGGGAACCAGAAGAACCAAGATGTCTAATACAATAGTAAAGGGTCCCTTTTATAGGAAACTAGTAGCCTAAGGTTTACAAAGATGAGTAAATGACATAAAAATCCACTTCCGGGCCCACTTGGTGTGTGCTTGGGCTGAGCAATGAAGCATTTTCGTGTAGAGACTCTACTTGGAGTTAAACGCCAGCTTTTATGCCAGTTTGGGCGTTTAACTCCCACTTTGGTGCCAGTTCCGGCGTTTAACGCTGGGAATTCTGAGGGTGACTTTGAACGCCGGTTTGGGCCATCAAATCTTGGGCAAAGTATGGACTATCATATATTGCTGGAAAGCCCAGGATGTCTACTTTCCAACGCCGTTGAGAGCGCGCCAATTGGGCTTCTGTAGCTCCAGAAAATCCACTTCGAGTGCAGGGAGGTCAGAATCCAACAGCATCTGCAGTCCTTTTCAGTCTCTGAATCATATTTTTGCTCAGGTCCCTCAATTTCAGCCAGAAAATACCTGAAATCACAGAAAAACACACAAACTCATAGTAAAGTCCAGAAAAGTGAATTTTAACTAAAAACTAATAAAAATATACTAAAAACTAACTAGATCATACTAAAAACATACTAAAAACAATGCCAAAAAGCGTATAAATTATCCGCTTATCACAACACCAAACTTAAATTGTTGCTTGTCCTCAAGCAACTGAAAATCAAATAAGATAAAAAGAAGAGAATATACTATAGACTCCAAATTATCAATGAAACTTAGCTCCAAATTAGATGAGCGGGACTAGTAGCTTTTTGCCTCCGAACAGTTTTGGCATCTCACTCTATCTTTTGAAATTCAGAATGATTGGCTTCTTTAGGAACTCAGAATCCAGATAGTGTTATTGATTCTCCTAGTTAAGTATGATGATTCTTGAACACAGCTACTTATTGAGTCTTGGCCGTGGCCCAAAGCACTCTGTTTTCCAATATTACCACCGGATACATACATGCCACAGACACATAATTGGGTGAACCTTTTCAGATTGTGACTCAGCTTTGCTAGAGTCCCCAATTAGAGGTGTCCAGGGTTCTTAAGCACACTCTTTTTGCCTTGGATCACAACTTCATTTCTTTCTTTTTCTTTCTTTTTCTCTTTCTTTTTTTTCGTCTCTTTCTTTTTCTTTTTTTTTTTTCGCTTCTTCTCCCCCTTTTTTTTGTATTCACTGCTTTTTCTTGCTTCAAGAATCATTTTTATGATTTTTCAGATCCTCGGTAACATGTCTCATTTTTCATCATTCTTTCAAGAGCCAACAATTTTAACATTCATGAACAACAAATTCAAAAGACATATGCACTGTTTAAGCATACATTCAGAAAACAAAAAGTATTGTCACCACATCAAACTACTTAAGCTAGTTTTAAAGATGAATTCGAAATCCTGTACTTCTTGTTCTTTTGTGATAAAAACAGTTTTCATTTAAGAAAGGTGATGGATTCATAGGACATTCATAACTTTAAGGCATAGACACTAAGACACTAATGATCATAAGACACAAACATAGATAAACATAAGCATAAAAATTTGAAAAACAAGAAAATAAAGAACAAGGAGATTAAAGAACGGGTCCACCTCAGTGATGGCAGCTTGTTCTTCCTCTTGAAGGTCTTATGGAGTGTTTGAGCTCCTCAATGTCTCTTCCTTGTCTTTGTTGCTCCTCTCTCATGATTCTTTGATCTTCTCTAATTTCATGGAGGAGAATGGGGTGTTCTCCACCCTTAGTTGTCCCATGTTGGAACTCAATTCTCCTAGGGAGGTGTTGATTTGCTCCCAATAGTTTTGTGGAGGAAAGTGCATCCCTTGAGGTATCTCAGGGATTTCATGATGAGTGGGATCTCTTGTTTGCTCCATCCTTTTCTTAGTGATGGGCTTGTGGTCATGCCTTCTCAGTTGAACTGGCTTCCCTCTTGAGTCTCTCTTCCATTGGGCGCCCTCTTCACAAATGTTTATGAGGACTTGGTTCAACCTTTGATCAAAGTTGACCCTTTTTGAGTTTGAAAGGGATCTCAGGGATCACCTTCTTCAAGGCCACAACTTCATAGAAGTGGTCTTAGTGCACCCTTGAGATGAATCTCTCTATTTTCCACGACTCGGAGGTGGAAGCTTTTGCCTTCCCTTTCCTCTTTCTAGAGGTTTCTCCGGCCTTGGATGCCATAAATGGTTATGGAAAAACAAAAAGCAATGCTTTTACCACACCAAACTTAAAAGATTAGCTCGTCCTCGAGCAAAAGAAGAAAGAAGAGAGTAGAAGAAGAAGAAATAGAGGAGATGGAGGTGGCTTTGTGGTTCGGCCAAAGAGTAGAAGTAGTGTTTAGGTTGTGTGAAAATGAAGGAGTGAAGATGGGTTTATATAGGGGTGGAGAGAGGGTGGTGGGGTTGGTGGGGGGTCCTGTGGGGTCCACAGATCCTGTGGTGTCAAAGAAAAGTCATCCCTGCACCAATTGGCATGCAAAATCACGTTTTGAGCCAATTCTAGCGTTAAACGCCGGGCTGGTGCCCATTTCTGGCGTTTAACGCCAGGTTCTTGCCCTTTCCTGGCGTTTAACGCCAGTCTGGTGCCCCTTTCTGGCGTTAAACGCCCAGAATGGTGCCAGACTGGGCGTTAAACGCCCAACTGCTAGCCTCACTGGCGTTTAAACGCCAGCAAATTCTCCTCCAGGGTGTGCTGTTTTTCTTCCTGTTTTTCATTCTGTTTTTGCTTTTTCAATTGATTTTGTGACTTCTTATGATCATCAACCTACAAAAAAAAAATAAAGTAACAAAAGAAAATAGATAAAATATAACATTGGGTTGCCTCCCAACAAGCGCTTCTTTAATGTCAGTAGCTTGACAGAGGGCTCTCATGGAGCCTCATATTTTCTCAGAGCAATGTTGGAACCTCCCAACACCAAACTTAGAGTTTGAATGTGGGGGTTCAACACCAAACTTGGAGTTTGGTTGTGGCCTCCCAACACCAAACTTAGAGTTTGACTGTGGGGGCTCTGCTTGACTCTGCTTTGAGAGAAGCTCTTCATGCTTCCTCTCCATGGTGACAGAGGGATATCCTTGAGCCTTAAACAAAAAAGGATTCTTCATTCACTTGAATGATCAGTTCACCTCCATCAACATCAATCACAGCCTTTGCTGTGGCTAGGAAGGGTCTGCCAAGGATGATAGATTCATCCATGCACTTCCCAGTCTCTAGGACTATGAAATCAGTAAGGATGTAATGGTCTTCAATCTTTACCAAAACATCCTCTACAAGTCCATAAACTTGTTTCTTTGAATTGTCTGCCATCTCTAGTGAGATTCTTGCAGCTTGTACCTCAAAGATCCCTAGCTTCTCCATTACAGAGAGAGGCATAAGGTTTACACTTGACCCTAAGTCACACAGAGCCTTCTTGAAGGTCATGGTGCCTATGGTACAAGGTATTGAAAACTTTCCAGGAACTTGTCTCTTTTGAGGTAATTTCTGCCTAGACAAGTCATCCAGTTCTTTGGTGAGCAAAGGGGGTTCATCCTCCCAAGTCTCATTTCCAAATAACTTGTCATTTAGCTTCATGATTGCTCCAAGGTATTTAGCAACTTGCTCTTCAGTGACATACTCATCCTCTTCAGAGGAAGAATACTCATCAGAGCTCATGAATGGCAGACGTAAATCCAATGGAATATCTATGGTCTCATTTTGAGCCTCAGATTCCCATGGTTCCTCATTAGGGAACTCAGTGGAGGCTAGTGCACGCCCATTGAGGTCTTCCTCAGTGGCGTTCACGTCCTCCCCTTCCTCTCCATATTCGGCCATGTTGATGGCCTTGCACTCTCCTTTTGGATTTTCTTCTGTATTGCTTGGAAGAGTAGTAGGAGGGAGTTCAGTAACTTTCTTGCTCAGCTGTCCCACTTGTGCCTCCAAATTCCTGATGGAGGACCTTGTTTCAGTCATGAAACTTTGAGTGGTTTTGATTAGATCAGAGACCATGGTTGCTAAGTCAGAGGGGTTCTGCTTAGAATTCTCTGTCTGTTGCTGAGAAGATGAAGGAAAAGGTTTGCCATTGCTAAACCTGTTTCTTCCACCATTATTGTTGAAACCTTGTTGAGGTCTCTCTTGATTCTTTCATGAGAAATTTGGGTGATTTCTCCATGAAGAATTATAGGTGTTTCCATAGGGTTCTCCTAAGTAATTCACCTTTTCCATTGAAGGGTTCTCAGGATCATAGGCTTCATCTTCAGATGAAGCATCCTTAGTACTGCTTGGTGCATTTTGCATTCCAGACAGACTTTGAGAAATCAAATTGACTTGTTGAGTCAGTATCTTGTTCTGAGCCAATATGGCATTCAGAGTATCAATCTCAAGAACTCCTTTCTTCTGATTTGTCCCATTATTCACAGGATTTCTTTCAGAAGTGTACATGAATTGGTTATTTGCAACCATTTCAATTAGCTCTTGAGCTTCTGTAGGTGTCTTCTTCAGATGAAGAGATCCTCCAGCAGAGCTATCCAAAGACATCTTGGATAGTTCAGAGAGACCATCATAGAAAATACCTATGATGCTCCATTCAGAAAGCATGTCAGAAGGACATTTTCTGATCAATTGTTTGTATCTTTCCCAAGCTTCATAGAGGGATTCTCCATCCTTCTGTCTGAAGGTTTGGACTTCCACTCTAAGCTTACTCAATTTTTGAGGTGGAAAGAACTTTGCCAAGAAGGCATTTACTAGCTTTTCCCATGAGTCCAGGCTTTCTTTAGGTTGTGAGTCCAACCATGTCCTAGCTCTGTCTCTTACAGCAAAAGGGAATAGCATAAGTCTGTAGACCTCAGGGTCAACCCAATTAGTCTTGACAGTGTCACAGATTTGCAAGAATTCAGCTAAGAACTGATGAGGATCTTCCAATGGAAGTCCATGGAACTTACAATTTTGTTGTATTAGAGAAACTAATTGAGGCTTAAGCTCAAAGTTGTTTGCTCCAATGGCAGGGATAGAGATGCTTCTCCCATAGAAGTCAGGAGTAGGTGCAGTAAAGTCACCCAGCACCTTCCTTGCATTGTTGTTGTTTTCGGCTGCCATGGGTTCTTCTTCTTTGAAGATTTCTGTTAGGTCTTCTACAGAGAGTTGTGCCTTAGCTTCTCTTAGCTTTCGCTTCAAGGTCCTTTCAGGTTCAGGGTCAGCTTCAACAAGAATGCTTTTGTCTTTGTTCCTGCTCATATGAAAGAGAAGAGAACAAAAAAATGTGGAATCCTCTATGTCACAGTATAGAGATTCCTTGAGGTGTCAGAAGAAGAAAATTAGAAGGAAGAGGTAGAAGAATTCGAACTTAGTCAAATAGAGTTCGAATTGTGCATTGAGAAGGAGTGGTACTCCATAAATAGAAGGATGTGAGAAAAGGGGAAGAGAATTTTCGAAAATTGCTTAAAAAGATTTTAAAAACATTTTGAAAAATTGATTGATAATTTTCGAAAACTCAAAGTGGAAAAGAAATCAAGTGATTTTTGAAAAAGATTTTGAATTTAGAAATAAAAAAGATATGATTGAAAACTAATTTGAAAAAAAGATGTGATAAAAAAAAGATATGATTAAAAAGTTATGGTTTTTTAAAAAGATATGATTGAAAATATATGATTTGAAAAACATTTTAAAAAGATTTGATTTTAAAAATTAATGACTTGCCTAACAAGAAAAGATATGATTCAAACATTAAACCTTTCTCAACAGAAAAGGCAACATACTTGAATTGTTCAATCAAATCATTAATTGTTAGCAAGTATCTTTGAAAAAGGAAAGAAATTGATTTTGAGAACATTTGATTGAAAAGATATGATTTAAAAAAGATTTGGTTTTAAAAAACTTTGAAAACTTGAAAAAAAATTGATTTGAAAACAAAATCCTCCCCCTTGTGCCATCCTGGCGTTAAACGCCCAGAATGGTGCACATTCTGGCGTTTAACGCCCAATGCACTACCTTTTGGGGCGTTAAACGCCCAACCAGGTACCCTGGCTGGCGTTTAAACGCCAGTCTGTCCTTCTTCACTGGGCGTTTTGAACGCCCAGCTTTTTCTGTATAATTCCTCTGCAGTATGTTCTGAATCTTCAATTCTCTGTATTATTGACTTGAAAAGACATAAATTAAAAATATTTTTGGATTTTTAATAATGAAGAATGCAACGAAAATCAAATAACAATGCATGCAAGACACCAAACTTAGTAGTTTGTATACTATTGACAATAACAAAATGAGAATGCATATGACAAACAACAGAAATACTCAAAGATCAAAACAAGGAAATCATCAAGAACAACTTGAAGATTAATGAAGACACATGCATAAATTCGAAAAATGCAAGAAGAACAGAAACATGCAATTGACACCAAACTTAAAACGAGACACTAGACTTAAACAAGAAATATTTTTGGTTTTTATGATTTTGTAATTTTTTTTTGGATTTTTCGAAAATTAAGTGGAAAAGAAATAAAGATATCAAAATTCTTAATGAGAATTCCAGGAATCATGCAATGTTAGTCTAAAGCTTTAGTCTAAAGGAATTAGACATAGCTAGCCAAGCTTCAGCAGGACATTACATTCAAGAGCTAAATTGATGAGGATCAATCAGCTTTGGTGATGATAAGAACATCACCTTGAAACACTAGAATTCATTCTTAAGAACTCTGAAGAAAAATAAATACCTAATCTAAGCAACAAGATGAACCGTCAGTTGTCCACACACAAAACAATCCCCGGCAACGGCGCCAAAAACTTGGTGTGCGAAATTGTGATCATTACTTTTCACAACTCAATTAATCCCTAGTAATGGCCCCAAGAACTTGGTGCTCACTACCATGGCATAAACACAACTTTGCACAACTAACCAGCAAGTGCACTGGGTCGTCCAAGTAATAAACCTTACGCGAGTAAGGGTCGATCCCACGGAGATTGTTGGTATGAAGCAAGCTATGGTCACCTTGTAGATCTTAGTCAGGCAGACTCAAATGGGTATAGATGATGAATGAAACATAAAGATAAAGATAGAGATACTTATGTATATCATTGGTGAGAGCTTCAGATAAGTGTATGAAGATGCCTTCCCTTCCGTCTCTCTGCTTTCCTACTGTCTTCATCCAATCCTTCTTACTCCTTTCCATGGCAAGCTTATGCAAGGGTTTCACCGTTGTCAGTGGCTACCTCCCATCCTCTCAGTGGAAATGTTCAACGCACCCTGTCACGGCACGGCTATCCATCTGTCGGTTCTCGGTCAGGCCGAAATAGAATCCATTGATTCTTTTGCTTCTGTCACTAACGCCCCGCCTGCTAGGAGTTTGAAGCACGTCACAGTCATTCAATCATTGAATCCTTCTCAGAATACCACAGACAAGGTTAGACCTTCCGGATTCTCTTGAATGCCGCCATCAGTTCTTGCCTATACCACGAAGATTCCGGTTAAAGAATCCAAGAGATATCCACCCAATCTAAGGTAGAACGGAGGTGGTTGTCAGTCACACGTTCATAGGTGAGAATGATGATGAGTGTCACGGATCATCACATTCATCAAGTTGAAGAACAAGTGATATCTTGGAACAAGAACAAGCAGAATTGAATAGAAGAACAATAGTAATTGCATTAATACTCGAGGTACAGCAGAGCTCCACACCTTAATCTATGGTGTGTAGAAACTCCACCGTTGAAAATACATAAGAACAAGAGTGATCATTGGTTTCGGCCCCAGAGAGGGAACCAGAAGAACCAAGATGTCTAATACAATAGTAAAGGGTCCCTTTTATAGGAAACTAGTAGCCTAAGGTTTACAAAGATGAGTAAATGACATAAAAATCCACTTCCGGGCCCACTTGGTGTGTGCTTGGGCTGAGCAATGAAGCATTTTCGTGTAGAGACTCTACTTGGAGTTAAACGCCAGCTTTTATGCCAGTTTGGGCGTTTAACTCCCACTTTGGTGCCAGTTCCGGCGTTTAACGCTGGGAATTCTGAGGGTGACTTTGAACGCCGGTTTGGGCCATCAAATCTTGGGCAAAGTATGGACTATCATATATTGCTGGAAAGCCCAGGATGTCTACTTTCCAACGCCGTTGAGAGCGCGCCTATTGGGCTTCTGTAGCTCTAGAAAATCTACTTCGAGTGCAGGGAGGTCAGAATCCAACAGCATCTGCAGTCCTTTTCAGTCTCTGAATCAGATTTTTGCTCAGGTCCCTCAATTTCAGCCAGAAAATACCTGAAATCACAGAAAAACACACAAACTCATAGTAAAGTCCAGAAAAGTGAATTTTAACTAAAAACTAATAAAAATATACTAAAAACTAACTAGATCATACTAAAAACATACTAAAAGCAATGCCAAAAAGCGTATAAATTATCCGCTCATCAGTAGGTTCCAAACTTAACCCAATGTTCATCAGAAACCTGCTGAGCCTGTAATGGTCACTCAATGGCTTGTATCCAGTTATCCGAATCGGTAGGGTTTGAGGTTCCTCTTGATCTTAACTTGCAACCACTTCAGATTTTGTATCCGGCCGTGGACCCAAATTTTGAGCTTAAGTCTGGCACAATCAACTTACTTCCCAAGTACAATGGGCTACCTGGGGAAGATCTGCTGAAGCACCTTAAGAATTTCCAAGTTGCATGTGCAACCGCAAGGAGACATGGGGCGGATGAATCCGCAATGTTGGTCTTTGCTTTCCCTTTCTCTTTGGAGGGGAAAGCAAAGGAATGGTTTTATACTCAGCCGAGTGAAATTAGATCCAACTGGGACTTGTTGCGTAAGGAGTTCTTGGAAAAGTTCTACCCTCCTCAGAAAACAGACAAGTTATGAAGAGAGATCTCTTGTATTGTGCAACAAAATGAGGAGACCTTGTATGAATACTGAGAAAGATTCAAGAAATTATTAGAAGACTGCCCTCACCATCGGATTGGTGAGCCGTTTCTTATTAGTTATTTCTATGAAGGGATGCATCCCCAAGATAAGCTTTTCCTAGACTCCGCAAGTGGAGGATCGTTGATCACAAGTAATACTGTTACGGAAGCCTGGAAAGTTATGTCAGAATTAGCAAACTCGGCTAAACACTCAAGAGTGTAGGATCCGCAACCTCTAGCTTTAAGCAAAATTCCTCCCGATGGTGATGACAATGCGATTGAGACCCTTGGGAAGATTGCAGTTTTGTTGAGACAAATCGCCCAGGGGCAACAAATGACTCAGGCCTTAATAATCACCTTCATGCAAGAGCAAAGAGAATTTCATAAGAAGCAAGATGCATACATGGCTACAATAACCGAAGCCCTTACCCATTTGACTCTCCCTCCTCAAACCGCACAAAGCACCCAACAAGCTTCAACCTCAAGTATTTTACCCTCTCAACCTCAACCCATCCCTAAGGGGAGCATAAATGCAATTACTCTCCGAAATGGTACTAAGTTGGACAAGAATGTTGCTATACCCGCAAAGGTGAGTGACGAGACCAACAATGATGAGGTATGAGAAGAGGTAGAGATGACAAAGGGTGAAGATGAAAATGTTGACAAAAGTGAGGAGGAGCCACCAAAAGTCAAGGAGATAAAAAGAAAGACCTTGCTTGAAGAGCCTTCACCCATTCCATTCCCAACTTTGGCCAAGAAAGCAAAGAAGCAAGAAGATCTTGACCCCACTTTGGTGGAAGTTTTTAAGAAAGTCGAAGTTACCGTCCGCCTCTTTCAAGCCATTCAACAAGTGCCGAAATATGCCAAGTTCCTTAAAGATGTGTGCCCTCACAAAGGCAAGCTTGGCAATCTTAACGAAAAACCGGTAGATGATTCTATCTCTTCTTTGCTTCCTGAAAAATGTAATGATCCCGGCCCATGTTTAGTGACTTGTTTGATTGGTGGGATTAAGTTCATAGATTGTATGTGTGATTTGGGAGCATGTGTGAGCATCATGCCACTGCCCGTATACCAAAGATTGAACTTACCACCCCTCAAGAGATCCAAGGCAAGGTTTGTCTTGGCTGACAAGAGTATTGTGTCTGTGGTTGGAATTGCAGAGAACGTCATAATCAACATTCAAGGTTTGCTTTTTCTGGTTGACTTTCACATCTTGGAGACTCAACCTATTGATTCCACTAACCCATCATCAATACTCCTTGGAAGGATGATGAGCGGATAATTTATACACTTTTTGGCATTATTTTTAGTATGTTTTTAGTAGTTTTAGTTGATTTTTTAGTATATTTTTATTAGTTTTTAGTTAAAATTCACTTTTCTGGACTTTACTATGAGTTTGTGTGTTTTTCTGTGATTTCAGGTATTTTCTGGCTGAAATTGAAGGTTCTGAGCAAAAATCTGATTCAGAGACTGAAAAGGACTGCAGATGCTGTTGGATTCTGACCTCCCTGCACTCGAAGTGGATTTTCTGGAGCTACAGAAGCCCAATTGGCGCGCTCTCAACGGCGTTGGAAAGTAGACATCCTGGGCTTTCCAGCAATATATGATAGTCCATACTTTGCCCAATATTTGATGGCCCAAACCGGCGTTCAAAGTCACCTCAAGAAATCCCAGCGTTAAACGCTGGAACTGGCACCCAAATGGGAGTTAAACGCCCAAACTGGCATAAAAACTGGCGTTTAACTCCAAGAAGAGTCTCTACACGAAATTGCTTCATTGCTCAGCCCAAGCACACACCAAGTGGGCCCGGAAGTGGATTTTTATGTCATTTACTTATCTATGTACACCTTAGGCTACTAGTTTTCTATAAGTAGGACCTTTTACTATTGTATTAGAGGACTTTTGGTAGCTATCTTCGATATATGCTATCTTAGATCATTGGGAGGCTGGCCATTCGGCCATGCCTAGACCTTATGCTTATGTATTTCAACGGTGGAGTTTCTACACACCATAGATTAAGGTGTGGAGCTCTGCTGTACCTCGAGTATTAATGCAATTACTATTGTTCTTCTATTCAATTCCGCTTGTTCTTTGTCCAAGATATCACTTGTTCTTCAACTTGATGAAGGTGATGATTGACGCCCATCACCATTCTCACCCATGAACAAGGTGACTGACAACCACTTTTGTTCTACACGCATCTGAGGCTTAGTGAATATCTCTTGGATTCTTTAATCGGAATCTTCGTGGTATAGGCAAGAACTGATGGCGGCATTCAAGAGAATCCGGAAGGTCTAACCTTGTCTGTGGTATTCTGAGTAGGATTCAATGATTGAATGACTGTGACGTGCTTCAAACTCTAACCTGATGGGCGTTAGTGACAGACGCAAAAGAGGGATTCTATTCCAGTAGGAGCGGGAACCGAACCGGTGATTGGCCGTACTGTGACAGAGTGCGTGAGCATTAGCTTTCACTGCGAGGATGGGAGGTAGCCACTGACAACGGTGAAACCCTACACGAGCTTGCCATGGAAAGGAGTAAGAAGGATTGGATGAAGGCAGTAGGAAAGCAGAGAGACGGAAGGGAAGGCATCTTCATACGCTTGTCTGAAGCTCCTACACCAATGATATACATAAGTATCACTATCTTTATCTTCTATGTTATTTTCGTTCATCATCATATACAATTGAGTTTGCCTGACTAAGATTTACAAGATGACCATAGCTTGCTTCAATGCTAACAATCTCCGTGGGATCGACCCTTACTCACGTAAGGTATTACTTGGACGACCCAGTGCACTTGCTGGTTAGTTGTGCGAAGTTGTGTAATGCCATGGAATTGAACTACCAAGTTCTTGGAGTTCATGACCAGGGATTATGAGAGTTGTGAAAAGTATTGTTCACAATTTCGCGCACCAAGTTTTTGGCGCCGTTGCCGGGGATTGTTCAAGTTTTGAGCAAGCTTTTGGTAACAATGCGGGGGATTGTTCAGTTTGGACAACTGACGGTTCATCTTGTTGCTTAGATTAGGTATTTTTTTTTCGAAATTCTTGAAAATGAATTCTAGAGTTTCATGATGATTTGTTGAAATCTGGCTGGCTGAGAAGCCATGTCTAATCTGATTGGACCGAGGTTTCAACTTATCACCACAAGAGCTTGTTGATTTTCATCAATTTTGCTTTTGGAGCAGTGATCCGCTAAGGCTTGGCTGACCTTTGGTCATGTCTAGTGTTTTGGACCGAAGCTTTCTTTGAAAGCTTGGCTGGCTGTGAAGCCATGTCTAATTCCTGGACCGGAGTCTTAGACTAGCATTACACTGATTCCTGGAATTCTCATTAAGAATTTTGATGTTTTTTTTTTCCACTTAATTTTCGAAAAATACAAAAAAAAAATTACAAAATCATAAAAACCAAAAATATTTGATGTTTCTTGCTTAAGTCTAGTGTCTCATCTTAAGTTTGATGTCAATTGCATGCATTCATTCATGTGTCTTATGGATCTTCAAGTAATTCTTGATGATTTTTGTGTTCTAATCTCTAAATTCTATTGACTTGACGTATTTTGTGTGTCTCATATGCATTCTCACATTGTTAGTGTCAGTAGTATACAAACTGCTAAGTTTGGTGTCTTGCATGCATTGTTATTTGATTCTTATTGCATTTTGATTATTAAAAATCCAAAAATATTTTTAATTTGTGTCTTTTCAAGTCAATGATACCAAGAATTGAAGATCCAGAACATACTGCAGAGGAATTATACAGAAAAAGCTGAGCATTCAAAAATGCCCAGTGAAGAAGACAGACTGGCATTTAAACGCCAGCCAGGGTACCTGGTTGGGCGTTTAACGCCCAAAAAGGGTGCATTTTGGGCGTTAAACGCCAGAATGTATACCATTCTGGGCGTTTAACGCCAGGATGGTGCTAGGGGGAGAATTTTGTTTTCAAATCATTTTTTTTCAAAGTTTTCAAAGTTTTTCAAAATCAAATCTTTTTCAAATCATATCCTTTCAATCAAATGTTTTCAAAATCAATTTCTTTCCTTTTTCAAAGATACTTACTAACAATTAATGATTTGATTGAACATTTTTTGCCTTTTCTGTTAAGGAAGGTTTTATGTTTGAATCATATCTTTTCTTGTTAGGCAAGTCATTAATTTTTAAATCATATCTTTACAATTTGTTTTCAAATCATATCTTTTCAAATTGTTTTCAAATCATATCTTCTCAATCACATCTTTTTAATCACATCTTTTTCAAATTAAGTTTTCAATCAAATCCTTTTGACTTCTAATTTCAAATCTTTTTCAAAAATCACTTGATTTCATTCTTACTTTTATTTTCGAAAATCAATTAAGTGTTTTTCAAAAATGTTTTCAAAATTTTCTAATTAATTTTCGAAAAGATTACTTCCCTCCCTCTCACATCCTTCTATTTATGGAGCACCACTCCTTCTCAATGTACAATTCGAACCTTATCTAATTAAAGTTCGAATTCTTCTTCTCCTTCTTCTTTCTATTTCTCTTTTCCTCTGACACCTCAAGGAATCTCTATACTGTGACATAGAGGATTCCACATTTTCTTTTTCTCTTCTCTTTCATATGAGCAGGAGCAGAGACAAAGGCATTCTTGTTGAAGCTGACCCTGAACCCGAAAGGACCCTGAAGAGAAAGCTAAGAGAAGCCAAAGCACAACTCTCTTTAGAGGACCTGACCGAATTCTTCAAAGAAGAAGAAGACATGGCAGCCGAAAACAACAACAATGCCAACAATGCAAGGAAGGTGCTGGGTGACTTTACTGCACCTACTCCCGACTTCTATGGGAGAAGCATCTCTATCCCTGCCATTGGAGCAAACAACTTTGAGCTTAAGCCTCAATTAGTTTCTCTAATGCAACAGAATTGCAAGTTCCATGGACTTCCAATGGAAGATCCTCATCAGTTCTTAGCTGAAGTCTTGCAAATCTGTGACACAGTCAAGACTAATGGGGTAGACCCTGAGGTCTATAGACTGATGCTATTCCCTTTTGCTGTAAGAGACAGAGCTAGAATATGGTTGGACTCTCAACCTAAAGAAAGCCTGGACTCTTGGGAAAAGCTAGTCAATGCCTTCTTGGCAAAGTTCTTTCCACCACAAAGATGGAGTAAGCTTAGAGTGGAAGTCCAAACCTTCAGGCAGAAGGATGGAGAATCCCTCTATGAAGCTTGGGAAAGATACAAACAATTAATCAGGAAGTGTCCCTCAGACATGCTTTCTGAATGGAGCATCATAGGTATTTTCTATGATGGTCTCTCTGAACTATCCAAGATGTCTTTGGATAGCTCTGCTGGAGGATCTCTTCATCTGAAGAAGACGCCTGCAGAGGCTCAAGAGCTAATTGAAATGGTTGCAAATAACCAATTCATGTACACTTCTGAAAGGAATCCTGTGAATAATGGGACTAATCAGAAGAAAGGAGTTCTTGAGATTGACACTCTGAATGCCATACTGGCTCAGAATAAGATATTGACTCAACAAGTCAATTTGATTTCTCAAAGTCTGTCTGGAATGCAAAATGCACCTGGCAGTACTAAGGAAGCTTCATCTGAGGAAGAAGCTTATGATCCTGAGAACCCTTCAATGGAAGAGGTGAATTACCTAGGAGAACCCTACGGAAATACCTATAATTCTTCATGGAGAAATCACCCAAATTTCTCATGGAAGAATCAAGAGAGACCTCAACAAGGTTTCAATAATAATGGTGGAAGAAACAGGCTTGGCAATAACAAGCCTTTCCCATCATCTTCTCAGCAACAGACAGAGAGTTCTAAGCAGAGTACTTCTGACTTAGCAACAATGGTCTCTGATCTAATAAAGACCACTCAAAGCTTCATGAATGAAACAAGGTCCTCCATTAGGAATTTGGAAGGACAAGTGGGTCAGCTGAGTAAGAAAGTTACTGAACTCCCTCCTAGTACTCCCACAAGTAATACAGAAGAAAATCCAAAAGGAGAGTGCAAAGCCATAAACATGGCCGAATTTGGAGAGGAAAGAGAGGAAGTGGATGCCACTGAGGAAGGCCTCAATGGGCGCACACTAACCTCCACTGAGTTCCCCAATGAGGAACCATGGGAATCTGAGGCTCAAGATGAGACCATAGAGATTCCATTAGACTTACTTCTGCCTTTCATGAGCTCTGATGAGTATTCTTCCTCTGAAGAGGATGAGTATGTCACTGAAGATCAAGTTGCTAAATTTCTTGGAGCAATCATGAAACTAAATGACAAGTTATTTGGAAATGAGACTTGGGAGGATGAACCCCCTTTGCTCACCAAAGAACTGGATGACTTGTCTAGGCAGAAATTACCTCAAAAGAGGCAGGATCCTGGGAAGTTTTCTATACCTTATACCATAGGCACCATGACCTTCAAGAAGGCCTTGTGTGACTTAGGGTCAAGTGTAAACCTCATGCCCCTCTCTGTAATGGAGAAGCTAGGGATCTTTGAGGTACAAGCTGCAAGAATCTCATTGGAGATGGCAGACAACTCAAGAAAACAAGCTCATGGACTTGTAGAGAATGTTTTGGTAAAAGTTGAAGACCATTACATCCCTACTGATTTCATAGTCCTAGAGACTGGGAAGTGCATGGATGAATCCATCATCCTTGGCAGACCCTTCCTAGCCACAGCAAAGGCTGTGATTGATGTTGATAGAGGTGAACTAATCATTCAAGTGAATGAAGAATCCTTTGTGTTTAAGGCTCAAGGATATCCCTCTGTCATCATGGAGAGGAAGCATGAAGAGCTTCTCTCAAGACAGAGCCAAGCAGAGCCCCCACAGTCAAACTCTAAGTTTGGTGTTGGGAGGCCACAACCAAACTCTAAGTTTGGTGTTGAACCCCCACATTCAAACTCTAAGTTTGGTGTTGGGAGGTTCCAACACGGTTCTGAGTATCTGTGAGGCTCCATGAGAGTCCTCTGTCAAGCTAATGACATTAAAGAAGCACTTGTTGGGAGGCAACCCAATGTTTTATAGTTAACTATTTTCTTTTGTTATTTTATCTTTTTTGTAGGTTGATGATCATAAGAAGTCACAAAAACAATGAAAAAAGCAAAAACAGAATGAAAAACAGGAAGAAAAACAGCACACCCTGGAGGAAGATGCTGCTGGCGTTCAAACGCCAGTAAGCCTAGCAGTTGGGCGTTTAACGCCCAGTCTGGCACCATTCTGGGCGTTTAACGCCAGAAAGGGGCACCAGACTGGCGTTAAACGCCAGAAAAGGGCTAGAACCTGGCGTTAAACGCCAGGAATGGGCACCAGCCCGGCGTTTAACGCCAGAAATGGCTTAAAACGTGAATTTTGATGCCATTTGGTGCAGGGATGACTTTTCCTTGACACCACAGGATCTGTGGACCCCACAGGACCCCACCACCACTCTCCCTCTTCTTCCCCCATTCACCAATCACCTCAATACCTCTTCCCCATAAACCCTTCACCTATCAAATCCCATCTTTCTCTTCACCACTCACATCCATCCTTCATAAATCCCCACCAATCTCACCCTTCAAATTCAAACCACTTTCCCTCCCAAACCCACCCATACATGGCCGAACTCCTTCTCCCCTCTCTCCTATAAATACCCTTCTTCCCTTCTTCATTTTCACACAACCTAAACACCACTTCTCCCCCTCTTTGGCCGAATACACCACCATCTCCCTCCTCCTCATTTCTTCTTCTTCTACTCTCTTCTTTCTTCTTTTTGCTCGAGGACGAGCAAACATTTTAAGTTTGGTGTGGTAAAAGCGTTGCTTTTTCGTTTTCCATAACCATTTATGGCATCCAAGGCCGGAGAAACCTCTAAAAAGAGGAAAGGGAAGGAAAAAGCTTCCACCTCCGAGTCATGGGAGATGGATAGATTCCTCTCAAGGGTGCATCAAGTCCACTTCTATGAAGTTGTGGCCTTGAAGAAGGTGATCCCCGAGGTCCCCTTTTCACTCAAAAAGGGTGAATATCCGGAGATCCGCCATGAGATCCGAAGAAGAGGTTGGGAAGTACTTACCAACCCCATTCAACAAGTCGGAATCTTGATGGTTCAAGAGTTCTATGCCAATGCATGGATCACCAAGAACCATGATCAAAGTGTGAACCCGAATCCAAAGAATTATCTTACTATGGTTCGGGGGAAATACTTGGATTTCAGTCCGGAAAGTGTGAGGGTAGCGTTCAACTTGCCTATGATGCAAGAAGATGAACATCCTTACACTAGAAGGGTCAACTTTGATCAAAGGTTGGACCAAGTCCTCACAGTCATATGTGAAGAGGGCGCACAATGGAAGAGAGATTCAAGAGGCAAGCCGGTTCAATTGAGAAGGCATGACCTCAAACCCGTGGCTAGAGGATGGTTGGAGTTCATTCAACGCTCAATCATTCCCACTAGCAACCGGTCCAAAGTTACTCTAGACCGGGCCATCATGATTCATAGCATTATGATTAGAAAAGAAGTGGAAGTTCATGAGGTTATAGCCCAAGAACTCTATAAAGTGGCGGACAAGTCTTCCACCTTGGCAAGGCTAGCCTTTCCTCATCTCATTTGTCACCTCTGTTATTCAGTTGGAGTTGACATAGAAGGAGACACCCCCATTGATGAGGACAAGCCCATCACCAAGAAAAGGATGGAGCACACAAGAGACCCCTCTCATCATGAGATCCCTGAGATACCTCAAGGGATGCACTTTCCTCCACAAAACTATTGGGAGCAACTAAACACCTCCCTAGGAGAATTGAGTTCCAACATGGGACAACTAAGGGTGGAGCATCAAGAACACTCCATTCTCCTCCATGAAATTAGAGAAGATCAAAGAATCATGAGAGAGGAGCAACAAAGACAAGGAAGAGACATTGAGGAGCTCAAGCACTCCATAGGATCTTCAAGAGGAAGGAAGAGCCGCCATCACTAAGGTGGACCCGTTCCTTGATTTCCTTGTTCTTTATTCTTCTGTTTTTCGAATTTTATGCTTTATGTTTATCCATGTTTGTGTCTTGTGATCATTAGTGTCTTAGTGTCTATGCCTTAAAGTTATGAATGTCCTATGAATCCATCACCTTTCTTGAATAAAAATGTGCTTAATTGAAAAGAAAAAGAATTACATGAATTCTGAATTTTATAACAGTTTAATTATTTTGATGTGGTGGCAATACTTTTGTCTTCTGAATGTATGCTTGAACAGTGCATATGTCTTTTGAATTTGTGGTTCATGAAGGTTGGCTCTTGAAAGAATGATGAAAAAGGAGACATGTTACTGAGGATCTGAAAAATCATTAAAAATGATTCTTGAAGCAAGAAAAAGCAGTGAATACAAAAAAAAAGAGAAAAGAAAAAAAAAACGAAAAAGAAAGAGAAAAGGAAAGAAAAAGAAAGAATAAAGTTGTGATCCAAGGCAAAAAGAGTGTGCTTAAGAACCCTGGACACCTCTAATTGGGGACTCTAGCAAAGCTGAGTCACAATCTGAAAAGGTTCACCCAATTATGTGTCTGTGGCATGTATGTATCCGGTGGTAATACTGGAAGACAGAGTGCTTTGGGCCACAGCCAAGACTCATAAAGTAGCTGTGTTCAAGAATCATCATACTTAACTAGGAGAATCAATAACACTATCTGGATTCTGAGTTCCTAAAGAAGCCAACCATTCTGAATTTCAAAGGATAGAGTGAGATGCCAAAACTGTTCAGAGGCAAAAAGCTAAAAGCCCCGCTCATCTAATTAATACTGATCTTCATAGATGTTTTTGGAATTCAGTGCATATTCTCTTCTTTTTATCTTATTTGATTTTCAGTTGCTTGAGGACAAGCAACAATTTAAGTTTGGTGTTGTGATGAGCGGATAATTTATACACTTTTTGGCATTGTTTTTAGTATGTTTTTAGTAGTTTTAGTTGAATTTTTAGTATATTTTTATTAGTTTTTAGTTAAAATTCACTTTTCTGGACTTTACTATGAGTTTGTGTGTTTTTCTGTGATTTCAGGTATTTTCTGGCTGAAATTGAAGGTTCTGAGCAAAAATCTGATTCAGAGACTGAAAAGGACTGCAGATGCTGTTGGATTCTGACCTCCCTGCACTCGAAGTGGATTTTCTGGAGCTACAGAAGCCCAATTGGCGCGCTCTCAACGGCGTTGGAAAGTAGACATCCTGGGCTTTCCAGCAATATATGATAGTCCATACTTTGCCCAATATTTGATGGCCCAAACCGGCGTTCAAAGTCACCTCAAGAAATCCCAGCGTTAAACGCTGGAACTGGCACCCAAATGGGAGTTAAACGCCCAAACTGGCATAAAAGCTGGCGTTTAACTCCAAGAAGAGTCTCTACACGAAATTACTTCATTGCTCAGCCCAAGCACACACCAAGTGGGCCCGGAAGTGGATTTTTATGTCATTTACTTATCTATGTATACCTTAGGCTACTAGTTTTCTATAAGTAGGACCTTTTACTATTGTATTAGAGGACTTTTGGTAGCTATCTTCGATATATGCTATCTTAGATCATTGGGAGGCTGGCCATTCGGCCATGCCTAGACCTTATGCTTATGTATTTTCAACGGTGGAGTTTCTACACACCATAGATTAAGGTGTGGAGCTCTGCTGTACCTCGAGTATTAATGCAATTACTATTGTTCTTCTATTCAATTCCGCTTGTTCTTTGTCCAAGATATCACTTGTTCTTCAACTTGATGAAGGTGATGATTGACGCCTATCACCATTCTCACCCATGAACAAGGTGACTGACAACCACTTTTGTTCTACACGCATCTGAGGCTTAGTGAATATCTCTTGGATTCTTTAATCGGAATCTTCGTGGTATAGGCAAGAACTGATGGCGGCATTCAAGAGAATCCGGAAGGTCTAACCTTGTCTGTGGTATTCTGAGTAGGATTCAATGATTGAATGACTGTGACGTGCTTCAAACTCTAACCTGATGGGCGTTAGTGACAGACGCAAAAGAGGGATTCTATTCCAGTAGGAGCGGGAACCGAACCGGTGATTGGCCGTACTGTGACAGAGTGCGTGAGCATTAGCTTTCACTGCGAGGATGGGAGGTAGCCACTGACAACGGTGAAACCCTACACGAGCTTGCCATGGAAAGGAGTAAGAAGGATTGGATGAAGGCAGTAGGAAAGCAGAGAGACGGAAGGGAAGGCATCTTCATACGCTTGTCTGAAGCTCCTACACCAATGATATACATAAGTATCACTATCTTTATCTTCTATGTTATTTTCGTTCATCATCATATACAATTGAGTTTGCCTGACTAAGATTTACAAGATGACCATAGCTTGCTTCAATGCTAACAATCTCCGTGGGATCGACCCTTACTCACGTAAGGTATTACTTGGACGACCCAGTGCACTTGCTGGTTAGTTGTGCGAAGTTGTGTAATGCCATGGAATTGAACTACCAAGTTCTTGGAGTTCATGACCGGGGATTATGAGAGTTGTGAAAAGTATTGTTCACAATTTCGCGCACCAAAGGACATTCTTGAAGACGGCCCGTTTCAAGCTAGACGCACACTCGGGAGTCTATTCTTTTGAGTCGGATGGCGAGTTAGTCAAGTTCACCCTGGAGGAGTCCAACAAACCCATTCTTAAGGCCTATTCCATTTTTGGGTGTGACATAGTTGAAGACAAAGTGATTGAGGATATAAAGGAACAAGGAAAAGATGAGGTTGCCAAGAAGTCACATTCAAAGGATCATGCTCAATCCAAGAATGCCAAGGAGTTGGAGATTTTTCTCCTTGGGGAAGTTCTTAAGTGACCAATGAAGCCATGCAAGTCCAACTTAGGACTCTAAACCAAAGTTCTTGGTGGGAGACACCCACTATGGTGACATTTTTCTAACTCTATCTCTTGTTTATAGCTTTTTGAATTACTTATTTTCTTGTAATATAATGATTTGCATAGGTTGGATTTAATAACTTTGAGTTAAAGAGGTTAGAATTTCTTGTGGACTATGATTGTATGCTTGTTTGAATGATTTGGGGTTAATATGTTGATTTTCCAAGGTTAGGAACCTTAGTTTTATGGAGAAAATAATTTTCTGAAACAGGGCATTTGTGCATCCGCACCACCCTGCGCGTGCGCACAAAGCTGTGTTTTTCGCCATCTGTGCGGGTGCACAAGCCTGTGCATCCACACACGCTTTGACATGCCCTCTGGTGGCAGCACCAGCACAGCATGTGCGTGCGCACTGCCCCTTTTCTCTGCTCTGTGCGTGCGCACACCTGCGTGCGTATGCATACGTTCCCTTTCGTGCCTTGTTTGTGCGTCCGCACATCGCTTGTAAGCCCCTCTGATGGGAGCAAGGGAACGGTTTGTGCGAGCGCACACCTTCCCCTTTCTTATCGTCTGTGCGTGCACATGGACCTGTGTGCGCACGCACATGTGCTTTTGTCTACAAGTTAAAAAAAAAGAAGAGAGAGTCCTTCTGTGCGTTCGCACCTTTTGGTGCACTCGCACGCCCTTTTGCAACCTCTCTGGTTGCAGCGATCGCACGCTGTGTGCATTCGCTCCTTCTCTAAGGTGTCGCTGCTGTGCGTCCACATAAGTCGCGAATTGGGCGTTAATAGGGTGAGCTGCCCTGTTGAGGGGTAGTGATGAGCGGATAATTTATACGCTTTTTGGCATTGTTTTTAGTATGTTTTAGTTAGTTTTTATTATATTTTTATTAGTTTTTAGTTAAAATTCACTTTTCTGGACTTTACTATGAGTTTGTGTGTTTTTCTGTGATTTCAGGTATTTTCTGGCTGAAATTGAGGGACCTGAGCAAAAATCTGATTCAGAGGCTGAAATGGACTGCAGATGCTGTTGGATTCTGACCTCCCTGCACTCGAAGTAGATTTTCTGGAGCTACAGAAGCCCAATTGGCGAGCTCTCAACTGCGTTGGAAAGTAGACATCCTGGGCTTTCCAGCAATTTATAATAGTTTATACTTTGCCCGAGATTTGATGGCCCAAACAGGCATTCCAAGTCAGCTCAAGAATTCTGGTGTTTAACGCCGGAACTGGCACAAGCATGGGAGTTAAACGCCCAAACTGGCACAAAAGCTGGCGTTTAACTCCAAGAAAAGTCTCTACACATGAAAGCTTCAATGCTCAGCCCAAGCACACACCAAGTGGGCCCGGAAGTAGATTTTTATGTCATTTACTCATTTCTATAAACCCTAGGCTACTAGTTCTCTACAAATAGGACCTTTTGCTATTGTATTTTCATCTTTTGATCACTTTAGATCTTAGGATCATCTTTGGACGTCTAGTTCTTAGATTATGGGAGGCTGGCTATTCGGCCATGCCTAGACCTTGTTCTTATGTATTTTCAACGGTGGAGTTTCTACACACCATAGATTAAGGTGTGGAGCTATATTGTACCTCGAGTATCAATGCAATTACTATTGTTCTTCTATTCAATTCGGCTTATTCTTGTTCTAAGATATCATTTGTTCCTCAACTTCATGAATGTGATGATCCGTGACACTCATCATCATTCTCACCTATGAACGTGTGCCTGACAACCACCTCCGTTCTACCTTAGATTGAGTGGATATCTCTTGGATCCCTTAATCAGAATCTTCGTGGTATAAGCTAGAATTGATGGCGGCATTCAAGAGAATCCGGAAGGTCTAAACCTTGTCTGTGGTATTCTGAGTAGGATTCAAGGATTGAATGACTGTGACGAGCTTCAAACTCGCGATTGTGGGGCGTTAGTGACAGGCGCAAAAGAATCACTGGATTCTATTCTGACATGATCGAGAACCGACAGCTGAATAGCCCTGATGTGACAGAGGGCGTTGAACATTTTCACTGAGAGGATGGGAGGTAGCCATTAACAACAATGAAACCCTACATACAGCTTGCCATGGAAAGGAGTAAGAAGGATTGGATGAAGACAGTAGGAAAGCAGAGAGACGAAAGGGACAAAGCATCTCCATACGCTTATCTGAAATTCTCACCAATGAATTACATAAGTATCTCTATCTTTATCTTATGTTTTATTTATCTTTTAACCCTCCATAACCATTTGAATCCGCCTGACTGAGATTTACAAGATGATCATAGCTTGCTTCATACTGACAATCTCCGTGGGATCGACCCTTACTCGCGTAAGGTTTATTACTTGGACGACCCAGTACACTTGCTGGTTAGTTGTGCGAAGTTGTGATAAAGAGTTGAGATTGTAATTGAGCGTACCATGTTGATGGCACCATTGATGATCACAATTTCGTGCACCAAGTTTTTGGCGCCGTTGCCTGGGATTGTTTGAGTTTGGACAACTGACGGTTTATCTTGTTGCTTAGCTTAGGTATTTTTCTTCAGAGTTCTTAAGAAAGAATTCTAGTGTTTCAAGGTGATGTTCTTATCATCACCAAAGCTGATTGATTCTCATCAATTTAGCTCTTGAATGCAATGTCCTGCTGAAGCTTGGCTAGCTGGTGGACGAAATTGTGATCACTTGTTATTTTGTTTATAAAGGATGTATACTCTTATGGCACTGTTTATTTTCTTCACAACTCCGTTCAACTAACCAGCAAGTGTACTGGGTCGTCCAAGTAATAACCTTACGTGAGTAAGGGTCGAATCCACAGAGATTGTTGGTATGAAGCAAGCTATGGTCACCTTGTAGATCTCAGTCAGGCGAATTTAAACATGATATTTTATTGGATTAAATAATAAATAAAAAGGAATAATAAAAAGGATAGAAATACTTATGCCGATTCATTGGTAGGAATTTCAGATAAGCGGAATGGAGGTGCTGTAGAGCTCACGGACGCCTGCTCTCCTATTCCTTCTACTCAATCCTTCTTACTCCTTTCCATGGCAAGCTTTGTATAGGGGTTCACCATCAACTGTGGCTACTTTTATCCTCACGGGGAAATATCCTATGCGGCTGTCACTCGCACAGCTAACCAGTCTGGAGGCATCACCCATGGTTGATGGCTACATCCCATCCTCGCAGTGAAAGCTAATGCTCACGCACTCTGTCACAGTACGGCCAATCACCGGTTGGTTCCCTCCCCTACTGGAATAGAATCCATTGATTCTTTTGCGTTGTCACTACGCCCAACAGGTTACAAGTTTGAAGCACGTCACAGTCATTCATTACCGGAATCCTACTCGGACACCACAGACAAGGTAGACTTTCCGGATTCCCAGGATCCTACTCGGAACACCACAGACAAGGTTGGACTTTCCAGATCCCCATAAATGCCGCCATCTATCTAGCTTATACCACGAAGATTCTGTTGGGGAATCTAAGAGATACACATTCAAGCTTCTTTGCATGTAGAACGGAAGTGGTTGTCAATCACGCACGTTCATAAGTGAGAATGATAATGAGGGTTATCTAACTCATCACATTCATCATGTTCTTGGGTACGAATGAATATCTTGGAATAAGAATAAGAGAGATTTGAATAAAAGAAGATAGAATTTCATTAATACTTGAGGTACAGCAGAGCTCCACACCCTTGATCTATGGTGTGCAGAAACTCCACCGTTGAAAATACATAAGCAAAAGAGGTTCAGGCATGGCCGAATGGCCAGCCCTCTCCTAACGTGATCAATGATCTCCTAAGATGAAGAATAAAACAAAACTGAGACCAAAGATGTCTAATACAATAGATAAATGTCCTATATATACTAGACTAGCTCCTAGGGTTTACATGAGTAAGTAATTGATGCATAAATCCACTTCCGGGGCCCACTTGGTGTGTGCTTGGGCTGAGCTTGATCAATCCACGAGCTGAGGTATTTCTTGGCGTTGAACTTTGAGTTATGACGTGTTTTGGGCGTTCAACTCCGGATCATGACGTTTTTCTGGCGTTTAACTCCAGACAGCAGCATGAACTTGGCGTTTAACGCCAAGTTACGTCGTCAATCTTCGAATAAAGCATGCACTATTATATATTTCTGGAAAGCCCTGGATGTCTACTTTCCAATGCCGTTGAGAGCGCGCCATTTGGAGTTCTGTAGCTCCAGAAAATCCATTTCGAGTGCAGGGAGGTCAGAATCCAACAGCATCAGCAGTCCTTTTGTCAGCCTTTTTCAGAGTTTTGCTCAAATCCCTCAATTTCAGTCAGAATTTACCTGAAATCACAGAAAAACACACAAACTCATAGTAAAGTCCAGAAATGTGAATTTAACATAAAAACTAAGGAAAACATCCCTAAAAGTAGCTTAAACTTACTAAAAACTATATAAAAACAATGCCAAAAAGCGTATAAATTATCCGCTCATCACAACACCAAACTTAAATTGTTGCTTGTCCCCAAGCAACTGAAAATCAAATAGGATAAAAAGAAGAGAATATACTATAAAGTCCAAAATATCAATGAATATTAATTTAATTACATGAGCGGGACTTGTAGCTTTTTGCTTCTGAACAGTTTTGGCATCTCACTTTTTCCTTTGAAGTTTATGAATGATTGGCTTCTCTAGGAACTTAGAATTTCGGATAGTGTTATTGACTTTCCTAGTTAAGCATGTTGATTCTTGAACACAGCTACTTATGAGTCTTGGCTGTGGCCCTAAGCACTTTGTCTTCCAGTATTACCACCGGATACACAAATGCCACAGACACATAACTGGGTGAACCTTTTCAGATTGTGACTTAGCTTTGCTAAAGTCCCCAGTTAGTGGTGTCCAGAGCTCTTAAGCACACTCTTTTTGCTTTGGATCACGACTTTAACCACTCAGTCTCAAGCTTTTCACTTGGACCTTCATGACACAAGCACATGGTTAGGGACAGCTTGGTTTAGCCGCTTAGGCCTGGATTTTAATTTCCTTGGGCCCTCCTATCCATTGATGCTCAAAGCCTTGGATCCTTTTTTTACCCTTGCCTTTTGGTTTTAAGGGCTATTGGCTTTTTCTACTGCTCCTTCTTTTTCTATATACTCTTTTTAGCTCCATTTTTTTTTCGAATGCTTCTTCTTTTTCACTGCTTTTTCTTGCTTCAAGAATCAATTTCATGATGTTTTTCAGATCATCAATAACATTTCTCTTTGTTCATCATTCTTTCAAGAGCCAACAATTTTAACACTCATAAACAACAAGATTCAAAGACATATGCACTGTTCATTCATTCATTCAGAAAACAAAAAGCATTGTCACCACATCAATATAATTAAACTAAATTCAATAATAATTTCGAAAATTATGTACTTCTTGTTCTTTTAAATTAAAACATTTTTCTTTTAAGAGAGGTGAAGGATTAATGGAATTTATTCATAGCTTTAAGGCATGGTTACATACTAATGATCATGAAATAAAGACACAAAACATGGATAAACACAATAATTAAAAACCGAAAACAGAAAGAAATAAGAACAAGGAATGAATCCACCTGAGTGAGGGTGGCGCCTTCTTGAAGGTCCAATGGTGCTCTTTGAGCTCCTTTATGTCTCTTCCTTGCCTTTGTTGCTCCTCCCTTATTGCTTTTTGCTCTTCTCTTATTTCTTGGAGAATGATGGAGTGCTCATGATGTTCCACCCTTAGTTGCTTCCAATATTTGTGTGGAGGATAACTTATCCCCTGAGGTATCTTAGGGATCTCTTGATTTGCAGCCACATGTTCTACCACTGAGCTATGATGGCTTATATTTTTAGTCTTTCCATCTTCCATAACTCAGAGGTGGAAGCTTTTGTCTTCCCTTTGAGGTTTCTCTGGCCTTAGGTGCCATTAATGGTAATGGAAAAGCAAAAAAAGCTATGCTTTTACCACACCAAACTTAAAATATTGCTCGCCCTCGAGCAAGAGAAGAAAGAAAAGAAGAAGAAGAAAAGAGATGGAACAGAGTGAGGGGAGATGGATTCGGCTATATGGGTGGGATTGGGTGGGAAAGAATTTTGAATCTTGAAGGTGAGTGGGGTTTATGGGAAAGAGTGAGTGGTGAATGAAAAAATAGAAGGGATGACCATGAATGGAGAGATAGAGGGCGAGGTAGATGGGGATCCTGTGAGGTCCACAGATCCTGAGGTGTCAAGGAATTCCATCCCTGCACCAAATAGGCATGTAAAGTGCCTTCGTGCATCATTCTGGCGTTTAAACGCCCATTGGTGCACGTTCTGGGCGTTCAACGCCCATGTAATGCATGTTTCTGGCGTTGAACGCCAGTTTCATGCTTGTTCCTGGCGTTCAGCGCCAGTTTGTCCTCTCTGTGCACCATCCTGGCGTTTAACGCCAGGTTGTTGCTTGTTTTGGGCGTTCAGCGCCAGAATGGTGCTCTGTTCTGGCGTTGAACGCCGGCCAGATGCACCTTCTGGGCGTTGAACGCCAGCCCGTGCGTCCTCCAGGGTGAAAAATTTTTTCTTCTGTTTTTGACTCTGTTTTTAATTTTCTTAATTTTTCGTGACTCCTCATGATCATGTACCTAATTAAACACAAAATAACAATAAAATAGTATAAAATAGTAATTAGATAAATAAAATTGGGTTGCCTCCCAACAAGCGCTTCTTTAATGTCAATAGCTTGACAGTGGCTCTCATGGAGCCACAAGGTGATCAGGTCAATGTTAGTGTATGGTGGTCCACACCAAACTTAGAGTTTGGATATGGGATCATAACACCAAACTTAGAGTTTGGTTGTGGCCTCACAACACCAAACTTAGAGTTTGATTGTGGAGGTTCTTCTTCTTGACTCTGAACTGAGAGAAGCTCTTCTTGCTTACTCTCTTTTGTCACAGAGGGATGGCCATGTGCCTGAAACACAAGGTAGTCCCCATTTAATTGAAGAACTAACTCACCTCTGTTGACATCTATCACAGCTCCTGCTGTGGCTAGGAAAGGTCTTCCTAGGATGATGCATTCATCATCTTCCTTCCTAGTGTCTAGGATTATGAAATCAGTAGGGATGTAAAGGCCTTTAACCCTTACTAGCACGTCCTCTACTATTCCATAAGCTTGTCTTATGGACTTATATGCCAATTGTAATGAGAACAAGGCAGGTTGTACCTCAATGATTCCCAGCTTCTCCATTACAGAGAGTGGCATAAGATTTATTCCTGACCCAAGATCACATAGAGCTTTTTCAAAGCTCATGGTGCCAATGGTGCAAGGTATTAGAAACTTGCCAGGATCTTGTTTCTTTTGAGGTAGAGTTATTTGAATCCAAGTATCTAGTTCACTGATGAGCAAGGGAGGTTCACTTTCCCAAGTCTCATTACCAAATAGCTTGGCATTCAGCTTCATGATAGCTCCTAAATATAGAGCAGCTTGCTCTCCAGTCACATCTTCATTCTCTTCAGAGGATGAATATTCTTCAGAGCTCATGAATGGCAGAAGGAGATTTAAAGGAATCTCTATGGTCTCTATATGAGCCTCATATTCCTCAGGATCCTTAATAGGAGACTCCTTCTTGCTTGAGGGACGTCCCAGGAGGTCTTCCTCACTGGGATTTTTGTCCTCCTCCTCCTTGGTGCATTCGGCCACTTTGATTAAATCAATGGCCTTGCACTCTCCTTTTGGATTTTCTTCTGTATTACTTGGGAGAGTACTGGGAGGAGTGTCAATGACTTTCTTACTCAGCTGGCCCACTTGTGCCTCCAAATTTCTAATGGAGGATCTTGTTTCATTCATGAAACTGAAAGTGGCCTTTGACAGATCAGAAACTATATTGGCTAAATTAGAAGTGTTTTGTTCAGAGTTCTCTGTCTGTTGCTGAGAAGATGATGGATATGGCTTACTATTATTCAGCCTTGTGCGTCCACCATTGTTAAAACCTTGTTGAGGTTTTTGTTGATCCTTCCATGAGAAATTTGGATGATTTCTCCATGATGAGTTATAGGTGTTTCCATAAGGTTCACCTAAGTAATTAACCTCTGCCATGGCAGGGTTCTCAGGATCATAAGCTTCTTCAGAAGCTGCCTCTCTAGTACTATTGGATGCATGTTGCAATCCATTCAGATTTTGAGAGATCATGTTGACCTGTTGAGTCAACATTTTGTTCTGAGCCAATATGGCATTCAGAGCATCAATTTCAAGAACTCCTTTCTTCTGAGGTATCCCAGTGTTCACGGAATTCCTCTCAGAGGTGTACATAAACTGGTTGTTTGCAACCATGTCAATGAGTTCTTGAGCCTCTTCAGGCATTTTCTTCAGGTGAATAGATCCACCTGCAGAATGGTCCAATGACATTTTCGAAAATTCAGAGAGACCATAATAGAATATATCTAATATGGTCCATTCTGAAAACATGTCAGATGGACATCTCTTGGTCAGCTGCTTGTACCTTTCCCAAGCTTCATAGAGGGATTCACCATCTTTTGTTTGAAGGTTTGAACATCCACTCTCAGCTTGCTCAGCTTTTGAGGAGGAAAGAATTTATCTAAGAATGCAGTGACAAGCTTATCCCATGAGTCCAGGCTATCCTTGGGTTGTGAATCCAACCATACTCTAGCTCTGTCTCTTACAGCAAAAGGGAAAAGCAAGAGTCTGTAGACTTCAGGATTAACTCCATTCGTCTTAACAGTGTCACAGATCTGCAAGAACTCAGTTAAAAACTGGTAAGGATCTTCAGATGGAAGTCCATAAAACTTGCAGTTTTGTTGCATTAAAGCAACTAGTTGAGGCTTAAGCTCAAAGTTATTGGCTCCAATGGCAGGAATGGAGATGCTTCTTCCATCAAACTTGGACGTTGGCTTTGTGAAGTCTCCAAGCATTCTCCTTGCATTATTATTATTATTTTCGGCTGCCATGTCCTTCTCCTGTTCGAAAATTTCTGAAAGGTTGTTTCTCTTAAAGATGTTTTTGGATTGTTGTAATTTAGCTTCTCTTAATTTTCTCTTCAGAGTCCTTTCAGGTTCTGGATCAATTTCAACAAGAGTGCCTTTATCCTTGTTCCTGCTCATATGAAAGAGAAGAAAACAAGAAAAGAAAGAGGAATCCTCTATGTCACAGTATAGATTCCTTTATGTTAGTAGAAAAAGAAGGGGGTAGAAGAAGAGTGGAAGAAAAAAACACAACTGTGAGGATGGCAGAGATGTGAGATGAGATGTTAGGATATGAATGAAGAGAGGTGAAGAGAAGTGTTAGTAATTAAATAATTAAATAGAAGAAGAAAAGAGAAGAGAGATTTCGAAATTAATTTTGAAAAAGGTTAGTGTTTTTCGAAAATATTAAAATTAAAACATGAAGCAATTAATTAATTAAAAAGAATTTTTGAAAAAGGGATGAGATATTTTCGAAAATTAGAAGAGGGAAAAGTAGTTAGGTGGTTTTGAAAAAGGATAAGAAACAAACAAAAGTTAGTTAGTTGATTGAAAAAGATTTGAAATCAAATTGAAAAGATAAGAAGATAGTAAGTTAGATAAGATATTTTGAAATTAAATTTTGAAAAAGATAAAATTTTGAAAAAGATAAAATAAAAGATAAAAAGATTTAATTCAAAAATTTTGAAATTATTTACTTCACTAACAAGAAACTACAAGATAAGATTCTAGAATTTAAAGATTGAACCTTTCTTAACAAGAAAGTAACAAACTTCAAATTTTTGAACCAATCACATTAATTATTAGTGAATTTTCAAAAATTACATATAAAGATAAGAAAAAGATTTTGAAATAATTTGAAAAAGATTTTTGAAATTTTCGAAAAATAGAAAAATTGAAAAAGATATGATTTTTGAAAAAGATTTTAAAAAAATAAGATTTTTAAAATTGAAATTTTGACTTGACTTGTAAGAAACAACTAATTTTGAAAATTTTGACCAAGTCAACCCAAATTTCGAAAATTTGGAGGGAAATAAGGAAAAGATATTTTTTTGATTTTTAAATTTTTAAGGAAAAACACAAAAATGACCCAAAACATGAAAATTTTGGATCAAGACACAAGATGCATGCAAGAATGCTATGAATGTCAAGATGAACACCAAGAACACTTTGAAGATCATGATGAACATCAAGAACACAATTTTGAAAAAATTTTGATGCAAAGAAAACATGCAAGACACCAAACTTAGAAATCTTTAATGCTTGGAAAATATGAATGCAAAAATGCACATGAAAAACAAGAAAAGACACAAAACAAGAAATCATCAAGATCAAACAAGAAGACTTGTCAAGAACAACTTGAAGATCATGAAGAACACTATGAATGCATGGAATTTTCGAAAAAAATGCAAGAAAAAATTTTAAAGCATGCAATTGACACCAAACTTAAAAATCAACATAGGATTCAAACAAGAAACATAAAATATTTTTGATTTTTATGATTTTATGATTTTTTTGTATTTTTATTAATATTTTTCGAAAATAATGTTTTGAAAAACGAAAAATAAAAAGAAAAATTTTGAAAAAGATTTTTGAAAAAAAAATTACCTAATCTGAGCAACAAGATGAACCGTCAGTTGTCCATACTCGAACAATCCCCGGCAACGGTGCCAAAAACTTGGTGGACGAAATTGTGATCACTTGTTATTTTGTTTATAAAGGATGTATACTCTTATGGCACTGTTTATTTTCTTCACAACTCCGTTCAACTAACCAGCAAGTGTACTGGGTCGTCCAAGTAATAACCTTACGTGAGTAAGGGTCGAATCCACAGAGATTGTTGGTATGAAGCAAGCTATGGTCACCTTGTAGATCTCAGTCAGGCGAATTTAAACATGATATTTTATTGGATTAAATAATAAATAAAAAGGATAGAAATACTTATGCCGATTCATTGGTAGGAATTTCAGATAAGCGGAATGGAGGTGCTGTAGAGCTCACGGACGCCTGCTCTCCTATTCCTTCTACTCAATCCTTCTTACTCCTTTCCATGGCAAGCTTTGTATAGGGGTTCACCATCAACTGTGGCTACTTTCATCCTCACGGGGAAATATCCTATGCGGCTGTCACTCGCACAACTAACCAGTCTGGAGGCATCACCCATGGTTGATGGCTACATCCCATCCTCGCAGTGAAAGCTAATGCTCACGCACTCTGTCACAGTACGGCCAATCACCGGTTGGTTCCCTCCCCTACTGGAATAGAATCCATTGATTCTTTTGCGTTGTCACTACGCCCAACAGGTTACAAGTTTGAAGCACGTCACAGTCATTCATTACCGGAATCCTACTCGGACACCACAGACAAGGTAGACTTTCCGGATTCCCAGGATCCTACTCGGAACACCACAGACAAGGTTGGACTTTCCAGATCCCCATAAATGCCGCCATCTATCTAGCTTATACCACGAAGATTCTGTTGGGAATCTAAGAGATACACATTCAAGCTTCTTTGCATGATACACATTCAAGCTTCTTTGCATGTACGGAAGTGGTTGTCAATCACGCACGTTCATAAGTGAGAATGATAATGAGGGTTATCTAACTCATCACATTCATCATGTTCTTGGGTACGAATGAATATCTTGGAATAAGAATAAGAGATTTGAATAAAAGAAGATAGAATTTCATTAATACTTGAGGTACAGCAGAGCTCCACACCCTTGATCTATGGTGTGCAGAAACTCCACCGTTGAAAATACATAAGCAAAAGAGGTTCAGGCATGGCCGAATGGCCAGCCCTCTCCTAACGTGATCAATGATCCTAAGATGAAGAATAAACACAAACTGAGACCAAATATGTCTAATACAATAGATAAATGTCCTATATATACTAGACTAGCTCCTAGGGTTTACATGAGTAAGTAATTGATGCATAAATCCACTTCCGGGGCCCACTTGGTGTGTGCTTGGGCTGAGCTTGATCAATCCACGAGCTGAGGCATTTCTTGGCGTTGAACTTTGAGTTATGACGTGTTTTGGGCGTTCAACTCCGGATCATGACGTTTTTCTGGCGTTTAACTCCAGACAGCAGCATGAACTTGGCGTTTAACGCCAAGTTACGTCGTCAATCTTCGAATAAAGCATGGACTATTATATATTGCTGGAAAGCCCTGGATGTCTACTTTCCAATGCCGTTGAGAGCGCGCCATTTGGAGTTCTGTAGCTCCAGAAAATCCATTTCGAGTGCAGGGAGGCCAGAATCCAACAGCATCAGCAGTCCTTTTGTCAGCCTTTTTCAGAGTTTTGCTCAAATCCCTCAATTTCAGTCAGAATTTACCTGAAATCACAGAAAAACACACAAACTCATAGTAAAGTCCAGAAATGTGAATTTAACATAAAAACTAAGGAAAACATCCCTAAAAGTAGCTTAAACTTACTAAAAACTATATAAAAACAATGCCAAAAAGCGTATAAATTATCCGCTCATCACTAGCCATGTCTAATTTCTTTAGACTGAAGCTTTAGACTAACATTGCATGATTCCTAGAATTCTCATTAAGAATTTTGATACCCTTATTTTCTTTTTCACTCAATTTTCAAAAAAAAAGCACAAAAAAATTACAAAATCATAAAAACCAAAAATATTTTATGTTTCTTGTTGAGTCTAGTGTCTCATTTTAAGTTTGGTGTCAATTGCATGTTTCTATTCTTCTTGCATTTTTCGAATTCATTCATGTGTCTTAATTGATCTTCAAGTTGTTCTTGATGATTTCCTTGTTCTGATCTTTAAATTCTCTTGTCTTGAATGTTTTGTTGTTTCTCATATGCATTCTCATTTTGTTAGTGTCAATAGTATACAAACTTCTATGTTTGGTGTCTTGCATGCATTGTTTATTTGATCTTAGTTTCATTTTGATTATTCCTCATTATTAAAAATTTAAAAATTTTTTTTAATTTGTGTCTTTTCAAGTTATTAATACAGAGAATTGAAGATTCAGAACATACAGCAGAGGAATTACACAGAAAAAGGCTGGGCGTTCAAAACACCCAGTGAGGAAGGAAAACTGGTGTTTAAACGCCCAGCCAGGCACCCAAAAGGGGTGAGTTTTGGGCGTTAAACGCCAGAATGTATACCATTCTGGGCGTTTAACGCCAGGATGGCACAAGAGGGAGGATTTTGTTTTTAATTCAGATTTTTTTTCAAGTTTCCATAATTTTTCAAAATCAAATCTTTTTCAAATCATATCTTTTCAATCATATATTTTCAAAATCAATTTCTTTCCATTTTCAAAGATACTTGCTAACAATTAATGATTTAATTCAACATTTCAAGTATGTTACCTTTTCTGTTGAGAAAGGTTTAATGTTTGAATCATATCTTTTCTTGTTAGCCAAGTCATTAATTTTAAAAATCAAATCTTTTTAAATTGTTTCTCAATCATATCTTTTCAATCACATCTTTTTTAAAAACCATAACTTTTCAATCATATCTTTTTAATCAAATATTTTTCAAAATAGTTTTCAATCATATCTTTTTGATTTATAATTTCAAAATCTTTTTCAAAAATCACTTTATTTCTTTCCCAATCATATTTTTTGAAAATCATTCTTAAATTTTCAAAATGTTTTTAAAATCTTTTTAATTTATTTTCGAAAATTTCTTCCCCTCTTCTCACATCCTTCTATTTATGGACTAACACTACTCCTCAATGCACAATTCGAACTCTATCTTTGTTGATAAGTTCGAATTCTTCTACCTCTTCCTTCTATTTCTCTTTTCCTCTGACACCTCAAGGAATCTCTATACTGTGACATAGAGGATTCCATATTTTCTTGTTCTCTTCTCTTTCATATGAGCAGGAGCAAAGACAAAAGCATTCTTGTTGAGGCTGACCCTGAACATTAAAGGACTTGAAGCGAAAGCTAAGAGAAGCTAGGGCACAACTCTCTATAGAGGACCTATCAGAAATCTTCAAACAAGAAGAAGACATGGCAACCGAAAACAACAACAATGCCAACAATGCAAGGAAGGTGCTGGGTGACTTTACTGCACCTACTCCCGACTTCTATGGGAGAAGCATCTCTATCCCTGCCATTGAAGCAAACAACTTTGAGCTTAAGCCTCAATTAGTTTCTCTAATGCAATAGAATTGCAAGTTCCATGGACTTCCATTGGAAGATCCTCATCAGTTTTTAGCTGAGATCTTGCAAATCTGTGACACTGTCAAGACCAATGGGGTTGACCATGAGGTCTACAGACTTATGCTATTCCCTTTTGCTGTAAGAGACAGAGCTAGGATATGGTTGGACTCACAACCTAAAGAAAGCCTGAACTCTTGGGAAAAGCTAGTCAATGCCTTCTTGGCAAAGTTCTTTCCACCTCAAAAATTGAGTAAGCTTAGAGTGGAAGTCCAAACCTTCAGACAGAAGGAAGGTGAATCCCTCTATGAAGCTTGGGAAAGATACAAACAATTGATCAGAAAGTGTCCTTCTGACATGCTTTCTGAATGGAGCATCATAGGTATCTTCTATGATGGTCTGTCTGAACTGTCCAAGATGTCACTGGACAGTTCTACTGGAGGATCTCTTCATTTGAAGAAGACGCCTGTAGAAGCTCAAGAACTCATTGAAATGGTTACAAATAACCAATTCATGTACACTTCTGAAAGGAATCCTGTGAACAATGGGACGAATCAGAAGAAAGGAGTTCTTGAGATTGATACTCTGAATACCATATTAGCTCAGAACAAAATATTGACTCAGTAAGTCAATATGATTTCTCAAAGTTTGTCTGGAATGCAAGCTGCACCAGGCAGTACTAAGGACGCTTCATCTGAAGAAGAAGCTTATGATCCTGAGAACCCTTCAATGGAAGAGGTGAATTACATGGGAGAACCCTATGAAAACACCTATAATCCTTCATGGAGAAATCATCCAAATCTATCATGGAAGGATCAACAGAGACCTCAACAAGGTTTCAACAACAATAATGGTGGAAGAAACAGGTTTAGCAATGGCAAACCTTTTCCATCATCTTTTCAGCAACAAACAGAGAATTCTAAGCAGAGCCACTCTGACTTAGCAACCATAGTCTCTGATCTAATCAAAACCACTCAAAGTTTCATGATTGAAACAAGGTCCTCCATTAGGAATTTGGAGGCACAAGTGGGACAACTGAGTAAGAAAATTACTGAACTCCCTCCTAATACTCTTCCAAGCAACACAGAAAAGAATCTAAAAGGAGAATGTAAGGCCATCAACATGACCCACATGGCCGAACTTGGAGAGGAGGAAGAGGCAGTGATCGCCACTGAGGAAGACCTCAATGGACGTCCACTGGCCTCCAATGAGTTCCCTAATCAGGAACCATGGGAATCTAAGTCTCATAATGAGACCATAGAGATTCCATTGGATTTACTTCTGCCATTCATGAGCTCTGATGAGTATTCTTCCTCTGAAGAGGATGAAGATGTCACTGAAGAGCAAGAAGCTAAATGACAAGTTATTTGGTCATGAGACTTGGGAGGATGAACCCCCTTTGCTCACCAAAGAACTGGATGACTTGACTAGGCAGAGATTACCTCAAAAGAGACAGGACCCTGGGAAGTTCTCAATACCTTGTACCATAGGCACCATGACCTTTAAGAAGGCTCTGTGTGACCTAAGGTCAAGTATAAACCTCATGCCTCTCTCTGTAATGGAGAAGCTAGGGATCTTTGAGGTACAAGCTGTAAGAATCTCACTAGAGATGGCAGACAATTCAAGAAAACAAGCTTATGGACTAGTAGAGGATGTTTTGGTAAAGGTTGAAAAACATTACATCCCTACTGATTTCATAGTCCTAGAGACTGGGAAGTGCATGGATGAATCTATCATCCTTGGCAGACCCTTCCTAGCCACAGCAAAGGCTGTGATTGATGTGGGCAGAGGAGAATTGATCATTCAAGTGAATGAAGAATCCTTTGTGTTTAAGGCTCAAGGATATCCCTCTGATACCATGAAGAGAAAGCATGAAGAGCTTCTCTCAAAACAGAGCCAAACAGAGCCCCCACAGTCAAACTCTAAGTTTGGTGTCGGGAGGCCATAACCAAATTCTAAGTTTGGTGTTGAACCCCCACATTCAAACTCTAAGTTTGGTGTTAGGAGGTTCCAACATTGCTCTGAACATCTATGAGGCTCCATGAGAGCCCACTATCAAGCTACTGACATTAAAGAAGCACTTGTTGGGAGGCAACCCAATGTTATATTTATCTATTTTCCTTTGTTATTTTATGTTTTCTGTAGGTTGATGATCATAGGAAATCACAAAATCAATTGAAAAAGCAAAACCAGAATGAAAAATAGAAAGAAAAATAGCACACCCTAGAGGAAAACCTTACTGGCGTTTAAACGCCAGTAAGGGCAGCAAATGGGCGTTTAACGCCCAGTATGGCACCATTCTGGGCGTTTAACGCCAGAAAGGGGCACCAGACTGGCGTTTAATGCCAGGAATGGGCATCAAGCTGGCATTAAACGCCAAAAATGGGCACCAGCCCGACGTTTAACGCCAGGATTGGCAGAAAGAGCAATTTTGCTCGCCACTTGGTGCAGGGATGAATTATCCTTGACACCTCAGGATTTGTGGACCCCACAGGATCCCCACCTACCCCACCACTCTCTCTCTTCTTCACCCATTCACCAATCACCTCAACACCTCTTCCCCAAAAACCCCTCACCTATCAAATCTTACCATTCTCTTCACCACTCACATCCATCCTTCATAAAATCCCACCTACCTCACCATTCAAATTCAAAACACTTTCCCTCCCAAACCCACCATACATGACCGAACCCTACCCCTCTCTCCACCCCTATATAAACCCATCTTCACCATCCCATTTTCATACAACCTAAACACTACTTCTCCCCCTTGGCCAAACCACAAAGCCCCCTCCATCTCCTCCATTTTTTCTTCTTCTACTCTCTTCTTTCTTCTTTTGCTCGAGGACGAGCAAACCTTCTAAGTTTGGTGTGGTAAAAGCATTGCTTTTTGTTTTTTCATAACCATTTATGGCACCTAAGGCCGGAGAAACCTCTAGAAAGAGGAAAGGGAAGGCAAAAGCTTCCACATCCGAGTCATGAGAGATGGAGAGATTCATCTCAAGGGTGCATCAAGACCACTTCTATGAAGTTGTGGCCATGAAGAAGGTTATCCCCGAGGTCCCTTTCAAACTCAAAAAGAGTGAATATCCAGAGATCCGACATGAGATCCGAAGAAGAGGTTGGGAAGTTCTTACCAACTCCATTCAACAAGTCAGAATCTTAATGGTTCAAGAGTTCTATGCCAATGCATGGATCACCAAGAACCATGATCAAAGTGTGAACCCGGACCCAAAGAATTAGCTTACAATGGTTTTAGGAAAATGCTTAGATTTTAGTCCGGAAAATGTAAGGTTGGCATTCAACTTGCCCATGATGCAAGGAGATGAACACCCTTACACTAGAAGGGTCAACTTTGATAAAAGGTTGTACCAAGTCCTCATAGACATTTGTGAAGAGGGCACTCAATGGAAGAGAGATTCAAGAGGGAAGCCGGTTCAACTGAGAAGGCATGACCTCAAGCCCATGGCTAGGAGATGGTTGGAGTTCATCCAACACTCAATCATTCCCACTAGCAACCGGTCCGAAGTTACTATAGACCGGGCTATCATGATTCATAGCATCATGATTGGAGAGGAAGTAGAAGTTCATGAGGTTATATCCCAAGAACTTTATAAGGTGGCGGACAAGTCCTCTACCTTGGCAAGGTTAGCCTTCCCTCATCTCATTTGTCACCTCTGTTATTCGGTTGGAATTAACATAGAGAGAGACATCCTCATTTATGAGGACAAGCCCATCACTAAGAAAAGGATGAAGCAAACAAGAGATCTCACTCATCATGAAATCCCTGAGATGCCTCAAGGGATGCACTTTCCTCCACAAAACTATTGGGAGAAAATCAACACCTCCCTTGGAGAATTGAGTTCCAACATGGGACAACTAAGGGTGGAGCACCAAGAACACTCCATCCTCCTCCATGAAATTAGAGAAGATCAAAGAATCATGAGAGAGGAGCAACAAAGGCAAGGAAGAGACATTGAGGAGCTCAAGCACTCCATAAGATCTTCAAGAGGAAGAACAAGCCGCCATCACTAAGGTGGACCCATTCTTTAATCTCCTTGTTCTTTATTTTCCTGTTTTTCGAATTTTTATGCCTATGTTTATCTATGTTTGTGTCTTATTACATGATCATTAGTGTCTTAGTGTCTATGCCTTAAAGTTATGAATGTCCTATGAATCTATCACCCTTCTTAAATGAAAAATGTTCTTAATTGAAAAAGAGAAGAATTGCATGAATTTTGAATTTTATAACAGATTAATTATTTTGATGTGGTGGCAATACTTTGACTTCTGAATGTAAGCTTGAACAGAGCATATGTCTTTTGAATTTGTTGTTCATGAATGTTGGCTCTTGAAAGAATGATGAAAAAGGAGACATGTTACTGAGGATCTGAAAAATCATAAAAATGATTCTTGAAGCAAGAAAAAGCAGTGAACAAAAAGAAAGAGAAAAAAGTAATAAAGTTGTGATCCAAGGCAAAAAGAGTGTGCTTAAGAACCCTGGACACCTCTAAATTGGGGACTCTAGCAAAGCTGAGTCACAATCTGAAAAGGTTCACCCAATTATGTGTCTGTGGCATGTATGTATCTGGTGGTAATATTGGAAGACAGAGTGCTTTGGGCCACGGCCAAGACTCATAAAGTAGCTGTGTTCAAGAATCATCACACTTAACTAGGAGAATCAATAACACTATCTGGATTCTGAGTTCCTATAGAAGCCAATCATTCTGAATTTCAAAGGATAGAGTGAGATGCCAAAATTGTTCAGAGGCAAAAAGTTAAAAGCCCCGCTCATCTAATTAATACTGATCTTCATAGATGTTTTTGGAATTCATTGCATATTCTCTTCTTTTTATCTTATTTGATTTTCAGTTGCTTGGGGACAAACAACAATTTAAGTTTGGTGTTGTGATGAGCGGATAATTTATACGCTTTTTGGCATTGTTTTTAGTATATTTTTAGTATGTTTTAGTTAGTTTTTATTATATTTTTATTAATTTTTAGTTAAAATTCACTTTTCTGGACTTTACTATGAGTTTGTGTGTTTTTCTATGATTTCAGGTATTTTCTGGCTGAAATTGAGGGACCTGAGCAAAAATCTGATTCAGAGGCTGAAAAGGACTGCAGAAGCTGTTGAATTCTGACCTTCTTGCACTTGAAGTGGATTTTATGGAGCTACAGAAGCCCAATTGGCGCGATCTCAACTGCGTTGGAAAGTAGACATCCTGGGCTTTCCAGCAATGTATAATAGTTCTTATTTTGCCCGAGATTTGATGGCCCAAATAGGCGTTCCAAGTCAGCTCAAGAATTCTAGCATTTAACGCCGGAACTGGCACAAGAATGGGAGTTAAATGCCCAAACTGGCACAAAAGCTGGCGTTTAACTCCAAGAAAAGTCTCTACACATGAAAGCTTCAATGCTCAGCCCAAGCACACACCAAGTGGGCCCGGAAGTAGATTTTTATGTCATTTACTCATTTCTGTAAACCCTAGGCTACTAGTTCTCTACAAATAGGACCTTTTGCTATTGTATTTTCATCTTTTGATCACTTTAGATCTTAGGATCATCTTTGGACGTCTAGTTCTTAGATTATGGGAGGCTGGCCATTCGGCCATGCCTAGACCTTGTTCTTATGTATTTTCAACGGTAGAGTTTCTACACACCATAGATTAAGGTGTGGAGCTCTGCTGTACCTCGAGTATCAATGCAATTACTATTGTTCTTCTATTCAATTCGGCTTATTCTTGTTCTAAGATATCACTTGTTCCTCAACTTGATGAATGTGATGATCCGTGACACTCATCATCATTCTCACCTATGAACGTGTGCCTGACAACCACCTCCGTTCTACCTTAGATTGAGTGGATATCTCTTGGATCCCTTAATCGGAATCTTCGTGGTATAAGCTAGAATTGATGGCGGCATTCAAGAGAATCCGGAAGGTCTAAACCTTGTCTGTGGTATTCTGAGTAGGATTCAAGGATTGAATGACTGTGATGAGCTTCAAACTCGCGATTGTGGGGTGTTAGTGACAGACGCAAAAGAATCACTGGATTCTATTCCGACATGATCGAGAACCGACAGCTGAATAGCCGTGTTGTGACAGAGCGCGTTGAACATTTTCACTGAGAGGATGGGAGGTAGCCATTGACATTGGTGAAACCCTACATACAGCTTGCCATGGAAAGGAGTAAGAAGAATTGGATGAAGACAGTAGGAAAGCAGAGAGACGGAAGGGACAAAGCATCTCCATACGCTTATCTGAAATTCTCACCAATGAATTACATAAGTATCTCTATCTTTATCTTATGTTTTATTTATCTTTTAATCCTCCATAACCATTTGAATCCGCCTGACTGAGATTTACAAGATGACCATAGCTTGCTTCATACTGACAATCTCTGTGGGATCGACCCTTACTCGCGTAAGGTTTATTACTTGGACGACCCAGTACACTTGCTGGTTAGTTGTGCGAAGTTGTGATAAAGAGTTGAGATTGTAATTGAGCGTACCATGTTGATGGCACCATTGATGATCACAATTTCGTGCACTAGGTAGCATTCTTTTCTTTTCCTTTCTTCTTCTTGCTCTCTCTTCCCCTCTTCTCCACCCAGTCTCGCCGGTCAGTTGCCGCCGAACGCCGCCGCCGTCAGCCACCGGCCACCACCACGATATCTCTACTTTTCTCTTATTTCTCTTCTCTCTTCTTTCCTTCTTCTCTTTTCTTCTTTTCTCTCTATTCACCATCGGTGAATTTTCTCTTCCGGTCAAGCCAACGGCCGTGATTTCGCAGTGGCTATAAGAAGTGCCATTGTTCCCGCCTAGTTCTTGTTCTACTCAACCTTCATACCAAAGGTTCTTGGTTTTATTTTTCTTTTTCCTTTTTTTTCCTATTTTTGCTAATATTGTTGCATTCGCTTTCATTTCTTTTACGTTGTTTGGATTAAATTTGTTGCTTTTTTCTTATTGTATTCTTGTATTGCAAAGTGTTATTTCTTGATTATTGAGTTGCTTGTTATCAATTTTGAGCTTAATTGTGATGGGCTTGCACATTGCATACCGTATGTTCGATAAAATGCCTCAATGAACGTCTTGTTTGATTCATATGACTTGGCCATCATATGTTTTCAATTTATCTTTTGTTAGGCATTATGTATGAATTGTGCAACTTCATTTGTGAATTTTGATGTTGATAAATTTGTGTCACCAATGCATTTCCATGCTCACATACTTTGAGTTCAACCACCCATGTTTACCAAGAAATTGTGTATTTTATCAATGGGTGAGCATAAGTAGCAATTGCATTGTATTGATAGAATTTAAGTTCAGTGTTTATCTTGGAATCTAAATTGAGTAATCCTTTTACAAACGTTCAACTTGTAATGATGTCTTGATCAAACATCTTTTGGCCTCAAATTAAAGAACATTGTATATGTGATTACCATTTGTCAATGATGAACAATTGACCTTTCTCTTTTGGTGCTTGCTTAGAGTTGCTTGCATGTCTATGTTTCACTTTCTTGCAACATGAGCACTTAGTTGTGAAGCTTTGAGCCTTTAATTGAATTGATAGTGTGATCACCGTTGTGTGTGGTCGGTGTGTATGTTCCAACCGCGGACACCATTGGAATATATACACCGTCATTCTTGTGAATCACACTATCTTCAAGCTTCCAATTAAGAATTAAGTTTTCTTGATTTTATTAAGTGTTTCCTCCTTGTTCTAAATTTGTTGTTGTCCTGTAACCTGAATTTTCTTATGCTTTCTCGTAGGATGCGGAAAAAGGGTAAGAAACCGGTCGCTTTACCGGTTGTGGAACCTTCAACCCACGCATCACTACCATGTTTCATGGATCAACCGAGTAACAAACCAGACATCTTGATCAACCAAAGAGCACAGTTCCAATATGACAGCTTTAAGAAAAGGTCAATCCATTAGGAACAGACACTCAAGGTTCCGATCAAGTACAAAGCGGTTATCCATGAGCGGATTGCCTCACTTCATTGGGAGTTGTTAGAGCAAGACCCAATCGAAGTCAATGAAACCATGGTGCGGAAATTCTACGCCAACTACCAAGGATGGGAAGCAGAGTCGGTATTCCTCCGGGGAAAGAGGTTGGATACTTCCAACCGGGCTCTTGAAACTATTCTGAAGATCCCCTATATTCCGCCCGAAGATGATGACTATCCTTGGATTAAGGCGAAGGCGTCCAAGGGGAGGATGTCTCTGACTCCCATACTTCAAAGAATTGGCCGTCCTGGTGCTTCATGAGAGTTTAGCAAAAGGAGAAATTATGTTCCTACGACTGGTGCGCGAAATCGTGATCACTACAACTTCGCACAACTAACCAGCAAGTGCACTGGGTCGTCCAAGTAATAAACCTTACGCGAGTAAGGGTCGATCCCACGGAGATTATTGGTATGAAGCAAGCTATGGTCACCTTGTAGATCTTAGTCAGGCAGACTCAAATGGGTATAGATGATGAATGAATAAAACATAAAGATAAAGATAGAGATACTTATGTATATCATTGGTGAGAGCTTCAGATAAGCGTATGAAGATGCTTTCCCTTCCGTCTCTCTGCTTTCCTACTGTCTTCATCCAATCCTTCTTACTCCTTTCCATGGCAAGCTTATGCAAGGGTTTCACCGTTGTCAGTGGCTACCTCCCATCCTCTCAGTGGAAATGTTCAACGCACCCTGTCACGGTACGGCTATCCATCTGTCGGTTCTCGGTCAGGCCGGAATAGAATCCATTGATTCTTTTGCGTCTGTCACTAACGCCCCGCCTGCTAGGAGTTTGAAGCACGTCACAGTCATTCAATCATTGAATCCTACTCAGAATACCACAGACAAGGTTAGACCTTCCGGATTCTCTTGAATGCCGCCATCAGTTCTTGCCTATACCACGAAGACTCTGATCTCACGGAATGGCTGGCTCGTTTGTCAGGCGAGCACTCGGTTGTCAGGCGATCAACCATGCATCGTGTATCAGGAATCCAAGAGATATTCACCCAATCTAAGGTAGAACGGAGGTGGTTGTTAGTCACACGTTCATAGGTGAGAATGATGGTGAGTGTCACGGATCACCACATTCATCAAGTTGAAGGACAAGTGATATCTTGGACAAAGAACAAGCGGAATTGAAGAGAAGAACAATAGTAATTGCATTAATACTCGAGGTACAGCAGAGCTCCACACCTTAATCTATGGTGTGTAGAAACTCCACCGTTGAAAATACATAAGAACAAGGTCTAGGCATGGCCGAATGGCCAGCCTCCCAAAGTGATCAAAAGATCTAAAGATCAAAAGATTCCAAAGATCAGAAGATGTAAATACAATAGTAAAAGGTCCTATATATAGAGAACTAGTAGCCTAGGGTGTACAGAGATGAGTAAATGACATAAAAATCCACTTCCGGGCCCACTTGGTGTGTGCTTGGGCTGAGCAATGAAGCATTTTCATGTAGAGACTCTTCTTGGAGTTAAACATCAGCTTTTGTGCCAGTTTGGGCGTTTAACTCCCATTTTGGTGCCAGTTCCGGCGTTTAACGCTGGGAATTCTGAAGGTGACTTTGAACGCCAGTTTGGGCCATCAAATCTTGGGCAAAGTATGGACTATTATATATTTCTGGAAAGCCCAGGATGTCTGCTTTCCAAAGCCGTTGAGAGCGCGCCAATTGAGATTCTGTAGCTCCAGAAAATCCACTTTGAGTGCAGGGAGGTCAGAATCCAACAGCATCCGCAGTCCTTTTCAGTCTCTGAATCAGATTTTTGCTCAGGTCCCTCAATTTCAGCCAGAAAATACCTGAAATCACAGAAAAACACACAAACTCATAGTAAAGTCCAGAAAAGTGAATTTTAACTAAAAACTAATAAAAAGTATACTAAAAACTAACTAAAACTACTAAAAACATACTAAAAACAATGCCAAAAAGCGTACAAATTATCCGCTCATCACAACACCAAACTTAAATTGTTGCTTGTCCTCAAGCAACTGATAATCAAATAAGATAAAAAGAAGAGAATATGCAATGAACTCCAAAAACATCTATGAAGATCAGTATTAATTAGATGAGCGGGACTTTTAGCTTTTTGCCTCTTGAATAGTTTTGGCATCTCACTCTATCCTTTGAAATTCAGAATGATTGGCTTCTTTAGGAACTCAGAATCCAGATAGTATCATTGATTCTCCTAGTTAAGTATGATGATTCTTGAACACAGCTACTTTATGAGTCTTGGCCGTGGCCCAAAGCACTCTGTCTTCCAGTATTACCACCGGATACATACATGCCACAGACACATAATTGGGTGAACCTTTTCAGATTGTGACTCAGCTTTGCTAGAGTCCCCAACTAGAGGTGTCCAGGGTTCTTAAGCACACTCTTTTTGCCTTGGATCACAACTTTATTTCTTTCTTTTTCTTTTTTTTTTCTCTTTCAAGAGCCAACATTCATGAACCACAAATTCAAAAGACATATGCACTGTTTAAGCATACATTCAGAGGACAAAAGTGTTGCCACCACATCAAAATAATTAAACTGTTATAAAATTCAAAATTCATGCAATTCTTCCCTTTTCAATTAAGAACATTGTTTATTTAAGAAAGGTGATGGATTCATAGGACATTCATAACTTTAAGGCATAGCACTAAGACACTAATGATCATAAGACACAAACATAGATAAACATAAGCACTAAAATTCGAAAAACAAGAAAATAAAGAACAAGGAGATTAAAGAACGGGTCCACCTTAGTGATGGCGGCTTGTTCTTCCTCTTGAAGGTCTTATGGAGTGCTTGAGCTCCTCAATGTCTCTTCCTTGTCTTTGTTGCTCCTCCCTCATGAGTCTTTGATCTTCTCTAATTTCATGGAGGATGATGGAGTGTTCTTGATGCTCCACCCTTAGTTGTCCCATGTTGGAACTCAATTCTCCTAGGGAGGTGTTCAGTTGCTCCCAATAGTCTTGTGAAGGAAAGTGCATCCCTTGAGGTATCTCAGGGATCTCATGAGAGGGGTCTTATTTGCTCCATCCTTTTCTTAGTGATGGGCTTATCCTCATCAATGAGGATGTCTCCTTCTATGTCAACTCCTACTGAATAACAGAGGTGACAAATGAGATGAGGAAAGGCTAACCTTGCCAAGGTAGAGGACTTGTCCGCCACCTTATAGAGTTCTTGGGCTATAACCTCATGAACTTCCACTTCTTCTCCAATCATGATGCTATGGACCATGATGGCCCGGTCTAGAGTAACTTCAGACCGGTTGCTAGTGGGGATGATTGAGCGTTGGATAAACTCCAACCATCCTCTAGCCACGGGCTTGAGGTCATGCCTTCTTAATTGAACCGGCTTCCCTCTTGAATCTCTCTTCCATTGGGCGCCTCTTCACAAATGTCAGTGAGGACTTGGTCCAACCTTGATCAAAGTTGACCTTCTAGTGTAAGGATGTTCATCTCCTTGCATCATAGGCAAGTTGAATGCCAACCTTACATTTTCCGGACTAAAATCCAAGTATTTCCCCCGAACCATAGTAAGCCAATTCTTTGGGTTCGGGTTCATACTTTGATCATGGCTCTTGGTGATCCATGCATTGGCATAGAACTCTTGAACCATCAAGATTCTGACTTATTGAATGGGGTTGGTAAGAACTTCCCAACCTCTTCTTCGGATCTCATGTCGGATCTCTGGATATTCACTCTTTTTGAGCGAGAAAGGGACCTCGGGGATCACCTTCTTCAAGGCCACAACTTCATAGAAGTGGTCTTGATGCACCCTTGAGATGAATCTCTCCATCTCCCATGACTCGGAGGTGAAAGATTTTGCCTTCCCTTTCCTCTTTCTAGAGGTTTCTCCGGCCTTGGATGCCATAAATGGTTATGGAAAAACAAAAAGCAATGCTTTTACCACACCAAACTTAAAAGGTTTGCTCGTCCTCGAGCAAAAGAAGAAAGAAGAGAGTAGAAGAAGAAGAAATGAGGAAGAAGGGAATGGCTTGTGTTCGGCCAAAGAGGGGGAGAAGTGGTGTTTAGGTTGTGTGAAAATGAAGGAGTGAAGAAGGGTTTATAGAGGAGAGGGGGGTTCATGGTTCGGTCATGTATGGGTGGGTTTGGGAGGGAAAGTGGTTTGAATTTGAAGGGTAAGGTAAGTGGGGTTTTATGAAGGATGGATGTGAGTGGTGAAGAGAAAGATGGGATTTGATAGGTGAAGGGTAAAGAAGAGAGGGGGTGGTGGGGTTGGTGGGGATCCTGTGGGGTCCACAGATCCTGAGGTGTCAAGGAAAAGTCATCCCTACACCAAATGGCATGCAAAATCACGTTTTGAGCCAATTCTGGCGTTAAACACCGGGCTGGTGCCCATTTCTGGCGTTTAACGCCAGGTTCTTGCCCTTTCCTGGCGTTTAACGCCAGTCTGGTGCCCCTTTCTGGCGTTAAACGCCCAGAATGGTGCCAGACTGGGCGTTAAACGCCCACCTGCTAGCCTTACTGGCGTTTAAACGCCAGTAGGTTCTTCCTCCAGGGTGTGCTATTTTTCTTCCTATTTTTCATTCTATTTTTGCTTTTTCAATTGATTTTGTGACTTCTTATGATCATCAACCTACAAAAAACATAAAATAACAAAGGAAAATAGATAAAATATAATCATTGGGTTGCCTCCCAACAAGCGCTTCTTTAATGTCAGTAGCTTGACAGAGGGCTCTCATGGAGCCTCACAGATACTCAGAGCAATGTTGGAACCTCCGAACACCAAACTTAGAGTTTGAATGTGGGGGTTCAACACCAAACTTAGAGTTTGGTTGTGGCCTCCCAACACCAAACTTAGAGTTTGACTGTGGGGGCTCTGTTTGACTCCGATTTGAGAGAAGCTCTTTATGCTTCTTCTCCATGGTGACAGAGGGATATTCTTGAGCCTTAAACACAAAGGATTCTTCATTCACTTGAATGATCAGTTCACCTCCATCAACATCAATTACAGCCTTTGCTGTGGCTAGGAAGGGTCTGCCAAGGATGATAGATTCATCCATGCACTTTCCAGTCTCTAGGACTATGAAATCAGCAGGGATGTAATGGTCTTCAATCTTCACCAGAACATCCTCTACAAGTCCATAAGCTTGTTTCTTTGAATTGTCTGCCATCTCTAGTGAGATTCTTGCAGCTTGTACCTCAAAGATCCCTAGCTTCTCCATTACAGAGAGAGGCATAAGGTTTACACTTGACCCTAAGTCACACAGAGCCTTCTTGAAGGTCATGGTGCCTATGGTACAAGGTATTGAAAACTTCCCAGGATCTTGTCTCTTTTGAGGTAATTTCTGCCTAGACAAGTCATCCAGTTCTTTGGTGAGCAAAGGGGGTTCATCCTCCCAAGTCTCATTTCCAAATAACTTGTCATTTAGCTTCATGATTGCTCCAAGGTATTTAGTAACTTGCTCTTCAGTGACATACTCATCCTCTTCAGAGGAAGAATACTCATCAGAGCTCATGAATGGCAGAAGTAAATCCAATGGAATCTCTATGGTCTCATTTTGAGCCTCAGATTCCCATGGTTCCTCATTAGGGAACTCAGTGGAGGCTAGTGCACGCCCATTGAGGTCTTCCTCAGTGGCGTTCGCGTCCTCCCCTTCCTCTCCATATTCGGCCATGTTGATGGCCTTGCACTCTCCTTTTGGATTTTCTTCTGTATTGCTTGGAAGAGTACTTGGAGGGAGTTCAGTAACTTTCTTGCTCAGCTGTCCCACTTGTGCCTCCAAATTTCTGATGGAGGACCTTGTTTCAGTCATGAAACTTTGAGTGGTTTTGATTAGATCAGAGACCATGGTTGCTAAGTCAGAGGGGTTCTGCTTAGAATTCTCTGTTTGTTGCTGAGAAGATGAAGGAAAAGGTTTGCCATTGCTAAACCTGTTTCTTCCACCATTATTGTTGAAACCTTGTTGAGGTCTCTCTTGATTCTTCCATGAGAAATTTGGGTGATTTCTCCATGAAGAATTATAGGTGTTTCCATAGGGTTCTCCTAAGTAATTCACCTCTTCCATTGAAGGGTTCTCAGGATCATAGGCTTCTTCTTCAGATGAAGCATCCTTAGTACTGCTTGGTGCATTTTGCATTCCAGACAGACTTTGAGAAATCAAATTGACTTGTTGAGTCAGTATCTTGTTCTGAGCCAATATGGCATTCAGAGCATCAATCTCAAGAACTCCTTTCTTCTGATTTGTCCATTATTCACAGATTCCTTTCAGAAGTGTACATGAATTGGTTATTTGCAACCATTCAATTAGCTCTGAGCTTCTGTAGGCGTCTTCTTCAAATGAAGAGATCCTCCAACAGAGCTATCCAGAGACATCTTGGATAGTTCAGAGAGACCATCATAGAAAATACCTATGATGCTCCATTCAGAAAGCATGTCAGAAGGACATTTTCTGATCAATTGTTTGTATCTTTCCCAGGCTTCATAGAGGGATTCTCCATCCTTCTGTCTGAAGGTTTGGACTTCCACTCTAAGCTTACTCAATTTTTGAGGTGGAAAGAACTTTGCCAAGAAGGCATTGACTAGCTTTTCCCATGAGTCCAGGCTTTCTTTAGGTTGTGAGTCCAACCATGTCCTAGCTCTGTCTCTTACAGCAAAAGGGAATAGCATTAGTCTGTAGACCTCAGGGTCAACCCCATTAGTCTTGACAGTGTCACAGATTTGCAAGAATTCAGCTAAGAACTGATGAGATCTTCCAATGGAAGTCCATGGAACTTGCAATTCTGTTGCATTAGAGAAACTAATTGAGGCTTAAGCTCAAAGTTGTTTGCTCCAATGGCAGGGATAGAGATGCTTCTCCCATAGAAGTCGGGAGTAGTGCAGTAAAGTCACCCACCTTCCTTGCATTGTTGGCATTGTTGTTGTTTTCGGCTGCCATGGGTTTCTTCTTCTTTGAAGATTTCTGTTAGGTCCTCTACAGAGTTGTGCCTTAGCTTCTCTTAGCTTTCGCTTCAAGGTCCTTTCAGGTTCAGGGTCAGCTTCAACAAGAATACCTTTGTCTTTGCTCCTGCTCATATGAAAGAGAAGAGAACAAGGAAATATGGAATCCTCTATGTCACAGTATAGAGATTCCTTGAGGTGTCAGAGGAAGAAAATTAGAAGGAAGAGGTAGAAGAATTTGAACTTAGTCAAATAGGGTTCGAATTGTGCATTGAGAAGGAGTGGTACTCCATAAATAGAAGGATGTGAGAAAAGGGGAAGAGAGTTTTCGAAAATTACTTAAAAAGATTTTAAAAACATTTTGAAAAATTGATTGATAATTTTCGAAAACTCAAAGTGGAAAAGAAATCAAGTGATTTTTGAAAAAGATTTTGAATTTAGAAATAAAAAAGATATGATTGAAAACTAATTTGAAAAAAAGATGTGATAAAAAAAGATATGATTAAAAAGTTATGGTTTTTAAAAAGATATGATTGAAAATATATGATTTGAAAAACATTTTAAAAAAGATTTGATTTTAAAAATTAATGACTTGCCTAACAAGAAAATATGATTCAAATTAAACCTTTCTCAACAGAAAAGGCAACATACTTGAATTGTTCAATCAAATCATTAATTGTTAGCAAGTATCTTTGAAAAAGGAAAGAAATTGATTTTGAGAACACTTGATTGAAAAGATATGATTTGAAAAAGATTTGGTTTTAAAAAACTTTGAAAACTTGAAAAAAAATTGATTTGAAAACAAAATCCTCCCCCTTGTGCCATCCTGGCGTTAAACGCCCAGAATGGTGCACATTCTGGCGTTTAACGCCCAATGCACTACCTTTTTGGGCGTTAAACGCCCAACCAGGTACCCTGGCTGGCGTTTAAACGCCAGTCTGTCCTTCTTCACTGGGCGTTTTGAACGCCCAGCTTTTTCTGTGTAATTCCTCTGCTGCATGTTCTGAATCTTCAGTTCCCTGTACTATTGACTTGAAAATAGAACCAAGATCAAATAAACAATGCATGCAAGACACCAAACTTAAAATTAGACACTAGACTCAAACAAGAAACATAAAATATTTTTTGGTTTTTATGATTTTGAAGATTTTTTTGTGCTTTTTCGAAAATTATATGAAATAGAAATGAAGGTTTCAGAATTCTCAATTTGAATTCCAGGAATCATTGCAATGCTAGTCTAAGACTCCGGTCCAGGAATTAGACATGGCTTCACAGCCAGCCAAGCTTTCAAAAAAAGCTTCGGTCCAAACACTAGACATGGCCAATGGCCAGCCAAGCCTTAGCAATCATTGCTCCAATAGCAAGATTGATAGAAATCAACAAGCTCTTGTGATGATCAGTTGAAACCTCGGTCCAATAAGATTAGACATGGCTTTAACAGCCAGCCAGACTTCAACAGATCATCATGAAACACTAGAATTCTTTCTTAAGAACTCTGAAGAAAATACCTAATCTAAGCAACAAGATGAACCGTCAGTTGTCCATACACGAAACAATCCCCGCAACGGCGCCAAAAACTTGGTGCGCGAAATCGTGATCACTACAACTTCGCACAACTAACCAGCAAGTGCACTGGGTTGTCCAAGTAATAACCTTACGCGAGTAAGGGTCGATCCCACGGAGATTGTTGGTATGAAGCAAGCTATGGTCACCTTGTAGATCTTAGTCAGGCAGACTCAAATGGGTATAGATGATGAATGAATAAAACAAAGATAAAGATAGAGATACTTATTATATCATTGGTGAGCTTCAGATAAGCGTATGAAGATGCTTTCCCTTCCGTCTCTCTGCTTTCCTACTGTCTTCATCCAATCCTTCTTACTCCTTTCCATGGCAAGCTTATGCAAGGGTTTCACAGTGTCAGTGGCTACCTCCCATCCTCTCAGTGGAAATGTTTCAACGCACCTGTCACGGCACAGCTATCCATCTGTCGTTTTCGGTCAGGCCGGAATAGAATCCATTGATTCTTTTGCGTCTGTCACTAACGCCCCGCCTGCTAGGAGTTTGAAGCACGTCATAGTCATTCATCATTGAATCCTACTCAGAATACCACAGACAAGGTTAGACCTTCCGGATTCTCTTGAATGCCGCCATCAGTTCTTGCCTATACCACGAAGACTCTGATCTCACGGAATGGCTGGCTCGTTTGTCAGGCGATCAACCATGCATCGTGTATCAGGAATCCAAGAGATATTCACCCAATCTAAGGTAGAACGGAGGTGGTTGTCAGTCACACGTTCATAGGTGAGAATGATGGTGAGTGTCACGGATCACCACATTCATCAAGTTGAAGGACAAGTGATATCTTGGACAAAGAACAAGCGGAATTGAATAGAAGAACAATAGTAATTGCATTAATACTCGAGGTACAGCAGAGCTCCACACCTAATCTATGGTGTGTAGAAACTCCACCGTTGAAATACATAAGAACAAGGTCTAGGCATGGCCGAATGGCCAGCCTCCCAAAGTGATCAAAAGATCTAAAGATCAAAAGATTCCAAAGATCAGAAGATGTAAATACAATAGTAAAAGGTCCTATATATAGAGAACTAGTAGCCTAGGGTGTACAGAGATGAGTAAATGACATAAAAATCCACTTTCGGGCCCACTTGGTGTGTGCTTGGGCTGAGCTGAAGCATTTTCGTGTAGAGACTCTTCTTGGAGTTAAACGCCAGCTTTTGTGCCAGTTTGGGCGTTTAACTCCCATTTTGGTGCCAGTTCCGGCGTTTAACGCTGGGAATTCTGAAGGTGACTTTGAACGCCGGTTTGGGCCATCAAATCTTGGGCAAAGTATGAACTATTATATATTGCTGGAAAGCCCAGGATGTCTACTTTCCAACGCCGTTGAGAGCGCGCCAATTAGGATTCTGTAGCTCCAAAAAATCCACTTTGAGTGCAGGGAGGTCAGAATCCAACAGCATCCGCAGTCCTTTTCAGTCTCTGAATCAGATTTTTGCTCAGGTCCCTCAATTTCAGCCAGAAAATACCTGAAATCACAGAAAAACACACAAACTCATAGTAAAGTCCAGAAAAGTGAATTTTAACTAAAAACTAATAAAAAGTATACTAAAAACTAACTAAAACTACTAAACATACTAAAAACAATGCCAAAAAGCGTACAAATTATCCGCTCATCAACGACTATAGCTTACTCTGATTTGAATGCTGAAGCTCATATATGGCATCAAATTGTAGCGGACTATATCATTCTCAGTACTCATGTTACCCATGTGAGATTCAAGACTGCGTTGCTACTTTGGGCTATCATGGAAGGAAAGAGCATAGCCATTGTGCCTTTATTACGCACATCGATATGGAAACTGATTGAGAAAAAGAACGTCAGCATTCCTTTTCCATCGATGGTGATGCGTTTATCAATAGCAGCAGGGGTAGAATGGCATCCGCAAGATATCATGTTCATGGTTCCTAAAGGCAACAAGTTCATCCCGAGGGGCGATTTGGAAAAATTAACCAGCCCCTCCAAGAGGAAGACACCCACAACACCACCACCAAGTCTACCAACCTCATCAACTGCTTTACCCATTCTCCGTCCTATTCCCGAATTGTTCGAAGACATCTTGCATGATATCCACTGCAAGGAGCATTTGGAGCAAAAGCATTTCAAGTGGATAGCGGCAAGGCTAGAAGGAAGAGACCCCGGCCCAATTCCTAGATCCTCATTCAAGCCAGCTGGGGAGGAGTATGATGTGGTTGATCAACCTACTTCCGAGTCCACCAGCTAAAGGTGGCCCCCTTCTTCACTCTCCTAGAGCATAAGCATGCACGGAGGACCGTGCACATACTAAGTGTGGGGGAGGATCTATGATTCCAAGGGGGTAAAAATTTCTCCTTTCAAAACACTTTTGCAATGTTCTTTTTGTAGTACTTTTCCTCATTTTGAGTAGTTTTATTTTTATTGTATTTCGCTTGGTTAGTTATAAATATTTCTATTTCGTATGGATCCTTAATAGTTAGTATTTACATGTTGCATGATAGAATGAATAAGTTGGTGAAACACCAAGGAATGTCCATGAGATCTTTTCTAGGGCGTACCATTGATTGAATTGAAGAAATGTTGTGTTTTCCAACTTGCTTGAAGTATTTTGTTTGTAGAACATGGGAAAGAGCTCGAACAACATACCTTGTGAGTTTTGAGCCTTAATAGATGGTTTCACTTTTCAACCATAATGTTGTTCTTGTGTGGTTATTACTCCTTTTTTATTGTGATCATTGATTTGCATGATTCCTTATGTCCTGTATTTGTGTTTGAATGTATTTAGCATGATTGAGGCCATGTTTGATGATAACCTCATTAACCTAGATGGCCAACCCTTGCATGCACCTTTGTGAACCCCCTTTGAGCCTATGAATCCCCTTTGTTATGATAATAGCACATTGCTCCCCTTACGCGAAAAACCATTGATGTCCTTGAATTACTCTTTGATTAGCTTGGGTGGATTAGTGTGTAAATTCTAAGTGTGAGGGGAAACTTAGGAACACATTGGTGATAGAAGCATTAATTCAAAAAGTTTTGGCAATTAGGTAAAGCTCATGCATTTCACTAATGAAGACATATGCATTCATAGTTCAATTTAGAAAAAAAAAAACAACTTGTGCATAACAAAGTATGAAATAAAGAGCTAAATAAAGGATGCATATGCCATGTTTGAAAAGAAAATGCATGAGTGAGGTGAGTTAAAAAAAGAGAAGAGAAAAGAAAATGGGTAAATAGGGTATGCTAATATGTGTATATAGGTGATATAAGATTAGGTGGACATTCAAGCTAATCAGAGAACTAATTCCTTAAGTCCACTTGACCATACCTCATCCTACCTAAACCCTAGCCCCATTACATCCCTCCAAAGACCTCATGATAATTGTTATTCATGCATTAAATACTAGTCAATTGTTATATGACTTGCAAATCTTTGAAAAGCATGAAAAAAAGGAGAATTGAGTGGTTAAACCCTAAACACTGAGCGAATTGAGTACATACACATCCGGTGAGGGGTTCGATCGCTCAATTCTATGTTCTTACGCCTTATATTGTATCTTCTTGCAAGTTGTTTGATTGTTTAATTTTGGAAATTTCAATTCAATTATTTGGATTTTGATCTTAGCGAATGCACTCTTTGTATTAGCCCTAAAGCTTTCTTGTGATGGATTGGAATTTCATGGTTTGTTTCCACCAACTCTCATTGTAGCGCATGTAGGTGATTAGCTTAGGATAGTTGCATACATCTAAGTAGTTTATAGAATAAGTCATTTTTTCCTTTCATCTATCTCCTTTGAATGTGTTTAGCATGAGGACATGCTAGTGTTTAAGTGTGGAAGAATTGATGAATCCATAATTGATGATGATTTTCTGCTAGAATTCAATGGATTTCATCACATAAACTTGTACTTATTCCCTTGAATAGCATGCTTTTGATCTTTCCTCCTAAATTGTGCTTGATTGTGAAAACATGCTCTTTTATGCTTTATTTGATCTATTTTTATTCCATTTGCCTTCTATTCGATGCCTTGATGTTGTTTGCAAGTGATTTTAGGTGTATAAGGTAGGAATGTGTTGGAGAAAATGGAAAGAGAGCATGCAAAGTGGAGGAAATATGAAGAATCAAAGGAGAAGAGTTCTGAGATGTGTGCGTGCGTACAGCCCCCTGTGCGTCTGGTGGACGAAATTGTGATTCTTATTCATTGTAATTGGATTTTAGAAATTGGCACGGTTAAATTCACAACTCCGTTCAACTAACCAGCAAGTGTACTGGGTCGTCCAAGTAATACCTTACGTGAGTAAGGGTCGAATCCACAGAGATTGTTGGTATGAAGCAAGCTATGGTTACCTTGCAAATCTCAGTTAGGGAGATTAAAGAGTAATTGTGATTATCATTAAATAAAAAGGAAATAATAAAAGGGATAGAAATACTTATGTAGATTCATTGGTAGGAATTTCAGATAAGCGGAATGGAGGTGCTGTAGAGCTCACGGACGCCTGCTCTCCTATTCCTTCTACTCAATCCTTCTTACTCCTTTCCATGGCAAGCTTTGTATTGGGGTTCACCATCAGCTGTGGCTACTTTCTTCCTCACGGGGAAATATCCTATGCGCTGTCACTCGCACAGCTAACCAGTCTGGAGGCATCACCCATGGCTGATGGCCCCCCTACTGGAATAGATCCATTGATTCTTTGCGTTGTCACTACGCCCAGCAGTTACAGGTTTGAAGCACGTCACAGTCATTCATTACCGGAATCCTACTCGGACACCACAGACAAGGTAGACTTTCCGGATTCCCAGATCCTACTTGGAACACCACAGACAAGGTTGGACTTTCCGGATCCTCATAAATGCCGCCCATCAGCTTATACCACACGAAGATTCTGTTGGGGAATCTAAGAGATATACATTCAAGCTTCTTTGCAGTAAACGGAAGTGGTTGTCAATCACGCGCGTTCATAAGTGAATAATAATGAGGGTTATCTAACTCATCACATTCATCATGTTCTTGAGTACGAATGAATATCTTGGAATAAGAATAAAAGAGGAATTGAATAAAAATAGAATTGCATTGATACTTGAGGTACAGCAGAGCTCCACACCCTTAATCTATGGTGTGCAGAAACTCCACCGTTGAAAATACATAAGCAAAGGGTTTCAGGCTGGCCGAATGGCCAGCCCCCTAAAACGTGATCAATGATCTCCTAAGATGGAGAATAAAACAAACTGAGACCAAGATGTCTAATACAATAGATAGTGTCATATATACTAGACTAGCTACTAGGGTTTACATGAGTAAGTAATTGATGCATAAATCCACTTCCGGGGCCCACTTGGTGTGTGATTGGGCTGAGCTTGATCAATCCACGAGCTAAGGCATTTCTTGGTGTTGAACTTTGAGTTATGACGTGTTTTGGGCGTTCAACTCCGATCATGACTTTTTCTGGCGTTTAACTCCAGACAGCAGCATGAACTTGGCGTTTAACGCCAAGTTGCGTCGTCATTCTTCGAATAAAGTATGGACTATTATATATTGCTGGAAAGCCCTGGAAGTCTACTTTCCAATGCCGTTAAGAGCGCGCCATTTGGAGTTCTGTAGCTCCAAAAATCCATTTCGAGTGCAGGGAGGTCAGAATCCAACAGCATCAGCAGTCCTTTTGTCAGCCTTTTTCAGAGTTTTGCTCAAATCCCTCAATTTCAGTCAGAATTTACCTGAAATCACAGAAAACACACAAACTCATAGTAAAGTCCAGAATGTGAATTTAACATAAAAAACTAATGAAAACATCCCTAAAAGTAGCTTAACTTGCTAAAACTATATAAAAACATGCCAAAAAGCGTATAAATTATCCGCTCATCACAACACCAAACTTAAATTGTTGCTTGTCCCCAAGCAACTGAAAATCAAATAGGATAAAAAGAAGAGAATATACTATAAAGTCCAAAATATCAATGAATATTAATTTAATTACATGAGCGGGACTTGTAGCTTTTTGCTTCTGAACAGTTTTGGCATCTCACTTTTTTCCTTTGTAGTTTAGAGGTATTGGCGTCTCTGGGGGAACTTAGAATTTGGGATAGTGTTATTGACTTTCTTAGTTAAGCATGTTGATTCTTGAACACGTACAGCTACTTATGAGTCTTGGCTGTGGCCCTAAGCACTTTGTCTTCCAGTATTACCACCGGATACACAAATGCCACAGACACATAACTGGGTGAACCTTTTCAGATTGTGACTCAGCTTTGCTAAAGTCCCCGTTAGTGGTGTCCAGAGCTCTTGAGCACACTCTTTGCTTGGATCACGACTTTAACCACTCAGTCTCAAGCTTTTCACTTGGACCTTCATGACACAAGCACATGGTTAGGGACAGCTTGATTTAGCCGCTTAGGCCGGATTTTATTCCTTGGGCCCTCCTATCCATTGATGCTCAAAGCCTTGGATCCTTGCTACCCTGCCTTTTGGTTTTAAGGGCTATGGCTTTTTCTACTGCTCCTTCTTTTTCTATATACTCTTTTTAGCTCCATTTTTTTTTTCGAATGCTTCTTCTTTTTCACTGCTTTTTCTTGCTTCAAGAATCAATTTCATGATGTTTTTCAGATCATCAATAACATTTCTCTTTGTTCATCATTCTTTCAAGAACCAACAATTTTAACACTTATAAACAACAAGATCAAAAGACATATGCACTGTTCATTCATTCATTCAGAAAACAAAAAGCATTGTCACCACATCAATATAATCAAACTAAATTCAATAATAATTTCGAAAATTATGTACTTCTTGTTCTTTTGAATTAAACATTTTTCTTTTTAAGAAAGGTGAAGGACTAATGGAATTTATTCATAGCTTTAAGGCATGGTTACATACTATGATCATGAAATGAACACAAACATAGATAAACACAACAATTAAAAACCGAAAACAGAAAGAAATAAAGAACAAGGAATGAATCCACCTGAGTGAGGGTGGTGCCTTCTTGAAGGTCCAATGGTGCTCTTGAGCTCCTCTATATCTCTTCCTTGCCTTTGTGCTCCTCCCTCATTGCTCTTTGATCTTCTCTTATTTCTTGGAGAATGATGGAGTGCTCATGATGTTCCACCCTTAGTTGCTTCCAATAATTGTGTGGAGGACAACTTATCCCCTGAGGTATCTCAGGGATCTCTTGATTTGCAGCCACATGTTCTAACCAACTGAGCTATTCCAGCTTACATGAGTTATTCCATCTCCAAGACTCAGAGGTGGAAGCTTTTTGTCTTCCCTTTGAGGTTTCTCTGGCTTTAGGTGCCATTAATGGTAATGGAAAATGGAGGAAAGAGTGAGAAGGGAGGAGAGTGAGGGGAGATGGATTTGGCTATATGGGTGGGATTGGGTGGGAAAGAATTTTGAATTTTGGAGGTGAGTGGGGTTTATGGGAAAGGGTGAGTGGTGAATGAAAAACAGAAGGGATGACCATGAATATAGAGAGATAGGGCGAGGTATGTGGGGATCCTGTGAGGTTCACAGATCCTTGAGGTGATCCTGTGGGGGTCCACAGATCCTGAGGTGTCAAGGAATTCCATCCTTGCACCGAATAGGCATGTAAAATGCCTTCATGCATCATTCTGGCGTTCAAACGCCCATTGGTGCATGTTCTGGGCGTTAAACGCCCATGTGATGCTTGTTTCTGGCGTTGAACGCCAGTTTCAAGCTTGTTTCTGGCGTTCAGCGCCAGATTGTCCTCTGTGTGCGCATCCTGGCGTTAAACGCCAAGATGTAGCTTGTTTTGGGCGTTCAGCGCCAGAATGGTGCTCTGTTCTGGCGTTGAACGCCGGCCAGATGCACCTTCTGGGCGTTGAACGCCAGCCTGTGCGTCCTCCAGGGTGAAAATTTTTTCTTCGTTTTGACTCTGTTTTTAATTTTTTGATTTTTTTTCGTGACTTCTCATGATCATGTACCTAATTAAACACAAAAATAACAAAGAAACAAAATAAAATAAAATTAGATAAATAAAATTGGGTTGCCTCCCAACAAGCGCTTCTTTAATGTCAATAGCTTGACAGTGGCTCTCATGGAGCCACAAGGTGATCAGGTCAACTTAAGTGTGGTATTCCCAACACCAAACTTAGAGTTTGGATATGGGGTTTGGACACCAAACTTAGAGTTTGGTTGTGGCCTCACAACACCAAACTTAGAGTTTGACTGTGTGGGCTCTTCTTGACTCTGAACTGAGAGAAGCTCTTCATGCTTACTCTCTTTTGTCACAGAGGGATGGCCATGTGCCTTAAACACAAGGTAGTCCCCATTTAATTGAAGGACTAACTCACCTCTGTTGACATCTATTACAGCTCCTGCTGTGGCTAGGAACGGTCTTCCTAGGATGATGCATTCATCATCTTCCTTCCTAGTGTCTAGGATTATGAAATCAGTAGGGATGTAAAGGCCTTCAACCTGTACTAGAACGTCCTCTACTAACCCATAAGCTTGCCTTATGGACTTATCTGCTAATTGTAATGAGAACAAGGCAGGTTGTACCTCAATGATTCCCAGCTTCTCCATTACAGAGAGTGGCATAAGATTTATTCCTGACCCAAGATCACATAGAGCCTTTTCAAAGCTCATGGTGCCAATGGTGCAAGGTATTAAGAACTTGCCAGGATCTTGTTTCTTTTGAGGTAGAGTCCTCTGAATCCAAGTATCTAGTTCACTAATGAGCAAGGGAGGTTCACTTTCCCAAGTCTCATTACCAAACAGCTTGGCATTCAGTTTCATGATAGCTCCTAAGTATTGAGCAACTTGCTCTTCAGTCACATCTTCATTCTCTTCAGAGGATGAATATTCTTCAGAGCTCATGAATGGCAGAAGGAGATTTAAAGGAATCTCTATGGTCTCTAGATGAGCTTCAGATTCCTCAGGATCCTTAATAGGAGACTCCTTCTTGCTTGAGGGACGTCCCAGGAGGTCTTCCTCACTAGGATTTTCGTCCTCCTCCTCTTTAGTGCATTCGGCCACTTTGATTAAATCAATGGCCTTGCACTCTCCTTTTGGATTTTCTTCTGTATTACTTGAGAGAGTACTGGGAGGAGTGTCAATGACTTTCTTACTCAGCTGGCCCACTTGTGCCTCCAGATTTCTAATGGAGGATCTTGTTTCATTCATGAAACTAAAAGTGGCCTTTGACAGATCAGAGACTATATTGGCTAAATTAGAATTATTTTGTTCAGAGTTCTCTGTCTGTTGCTGAGAAGATGATGGATATGGCTTACTATTATTCAGCCTATTACGTCCACCATTGTTAAAACCTTGTTGAGGTTTTTGTTGATCCTTCCAGAAGAAATTTGGATGATTTCTCCATGATGAGTTATAGGTGTTTCCATAAGGTTCACCTAAGTAATTAACCTCTGCCATGGCAGGGTTTTCAGGATCATAAGCTTCTTCAGAAGCTACCTCTCTAGTACTGTTGGATGCATGTTGCAATCCATTCAGATTTTGAGAGATCATGTTGACCTGTTGAGTCAACACTTTGTTCTGAGCCAATATGGCATTCAGAGTATCAATTTCAAGAACTCCTTTCTTCTGAGGTATCCCATTGTTTACGGAATTCCTCTCAGAAGTGTACATGAACTGGTTATTTGCAACCATGTCAATGAGTTCTTGAGCCTCTTCAGGCGTTTTCTTCAGGTGAATGGATCCACCTGCAGAATGATCCAATGACATTTTCGAAAATTCAGAGAAACCATAATAGAATATATCTAATATGGTCCATTCTGAGAACATGTCAGATAGACATCTTTTGGTCAGCTGCTTGTATCTTTCCCAAGCTTCATAGAGGGATTCACCATCTTTTTGTTTGAAGGTTTGAACATCCACTCTCAGCTTGCTCAGCTTTTGAGGAGGAAAGAATTTATCTAAGAATGCAGTGACAAGCTTATCCCATGAGTCCAGGCTATCCTTGGGTTGTGAATCCAACCATACTCTAGCTCTGTCTCTTACAGCAAAAGGGAAAAGTAAGAGTCTGTAGACTTCAGGATTAACTCCATTTGTCTTTACAGTGTCACAGATCTGCAAGAACTCAGTTAAAAACTGGTAAGGATCTTCAGATGGAAGTCCATAAAACTTGCAGTTTTGTTGCATTAAAGCAACTAGTTGAGGCTTAAGCTCAAAATCATTGGCTCCAATGGCAGGAATGGAGATGCTTCTTCCATCAAACTTGGACGTTGGTTTTGTGAAGTCACCAAGCATTCTCCTTGCATTATTATTATTATTTTCGGCCATCTCTTCCTCTTGTTCGAAATTTTCTAAAAGGTTGCTTCTGGATTGTTGTAATTTAGCTTCTCTTAATTTTCTCTTCAGAGTCCTTTCAGGTTCTGGATTAATTTCAACAAGAGTGCCTTTTTCCCTGTTCCTGCTCATATGAAAGAGAGAAAAACAAGAAAAGAAAAAAGAATCCTCTATGTCACAGTATAGAGATTCCTTTATGTTAGTAGAAGAAGAAGGGGGTAGAAGAAGATTGAAAAAAAGAAACACAACTGTGAGGATGGCAGAGATGTGAGATGAGATGTTAGGATATGAATGAAGAGAGGTGAAGAGAAGTGTTAGTAATTAAATAATTAAATAGAAGAAGAAAAGAGAAGAGAGAATTCGAAAATAATTTTTGAAAAAGTGGTTAGTGATTTTCGAAAATTAAAAATAAAATGTAATTAAAATTAAAACATGAAACAATTAATTAATTAAAAAGAATTTTTGAAAAAGAGGGAGGTATTTTCGAAAATTAGAGAGGGAAAAGTAGTTAGGTGGTTTTGAAAAAGATAAGAAACAAACAAAAAGTTAGTTAGTTGATTGAAAAAGATTTGAAAATCAAATTTGAAAAAGATAAGAAGATAAGAAGTTAGATAAGATATTTTGAAATCAAATTTTGAAAAATATAAAATTTTAAAAAGGATAAGATAAAAAGATAAGATAAAAGTTTTAAGAAAAAGATATTTTGAAAAAGATTTAATTTTTTAAAAAGACTTAACCAACAAGAAACTGCAAGATAAGATTCTAGAATTTAAAGATTGAACATTTCTTAACAAGAAAGTAACAAACTTCAAATTTTTGAACCAATCACATTAATTGTTAGCTAAATTTCGAAAATTAGATATAAAAGATAAGAAAAAGATTTTGAAAATAATTTGAAAAATATTTTTGAAATTTTCGAAAATTATAAAGAAAATTGAAAAAGATATGATTTTTGAAAAAGATTTTGAAAAGATAAGATTTTTAAAATTGAAATTTTGACTTGACTTGTAAGAAACAACTAATTTTAAAAAATTTTTGACCAAGTCAACCCAAAATTTCGAAAATTTGGAGGAAAATAAGGAAAAGATATTTTTTTGATTTTTTGAATTTTTAATTATGAAAGAGAAAAACAACAAAAATATTCAATGCATGAAATTTTTAGATCAAAACAATGAATGCATGCAAGAATGCTATGAATGTCAAGATGAACACCAAGAACACTTTGAAGATCATGATGAACATCAAGAACATAATTTTGAAAAATTTTTGATGCAAAGAAAACATGCAAGACACCAAACTTAGAAATCTTTAATGCATGGACTTTAACAAACAAAAAATGCATATGAAAAACAACATAAGACACAAAACAAGAAATCATCAAGATCAAACAAGAGGACTTATCAAGAACAACTTGAAGATCATGAAGAACACTATGAATGCATGGGATTTTCGAAAAATGCAAGAAAAATTTTAAAAGCATGCAATTGACACCAAACTTAAAAATTGACTCAAGACTCAAACAAGAAACACAAAATATTTTTGATTTTTATGATTTTATGAGTTTTTTGTATTTTTATTAATTTTTTTCGAAAAAATAGTGTTGAAAAACGAAAAATAAAAAGAAAAATTTTGAAAAAGATTTTTGAAAAGAAAATTACCTAATCTGAGCAACAAGATGAACCGTCAGTTGTCCATACTCGAACAATCCCCGGCAACGGCGCCAAAAACTTGGTGGACGAAATTGTGATTCTTATTCATTGTAATTGGATTTTAGAAATTGGCACGGTTAAATTCACAACTCCGTTCAACTAACCAGCAAGTGTACTGGGTCGTCCAAGTAATACCTTACGTGAGTAAGGGTCGAATCCACAGAGATTGTTGGTATGAAGCAAGCTATGGTTACCTTGCAAATCTCAGTTAGGGAGATTAAAGAGTAATTGTGATTATCATTAAATAAAAAGGGAATAATAAAAGGGATAGAAATACTTATGTAGATTCATTGGTAGGAATTTCAGATAAGCGGAATGGAGGTGCTGTAGAGCTCACGGACGCCTGCTCTCCTATTCCTTCTACTCAATCCTTCTTACTCCTTTCCATGGCAAGCTTTGTATTGGGGTTCACCATCAGCTGTGGCTACTTTCTTCCTCGTGGGGAAATATCCTATGCGGCTGTCACTCGCACAGCTAACCAGTCTGGAGGCATCACCCATGGCTGATGGCTACATCCCATCCTCGCAGTGAAAGCTAATGCTCACGCACTCTGTCACAGTACGGCCAATCACCGGTTGGTTCCCTCCCCTACTGGAATAGAATCCATTGATTCTTTTGCGTTGTCACTACGCCCAGCAGGTTACAGGTTTGAAGCACGTCACAGTCATTCATTACCGGAATCCTACTCGGACACCACAGACAAGGTAGACTTTCCGGATTCCCAGGATCCTACTCGGAACACCACAGACAAGGTTGGACTTTCCGGATCCTCATAAATGCCGCCATCCATCTAGCTTATACCACGAAGATTCTGTTGGGGAATCTAAGAGATATACATTCAAGCTTCTTTGCATGTAGAACGGAAGTGGTTGTCAATCACGCGCGTTCATAAGTGAGAATAATAATGAGGGTTATCTAACTCATCACATTCATCATGTTCTTGAGTACGAATGAATATCTTGGAATAAGAATAAAAGAGGAATTGAATAAAAGAAGATAGAATTGCATTGATACTTGAGGTACAGCAGAGCTCCACACCCTTAATCTATGGTGTGCAGAAACTCCACCGTTGAAAATACATAAGCAAAGGGTTCAGGCATGGCCGAATGGCCAGCCCCCTAAAACGTGATCAATGATCTCCTAAGATGGAGAATAAAACAAAACTGAGACCAAAGATGTCTAATACAATAGATAAGTGTCCTATATATACTAGACTAGCTACTAGGGTTTACATGAGTAAGTAATTGATGCATAAATCCACTTCCGGGGCCCACTTGGTGTGTGCTTGGGCTGAGCTTGATCAATCCACGAGCTAAGGCATTTCTTGGTGTTGAACTTTGAGTTATGACGTGTTTTGGGCGTTCAACTCCGGATCATGACGTTTTTCTGGCGTTTAACTCCAGACAGCAGCATGAACTTGGCGTTTAACGCCAAGTTGCGTCGTCATTCTTCGAATAAAGTATGGACTATTATATATTGCTGGAAAGCCCTGGAAGTCTACTTTCCAATGCCGTTGAGAGCGCGCCATTTGGAGTTCTGTAGCTCCAGAAAATCCATTTCGAGTGCAGGGAGGTCAGAATCCAACAGCATCAGCAGTCCTTTTGTCAGCCTTTTTCAGAGTTTTGCTCAAATCCCTCAATTTCAGTCAGAATTTACCTGAAATCACAGAAAAACACACAAACTCATAGTAAAGTCCAGAAATGTGAATTTAACATAAAAACTAATGAAAACATCCCTAAAAGTAGCTTAAACTTGCTAAAAACTATATAAAAACAATGCCAAAAAGCGTATAAATTATCCGCTCATCAGCGTCCGACAAGAACCCAATCAAGAGCGCGTGGACCAATCAAAGCATGTCGTGGTCCAGCCAAGCATCGCCTAGTGTGCGTGCGCACAGGAAGAAAAATTCGCAAAGTGTGCGGACGCACACGCTTGTGCGTTCGCACAGATGTTCGCACATGACTTCATTAAAAAGGTACGTGACTCACAATTTGAGGGTTTTGGAGGCCTATTTCTGAAGTCTCTTAGCTCATATTGGATGGAGAATGAAGGGAATAGCATAGCATATCATTAAGGTAGTTTTAGGAGTAGTAGTAGGAAGTTTTAGTTTAGTTTTCTCTAAGTTTTCTTAAACCTCTACTAGGGTTTTCATTAGGGTTTTGTATTCAAGTGCCATTTTCCATTTTTGATCTTGGATTTTGCTAAGTCTCATTGTAAGTATTCTCTTGTTATTACTCTTTCTAGTTACTTCGTTCTTACATTTTCTTCTAATGCAAGTTATAGTTCAATTTTACTTCTCTCTTGCAATTTAAATTTCTTGTTAATGAATTTGATGTTTGATGTTCATTTCATGCTTTCTTATGTTATTCTTGTTGATTGAGATCAATTGTTGCTTTTAATTTCATGTCTTGGCTTGGGTAAAGTGAGCAATTGGGTTCCTAGAGTTAGGATGTCCAACATTTAGTGTCAATTCTTGGATTGTTAATTGCACTTGTTCCCACTAACGCTAAGTTGTTGCTAAGGTAATTAGCAAGCAATTTAGAATTTGTGGGTTAAGGACACTTATGCTCATTTAACTTATCTTCCAATGTGAGGGTTGATCAAGTGAGATTAATCCATTATAATTGTCATAGTTGTGGTTCCAACAAGGAAAGGATCCCTAGCTAACTCCAAGCCAAGACCCCTTTTTATGCTTTCAATCTTTCATATTTTGTTATGTTAATCTCTTTCATACTTTACTTGTTTATATTACACACTCGGTTCTTTAATTGCTTCATTAGTTCAATCATTATAATTTTGCATGTCCTTTTATTACTTTATATGTTTATCTCTTCATTGAAAACCCCTTGATCACTACAACCAAAATTTGCACACGCATTGCCATTGAGTGATTCCTAGGGAGAACGACTCGAGAATTAAACACTTCCAGTCTATATTTGGTTTGAATTGTGATAACATTTGATTGATGGTCAATTTGTTGGGTTAAGACTATACTTACAACGCCGATTCTATTTTGATAATTAAATTCCTAACCTATGCTTTTGGCCATTGTCACCTGCGCGCTGGGCCAGCGCCGCTCCTACAGCATGGTTGGAGGCATCACACATAATATCAAAGGGCTGGCTCCAGTCTGGTCCTCTCACAATTGGAGCTTGAGTCAAGGCGATCTTCAGCTTATCAAACGCTTTCATGCAGTCCTCACTCATCTCGAACTCAACATCCTTCTGCAGCAGTCTAGATAAGGGTAAAGCTACTTTACTGAAGTCCTTGATGAATTTCTGGTAGAAACCTGCATGGCCAAGGAACGAACGGACTTCCCTCACGGAGGAGGGGTAAGGTAAACTAGAAATGACATTTACCTTTGCTGGATCTACAGAAATACCAGTATTAGAGACAACATGTCCCAGAACAATACCTTGTTTGACCATAAAATGACACTTTTCAAAATTCAAAACAAGGTTTGAACTAACACACCTGTCTAATACTCTAGATAAACTATCCAAGCAAAGGCTAAAGGAATCACCGTATACGCTAAAATCATCCATGAAGACTTCCATACAGCTCTCAATGAGATCAGAGAAAAGACTCATCATGCACCTTTAGAAAGTAGCTGGTGCATTGCACAAGCCAAAAGGCATCCTCTTGTAAGCATATATTCTAAAGGGACATGTAAAAGTTGTCTTTTCCTGATCTTCAGGAGCTATATGAATCTGAAAATAGCCTGTGTAACCATCTAAAAAGCAGTAATGCAATTTACCTGACAGGCGATCCAGCATTTGATCAATGAATGGCAGGGGGTAGTGATCCTTACGAGTGGCCTGGTTGAGGCGCCTGTAGTCAATGCACACTCTCCAGGAATTCTGCACTCTAGTTTCTATGAGCTCTCTTTGCTCATTCTTTACTGTAGTGACTCCAGACTTCTTGGACACCACTTGTACTGGGCTGACCCATTCGCTATCCGAAATGGGGTAGATGATGTCTGCCTCCAATAGTCTGGTCACTTCCTTCTTGACAATCTCTAAGATTGTGGGATTCATTCTCCTTTGTGGTTGACGGACAGGCTTGCTCCCTCTTCTAAAAATATTCTGTGCTCACAAACTTGAGGGATGATGCCTACTATATTCGCCAAGATCCACCCAATAGCCTTCTTGTGTCTTCTTAACACATTAAGCAACTACTCTTCTTGTTGGGATGTGAGTTCCTTTGCAATGATAACTGGAAGTTTCTGATTATCCTCAAGGTAAGCATACTTGAGGTGAGGTAGAAGGGGCTTTAACTCCAATCTCTGCTCTTGACTTGGAACTGGATCCTTTGGAGCTAGTGATGATGGCAAAGTATCCTTATTGTGTCTGGAGGGTTTCCCCACACTTGGACCTTGCTCCATGTGCATCTCTTCCACTTCTTCTTGGTGAACGACAGCTACGGTCTCATCAATAATGTCGTACTGGAAGATGGAATGGTCTTCTTGAAGGTGCTTTATAGCCTCATTCAGATTGAAGCTTACTGCTCGGCCGTCTATCTCAAAAGAATAAGTTCCTGAGAATGCATCCAACTTGAACTTTGAGGTCTTTAGGAATGGTTTTCCGAGCAAGATGGATGACAGTCTGCCTGAGTCATTTTGGGGCATCTCCAAGATGTAGAAGTCAATGGGAAATGTGAGCCCCTTAATGCTCACCAGCACGTCCTCAGCAATTCCAACCACTGTAATAATGCTTTTATCTGCTAACACAAAATGAGTTGCGGACCTTTTTAAGGGAGGGATCATCAAAGCATCATATATAGACAAAGGCATAATACTCACGCACGCTCCTAAATCACACATGCAATCAGAAAATATTACACCTCCAATAGTACAGTTAACCATGCATGGACCTGGGTCACTACATTTTTCAGGTATACCTCCCATTAAAGCAAATATGGAACTACCTAAAGGGATAGTTTTTAATTCATTGATCTTATCCTTATGCATGCACAAATCCTTTAGAAACTTTGCATATTTAGGTACTTGCTGAATAACATCGAAAAGGGCAACAATTACCTCAACCTTTTTGAAGATTTCTACCATTTTAGGGATCGAGTTCCATCTACTTTCTGGACTTCCTTGCAAGGTGTGGAAATGAAATAGGGATGGCGTCTCTGGTAGCTTCAGCTACCTTAGGTGCGGTATTCTCTGGTTGAGTTGCTTCTTCCTCAACCATGTCTTGTACTTCATCTTCCTCTTCGACATCCTCCACTTCAATCATGTCCTCAACTGGGCGTGATCTTGTGGGCTTGGCTCCTCCTGATTCCTCTCTTGTAGTGTAGTCTCGGATCTTAAAGTAATGGCATTGATTCCTTCTTTGGGGTTGGGTAAGGGTTGAAAAGGAATTATATTTGAGCTGGCTGGCTGATTGCTGGAGGCATTCATTGATCTAATCTGTGAGACGAGAGCTTGTAAAGTAGAATTCAGACCGTTTAAGGTAGAAGTAAGGTTATTCTCCATGGTCTTCTGTCTTTGATCAATAGAGTGTAGCAACTCTTCATTAGAAGAGGAAGGGGGGTAAGTAATCTGATGGCTCTACTGAGATGCTTGGGATTGCCTTAGGTGAGGTGCTCTGTAAGGCTGCTTCTGGTTCTGCTGTTGATATGGAAGATTCTGCTGATACCGGTTTTGCTGGGTGTTATGATTATTCCACCTCTGATTTTTTTGGTTGTCTTTGCCTCTTCTATTATGGTTGTCCCTCCAGCCTTGGTTGGAATTATCTCTCCACCCCTGGTTGGAGTTGTCTTGCCAACCTTGGTTAAAGTTTCCACCTTGGTTATAGTTGCCGCCTTATTGATAGTATCCTTGATTCGGGCGGTCATAGAAACTGTGAGTAGTTGCCAATGTGTTATCCTCATGTTGGAGCTGTGGACACTCATCAATGTAATGACTATAATTAGCACATATTCTGCATATTCTCTGAGGAACCAGTTGTTGACTATGTTGTGGTGAGGGACGTTGAGACTGTTGCTGGCTCAGATGTATCTGCTTCAGTAGGTTGGTCATCTCACATAGACTCTGTGTGAGAGCGGTAGTCTCACTGCTAGAGGAAACCTCTGCCACAGCCTTGGGATGGTTGTTCCTGTGCCTGTGATTTCGAGCAGACTCAGCCAGGTCGCTGATCAGTTGCCACGCTTCCTCCGCGGTCTTGTACTTTTTCAGAGAACCATTACTCACACCATCTAATGTAGTCTTGTCCTGAGGTTTCATGCCTTGTGTGAAGTAGCTTATCAACACCAACTTGTCAATCATGTGGTGGGGGCATGCGTCTAGGAGATTATTGAAGCGCTCCCAATATTTGTAAAGAGTTTCGGATTCGCCTTGAATAATCATTGAAATTTCTTTTCTCAGTCTATTAGTAACTTCAGTCGGAAAGTATTTTTCTAAGAATTCTCTTCTAAGCGTATCCCAGTTAGTAACAACTACTTCAGGTTGAGTGTAGTACCACTTCCTCACCTTTCCCTCAAGAGAAAACGGGAAGGCAATTAGCAGAATAGAAGTCTCGGCTACACCATTATGCCTAACAGTAGAACAGGTTGTCTGAAAATGTCTGATTAGTGCAGTCTTCAGTTTAATATCTGTACCCAGATTTGGATGACGCGCTTGGAAAGGTGGCAGTGTAAAGTTCGGAGCTCCTGCTTCCTGGAGAGTAATCCTCCTGGGAGCTGCCATGTTCTCTGCACTTAAATCAACCAAATCAATAGAAAGGGAGCTTGTTTCTTTCTTAAATGATATTTCAAATTCATCCTCCGATAGGACTAACCGACGCCGAGCTCGCCTTATACGTGAAATAGTTCTTTCAATTTCAGGATCAAATGCGGGTAGGCTCGGATCAGGTAGTGAACGCGTCATTCAGTGAAAGAAACATACAGCTCATGGTAATAAAATAAAAGAAAATAAAATGCAAATAAATAAATTTCAACCAATAAATTAGCACACTGTTGCAACTCCCCGGCAACGGCGCCAAAAAGTGACGTGGCGAAAATTGGCTGATTAAGAATTTATAGAGAAAACAGCGTTGCAAGTACAGTTCTCAACCGATTAAAATCCGCTTATCAATTTAGAAAAGGGTTGTCACAATTTTAGAATAAAAATACTGGGAATATGAGTCCCAGGTCGTCTCCCAACGAGTTGACAAAAGAGTGCAGCTTATTGGTCAGAGGTTTTTCAAGAAAATTTTGAGTTGAGAAACAGAAAAATAATTAATAGTGAATTCAAGCAATAGAAATTAACAAGAGAATTTATATAATTCAATTAAAAGTCTTGACCGGGAGGAGATTAATTGGAAGTTCTATCTTTGTCAAATTTTTCCAAGTGTAATAATAAAAGGTTGTTGTTCTACTTGGTTATCCCTTATATAATAAGGGAAAGTCAAGTAGCTAACCAACTAACCCTATCGCTCGCGTCCTAATCCTTTCCTAAGAAAGGATTAGAGTCGGAGACTAGAGAGTCGGCCAACAACTCCCAATTAGGATTAACACTTGAGTATTCCAACTCAAGGTTCTTGATGAGCGGATAATTTATACGCTTTTTGACATTATTTTTAGTATATTTTAATTAGTTTTTATTATATTTTTATTAATTTTTAGTTAAAATTCACTTTTCTGGACTTTATTATGAGTTTGTGTGTTTTTCTGTGATTTCAGGTATTTTCTGGCTGAAATTGAGGGTCCTGAGCAAAAATCTGATTCAGAGGCTGAAAAGGACTGCAGATGCTGTTGGATTCTGACCTCCCTGCACTCAAAGTGGATTTTCTAGAGCTACAGAAGCCCAATTGGGGCGCTCTCAATGGCGTTGGAAAGTAGACATCCTGGGCTTTCCAGAAATGTATAATAGTCCATACTTTGCCCGAGATTTGATGGCCCAAACCGGCGTTGCAAATCAGCTTCAGAATTCCCAGCGTTTAACGCTGGAACTGGCATAAAAATTGGAGTTAAACGCCCAAACTGGCATAAAAGCTGGCGTTTAACTCCAGAAAAAGTCTCTACACATGAAAGCTTCAATGCTCAGCCCAAGCACACACTAAGTGGACCCAGAAGTGGATTTTTACGTCATTTACTCATTTCTGTATACCCTAGGTTACTAATTCACTATTAATAGGATCTTTTGACATTGTATCTGGACCTCATGACACTTTACACGTTTCTCATTGTATCTTCTACGGCATGAGTCTCTAAACCCCATGGTTGGGGGTGAGGAGCTCTGCTGTGTCTTGATGAATTAATGCAATTACTACTGTTTTTCATTCAATCATGCTTGCTTCCATTCTAAGATATCACTTGTTCCTAAACTTGATGAATGTGATGATCCGTGATACTCATCATCATTCTCAACTATGAACGTGTGCCTGACAACCACCTCCGTTCTACCTTAGATTGAGTAGATATCTCTTGGATTCCTTAATCAGAATCTTCGTGGTATAAGCTAGAATTGATGGCGACATTCAAGAGAATCCGGAAGGTCTAAACCTTGTCTGTGGTATTCTGAGTAGGATTCAAGGATTGAATGACTGTGACGAGCTTCAAACTCCTGAGGGCTGCGCATTAGTGACAGACGCAAAAGAATCACTGGATTCTATTCCAACCCGATTGAGAACCGACATATGATTAGCCGTGCTGTGACAGAGCGCGTTGAACATTTTCACTGAGAGGATGGGAGGTAGCCATTGACAACGGTAAAACCCTACATATAGCTTGCCATGGAAGGAGCCTTGCGTGTTTAAAGAAGAAGACAATAGAAAAGCAGAGGTTCAGAAGACAGAGCATCTCCAAAACCTCAACCTATTCTCCATTACTGCAAAACAAGTACTTATTTCATGTTCTTTTGCTTTTCACAATCAATCCTGGTAATTTTTGATATCCTGACTAAGAGTTACAAGATAACCATAGCTTGCTTTAAGCCGACAATCTCCGTGGGATCGACCCTTACTCACGTAAGGTATTACTTGGATGACCCAGTGCACTTGCTGGTTAGTTGTGCGGAATTGCAAAAGTGTGATTGCAATTTCGTGCACCAAGTTTTTGGCGCCATTGCCGGGGATTGTTCGAGTTTGGACAACTGACGGTCTATCTTGTTGCTTAGATTAGGACTATTTTATTTTTGTTGGTTTAGAGTCTTTTATTTGAGTTTTGTTTCACATTTTAAGTTTGGTGTCAATTGCATGTTTTTGTTTTCTTTTAATTTTTCGAATTTGCATGTTCTTAGTCTTTTCTTGTTCTTTAAAAATTCTAAGTTTGGTGTCCTCTTTGTGTTTTCCTTTAAAATTTTCGAAAATTTGTGTTTGACTTTCTAAAAATTTTAAGTTTGGTGTCATCTTGTTGTTTTTTCTCTTTCCTCATTTCAAAAATCAAATCTTTTTCGAAATAATTTTCAATCATATCTTTTCAATTGTTAATTCCAAAATCTTCTTAGTTAACTAATTGATTTAGTTTTTAATTTGTTTTGATCTTATTTTCTTTTAGTTTTCGAAATTTTATTTTATTTTCCATTTATTTTATTTTAATTTTTTTTTGGTCAACTTTAAACAAAAAAAAATCTACTTTACTTGTGAATCCATATCATATTCCCTTTCTCCATCATGGACCTAAGTGGAATTGAGCAGTCCAAAAGGACTTTGGGGTCATATGCTAACCCCATTACAGCTGCATATGGGAGTAGCATCTGTATACCTCCCATCAAAGCAAGCAGTTTTGAGCTAAACCCTCAACTCAATATCATGGTGCAGCAAAATTGCCAGTATTCCGGTCTTCCACAGGAAGAACCTACTGAGTTTCTGGCATAATTCTTACAATTTGCTGACACAGTACGTGATAAAGAGGTGGATCAGGATGTCTACAGATTATTACTGTTTTCATTTGCTATAAAAGATCAAGCTAAGAGGTGGTTGAATAACCAACCTACAGCAAGCATAAAGACATGGAAACAGTTATCAGAAAAATTTTTGAATCAATTTTACCCTCCAAAAAGGATGACACAGCTAAGGCTGGACATCCAAGGCTTTAAACAAGAGGATAATGAATCCCTTTATAATGCCTGGGAGAGGTATAGAGGTATGCTAAGAAAATGCCCCTCTGAAATGTTTTCAGAGTGGGTACAGTTAGACATCTTTTACTATGGGCTTACAGAAAAAGCTCAGATGTCTCTAGACCACTCAGCTGGTGGATCTATACATATGAGGAAGACGATTGAGGAGGCTCAAGAGCTTATAGATACTGTTGCTAGAAATCAACATTTGTACTCTAGCAATGAGTTCTCTACAAAAGAAGAAGTTATGGCAGTAGCCAATGATCCTAATCCTCAAGAACAGATGGTTGAGCTTAATCAGCAATTACACCTGATGACAAAACAGTTAGCAGAATTTAAAGAGATGCTCCAAGAAACTAAAATTGCTAACAAGAACATAGAATCACAGTTGAATCAGGCAAAACAGCAGCTATCTAAACAGATAACAGAAGAATGCTAAGCAGTTCAACTGAGGAGTGGGAAGACATTGAATAACACTACTCAAAGTAGCAAAAAGCCAATAAAGGAGCAATTGACAGAGGATAGCCAAACCACTATCCAAAATCCCTCTGAGGACAGTAAGAGCCCAGAGAGGAATACTCTTGGCGTTCAAACGCCAAAAAAGGGGGGAAAGCTAGCGTTAAACGCCCATTCCTTGCCCAATTTTGGCGTTCAAATGCCAGAAAAGGGAGAAAAGTTGGCGTTAAACGCCCATTTTCCACCCAACCCTGGCGTTCAAACACCAATGGGGAATCAGACACCTGAGAGTGCTGATAGTAACCCCTCTAAAAAGGCTTCTCCAACCACTTCTGTAAGGAATAAACCTGCAGCAACTAAGGTTGAAGAATATAAAGCCAAGATGCCTTATCCTCAGAAACTCCGCCAAGCGGAGCAGGATAAGCAATTTGCCCGCTTTGCAGACTACCTAAGGACTCTTGAAATAAAGATTCCGTTTGCAGAGGCACTTGAGCAAATACCTTCTTATGCTAAGTTCATGAAAGAGATCTTAAGTCATAAGAAGGATTGGAGAGAAACTAAAAAAGTATTTCTCACTGAAGAATGCAGTGCAGTCATTCTGAAAAGCTTATCAGAAAAGCTTCAAGATCCAGGAAGCTTTATGATACCATGCACATTAGAAGGGGCTTGCACCAAGATAGCCCTGTGTGATCTTGGAGCAAGCATCAATCTAATACCTACATCTACTATCAGAAAGCTTGGGTTGACTGAAGAAGTCAAACCAACCTGGATATGCCTCCAACTTGCTGATGGTTCCATTAAATACCCATCAGGCATAATTGAGGACATGATTGTCAAGCTTGGGCCATTTGCCTTTCCAACTGACTTTGTAGTGCTGGAAATGGAGGAGCACAAGAGTGCAACTCTCATTCTAGGAAAACCTTTCCTAGCAACTGGACGAACTCTCATTGATGTACAAAAAGGGGAAGTAACCCTGAGAGTCAATGAGGATGATTTCAAGTTGAATGCTGTAAAAGCTATGCAGCATCCAGACACACCAAATGACTGCATGGGCGCTGACATTATTGACTCTTTAGTAGAAGAGGTCAATATGACTGAAAGTCTAGAATCAGAGCTTGAGGACATCTTCAAGGATGCTCAGCCTGATCAGGAAGAACCAGAGGAAACAAAAGAATTTTTGAAAATTCCTCAAGAGGAGGATAAGCCTCCCAAACCTGAACTCAAACCACTACCACCATCCCTGAAGTATGCATTTCTGGGAGAGGGTGACATTTTTCCAGTGATTATAAGCTCTGCTTTAAATCCACCGGAAGAGGAAGCACTGATTCAAGTGCTAAGGACACACAAGATAGCTCTTGGGTGGTCCATAAGTGATCTTAAGGGCATTAGCCCAGCAAGATGCATGCACAAGATCCTATTGGAGGATAATGCCAAACCAGTGGTCCAACCACAAAGGCGGCTAAATCCAGCCATGAAGGAGGTGGTGCAGAAAGAGGTCACTAAATTACTAGAGGCTGGGATTATTTATCCTATTTCTGATAGCCCCTGGGTGAGCCCTATCCAAGTTGTCCCCAAGAAGGGAGGCATGACAGTAGTTCATAATGAAAAAATGAACTGGTTCCTACAAGAACAGTCACAGGGTGGCGTATGTGTATTGACTATAGAAGGCTCAATACAGCCACCAGAAAGGATCATTTTCCTTTACCATTCATAGACCAAATGCTAGAAAGACTAGCTGGTCATGATTATTACTGCTTTTTAAATGGCTATTCAGGCTACAACCAAATTGCAGTAGATCCTCAGGACCAAGAGAAAACAGCATTCACTTGCCCTTCTGGCGTGTTTACCTACAGGAGGATGCCTTTTGGTCTGTGTAATGCTCCTGCAACCTTTCAGAGATGCATGCTATCCATCTTCTCTGATATGATGGAGAAATTCCTGGAAGTCTTCATGGATGACTTCTCAGTATATGGAGACTCATTCAGCTCCTGTCTTAACCACCTAGCACTTGTCCTGAAAAGGTGCCAAGAGACTAACCTGGTTTTAAACTGGTAGAAATGTCACTTTATGGTGACTGAAGGAATTGTCCTTGGGCACAAAATTTCAAGCAGGGGAATAGAGGTGGATAAGGCAAAGGTAGAGGTGATTGAAAAATTACCACCACCTGCCAATGTTAAGGCAATCAGAAGCTTTCTGGGGCATGCAGGATTCTACAGAAGGTTTATAAAGAATTTTTCGAAAATTGCAAAACCTCTGAGCAACCTGCTAGCTGCTGACACACCATTTGTGTTTGACACACAGTGTTTGCAGGCATTTGAGACCCTGAAAGCCAAGCTGGTCACAGCACCATTCATCTCTGCACCAGACTGGACATTACCATTCGAATTAATGTGTGATGCCAGTGACCATGCCATTGGTGCAGTGTTGGGACAGAGGCATAACAAGCTTCTGCACGTCATTTATTATGCCAGCCGTGTTCTAAATGACGCACAGAAGAATTACACAACCACAGAAAAAGAGTTACTTGCAGTGATCTATGCCATTGACAAATTTAGATCCTATTTAGTAGGATCAAAGGTGATTGTGTACACTGACCATGCTGCTCTTAAGTACTTACTCACAAAGCAGGATTCAAAACCCAGGCTCATAAGATGGGTGTTGCTTCTGCAAGAGTTTGATATAGAAATAAGAGACAGAAAAGGGACAGAGAACCAAGTAGCTGATCATCTGTCCCGAATAGAACCGGTAGCTGGGGCGTCCCTCCCTTCTACTGAGATCTCTGAGACTTTCCCAGATGAGCAACTCTTTGCCATTCAGGAAGCTCCATGGTTTGTAGATATTACAAATTATAAAGCTGTGAGGTTCATACCCCAGGAGTACAGCAGAGTGCAAAGAAAGAAATTAATTTCAGATGCCAAGTACTACCTATGGGATGAGCCATATCTCTTTTAGAGATGTGCAGACGGAATGATCCGCAGATGTGTACCCAGAGAAGAAGCACAAAGGATCCTATGGCACTGCCATGGATCACAGTATGGGGGACATTTTGGAAGTGAGCGAATAGCCACTAAAGTCCTCCAATGTGGCTTCTACTGGCCTACTCTCTATAGAGATGCCCGAGAGTTTGTGCGTAACTGTGACAGTTGCCAAAGAGCTGGTAACTTGCCTCACGGATATGCCATACCTCAACAAGGGATATTAGAGATTGAATTGTTTGATGTATGGGGGATTGACTTCATGGGTCCATTCCCACCATCATACTCAAACACTTACATTCTGGTGGCAGTGGACTATGTATCTAAGTGGGTAGAAGCAATTGCTACACCCACTAATGATACCAAAACCGTGCTAAAATTTCTCCAGAAACACATCTTCAGCAGGTTTGGTGTTCCCAGAGTACTAATCAGTGATGGGGGCACTCATTTCTACAATAAACAGCTGTACTCTGCTATGGTCCGATACGGAATTAGCCACAAAGTGGCAACTCCATATCATCCACAGACAAATGGGCAAGCTGAAGTCTCTAACAGAGAGCTAAAAAGAATCCTAGAACGGACTGTAATTGCCCGTAGAAAGGATTGGGCAAAGAGCTTGGATGATGCTCTGTGGGCGTACAGAACAGCATTCAAGACTCCAATAGGAACCTCTCCATACCAACTTATGTATGGCAAGGCCTGTCATCTGCCCGTGGAACTGGAACATAAAGCCTACTGGGCAACCAGATTCCTAAACCTGGATGCTAAGTTAGCTGGTGAAAAAAGATTACTCCAACTAAACGAGCTAGATGAATTTAGACTCAGTGCCTTTGAAAATGCAAAAATTTATAAGGAAAAGGCAAAGAAGTAGCATGACAAGAAGTTGTCATCCAGAGTCTTTGAGCCAGGACAAAAAATTCTGCTCTTCAACTCTAGGCTCAGACTGTTCCCAGAAAAACTTAAATCCCGCTGGAGGGGTCCGTATGTGGTTACAGGAGTATCACCATATGGATATGTTGAGCTTCATGATACCGATTCTGACAAAAAGTTCATTGTTAATGGACAGAGGATCAAGCATTATCTTGAAAGCAATTTTGAGCAGGAATGCTCAAAACTAAGGCTTGAGTGATCCTCAGTGAAGGTCCAGCTAAAGACAATAAAGAAGCGCTTGCTGGGAGGCAACCCAGTGATTAGCAGGGTATATGTTCGGTTTAATCAAGGGTTGATACATTTTCTCAAAGGGAAATTATCAAAATTGAAGGAATTCACAGAGTTACAGAAAGATTCAGTGTAAAAAGCAGAGAAAAAGAGCTTGCTGGCGAAAAAATGCCAGTAAGGGGTACTTTGGGCGTTAAACGCCAGAATGGGCACCATTCTGGGCGTTTAACGCCAGGTGTGCAGCATCCTAGGCATTTAGCAAAACGCCCAGTGAAGAAGGGAATTCTGGCGTTTAACGCTAGCCAGGGTACCTGGCTGGGCGTTAAACGCCCACAATGGCCAACAATTGGGCGTTAAACGCCAGAAAGGTGGGAGGCAGAGATTTTGCTTTCTGATTAAAATTTTTTCAAACTTTCCTTTTTTGATCCATAGTTTTCTACACAAACACATTTCAAACTTTCATCATTCACCTTCAAATTTTCAAAAATTAAAATCATTCTTCAAATCCCTCTGAAATCCTTCCCAAATCTTCTTCAAAAACTCAAATATTTCTCAAATTTTTTCCATATCTTCTCAAATCTCCCTCAAAATTTTCGAAATTTCTCCTCCCCCCTTATAAATACATGTTCGGCCACCCCTTTCTCCTCACCATTCGAATTTGCTCTCCTCCTCTCTCCTCTCTTTCCTTTCTTTTGCTTGAGGGCAAGCAAACCTCTAAGTTTGGTGTGCTTTTCTGTGATCACTAAGCCAAGATTCATCAAGATCATGGCTCCTAAGGGAAAACAAACCAATTTAAGAGGCAAGAAAGAGAATAATCTAAAGAGCCTTTGGAATCAAGAGAAGTTCTTAACCAAAGAACATGAAGACCATTATCATAAAATAATGGGTCTGAGGTCAGTGATTCCGGAAGTCAAATTTGATCTAAAAGAAGATGAATATCCGGGGATCCAAGAGCAAATTCGAAACAGATGATGGGAAGTTCTAACCAATCCTGAAATAAAGGTTGGAAGAAACATGGTTCAGGAATTCTACTCAAATCTGTGGCTGACAGATAAGCAGAGAGTGACTGGAACTGCTTTCCATACTTACAGAACCATGGTCAGAGGGAAAGTTATTTACTTCCATCTGGACAAAATAAGAGAGGTCTTCAAATTGCCTCAACTGCAAGATGATCCTGAATCCTTTAATAGGAGAATGGTGAGAGCAGATAAGGGGTTGGATCAAGTTCTAGAGGACATTTGCCTCCCTGGAACTAAGTGGATAACCAATTCAAAAGGTGTCCCAAACCAACTCAAGAGGGGAGACTTCAAACCAATTGCAAGAGGCTGGCTAGACTTTATTGGGCGTTCCATATTGCCCACTAGCAACCGTTCTGAGGTCACTATCAAGAGAGCAGTGATGATTCATTGCATTATGCTTGGAAAAGAAGTGGAGGTTCATCATCTGATTGCTTGTGAGATCTACACAATTGCAAATAAGAATTCCACTGAAGCCAAACTGCCTTACCCAAGCTTGATCTCCTTGCTCTGTAAAGAGGCTGGGGTGAAGATGGGAGTAGATGAATTCATACCCATTGAACATCCAATCACCAAGAAGTCAATGGAAGGACAAATGCAAGACAACTCTATCAAAAAGAGGGTGCAGGAGTTCCTCCCTGAATTTCCTGAAATTGACTACTGGGCCAACCTAGAAGCATCTATCACCAAGTTGCAAGAAACTATGGAGCAACTTAAGGAAGAACAGCAGAATCAGAACTGCATGCTCTGCAAATTGCTGAAAGAACAAGAGAAGCAGGGGCGTGAACTTCAAGAGATGACACGCCAAAAGCTCTCCCCTCAAGTGGAGGGAGCATCCACTTCTCAAAATCAAGGTTGTTGAGTCCTAACTCTGTGATAACCTCTATCATTAGGAGCCTATTTAAATTTTTTTTGTTTTCTATTACTATTAGTCTTATCTTATATCTATTTTTGAGTCTTGTTCTTAATTCATGATTAATAAAATTTAAAGTTCATGTCTTAAAGCTATGAATGTCCTATGAATCCATCACCTCTCTTAAATGAAAAATGCTTTAATCACAAAAGAACAAGAAGTACAGGATTTTGAATTCATCTTTGAAACTAGTTGAATTAGTTTGATGTGGTGACAATACTTTTTGCTTTCTGAATGAATGCTTGAATAGTGCATATGTCTTTTGAATTTGCTGTTTTAAGAATGTTAAAATTGTTGGCTCTTGAAAGAATGATAGAAAAGGAGAACTGTTATTGAGGATCTGAAAAATTATAAAAATGATTCTTGAAGCAAGAAAAAGCAGTGATTTAAAAAAAAACGAAAAAAATAGAAGAAAAAGAAAAAGAAAGAAATAAAGTTGTGATCCAAGGCAAAAAGAGTGTGCTTAAGAACCCTGGACACCTCTAATTGGTAACTCTAGCAAAGCTGAGTCACAATCTGAAAAGGTTCACCCAATTATGTGTCTGTGGCATGTATGTATCCGGTGGTAATACTGGAAGACAGAGTGCTTTGGGCCACAGCCAAGACTCATAAAGTAGCTATGTTCAAGAATCATCATTCTTAACTAGGAGAATCAATAACACTATCTGAGTTCTGAGTTCCTATGGATGCCAATCATTCTAAACTTCAAAGGATAAAGTGAGATGCCGAAACTGTTCAGAGGCAAAAAGCTACTAGTCCCGCTCATCTAATTGGAGCTAAGTTTCTTTGATATTTTGGAGTCTATAGTATATTCTCTTCTTTTTATTCTATTTTAATTTTCAGTTGCTTGGGGGCAAGCAACAATTTAAGTTTGGTGTTGTGATGAGCGGATAATTTATACGCTTTTTGGCATTATTTTTAGTATGTTTTTAGTATGTTTTAATTAGTTTTTATTATATTTTTATTAGTTTTTAGTTAAAATTCACTTTTCTGGACTTTACTATGAGTTTGTGTATTTTTCTGTGATTTCAGGTATTTTCTGGCTGAAATTGAGGGTCCTGAGCAAAAATCTGATTCAGAGGCTGAAAAGGACTGCAGATGCTGTTGGATTCTGACCTCCCTGCACTCGAAGTGGATTTTCTGGAGCTACAGAAGTCCAATTGGAGCGCTCTCAACAGCGTTGGAAAGTAGACATTCTGGACTTTCCAGCAATGTATAATAGTCCATACTTTGTCCGAGATTTGATGGCCCAAACTGGCGTTGCAAATCAGCTTCAGAATTCCCAGCGTTTAACGCTGGAACTGGCATAAAAATTGGAGTTAAACGCCCAAACTGGCATAAAAGCTGACGTTTAACTCCAGAAAAAGTCTCTACACATGAAACCTTCAATGCTCAGCCCAAGCACACACTAAGTGGACCCAGAAGTGGATTTTTACGTCATTTACTCATTTCTGTATACCCTAGGTTACTAGTTCACTATTAATAGGATCTTTTGACATTGTATCTGGACCTCATGACACTTTACACGTTTCTCATTGTATCTTCTACGACATGAGTCTCTAAACCCCATGGTTGGGGGTGAGGAGCTCTGCTGTGTCTTGATGGATTAATGCAATTACTACTGTTTTTCATTCAATCATGCTTGCTTCCATTCTAAGATATCACTTGTTCCTAAACTTGATGAATGTGATGATCCATGGCACTCATCATCATTCTCAACTATGAACATGTGCCTGACAACCACCTCCGTTATACCTTAGATTGAGTAGATATCTCTTGGATTCCTTAATCAGAATCTTCGTGGTATAAGCTAGAATTGATGGCGGCATTCAAGAGAATCCGGAAGGTCTAAACCTTGTCTGTGGTATTCTGAGTAGGATTCAAGGATTGAATAACTGTGACGAGCTTCAAACTTCTGAGGGCTGGGCGTTAGTGACAGACGCAAAAGAATCACTGGATTTTATTCCAACCCGATTGAGAACCGACAGATGATTAGCCGTGCTGTGACAGAGCGCGTTGAACATTTTCACTGAGAGGATGGGAGGTAGCCATTGACAACGGTGAAACCCTACATATAGCTTGCCATGGAAGGAGCCTTGCATGTTTGAAGAAGAAGACAGTAGGAAAGCAGAGGTTCAGAAGACAGAGCATCTCCAAAACCTCAACCTATTCTCCATTACTGCAAAACAAGTACTTATTTCATGTTCTTTTGCTTTTCACAATCAATCCTGATAATTTTTGATATCCTGACTAAGAGTTACAAGATAACCATAGCTTGCTTCAAGCCGACAATCTCCGTGAGATCGACCCTTACTCACGTAAGGTATTACTTGGACGACCCAGTGTACTTGCTGGTTAGTTTTGCGGAATTGCGAAAGTGTGATTGCAATTTCGTGCACTAGTTCTCCTCTTAATCAACTCCCAATCAAGTTAGAAAACTACTCCATTAAAGTGAATATAACTTTCACAGAATTAGGAGAGGAATAAAAGGAAGACATGATAAACAATAACTGAAAATTAACTAAAAGTAAAAGTGGTTCTTTGTATTAATAAATCCCAAAATCTTAAACATGCTTATCCAAACAGGGTAATGGGCAATAAAAAGAGTAAAGGAATAGGGAAACAAACTAAAGTAATGAAGCTTCAACGGAGGTAATGACTCCTCTCAATATCCAAAGCCAAAGCAATAAAACTCTAAAAACTATCAATGTGAAGAAAACCTAGAGGAAAGAGTAGAATTCTCTCTAAAATTCAAAAACTAAACTAAAACTATGCTCAATGAGAATGTCTCTTGAGTCTCTGCTGTTCCCTGACTTTAGTCTGTGTTTCTAGGCCAAAAACTGGGTCTAAAACTGGCCCAAAATCGCCCCCAGCATTTTTCTGCAACTACTGTACGCCGCGCATGTCACGCGTACGTGTCACTCACACGTGCGCGTTGATGCCAAGGCATCTTAGGCTAGTTTCACTAGCATTTTTCTGTTAGTTTTAGTTGTTTTATGCATTTTCTTGAGCTTAAAGTAACCAAGAATGGTTAAATGAATAACAAAGCAATGAACCATCCAAACAGTATGATTTTGATGCAAAGTCCATGAGTTTTTAGTTATATTACTTGAATGCTATGAATGGAAGATTTCTCATGAAATTTTGCAAGACTTTGATGCAATTGTTTGGATGATTTCAGGGAAGAAGAGGCTAGGCAAGGAAGCAACAAAATCAATAAAGGAAGCTTGAATATCACATGTGGAGTTTAAGTTCCAGTTTAAGCTTAAACTGGAACTTAAACTACCAAGCCATATAATGCTGAAAATGGCGTTTAAGTTCCAGTTTAAGCCTAAACTGGAGCTTAAACGCCAGAATCATGAAGGCTAGGAAATGCTGGAACTGGCGTTTAACCTCCAGTTTAACCTTAAACTGGAAGTTAAACGCCAGAATGAGAATTTCACCAAGGGAGCATTCCCACGTTTAAGCTCCAGTTTAACCTTAAACTGGAGCTTAAACGTGTTCGACACAATTTCTCACCAGGAAGCATTTCCACGTTTAACCTCCAGTTTAACCTTAAACTGGAGGTTAAACGCCAGAAGTAAGAAAGGCACCAGGAGCATTTCCACGTTTAAGCTCCAGTTTAACCTTAAACTGGAGCTTAAACGTGTTCGACTATTTCTCTCCTCCAGGGTTGCTTTCTCATTTCCACGTTTAAGCTTCAGTTTAACCTTAAACTGAAGCTTAAACGTGTTCGACCCAATTGCTCCTCCAGGGTTGCTTTCTTCATTTCCACGTTTAAGCTTCAGTTTAACCTTAAACTGAAGCTTAAACGTGTTCGACATTTCACACTCCTGGGTTGCTTTCTTCCATTTCCACGTTTAAGTTTCAGTTTAACCTTAAACTGAAACTTAAACTTCAACTTAAACGCCACTTTTTGAAAGGGTTTCTGGGCCAAATATATTGAAGTTTAAGTTAGCATTTGAGCACAAACATTAACTTAAACGTATTATGGTATGAAACCCAATTGAATATCATGGTTTATGGGATTGGGCCTGAAGAATTGATGAGTCTGGAGCTTCAATTTGTTGAGTCTTGTGTCATTACTTGTTTATCACTAAGTTTGCTCAATAAATGTTACAGAATGGGATCACAGCCTCATCAGGATTATGGACCATAAACCCAAAGCAAAAGGAAATCAGGGAAAGGCCTCAAAGCCCAAGAAACACAACAGAAGCTCAATTAAGAAAGTGTATAAATAGGATAGAATTTAAGTTAGTTGGCACTTTTTTACACAGGGGGAACTTTTGATCATTTTTCTAGTTTTCATACTTTTTGTAATTGAATTCAGAGCTATGACTCACTAAACCCCTTTCATTGGGTTAGGGAGCTCTATTGTAATTCAATGAATCAATAATAGTTTTATCTTCTTCTTCAATCTTTTCTCTTGAATTTTGTTAGAAAGCTTCTCGATCTAATTCCATTGGGTAGTTGTCTTGGGAAAGAAACTACCCATAATTGGAACCCTTCGGAACCTTGGGAAAGGAATGGAGGATTCATGCTAGAGAAGCTTTCTCACAGTGAATTGGATTGGGGTTTGGATGGATATTGTGACATGTAATCCTACCAAATTGTGGTTCATGAAACTGTGTGGTATAATCAGTGATCGAGCATCATCTCTTCTTATGAACATTTAAACCAAGGGATTGGGAATTTGTTTGTTTTTAGAGAGAATTGGTGAGCCAAGGGATTGGGATCCAATCATATAAGATTGCCAAGCAAAATTCAATGAATGCATTGGTTGAGGAAGGGATAAAACGTTTTGATTCGGAGATCTCAATATCTCTTGAAACCCAATGAATTCCCCATTTCTGATCTACCACTTTCTCTTACATTCTGCAATTAAATTCATGCAATCACCCCCATCCCTTTTAATTTCAGCAATTTAGCTTCTCGCTCTTTAATTCATGCAATTTTACATTCCGCAATTCTCATCTAAATCTTGATTCTGCTCAACTAGAACATACTTCTAATCCGAATTGCTCACTCAACCAATCCTTGTGGGATTCGACCTCACTCTATTGTAAGTTTTTACTTGACGATAACCGGTGCACTTGCCGGAAGGAATTTTGCCGATCGTGCAATTTCCTATATCGTAGCATATCAAGTTTATGCACATCACGCGTTGTTTGGCGATTTTCCTTGTCACGCGCACGTATCAGGCACGCGCACGCGTAAGCCATGCGTGCGCATCACTCCTCGCAAATTATCTCCTTTATTTCTTACGCTCCTTCCATTTTTGCAAGCTTCCTCTCCATCCTCCAAGCCATTCCTGCCCTATAAAGCTTGAAATCATTGAACACATAGATCACGACATCGAATGGTAGAGAGGGGAATTAAAATACACAAATTAGAGGCTTAGGATGCAAGTTTTCAACCATAAAACAAAACTAGGAAGGAATTGTAAAACCATGCAATTTGTATGAATAAGTGTGAAAAGGTTTGATAAAAATCACTCAATTGAGCACAAGATAAACCATAAAATAGTGGTTTATCAAGACTTCTTTATATCATTATCAATAATATACATGGCAAAATTAATTTAATATATGTGTACTGAGTATTTGGCACTGAATGAGTCTGTCATTGCATTAGTGAAGCATTTTATGGAAAGCAAGAAGCCAGTTGCATCCATTTATCATGGCCAACAGATTTTAGCTGCTGCAGATGTGTTCAAGGTACTCTTAGATCATGTTTGATATATTTCACATTTGTTTCTCAACGAGCACTGAAGTTGAGCTGTGTAGGCGAAACGTGTGCAGTGTCTACATTGATTTTATTCTCAAATTAGCATGATGTAAACTGTTCACATTAATTTGTTGACGCTTCAAACACAATTAAATTTGGGAAGATATACTTTTTGCAACTTGTGTGAGTAGGTCTTTGTGTGTGCTTAATGGCATGTATATTGATTTTTAGCAATTCACAAATGACACAGCTTGGTTGCACTTTATTTCTATGTGCTTTTCTCCTTTTTGTGAAAGTCACAACTATAGTTTGCTTTAGTGGATGAGCTACTTCTGAATTTGTTCTCATTGGAGTCAGGACTGGATACACTGATCAACACTGAACAGATATGTGGTGCACGAAATTGCAATCACACTTTTGCAACCCCGCACAACTAACCAGCAAGTGCACTGGGTCGTCCAAGTAATACCTTACGTGAGTAAGGGTCGATCCCACGGAGATTGTCGGCTTGAAGCAAGCTATGGTTATCTTGTAAATCTTAGTCAGGATATCAGAAATTATAAGGATTGATTGTGAAAAGCAAAAGAACATGAAATAAGTACTTGTTTTGCAGTGATGGAGAATAGGTTGAGGCTTTGGAGATGCTCTGTCTTCTGAATCTCTGCTTTCTTGCTGTCTTCTTCTTCAAATACGCAAGGCTCCTTCCATGGCAAGCTGTATGTAGGGATTCACCGTTGTCAGTGGCTACCTCCCATCCTCTCAATGGAAATGTTCAACGCACCCTGTCACGGCACGACTATCCATCTGTCGGTTCTCAATCAGGCAGGAATAGAATCCAGTGATTCTTTTGCGTCTGTCACTAACGCCCCACCTTCAGGAGTTTGAAGCTCGTCACAGTCATTCAATCATTGAATCCTACTCAGAATACCACAGACAAGGTTTAGACCTTCCGGATTCTCTTGAATGCCGCCATCAGTTCTAGCTTATACCACGAAGATTCCGGTTAAAGAATCCAAGAGATATCTACTCAATCTAAGGTAGAACGGAGGTGGTTATCAGGCACGCGTTCATAGTTGAGAATGTGATGAGTGTCACGGATCATCACATTCATCCGAGTTAAGAACAAGTGATATCTTAGAACGGAAGCAAGCATGATTGAATAAGAAACAGTAGTAATTGCATTAATCCATCAAGACACAGCAGAGCTCCTCACCCCCAACCATGGGGTTTAGAGACTCATGCCGTGGAAGGTACACAAAGAAACGTGTAAAGTGTCATGAGGTACAGATACAATGTCAAAAGATTCTATTAATAGTGAACTAGTAACCTAGGGTTTACAGAATTGAGTAAATGACAGAAAAATCCACTTCCGGGCCCACTTGGTGTGTTCTTGGGCTGAGCATTGAAGCATTTTCGTGTAGAGACTCTTTCTGGAGTTAAACGCCAGCTTTTATGCCAGTTTTGGCGTTTAACTCCAAGTTTTATGCCAGTTCCAGCGTTAAACGCTGGGAATTCTGAAGCTGATTTGCAACGCCGGTTTGGGCCATCAAATCTCAGGCAAAGTATGGACTATTATATATTGCTGGAAAGCCCAAGATGTCTACTTTCTAACGCCGTTGAGAGCGCCCCAATTGGGCTTCTGTAGCTCCAGAAAATCTACTTCGAGTGCAGGGAGGTCAGAATCCAACAGCATCTGCAGTCCTTTTCAGCCTCTAAATCAGATTTTTGCTCAGGACCCTCAATTTCAGCCAGAAAATACCTGAAATCACAGAAAAATACACAAACTCATAGTAAAGTCCAAAAAAGTGAATTTTAACTAAAAACTAATAAAAATATAATAAAAACTAACCAAAATATACTAAAAACATACTAAAAACAATGCCAAAAAGCGTACAAATTATCCGCTCATCACAACACCAAACTTAAATTGTTGCTTGTCCCCAAGCAACTGAAAATCAAATAAGATAAACAGAAGAGAATATGCAATGAATACCAAAAACATCTATGAAGATCAGTATTAATTAGATGAGCGGGGCTTTTAGCTTTTTGCCTCTGAACAGTTTTGGCATCTCACTCTATCCTTTGAAATTCAGAATGATTGGCTTCTATAGGAACTCAGAATCCAGATAGTGTTATTGATTCTCCTAGTTAAGTATGATGATTCTTGAACACAGCTACTTTATGAGTCTTGGCCGTGGCCCAAAGCACTCTGTCTTCCAGTATTACCACCGGATACATACATGCCACAGACACATAATTGGGTGAACCTTTTCAGATTGTGACTCAGCTTTGCTAGAGTCCCCAATTAGAGGTGTCCAGGGTTCTTAAGCACACTCTTTTTGCCTTGGATCACAACTTTATTTCTTTCTTTTTTTTCGTTTTTTTTTTCTTTTTCTCTCTTTTTTTTTTCGCTTCCATTTTTTTTTTGTATTCACTGCTTTTTCTTGCTTCAAGAATCATTTTTATGATTTTTCAGATCCTCAGTAACATGTCTCCTTTTTCATCATTCTTTCAAGAGCCAACCAATCATGATCAACAAATTCAAAAGACATATGCACTGTTTAAGCATACATTCAGAAAACAAAAGTATTGCCACCACATCAAAATAATTAATCTGTTATAAAATTCAAAATTCATGCAATTCTTCTCTTTTTCAATTAATAACATTTTTCATTTAAGAAAGGTGATGGATTCATAGGACATTCATAACTTTAAGGCATAGACACTAATGATCACAAGACACAAACATGGATAAACATAAGCATGAAATTCGAAAAACAAGAAAATAAAGAACAAGGAAATTAAAGAACGGGTCCACCTTAGTGATGGCGGCTTGTTCTTCCTCTTGAAGATCTTATGGAGTGCTTGAGCTCCTCAATGTCTCTTCCTTGCCTTTGTTGCTCCTCTCTCATGATTCTATGATCTTCTTTAGTTTCATGGAGGAGGATGAAATGTTCTTGGTGCTCCACCCTTAGTTGTCCTGTGTTGGAACTCAATTCTCCTAGGGAGGTGTTGATTTGCTCCCAATAGTTTTGTGGAGGAAAGTGCATCCCTTGAGATGAATCTTTCCATCTCCCATGGCTCTGAGGTGGAAGCTTTTGCCTTCCCTTTCCTCTTTCTAGAGGTTTCTCCGGCCTTAGGTGCCAAAAATGGTTATGGAGAAACAAAAAGCAACGCTTTTACCACACCAAACTTAGAAGGTTTGCTCGTCCTCGAGCAAAAGAAGAAAGAAGAGAGAGTGGTGGGGTAGGTGGGGATCCTGTAGGGACCACAGATCCTGAGGTGTTAAGGATAATTCATCCCTGCACCAAGCGGCGAGCAAAAATGCTCCTTCTGCCAATCCTGGCGTTAAACGCTGGGCTGGTGCCCATTTCTGGCGTTTAACGCCAGCTTGGTGCCCATTCCTAGCGTTTAACGCCAGTCTGGTGCCCCTTTCTGGCGTTAAACGCCCAGAATGGTGCCAGACTGGGCGTTAAACGCCCATTTGCTGCCCTTACTGGCGTTTAAACGCCAGCAAGGTTTTCCTCCAGGGTGTGCTATTTCTCTTTCTATTTTTTATTCTGTTTCTGCTTTTTCAATTGAATTTGTGACTTCCCATGATCATCAACCTATAGAAAACATAAAATAACAAAGGAAAATAATAAATATAACATTGGGTTGCCTCCCAACAAGCGCTTCTTTAATGTCAGTAGCTTGACAGTGGGCTCTCATGGAGCCTCAAAGATGTTCAGAGCAATGTTGGAACCTATCCAACACCAAACTTAGAGTTTGGTTGTGACCTCCCAACACCAAACTTAGAGTTTGACTGTGGGGGCTCTATTTGACTTTGTTTTGAGAGAAGCTCTTCATGCTTCCTCTCCATGGTTACAGAAGGAGAACCTTGAGTCTTATAGTTTGCACTGTCTGCAAGCCATGGAGCTTCCTGAATAGCAAATAATTGCTCATCCGGAAAGGCTTCAGAGATCTCAGTAGGAGGGAGAGATGCTCCTGCTACTGGTTTTATCTGGGACATGTGATCAGCTACTTGATTCTCTGTCCCTTTTCTGTCTCTTATTTCTATATCAAACTCCTGCAGAAGCAACACCCATCTTATGAGCCTGGGTTTTGAATCCTGCTTTGTGAGTAGATATTTAAGAGCAGCATGGTCAGTGTACACAATCACTTTTGATCCTATCAAATAAGATCTGAACTTGTCAAGGGCATAAACCACTGCAAGTAACTCCTTTTCTGTGGTTGTGTAGTTCTTCTGTGCATCATTTAGAATACGGCTGCCATAATAAATGACGTGCAGAAGCTTACCATGCCTTTGTCCCAAAACTGCACCAATGGCATGGTCACTGGCATCACACATTAGTTCAAATGGTAATGTCCAGTTTGGTGCAGAGATGACTGGTGCTGTGACCAGCTTAGCTTTCAGAGTCTCAAACGCCTGCAGACACTCATTATCAAAGATAAATGGAGTGTCAGCAGCTAGCAGATTACTCAGAGGTTTGGCAATTTTTGAGAAATCCCTTATAAACCTTCTGTAGAATCCTGCATGCCCCAGAAAGCTTCTGATTGCCTTAACATTGGCAGGTGGTGGTAATTTTTCAATTACCTCCACCTTAGCTTGATCCACATCTATTCCTTTGTTCGAAATTTTATGCCCAAGGACAATTCCTTCAGTCACCATGAAGTGACATTTTTCCCAGTTTAAAACTAGGTTGGTCTCTTGGCATCTTTTCAGAACAAGTGCTAGATGGTTAAGGCAGGAGTTGAATGAGTCTCCAAATACTGAAAAGTCATCCATGAAGACTTCCAAAAATTTCTCTACCATATCTGAGAAGATAGAGAGCATGCACCTCTGAAAGGTTGCAGGTGCATTGCACAGACCAAAAGGCATCCTTCTGTAGGCAAATACTCCAGAAGGACATGTAAATGCTGTTTTTTCTTGGTCCTGAGGATCTACTGCAATTTGGTTGCAACATGAGTAGCCATCCAAAAAGCAGTAGTATTCATGACCTGCTAGTCTCTCTAGCATCTGGTCTATGAATGGTAAAGGAAAATGATCCTTTCTGGTGACTGTATTGAGCCTTCTGTAGTCAATACACATGCGCCACCCTGTAACTGTTCTTGTAGGAACTAGTTCATTCTTTTCATTATGAACCACTGTCATGCCTCCCTTCTTAGGGACAACGTGGACAGGGCTCACCCAGGGGCTATCAGAAATAGGATAAATAATCCCAGCCTCTAGTAACTTAGTGACCTCTTTCTGCACCACCTCCTTCATGGTTGGATTTAGCCGCCTTTGTGGTTGAACCACTGGCTTAGCATCATCTTCCAATAGGATCTTGTGCATGCATCTTGCTGGGCTAATGCCCTTAAGATCACTTATGGACCACCCAAGAGCTGTCTTGTGTGTCCTTAGCACTTGAATTAGTGCTTCCTCTTCCTGTGGATTTAGAGCAGAGCTTATGATCAGTGGAAAAGTGTCACCTTCTCCCAGAAATGCATATTTCAGGGATGGTGGTAGTGGTTTGAGCTCTGGTTTAGGAGGCTTATCTTCTTCCTGAGGAATTTTCAGAATTTCTTTTATTTCCTTTAGTTCCTCCAGATCAGGCTGAACATCTTTAAAGATGTCATCTAGCTCTTATTCAAGACTTTCAGTCATATTGACCTCCTCCACCAAAGAGTCAATAATATCAGTGCTCATGCAGTCATTTGATGTGTCTGGATGCTGCATAGCTTTGACAACATTCAACTTGAACTCATCCTCATTGACTCTCAGGGTTATTTCCCCTTTTTGTACATCAATGAGAGTTCGTCCAGTTGCTAGGAAAGGTCTTCCTAGAATGAGAGTTGCACTCTTGTGCTCCTCCATTTTCAGCACTACAAAGTCAGTTGGAAAGGCAAATGGCCCAACCTTGACGATCATGTCCTCAATTATGCCTGATGGATATTTAATGGAGCCATCAGCAAGTTGGAGGCATATCCGGGTTGGTCTGACTTCTTCAGTCAACCCAAGCTTTCTGATAGTGGATGCAGGTATTAGATTGATGCTTGCTCCAAGATCACACAGGGCTGTCTTGGTGCAAGCACCTTCTAATGTGCATGGTATCATAAAGCTTCCTGGATCTTGAAGCTTTTCTGGTAAGCTTTTCAGAATGACTGCACTGCATTCTTCAGTGAGAAACACTTTTTCAGTTTCTCTCCAATCCTTCTTATGACTTAAGATCTCTTTCATGAATTTAGCATAAGAAGGTATATGCTCAAAGGCCTCTGCAAATGGAATCTTTATTTCAAGAGTCCTTAGATAGTCTGCAAAGCGGGCAAATTGCTTATCCTATTCCGCTTGGCGGAGTTTCTGAGGATAAGGCATCTTGGCTTTATATTCTTCAACCTTAGTTGCTGCAGGTTTATTTCCTACAGAAGTGGTTGGAGAAGCCTGCTTAAGGGGTTTGTTATCAGCACTTGCAAGTGTCTGACCCCTTTGTGGCGTTTGAACGCCAGACTTGGCTACCCATTGGGCGTTTAACGCCAACTTTTCCCCCTTTTCTGGCGTTTGAACGCCAGAACTGGGCAGGGAATGGGCGTTTAACGCCAGCTTTCCCCCCTTTTCTGGCGTTTGAACGCCAATAGTATTCCTCTCTGGGCTCTTACTGTCCTCAGAGGGATTTTGGATAGTGGTTTGGCTATCCTCTGTCAATTGTTCCTTCATTGACTTTTTGCTACTTTGAGCAGTGTTATTCAATGTCTTCCCACTCCTCAGTTGAACTGCTTGGCATTCTTCTGTTATCTGTTTAGATAGCTGCTGTTTTGTTTGATTCAACTGTGATTCTATGTTCTTGTTAGCAATTTTAGTTTCTTGGAGCATCTCTTTAAATTCTGCTAACTGTTTTGTCATCAGGTGTAGTTGCTGATTAAGCTCAACCATCTGTTCTTGAGGATTAGGATCAGTGACTACTGCCATAACTTCTTCTTTTGTAGAGAACTCATTGCTAGAGTACAAATGTTGATTTCTAGCAACAGTATCTATAAGCTCTTGAGCCTCCTCAATCGTCTTCCTCATATGTATAGATCCACCAGCTGAGTGGTCTAGAGACATCTGAGCTTTTTCTGTAAGCCCATAGTAGAAGATGTCTAACTGTACCCACTCTGAAAACATTTCAGAGGGGCATTTTCTTAGCATACCTCTATACCTCTCCCAGGCATTATAAAGGGATTCATTATCCTCTTGTTTAAAACCTTGGATGTCCAGCCTTAGCTGTGTCATCCTTTTTGGAGGGTAAAAGTGATTCAGGAATTTGTCTGATAACTGTTTCCATGTCTTTATGCTTGCTGTAGGTTGGTTATTCAACCACCTCTTAGCTTGATCTTTTACAGCAAATGGAAACAGTAATAGTCTATAGACATCCTGATCCACCTCTTTATCACGTACTGTGTCAGCAATTTGTAAGAACTGTGCCAGAAACTCAGTAGGTTCTTCCTGTGGAAGACCGGAATACTGACAATTTTGCTGCACTATGATAATGAGTTGAGGATTTAGCTCAAAGATGCTTGCTTTAATGGGAGGTATACAGATGCTACTCCCATATGCAGCTGTAATGGGGTTAGCATATGACCCCAGAGTCCTTCTGGACTGCTCAATTCCACTTAGGTCCATAGTGGATAAAGGGAACTGATATGGATTGCAAATAGATAGATTTTGTTTTTTTCTTTTTTTTTTTTGAATTAACCAAAAAAAATAAAATAAAATAAAACAAAAGGAAAATAAAATAAAAATTCGAAAATTAAAAGAAAATAAGATCAAAGCAAATTGAAAACTGAATCAATTAGTTAATTAAAAAGATTTTGAGATGAGCAATTAGAAAGATATGATTGAAAAATTTTTTTGAAAAAGATTTGATTTTTGAAATGAAGAAAGAGAAAAACAACAAAATGACACCAAACTTAAAATTTTTAGAAAATCAAACACAATTTTTCGAAAATTTTTAAGGGAAAAACACAAAGAGGACACCAAACTTAGAATCTTTAAGGATCAAAAAGGGACTAGGGACATGCAAATTCGAAAATCAAAAGAAAAGCAAAAGCATGCAATTGACACCAAACTTAAAATATGAAACTAGACTCAACTAAAAGACTCTAAACCAACAAAAATAAAACAGTCCTAATCTAAGCAACAAGATAAGCCGTCAGTTGTCCAAACTCGAACAATCCCCGGCAACGGCGCCAAAAACTTGGTTTACGAAATTGCAATCACACTTTTGCAACCCCGCACAACTAACCAGCAAGTGCACTGGGTCGTCCAAGTAATACCTTACGTGAGTAAGGGTCGATCCCACGGAGATTGTCGGCTTGAAGCAAGCTATGGTTATCTTGTAAATCTTAGTCAGGATATCAGAAATGATAAGGATTGATTGTGAAAAGCAAAAGAACATGAAATAAGTACTTGTTTTGCAGTGATGGAGAATAGGTTGAGGCTTTGGAGATGCTCTGTCTTCTGAATCTCTGCTTTCTTGCTGTCTTCTTCTTCAAACACGCAAGGCTCCTTCCATGGCAAGCTGTATGTAGGGTTTCACCGTTGTCAGTGGCTACCTCCCATCCTCTCAGTGGAAATGTTCAACGCACCCTGTCACGGCACGGCTATCCATCTGTCGGTTCTCAATCAGGCCGGAATAGAATCCAGTGATTCTTTTGCGTCTGTCACTAACGCCCCGCCTTCAGGAGTTTGAAGCTCGTCACAGTCATTCAATCATTGAATCCTACTCAGAATACCACAGACAAGGTTTAGACCTTCCGGATTCTCTTGAATGCCGCCATCAGTTCTAGCTTATACCACGAAGATTCCGGTTAAAGAATCCAAGAGATATCTACTCAATCTAAGGTAGAACGGAGGTGGTTGTCAGGCACGCGTTCATAGTTGAGAATGTGATGAGTGTCACGGATCATCACATTCATCCGAGTTAAGAACAAGTGATATCTTAGAACGGAAGCAAGCATGATTGAATAAGAAACAGTAGTAATTGCATTAATCCATCAAGACACAGCAGAGCTCCTCACCCCCAACTATGGGGTTTAGAGACTCATGCCGTGGAAGGTACACAAAGAAACGTGTAAAGTGTCATGAGGTACAGATACAATGTCAAAAGATTCTATTAATAGTGAACTAGTAACCTAGGGTTTACAGAATTGAGTAAATGACAGAAAAATCCACTTCCGGGCCCACTTGGTATGTGCTTGGGCTGAGCATTGAAGAATTTTCGTGTAGAGACTCTTTCTGGAGTTAAACGCCAGCTTTTATGCCAGTTTGGGCGTTTAACTCCAAGTTTTATGCGAGTTCCAACGTTAAACGCTGGGAATTCTGAAGCTGATTTGCAACGCCGGTTTGGGCCATCAAATCTCGGGCAAAGTATAAACTATTATACATTTCTGGAAAGCCCAAGATGTCTACTTTCCAACGCCATTGAGAGCGCCCCAATTGGGCTTCTGTAACTCCAGAAAATCCACTTCGAGTGCAGGGAGGTCAGAATCCAACAGCATCTGCAGTCCTTTTCAGCCTCTAAATCAGATTTTTGCTCAGGACCCTCAATTTCAGCCAGAAAATACCTGAAATCACAGAAAAACACACAAACTCATAGTAAAGTCCAAAAAAGTGAATTTTAACTAAAAACTAATAAAAATATAATAAAAACTAACCAAAATATACTAAAAACATACTAAAAACAATGCCAAAAAGCGTACAAATTATCCGCTCATCAATATGCTAACCCAAACAATATATGTAAAGCAGAAATGTAGCCAAAGAGATAGTATGGATACAGAAAATGAAGTTACGTAGAAAAGGATTATTAAACTTAGGCCCTTGAATATGCAGGACTTGAAAGAGGCAAAGAATCAAGTAAGACTGTTCTATAATTTTATTAGATTTAATGAATTAACGTGGAGTAAAATATTTGTTTATGTTGAGTTTATGTAAGTAAGTATGCAATGTATTAGCTATATATGTCTGACCAAGTAGTTGGAATGCAATGCAGGTAGCTGCAAGCTTTACAAGTGAGGGAGCAAGAATGAACGAGTTGATGCATTGGAACGAATTATATGGGGAGGGCGGTTCAAGGAAGCAGCAACAACTATCTTACTTCCTCTAATACCGTCGAGGCAGCAAGTATTTATTTATTTGCATTGTTGTGTCAAAGTTGCTGTATGTATATATTTAGATGAGTATTTTGTAGGTTATTTACTCAAAGGGGGGATGATTCTAATGATTTTAATTGATTCAGATAATTATTTAGATGAGTATGAGTAGGTTATTTATTTTAATTTGAATATTTTGTATTACTAGTGGATTATAATTTAAACAAATATAAGTTTAAGTTTAGTTATTTATCTTGTCTTGAGTCTTTATGTTAGAGGATTATTTATTATTTTGATAAGTTTGTAAACTTATTATCCAATATTTAGTATAAATTTTATTCTTATATTTAAAAATTTATTTGTCTTGTTATCTAATACTCTGTATAAATTTTATTTTTATATTTAAAAGTTTATTTGCATTAATTGTTACTATTTTTCAAATAAAAAAATAATTAAAAAATATTGCTATTAAAATCGACGATTGTGCTGTCGCTTTTTAAATTTAAAATAGACAACATATAGACAAAGAATTTGTTGGTATTTAAATAATTAAATCGACGGCCATCGTGTCGATTTTATTGAATCAAATATCAACAGAAACGCCGTCGATTTTATATAATAATATCAACGGCAAGATTGTCGATTTTATTGAATCAAATATCGACACAAATAGTGTCGATTTTAAATAATAATATCGACGGCGATGTTGTCGATTTTAGCAAGTAGACCAAATTTTCAAACTCATATTATAGACGAAAATGCTGTCGATTTTATTAAATTATTATCGACAGCAACACAAGCCGTCGATTTTATTAGAATTTTAAAAAATCGACAAGCTTAATAGCGACTATCTCCGCCGTCCATTTTGCCGTCGATTTTTAATATTATCGACGACCAAGCCGTCGATTTGGCCGTCGATTTTAACGATGTTTCTTGTAATGTCTTGAATCTAATTATCTTTTCAGTTCGTCACACCGATTTCTAATTAAACCAACATGATAATCCGTGCAATTGCACGGAATCCTTGTATTTTTAAAATTTTTAAATAAAAAATATTAAGATATAACTAAAATATGTTAGATAAAAATACACATGTATTAATATTCTAATAACAAAAAGATTATCACTATGTGAAAATAAAATAATAGAATATAACAATTATCCAGTATGTTAATTAATAATGTAACGTGTTTCTTAAGATAACAAAATATGATGGATATTCTATAACACCCTAACTATTAGTACGTCATGATCGTACTAAAGATAAGGCATTACTAATCTACTTTTCCTATTTGTTATTTAATATTGAGCCTTTAGTTCGATATCGCGTTTCAATTTTTAAAAAAATACCTGAAAAGTTTGCTTTTATTAATTAAAAACCATGTATCATAGATTCCCAAGCAATACTACTCACATAGTTATTAATAATAATAAATATTATACGAAAGAATAAAAAAAAAACTCAGATACAATTCCTATCCCTCTGTATAAAATAAAATCTTAAATAACAAAGGCGAGGAAATTCTATGAAAACAACTCACAAATTCATAAAGAATAATGAAAAAAAGGTTTCAATTTATCTTTTTCACAACTAAAAGACTTCAATTTTTTTCCTGACAGATCACAATTTAAAAACAATTAATTAATATTTCTTTGAAACAAAATAAAAAAACACAGAGAAAAGACACGGATGAATCATCACATCTTTATATACTATGATAATTCAAAAAACAGTACATTTAAAGTTATTTGAAACAACCTCAAAAAAAACCCTAAAAAAATATGATGATGATTCATTTGAGCTTGTTCAGGTGAGTGAACATTTGTCTCAGACTTCGTCGCAACTAAACCCTTTTTCATTGGAGACAGCGCTACCACAGCAGCGATTTGCACCAAAACGGACCAAAGAACGCCATTAAGTATAAACACAACCATTTTTAATATATAAGTCTACTTCTTTTTTCCATTCAATTAACTTCTTTTATTATTTTTAGAGCAAGAATGACACAAATTTGTGAAAATCAGATGAACAGATTGAAGAGGCCAAAAAAATTAAAATAAAAATAGTGATATAGTTTACCGACGCAGCAATGATTCATATTAATCTTCACAATCAACATCATCGCCAGTGTATCTGTGCAAATCAAACAAATCAAAAGAAGAAATTAGAGACTTGTAAATAAAAAATATAAAAAAACTTAAAATATAAAGAAAGACAAAGAATCACACAACTAGAGGCGACGGGAAAGAGAAGCTACGTAGAGGTAGACGACGATGACTGTGGCAAGAAATGCAAAGAAAGAAGAAGACGATGGTGTCGTGGGTCTGGAGACTTCACCATGGACAATGAGAAATAAAAAAAGCGGCTGAAGGATGCCAAACATGGTAAGAGTGATCTGAGAGGGGCACCGGCAAAGAACGAGATCTGGGTTCGTTTTTGAGAGAGGAAGAGAACTAGATTAAAGTGAGAGTATAAAGAGAGACAAAGAACCACACAACCAGATGCGACAGAAAAGAGAAACTGCGTAGAGGTAGAGGATGATGACTGTGGCAAGAAAGGCAAAGAAAGAGGAAGACGATGGCATCGCCGATCTGGTGACTTCACCATGGACAATGAGAAATAAAGAGAGTGGCCGAAGGATGGCAGAGGTGGCAAGAGTGATCCAAAAGGGGACACTGACAGAGACTGAGATCTGGATTCATTTTTGAGAGAGGAAGAGAACCAGGATTACAGTGAGACTGCGAGAGTGAGAGTGAGAGAAAGAGAGGCAGGGATGGCGTAAATGAAGAAAGAAAAGAAAAGAGAGAAGATGAGTGCGACAAAGGACCTTTAAAGTGACATTTTTTGGAAAATAAAATACTAAAAAAATTGAAAAAAATTCTACATCGGGTAACAATCCACAGCTAATTTTTTTATATGAGTTTCATATGTGAGTTACTCTTAGTTATAGAGTGTTGGGGGGATTTACAGTGTGGCGACGGCGTTGAAGTTTTGTTTTTTAGTAGGAAGAAATCGAACCATCTGATTTCATTGCAGAGAGAGGACATAAATTGGACTGTCCGATTTGTGCGATGCAGAACGTTGAGGGTACTGAAATTGGACCCAGCAATTTCAAGACAGAGAAAATTGGTTGAAACTATTCGGACGGTCCGATTAGTGTTATGGGAAAATTTGAAATGCGAAGATGCAGTCGGACCATCCGATTTGCTTGTTGCTGCTGTATACATAAAGGTTGCCTTAAGAACTCCCCAGTAGTTCTGCTACCTCTTCGTCCAGTTCAAAAAACTAGGAAGTTATGTAGCTTCTCTTCTCTGGTTCTCCTTCTTCTTCATTCTTGCAAAAAAAAATAATAGTGTGATTGAGAGTGGTTAGTATATCACTGTTATCATGGATGATAGAGTTATTTTGAAAATATATTATTTTGGACAGATTTTATTACAAACGTATGAAGGAGTTCAATTTGTATGTGAGAATCCGTTAGATGTTGTTATTCCGTACACATTGTCGTTTGAGGAATTAAAAGGTGTGATTTGTGAGAAGATAGATCCTCATATATCTAGGAGAGTGTCGTGTATTTTGTACATGTATCCTTTATCCGTGTTCGGTGGGTTCGTTCAATTTCAAACCAAATACGTAACAGATGAAGCGAGCATGCATGAAATATTTTCAATGTATTTTGAAAATCGCCATCGAATGTCGTGCATCGAGCTGTACATTGAGTACGAGCAGTTTGAAGCGGACCGAAATATTGAATTGGAAGATTATAATAGTGATAGTGAGGAGGAATTTGAAAGTCATTACGAGATCGTTGGTTTGGGTTAAGAAGAAGATGAAGCTGACAGCACTATGAACACAGATGTGGCGGAGGTAATGTATTGGCAAACCAACAACCGTTTTAAGAGCCTTCTTTCATGCGGTTGTTGGATTTGGAGGCTATGCATGCACCGAAATTTCCTCAATACATGAATGCAGGTATGTAAAAAAAGATAGTTATGTGATAGTTTGGGATAGTAAATCAATAAGATCGGAAGAGTAAAGTATGTTATCTGTGAATTATAATTTGTGTAACATGCATTTGATTATTTTATTAGTTATTAGTTATTTAGTATGGACTATATTTACTAGGTCTTTAGGTAGATAAGATAGCTAAAATATAGACTATAATTAGATCTGTTAAAATATAGGTTATTATTATTTACGAGAATACATATCTTGCTGTGTGATTATAGCAGAGCTTCTTGTTGCGGTGGATGGTGAATTCACAGTTGGAATGGAATTCAGTTCAAGGGAGGCAGTAATCAAGGCGATGAAGGATTATACCATCCATAGAGGTGTAGACAGGTGTAGACTATATGGTGTATAAGTCGGAACTGACGACATTCTATGCTAAATGTACATAATATGGCACAGGTTGTGATTGGATGATCCGGGTTACCAAAATGCAGAAGAAGTACTGTTGGGAGATAAGGAGGTACAATGGTAGTCACACTTGTACCAGATCTAGTATTTCTCAAGACCATTCGAAATTAGATTCCAAGACAATTGCAGAAGCAATTAAGCCGTTGGTAGAGGTTGACCCATCTCTAAAGGTGAAATCAGTCATTGCGGAAGTACAGTCAAAATTTAACTACACCACCAGTTATCGCAAAGTATGGTTGGCAAAGCAGAAGGTGGTGGAGTCAATCTTCGGAGGTTGGGAAGCATCGTACGAAGCCTTGCCCATATGGTTTGAGGCCATGTGTCACAAGGAGCCGTCAGTAGTGGTTCACTTTGAAACAATGTCTGCATACCAGGGAGATGATTTGGTTCCTAATATCTGTGTACTGCACCGTGTCTTCTGGAGTTGTTACCCTTGTATAAAGGCATTCAGACATTGCAAGCCAGTTGTGTAGGTGGACGAAACTCATTTGTATGCAAAATACAAGGGTTGTTTATTGGTAGCAGCTTCACAAGATGGCAATAACAATATTGTGCCTATTGCATTTGCGATAGTGGAGGGAGAGAATTCTGAGGCGTGGTACTTTTTTTTAAGTAACTTACGCCAACATATGGTGACACACAATGGTGTAGGACTTATCTCTGATCGACACGATTCCATCAGGTCAGCTATTGCTCGCAATAATGGGGCTTGGTCTCCTCCTATTGCTCACAGTAATGTTTTGCCGGCGGTTCTTGTTGTTGATCCTCCTGATTATGGACTGGAGCACCTTTGGATTCTCTTGAAATACGAAGTCCGATATCTGCAAGTGGGCACCTAATGTTCCTCGGTACCAATGCATGTAAATCTCCAAAGGATAATGTAAAGGCACCAAGTCATAAGCAAGAACATGACTATACCGATTGGTCTATTGCATCACCCAAAACGAGTTGGTGTCAGACCAATCTTGATTCTTAGGTCCAGTTAGTACTTTCCCGTGTGATGCACCTAGATCTCGCTCTTGATTAGGAACGCCCTGGATCAAACCAAATTGCCTCCTAAATCTATCGGATGCATGCCACTCGACACATTCAAAAAATATAAGTGGCACTGTGTCACTCCAAACAACTGAATGCTAACAGATGTCTACAAGAATCACGTCTAGCTCAATGTGGTCAATGCCATAAGCCTGCCACACAAACTAAATACATCGAGACTATCAGATGACTACACAACAACTAATTCATTTATCAAACTACAGCAAGTACTAATAGTTTGCAACATACATGTCCTTCTTGCATATCATCCAACAACCTCCTATAATGCGCAAAAGTATGGTATCGGCAAGCATAATTTTCACGTTCCCAGTTGCGCCACCTGCCGTCAGAAATCTCTTATTTAACTAATTATGTAAAAAATAGAATACAATTTCTAGTAGAGATTTCAACGCATACATTAATTCATTTTACTTGTTTGCAATCGGAAACAGTCGGGGATTACAAAGAATCGGGGCAAGAAATGGGAGACGGATCCAAGTCCAAGTAAGCAAAAGTGTAAGCGGACCATCCATCTCCTTGCAGTCGACACGAGTTGCCCTACACAATGATCTATTCAAGTGCGCGAGGCATGCCGAACCCCAACTAAACTGTATGATCCCAGCAAAGTTATAGAGCAAAGGCAGGAATTTCCAATGCACCGCTACACCAGACTTGTCACCAAACAGAATTGCCCCAAATAACAACATTATGTGACATTTGACATACCTCTGAATTTGAATATCATCAACTAACACTGTGCGATCCTTCAAACCTCTAATCCACGTCAATTTTATAAAGCTTCCTCTACAGTCCGTCTTCCTCGGTGCAACACCAAAGTGGTGCAAGCACTCAGCCTCCAAGGTCTCAAAACTACTCATGGTTGGTCCTGTAACCGGAATTCCATTTGTTAGCAGACCGAGAATCATCGCCACATCCTCTAACGACACGGCACACTCACCAACCAGAAAATGAAATGTGTGAGTCTCTGGCCGCCATCTCTCGATCAGAGCATTAATCATTGCTGACTGGCATTGAACGATTCCAATTTGAGAAATATGGTAATAACCAGTCTCCCGTAAATGCGTCTCAACAATTGGGCTGTACAGATCCGACGGCAAAAAATGATCACATATCAACATCTATAAACCCTACAATATCACATTTTCATTGTAACTACCAGTACATAATTATATTAACAATAACATAATTATGCTCACATGTCCATTATTACTACCAGTAAAATTATATTTTTCATCCAGCTTATGTATAACCAGAATAAATTCAATCATCATAAATTATTTAAAAAACTTATATATATATATATATATATATATATATATATATATATATATCTTTTCTTTACATTACAAAACATATATAATAACATCATAACCAGAATAAGATTATTTCCATATTATTATTATTATTATTATTATTATTATTATTATTATTATTATTATTATTATTATTATTATTATTATTATTATTATATATATATAATTAATTTTAAAAAATCGACGTTATTATTAATAATAATCATAAAACAATATATTAAATTTGTGTTTTAGGTTCGATCTTCTATTTCTGGTCAAAATTATCCTATTATGCATTCCATTCAATTATCAATAATCAAGAATAATTTATTAAATTCTTTTTTTAACTTAAATATTATAAATTTATATTTCTAGTAAATTCTAAATTCATATTTCTACTTCTTCTAGTACAATACAATTAAAACGAAAATATATTAATTCAAATTTTCTTTCAACAAATAATAATAATAATAATAATAATAATAATAATAATAATAATAATAATAATAATAATAATAATCTGATTTCATTCATTCAAACCAGCAAGAACATAATAACTAGTCATACATTTCATTCCAAAATAAAACATATTATTAATAAAAAAAGTTATTAGTTCTACTCTATTCCTAAACTCCTTATATTTAATTAATTAGTTCTACTCTATTACTAAAATCTAATACACTATTATATTTATTAAATCAAAATTTTAAATAATAAAAACTTACATAATTTAAATGTTCGAGATAATTAACAATGTAAAGTTCTGGCTGATTCACTTCCTTAATTTTTGATCTTCTTGACATTGTCTTTAAATTTTTTTGAGCTGCCATGTGGTCCTTGCAGCCCCCAAAACTGGAGATGGTGTGAGGTTGGGGAGCAAATAGAGAGAATTTTGGGTGTGAGGCTGAAAGTGACTCTGGTGGAAGGGTGGGTTACATTCAGGGTTATTGGAAGCATTGGATTCATCCAGAGGGGAGCTGCATGCGTGCCATGTGGAACGAGTGCACAAATTGAACTGAGAGTTTTGTGTACCGTCCGATTTCTGTACTCGGTCTGTCCGATTATAGTACTCCCATCGGACAGTCCAATTTCTCTTGGATAACCATCATACGCCACTGAAATACCCTACACTCCCATAACGCAGTTATACACCAGCCTTTTTATCATATTAAAAATAAAAAGTTCAACAATCCACAGATATACCATGGTTATATAGATAGATTTATTGAGTATCTTTTTAAAAAAAATTAATACTTTTTAAACCAACCGTCTTAGAAAGAACTGAGTTAATCCAAGATGAATCATACTCAATTTTTGACACCCTAATACACGCTTTTTTTTCGTAAGATTTAAAATTAAAGAAAAAGTCCCTAGAGGTGCCAAAATTAAATGGAACTAGAAATCAATAGTTGGCCCAAGATATAACCTAGTTCAAAGTTCTAACGGTTGCGTACTTTGAAAAAGGCATATGTCATCCTTACTCCTTAAGTTAAAAATACAATTAAAATGAAATATTCATGCTTCAATTTTTAAATATAGTAACATCGTACTAAACCCAAAAGGAGCCAAATTCCCTTTATAAACGGTGTTCGAAGAGAAAGCGTTAAAAATTAAAATAGAAAATGACGTCTAAAAATTGAGATTGATTTATAAAATAGATCTATCAACGATAGTAAAATACACAGATTAATTTACAGAAGCCTACCTCCTGTTTCATCTTCCTATTCCAGGAGCAAGTAACAAGCAAAACTAGAATTCCATTACCCAAAAATAAAAAATAAATAAAATAAAAAATGGTATTCAAAAAGGACATTTATACAGGGCTATGTTAAACTATCCAAGCTCCACTTTACATTTACAACATATAATATTTCGAAGCTAAGCTATGAGTGCAAAACTTGTTCTCTGTACCTTCCATTGAATTCTATCTGTTATCTCATGTTGCAGCACTGAGGCCATGTTTGGTTCTCCAATTTTTCCCACAAGCACAACATCTGCCTAGGGGATTGGTAATGTGCTGTGAAATATCCTTCTATGCAGCCATATTGGCAGAACTTCAAGCTATGCAGATAGCGCACCGGTTTTGTGCTGTTAAATTGCCCTACCCACATTCCCATACTCACATCTTCCATCTTAAATAACTGCATAAAGAAGCAGCAGCACAACAAACATAGCTTTAGCGCCAACGCCAGTGGAAAACTAGAATAATTAGATGCACTGTTATGGTGATTAAATGTAGAGCCATAAAGGAGTTGACTAACTCTTAATCTATGCATCTCAAATTCAGATACAATGTACTCTGCTATATCAGAAGACAAAATATAACCCGGTCCATTAGCATATGGAGGATAATCCTCTTCTGGCCACTCCTGAAACATTAAGAAAAGAAACTAATCAATATTTAATACAAACAGCTTGTTTCCGGCAAGAGTTACGTCTGACGATGGTGAAGAGTTAAAGGGAAAGTAAATTTTAATCATAATCGGTTCGGGTAGAGAGTTCTTTCCAAAATCACTCTGCATTTCAAGGCATGATGATGTGTATGGTAAAAATGGTTAGGAAGTATGATCTTCCCACTCATACATTCAGCTACCTGGTGAGACGGTTATGCAGTGGTATGAACAGAATTTAAGAAGAAAGAATGAAATAAAGCTAAACAGTTACGAATTGACTGAATATTCAGTGCGTATAGATTAGATTTGCAATTCATTTTTTCATCAAATCCCATTTATACCATTATTCAAACCAGGATATAAACAGTCTTGGTCCTAACCAGTTCACTATTTTTCTAGACAATCCCAATACTGAACTCTGAAAACAGCATCACAAAAGGCTCTTGATGGATTACCTCATATGTCACAGCCCATTTACCATGCCGCAAAGGCTTGTGGTGGTAATTCATGTTCCCAAAATAAAAGCTTATATAATCTGGAACCTGTCTTGCTTTGTCTAAAAAGGCATCCAGATTTATGAACGTGTCATCGTCACCTTTCATGATATGTTTAGCAGACACCTTGTGAACCTACAAATAACAAAGATCATCTTACATATTGCCGGAATAGTATCGCTTTCTCATACCTGAAATTGCTTCAACAATCAACAACTTACTCCATATTCACATATCGCAACAGTTTTCAACACAACAAGTTCGTAGTTATCCATGTAAGGCACTATAATTATATCACCAAAATACTCTGCCTCCTTCTTCAATTGTACATTAACTTCTTTCCTTTTGTGCTGTAAAAGTATTCAAATTTTAAGAAACCTATGAGGATAAAATCTTAAACAACCCCATGTGGCACATCTACTACCGGCACACAAATATAAAAAAGAAAAGGGAAAATTGTGAACATGACACCGTTACCAGTGCTACAAAGAAACGAGCCACCAATTGTGAAGATTTGATAAGACTATGCTGCATCCACGTCTTCCTGGCAGCCATACGCTCGGCAAAATGGTTTCCAGCAGAGAGAATGCCAATAAGCATCTCTACATTAGAGTCACGAAGTGTCGGGGAAATCCATGTTGGTGACATTTCAAGATATTGCTCTGGTGAAAAACTAGGATGTGATGAAGGCAGAGAAGCGGCAACTATAGACTGAACATCAACATCCCCCGTCAAAGTAAGTCCTGTGGCATCTTCAAGCGCAAAGCCCTGTTTAAATTAATAGGCAATACTAAGAAATTTATGCAAGCACATCTTCAGGTCGACAAGTTGGACATTACTCACAGTGCGATAAGGAAAAGAAGCAACATGTCTACCATCAACATTAACATGATAGCCCTCGAATCCGGCACTAAGAGTAAGAACAAATAGGCTGTCCTCTGCAAATGGGAATGGCCAGTCAGCTGTTACTGATTTCCGGCCAGCCATCCTTTTCATCCACCAGGCTGCCTTGGATTGCTCTTCATCTGTGCTATCATCCTTTCTCCACTTTTCACACTTTACCAGCCCATCAACTGTATCCGACACATAAGGAATGGTTCAATTCAATGCAATCACAAAGTTGAAATACAATACAGGTTAATAGTGCACTTCCACTCAAACTCATGAATTGAGAGTTTGTATTCAAATTCTTTAATAATAACGATAATCACAAAAAAAAAAAAAAGGACAATTCCTAATAAAATACAATAAAGGTTAATAGTGCACACTCCACATCCTACACCTAAGTCCCTATAAAAATCAGCAAACAAAACGTTTGTCTATAATAACAATCAATTCAAGGTTTACTTGGAGACACAACCACTTAATGGATGTCAATATTTAAAGAATTCCTTTTATCCTCCTTATTTTGAAAGATATAAAAATTGATAATACTCAAGTGAAAGTTATCTTCATGTGAAAATGATAGTTGAAAACTTTTAGATATTAATTTAGTCAAACATGCCAAACAATCTAATAGGTTTTATTCATCATCTTTACATAAAGACAACGTCATATGGGTAATCACCATAAAAATTATGCAGTGATACAAATGTTCGTCATATACTCACCAATCATAGGAAGGCGCTACACCAGAATCATTCTCACTTCCACCGTACCCTTCAACCATAGCTATCTCATGGCACACACTATACATGCCTCTCCCGGCCAATTTCATCACATAGTTACATGGCAAGCATCATATATTTCTCACGTCAGAAATTATAATCCTCCTAATAAGTCCTAAATTGGAATAATATCAATTGCTTTCTAAAATTTGAACACATTAAAATATCTCAGGAAAGTTTAAAATGGTTTTTAGCATACATCATTACTCCTCATTCATGAACCACATAATAGCAAGAAAGCAAAACCACATTTTCACATTGTCTAACTCTCCCAATGGATCCTAATATTTTAAAAAAAATAATAATAAGTACCGGTTTCTTCATCAGCCCTAGATTTCCAACCGTCACAGCGCAAGGAGGTGCCCCACTGCATCCTGTAACACGTGTTGAGCTCGATCACCGGTTTCCCGCTCCAATCCCCTTTCAACCGCGGATTAAAATGTAGTATCCGCGGCGGTTCCTCACCGTCAACCGTCCTCAGCCCCTGCAGCTCCATCACGAAATGCGAAACCACCCTCCCTCCTCCTCCTTCTCCCTCCTCGTACCACGCCTCCCCATTCGAAGAACCTGTCACGTGCGCCTTCCGTGGCTTCCCTACCACGGTCACGTGCGAACCCAAGGTGAGCCCACACGGGATCTCCACTACCTTCCCTCGGGCCTCGAACTCCGCCCCGGTCAAATAAACGGACTGCGGGCACGACCCGATCAGATTTTCCGTATCCTCGGTTGAGATTCCTTGCTCGATTCCGGATTCAAGCTCCTCCCATACCTTCTTCCCTTCTTGGCGCGCATGCCTTGCGGTTTCGTGGATCGGTCCGTCGGAGTGGTCCAACACGGCTTCATCGTCGAAGATTCTCGAAACGAAGGCGTAGGTTTGTCGTTCTCCTTCTGGTTGAAGGCTGGTGAGTGACACGCGCTGGGACAAGAGAGTGGGGGAATCATCGAGTTTGTTAGAGCGGGTGGCGAGTTCATTGGTGGAGCGGTTAGTAGTTGTTTTTGTGAAGAAGAAGAAGGGGATTTCGAAGATGAAAATCAAGAGGTATAATAACGATACAAATACCAGAGCCTGAATGGTTCGTTGCCTACTCAACGATACAACCGTTTCGAATTTACCTCCTCTCCCTCCTCCTCCTCCTCCTCCTCTCTTCATCCCTCAAATTTTCTGTTTTTTCACCGCCACCTCCACCGCTATCACCTCCAAAATTGAAAAAAGAATTAACAGAAAAAATTGAAGTGTGTTTCTGCGTGAGGTCCAATAATTGGATGGAAATACAATGGGGATTTTCTTATTCTTTTTGTTTATTTATTTTAATTTAGCGTGTATGAGTGGGTTTTTATTTATTTATTTATTTGATTATTTCAGGCGGTGATGATTTAAAATGGATATTCATGTTGATGTTCCGGAAATGGGAGAGAAAAAAATAGAGGGTGGCGTGAATGGGAATGGAAATGAAAAGTGGGAATTGGAATGATTGGGTGATAGGAGTAGTGGCCATGAAGTGGTGAAGTCGGGGAGCTACGACTACTATTAACTTAGCGAATGAGGATTGAATTGGTGGTGAAGGGTGATGGTGATGAGTATGATGACGATGGATTGGTTTGAATTCCATAACGGGGAATATGGATGATGATGATGTTGAGAATGGATAAATTAATGAAGATGGCACTTGGCACGTAAACACCAACACTGCGTCAGTGCGTAAGACTATCTCCAGCCCTATTTATGCTCCTGTTGCCAAAAATAATTCCACATCTTTGTGTTTATGTCATAAACACTTAAACAGTAGAGAAAAACTTAAAACATCTTTTTTTTTCATTAAAAAAATTAAAAAAATTAAAATTAATATCAGTATTATGTTTTATAATAATATTATTAAAATTTATAAATTAAAAAATAATTTATTATTATAAAAATTAATAATTTTTTAATAACTTTATAAATAACAATAATACATAATATATAATTTAAACTTAAACTAATTTATAATATTATTTAATATAAAAAGTATAGTTAAATTCTATAGTAAACCACGTGCATTGTGAAACTGTTATGTGTTCAATCAAGTTCTCTTTAAATTGTCGATGCTACTACTTATTTCGAAGATGAGCATTTCTTTAGAGAAATTGATAGTATAGTGCAAACTCTTCCTTTTCCAATTGAGGTTGTAATAAGCCATTTTTTATATTGTCATATTCTAGATTTTGAGTAAAATTTTCTACAAAAATGTCTCTTTCGTCCTCAACAATCATATTATGCAATATAATACAAGTTCTCATTATGTTAGCCAACTCTTCTTTTTTCAAAAATGCGCTAGATTACGTATAATTGCAAAGCATACTTGCAACACTTTGAATGTTCGCTCCGTGTCTTTTCTTTGTCCTTCTTGGTATTATGCAAATAACTTGCGTTTCTCCTTTTGTGACTTTGATATTGATTTGATAAATGTGATCCATTCAGGATAAATACCATCCGCTAAATAATATCCTATAGTATAATTATTGTCATTGATAGTGTAATTTACCTCGAAAGCACGATTATTTAGAATATTATAGAACAATGGTGAACGATCTAACACGTTGATTTTGTTATTTTAACCAGAAACTCCAAAAAATGCATGTCATATCCAAAGGTCTGATGATGCTACAACTTTAAGTATTATAGTTGCAGCCCCATGATAACCACTCATGTACATACCTTTCCACGCCTTTGGATAATATTTTTATTACCATTGCATGCAGTCGATACTACCCAATATGCCATGAAAGCCACGAGCCTCTGTCATTTGTAGTAGGTATTGTATACTATTTGAATTTGATTTTCACAAGTATTCATCTTTAAACACCGAAATGACACCTTCAACAAATTTTTTCAAGCATTCAGTTGTGGTGCTCTCGCCTATGCACACATAATCATTAAAAACATCAGCTAATATGCCATATGCTAAGATCTGCATCGCAGCAGTGTATTTTTGCAGTGGTGACAAGCTTCTTCTCCCAATAGCATGGACTCTCTGTTGAAAATAGGGATAAATATTTGAGAAGGAGTCTACTATCTAAAAGAACACGTGTTTTCTCATTTGAAACCTCCGTAAAAAAATGTCAGCATTATACACTTGCTCATTTGTAAAATAATATTCGAAAAGGCGATCATGTCTTTCTTCTCGATCTCTATTGATCCATATATGAGGAGTTATGAAATAGCATTTTTTTTATATCTTCTTCTTCTGAATCATCGAACAAACACTCATCGATCCAATTATTGATGAATGTGTTATCTCGCCTTCTTCTTTTACTATAAAATCTCATTAAATATATCATCAAAATTTTTAATTATTTGTTAAAATATAATATTTATTATTCTTTTGAGATGAGAAACTAGCTTTAAAGTGGAGTCTGTGATTGTAAATTTTTTATAATTGATATTTATGAGTGTCTCCACAACAAATAGCTACTATTCAACGGCTAATTTTGTAACGTCTATTTCATAATGGCTAATTTTTTCTTGTTTGATTTGAAACAGTTAATTTGTAACAATTAGAAAATAGTTAGTTGTGCAACGGTTACTTTCATAAATAATAACATATAATAATATTGACTAAGTTTAAAAGTTACATCACAAATGAATAAAACATATATACTACATCCCAAAATAGAATAAAACAAAGCACATCACATATGGAAATACACAATAAAAATGAAACAAACTATTTAACTCTATAAATACTGTAACACCCTAACTTTTAGCACCTCATGATCGTACTAAAAGTTCAGGCATTAGTTACCTCTAAACTTTTTTTATTTTATACTATCTTTATTTAATATTGAGCCTTTGCGAATACGAACCGAAATTTTAACCAAGAAAACAAAGAGTTTGTACTTTAAACCATTTAATCAGAAATATATATATATATATATATATATATATATATATATATATATATATATGTATTCACATAGTATTATATACATAGACTTATTCAAAGATCCTCAAATACAAGTCCTACCCCTCTAAATGACGAAGGAAAAATAAAATCTAAGATTAAATCAAATACAAAGGGTATGAATACATATATACATAAAGCTCCAGAGTTTGGTTGCGGCCTCGTGCCAAAGATTTCTGAACCTGTCACTGAACAGAGAAAACTTGTAAGGGGGTGAGAACTTCGTCCTTACAGGTTCTCAGTAGGGATAGTGAATGCCATGAGAGTAAAGAAATAAGTTGTAAATAATTACTTTTTAACTTTAAAAGAATTATCTGTAGAATTCTTTAAAATTCACTTTAAAGACTTTAGTTAGTTCTTAGTAAGTTAACTCATTTAAGTAAATCCCAATCACATCATTTGGTTTTGAGTTTTAGTGATGAGTTTTAGGTTATCTTAGTCTTTAACGTATACATGAACCAACAAATACAAGCAAACATGCAATATAAACACACAAACAATTTACACATAAATCAAATACAAAAAATTTACAAATAACTCAGCATCACACACAAAAACACTCAAGAAATTCGCACAATGCGTATGATGAATGTCTTTCCTATGCAGGTCATGAACTTATGCGTCGGTTGTCTACCCACAACCCGACGTTACTCAGAGCGAACCCGGAATATGATTTCTTTACTGTGTAAGTTAGGCACATTAGTATCATCATGGATGAACTCATGTCAGTTAGGATACCTTAGCATCATAGTTACCCGTGTCAATTAGGCCAAATCACAATGATGTTACTCACATTTCTATGTGCATCATAGTAAGAAACGGGCTATCAGTTAGGCGAACATTCCCGCATTAGCAATCTTAGGCTATCAGTTAGGCGGACACTTCTGCATTAGCAATTGGCACAAAGGCCCAGTTAACAACCAATTCTCATATACAATCATCAGTTATCAATTATTCTTTTATCATTCATAGTTTCTCACATAACTTTCTTAATCATCATTTCTCATTTTGTTAGTCGTACCTCGCTTGTTTCGCTGGTCATGTGGCCGCAAACGGTGTGGCGATCGGAGTTCCGGATCAGAAGTTATGTTATTGAATCAAGAGCAAGGTTTTGTTCTTGCACCTTGATAAACCACTATTTTATAGTTTATATTGTGTTTAATTGTGTGGTTTTATCATGATCCTTACCCACTTATTCATTAAATTAGCATGCATTTAGATTTCCTTCCTGAATTTATTACATGGTTGAAAACTGCTTCTTAGAGACTTTAATTATGTATTTTTAATTCTCCTTTATTCCATTCGATGCCGTGATCTGTGTGTTGAGTGTTTCAGGCTTTACAGGGCATGAATGAATGGGAGATTGGAAAAGAAGCTGGCAAAAATGGAAGGAACACAAGAATTTGAGGAGATAACCAGTGAGAAGTGACGCAGTCGCATGGCTCACGCGACCGCGCGAAGGGGAGCAAATTGCAGTGATGTAGCCGTATGGCTCACGCGGCCACGCAGATTGGAAAAGCTCAAGCAACGCGGTAGCGTGGATGACGCGGACGCGTGGCATGGAAAAGTGCGAGTGACGCATCCGCATGGGTGACGCGATCAGGTGACATGTGCGATCTGCATAATCTGCAGAATTCGCTAGGGGCGATTTTGGACCTGATTTTGACCCAGTTTTTGGCCTGGAACAGCAGACTAGAGCCAGAGAACATGCAAAAGCAGAAAACAACATTCATTCTACACAGTTTTCAGTTTTAGATCTAGTTTTCACTCCTCCTCTAGGTTTTTCTCTTTAGGTTTTAGAATTTAATTTTCAATTGGTCTTAGCATTGGAACATTGAGAAGAGTTATTTCCTCATCAAGACTTCGTCATTCTAGTTCGTTCTCTTAACTTGGTTTATTTCTTCCATGTTCTTTGCTTTGTTCAATTTTGTCATTTGAATACTTTTATGATTATTTAATACAAGAATTATTTCTTTCATTTTAATCCATTTTACCTTCCAATAATCATGTCTTCTTTTAATTCCCTTTCATATGTTATGGATTTATTATTTACAATGAGCGATTAGTTCCCCTCACTTGATGGGGAGTTGATTGAAAGGAACTCTTAAGTTGGAAGGATTAAAAGAGAATTTGTAATTGGGTTAACTGTTGGATTGCTATCTTGTCACTAACACCAATCCCTTTGAACTAAGTGGGTTGCAACTCGTGAACAGATCTATCATTCCAACTTGTTTGACTTTCCTTTACCTAGTAAAGGATAACTAAACAGAACAACCATTAATTATAATTAATCCTAAAATCACTCCATCAATAATGGAGATTCCAACTAATCAACTCCTAGTCAAGGCTTTTATTTATATTATTCAAATTTCCTCAATTTAATTTTCCATCTACTTAACTCAACTTTTTGGAAGCATCTAATTAATAAAATAGCACACTTTCCTGCAACTCGTTGGGAGACGACCTGGGACTCAAACTCCCAGTAATTTTTAATTTAAATTCTCTGTGACATATTTCTAAATTGATAGGCAGATTTTTGGTGAGTTAAGAACTATACTGGCAACGTAATTAATTTAATAATTTTTAATTTACCACTTTCTGTGCTCCATCAATTTTTGGCGCCGTTGCCGGGGAGTTGCAATAGAGTGCTAAAGTTATTAATTAGAATTTATTTATTTGCATTTTATTTTATTGTTTTTACTATGAGCTGCGTATTTCTTTTGTCAAATGACGCGTTCACTACCTGACCCCAACTTGCCAATATTCGATCCTGAAATTGAAAGGACTATTTCACGAATAAGGCGAGCTAAGCGTCGGTTAGTCCTCTCTGAGGACGAATCTGAACCGTCAGTTGAGGAAGAAACCAGCCCCCGTTCTACTGATTCGATTATTTTACGTGCAGAAGACATGGCAGCTAGGAGAGTTACCATCTAGGAGGAAGGAGCTCCTGATTTTATGATGCAACCGTTTCAAGCGCATCATCCAGCGGTAGCTACAGATTTCGAAATAAAGACCGCACTGCTAAATTTGATACCCAAGTTTCATGGCTTACCTGCTCAAGAGCCCATCAAGCACTTGAGAGATTTCCAGGCAGCCTGTTCTACTGTTAGGCGTGATGGTACTGATGAAACTTCAATTTTGCTGAAAGCTTTCCCGTTTTCCCTTGAGGGAAAAGCAAGAGAGTGGTACTACACTCAACCTCTAGCAAATGTATCCAACTGGGATACACTCAGAAAGAAGTTTTTGGAGAAATTCTTTCCATCTGAAGTTATTGATAAACTGAGAAAGGATATCTCCACCATTGTTCAAGATGACAATGAGTCTCTCTTTGAATACTGGGGGCGCTTCAATAATCTTCTGGAAGCATGCCCCCACCACAAAATTGATAAGATGGTATTACTCAACTATATCACACAGGGTATGAGGCCCCAAGATAAAATCACATTGGAAAGTGCTAGCAATTGGTCTATGAAGAAGTACAAGACCACTGATGAGGCATGGCAATTGATTAGTGATTTAGCTGAATCTACTAGGAACCACAGGCAAAGACAAGGCCGTTCAAATGCTGTTGCAGAAGTATCCTCTAACAGAGAGACTGCGGCTCTAGCTCAGAGTATATGTGAGATGACCAACTTGCTGAAGCAGATGCAAATGAATCAACAACAAGCTCAGCAAGCTCAACCTCCTCCACCACAGCAAAACCAACAGCTAGTCCCACAGAGAGTTTGCGGAATTTGTGCTGATTATAGCCATTATACTGATGAATGCCCGCAGCTCTAACAAGAAGACAACATGGTGGCATCCATTCATAATTTCTATGACCGCCCCAACTAAGGGTACAATCAAGGTGGAAATAATAACCATGGATGGCAGGACAATTCTAACCAGAATTGGAAGGACAACAATAACAGAGGAGGCAGAGATAATCAGGGAAATCAGAGGTGGAATAATAATAACAACAGGCAGCAGAATCAACCTTACAGAGCACCTCACCTGAGGCAAAACCAAGGACCACAGAATAATCAACAGCAGACCTCTCAATTCACTAATTCTTCTTTATCTCATAATGAAGAGTTACTGCAATCTTTTGAGCGAAGACAGCAGACCATGGAAAATAACATCATGAATAGTATTAATGCCAATCTGAATGGTCTGACCTCTACTTTGCAAGCTCTTGTCTCACAGATTGGAGCAACACAAAATTCCAGTAACCAACCTTCAAGCTCCACTGGAATCCCCTCTCAACCATTACCCAATCCAAAGGGAGGCATTAATGCCATCACCCTAAGGTCCGGAACCACACTGCAGGAGACGAATCAGGAGGAGCCAAGCTCACCAGAACACGCCTCAGCTGAAGAGGTGGTAGAAATAGAAGATGTTGAAGAGGAAGAGGATATACAGGACATAGCTGAAGAAGAAGTAGCTCAACTACAGGAGGAAGCACCAAAAGGTGCAGACACTACAGACAACACTACGCCTATTCCATTTCCACAACTTGCAAGGAAGCCCAGGAAGCAGCTGGAACCCGATCCTAAAATGGTAGAAATATTCAAAAGGTCGAGGTAACTGTTCCTCTTTTTGATGTTATTCAGCAAGTACCTAAATATGCAAAGTTTCTAAAAGATTTATGTATCCATAAAGACAAAATTAATGAATTAGAAACTATTCCTTTAGGTAGTTCTATATCTGCTTTAATGGGAGGATTACCTGAAAAATGTAGTGATCCAGGTCCTTGTATAGTTAGCTGTACTATTGGTGGTGTAGTGATTTATGATTGCATGTGTGATTTAGGAGCATGTGTTAGTATAATGCCTTTGTCTATATATGATATTTTGAGGCTCCCTCCCTTAAAAAGGTCGGTAGCTCATTTTGTGTTAGCAGATAAAAGCATTATTACAGTGGCTGGAGTTGCTGAAGATGTTTTGGTGAATATTAAAGGGCTTACATTTTCCACTGATTTTTATATCTTGGAGATGCCCCATAATGATTCAGATAAGCCATCATCAATCCTACTTGGAAGACCATTCCTGAAGACATCAAAATTCAAATTAGATGCTTTTTCAGGAACATACTCCTTTGAAATAGATGGCCGCATAGTAATCTTCAATCTGAATGGAGTCATTAACAACCCTCCAGAAGATCATTCTATCTTCCAGTGTGATGTCATAGATGAAAGTGTAGCTGAAGTTCACAAGGAAGAGTTAGAAGAGAGGCACACTGGACAAGGTCCAAATGTGGGGACCCTCTTAACTGACAATGAGGGCACTTCGTCATTTTCACAAGCTCCAGATAATCCAAAGCCTGCCCATGATCAGAAAGTAGAATTGAAACCCCTCCCTCCACATCTCAAATATGCTTATCTTGAAGATGAGCAGAAGTTTCCAGTTATCATTGCAAGGGAACTTACTTCTCAACAAGAAGAGCAGTTACTTGATGTGCTGAGGAAGCATAAGAAGGCAATTGGGTGGAGTTTGACAGACATAGTAGGCATCAACCCTCAAGTATGTGAGCACAGAATATTTTTAGAAGAGGGAGCAAGACCTGTCCGTCAACCCCAAAGAAGATTGAATCCCACCATCTTGGAAGTTGTCAAAAAGGAAGTGACCAGATTATTGGAAGCAGGTATCATATATCCCATTTCAGACAGTGAATGGGTAAGCCAAGTACAAGTGGTGCCCAAGAAGTCTGGAGTCACTATAGTGAAGAATGAGCATAGAGAGCTCATAGCAACTAGAGTTCAGAATGCTTGGAGAGTTTGCATTGATTACAGGCGTCTCAACCAAGCTACCCGTAAGGATCACTACCCACTTCCATTCATTGATCAAATGTTGGATCGCCTGTCAGGTAAATCACATTATTGTTTTTTAGATGGTTACACAGGTTATTTCTAGATTCATATAGCTCCTGAGGATCAGGAAAAGACCACTTTTACATGTCCTTTTGGGACTTATGCTTACAAGAGAATGCCCTTTGGCTTGTGCAATGCACCAGCTACTTTCCAAAGGTGCATGATGTGTCTTTTCTCTGACCTTATTGAGGATTGTATGGAAGTTTTTATGGACGATTTTAGCGTTTATGGTGATTCTTTTAGCCTTTGCATAGATGAATTATCCAGAGTATTAGATAGATGTGTTAATACAAACCTTGTATTAAATTTTGAAAAATGTCATTTTATGGTAAAACAAGGGATTGTATTAGGACATGTGGTATCTAATAATGGCATTTCTGTTGACCCAGCAAAGGTGAATGTTATTTCTAGTTTACCTTACCCCTCTTCTGTGAGGGAAGTCCATTCGTTCCTTGGCCATGCAGATTTTTACAGGAGATTTATTAAGGACTTTAGTAAGGTAGCACTTCCCTTATCCAGATTACTGCAGAAGGATATTGAGTTCGAGTTCAGTGACGATTGCAAACAAGCGTTTAATAAGCTGAAGACTGCTCTGACTCAAGCTCCAATTGTGAGAGGACCAGACTGGAGCCAGCCGTTTGAAATCATGTGTGATGCTTCCAACCATGCAGTAGGAGCAGCGCTGGCTCAGCGTGAAGGTAAGGATCATTTTGTTATTGCTTATGCATCTAAGACTTTAGACACTGCCCAGTCCAATTATACTACTACTGAGAAAGAGCTTCTTGCTATTGTTTTTGCTCTGGATAAATTCCGGGCTTATTTACTTGGTACTAGAGTAGTAGTGTATTCGGACCATGCAGCTTTAAAGTATCTATTAGCTAAAAGGAGTCCAAACCAAGACTTATACGTTGGATACTGCTGTTACAAGAATTTGATTTAGAAATAAAGGATAGGAGTGGTAATCAGAATTTAGTAGCAGACCACATGAGTCGCCTTGAGCATATTAAGGATGATTCTACTCCTATAGATGATAATTTTCCTTTTGATAACCTGCAAGCAGTATCTGAGGTAGTCCCTTGGTATGCACCTGTTGCTAATTATTTAGTTAGCCGCACATTTCCTCCAAATTTTTCTAAGCATCAAAGAGACAAGCTGAAAAGCGAGTCTAAATATTATATATGGGATGACCCATAATTATGGAGATGTGGCGCTGACCAAGTAATTAGACGTTGTGTGCCTGAATCAGAATTTCAGTCCATTTTAGAGGCCTGTCACTCATCCGAGAGTGGAGGACATTTTGGCCCTCAAAGAACGGCTAGAAAAATCTTAGACTGTGGATTCTGGTGGCCTACTCTTTTTAGAGACGCTACTGAGTTTTGTAAATCCTGTCTCCCATGCCAGAAATTTGGTAATATATCCAAGAGGGATGAGATGCCTCAACAAATTATGCTTTTCTGTGAAATTTTTGATGTTTGGGACATTGACTTCATGGGTCCATTTCCAAATTCTAATGGATATTTTTATATATTGTTAGCTGTGGATTATGTTTCCAAATGGGTGGAAGCAATTCCTACCCGTACTGATGATGCTAACACTGTTGTTTCCTTTGTGAGAAACCATATTATATGTCGCTTTGGATCACCATGAGCAATCGTGAGCGATCAAGGCACCCATTTTTGTAACAGAAGACTAACAGGATTAATGAAGAAGTATGGGATAATTCATAAAGTTGCAACAGCTTACCATCCCCAAACTAATGGGCAAGCTGAGGTGTCAAACAGAGAAATTAAGCGTATCTTGCAAAGGATAGTAAAGCCACATAGAAAAGACTGGAGCACCAGGCTACAAGATGCACTTTGGGCATATAGAACAGCTTACAAGACACCTATTGGGATGAGTCCTTTCTGCTTGGTTTATGGAAAAGCTTGTCATCTCCCAGTTGAAGTAGAACACAGAGCCTTTTGGGCAGTTAAGGAGTGCAACATGGAAATTGAGAAAGCCAGAGCTGAAAGGAAGTTGCAACTGCAAGAACTGGAGAGCCTTCGCCTAGAAGCTTATGAGAACTCAAGAATATACAAGGAAAAGATGAAGGTTGTACATGATCAAAACATCAAGAAGAAAGAGTTCCAACCTGGGGATTTAGTCCTCCTTTATAAATCTCGATTAAGACTCATGCCAGGTAAGTTGAGATCAAGATGGGAAGGTCCATACAAAGTAGAGAAGGCCAAACCGTACGGAGTTTATCACCTAAGCCACCCTTCAAGCTCTGAACTTATTAAGGTTAATGGACAACGCCTGAAGCTATACCATGGCGAGAAGATGTAGAGAAACAAGGAGCTTGAGATCTTTCTCTTGGAAGATCCCCACATATCAAAAGATTGAGCTAGTGGTGCGTCCAACTTACGGACGTTAAAGCAAAGTGCTAGGTGGGAGACAACCCACCATGGTATGATCGTTCTTTTCTTTATTTTTAGTTTTTCCTATTCAATAACTCTTCTCTTTATTAGTACTTTCGTGCATTTGCATTTACATGTTTTTATTTTTCATTTAAAAAAAAAATTTTGCTACGCGACGCGATCGCATCAGCGACGCGTCCGCGTCACTTGGAGAGTAAAGAAAAATAAAAGTGAACAGAGAGTCACGCTGGAGCGTGGCTGGAGGCGTGCCACTGGCACAAATCGACCCACGCGACCGCGTCCCTGACGCGTTCGCGTCGCATGGGAATCATGACCTCCCACGCGACCGCGTGCCCTGACTTTTCGACGTAAAAGGGTGCACAATGAAATATTGTGCGAGAGTGGTGCTGGATTAGTGCTGGAAGCACAATCCTTATCACACGACCGCGTCCTCCATTTTCTAAAGCACACTCACCCGATCGCGTCACCCTATTTTGGCAAATAAATTAATTTGAACAAAGAGTTGTGCTGGCGCGAGGCTGCACTCGCGCCAGAAGCATAACATGGGTCACGCGACCGCGTGACCGACGCGATCGCGTGACCATACTTAAAGCGCATCCACGCGAACGCATGCCCTACGCGGCCGCGTCGCATGCGCCGCACAGCTCAACCTAAAATTGCCACATATCTTATCTTTCTCTCCTCCAAATCCTAATTTTTCTTTTCCCTCCTTATTTCTTCTTTCTCCCTTCTTCCTTCTATCTCACCTATCACTTTCTCTCTCCCACCTCCATTATCAAGGTTCTATTTTCTTCCTCCTTCTTTTCTTTTCTATCATTATTGTTATTTTATATGTTATTTTCTTTTTTCTTTTCTTCTTCTTTTCATTATTCTTATTTTCTTTTTTTTCTTCTTTTCCTTTTTACATGGTGTTAGAAATTTATTTGAGTCATTATTCCTCATTATATGCTTGTGGATTGTTACAAATTGTTTGACAATTATTATTATTATTTTTAAGGGATTGCTTGCATGTTCACCTATCTTATTTACCATGCATGCCATGTGTTTGTGAAAAAGCCCATATAGCATTATGCACTTTTCTATATTACTTTACTCTACCATTTAATGCTTGCTTTTCACAAATTCTCTTTACTATTGTTTTAATTGAATTTAATTGTCAATACAAACATTTTGGCTTGTTACAACTGATGCTTGGTCTATGCTACTCATGCCCTTTTCCGGCATGCTAATAAACACCTTGCATCCACTTATGTTTCGATGCACTCACTATTTTTCATTGATGGCTTTTCATATGTACTCGAGAGCATGTGTTAATGTCAATTACATCTTAATGTGCATCCATCACCACTCTTCCGTTCTCTTCCTTGCTATATATCTATTTGAACTTAATTTACTTTCCCCTCCCTTTTTCAGGATGGCCACCAAGAAAGGAAAGGAGAAAGCAACTCCTAAACCCCCAGCAAGAAGAGGAACTAAAAGAGCATTAGTGGCAGAGCCCCCTTCAACCGCAGTCAAGCCCTCAACAAAGAGAGTTAAGAGGATAATAAAGGTTGATGAAAAGGAGAAAGCCTTTCCAGCAAAGGACACTGCGCGATTTTCCAATCACTACTGTGAGCAGATGTTCCCTATCCTGGCAGAAAGGAACTATAACAATGAATACCTTCTTATCCTCCCGTCCAATATTGTTACATTTGTTGAGCCACAAATTAAACGAAGACAATGGGGTTTCCTACGGAGACAGCCGAGACAGGTCAATCTTTCTTGGGTAGTTGAGTTCTACTCTAACTTCTACATGCCAACCCTGCAGTCTGCTTATGTCCGGCAAAAGTAAGTCCCCATTACAGAAGAGGCCATTCAGCAAGCTCTGAGTCTTCCCCCTATTCCAGAAGGAATGGACGCCTTCCAAGAAGCTGCACTTAAGCGCCAGAGGTACCAATTTGACTGGAACTCCGTTCTCGGAGTTATCGCATTACCTGGCAGCCGTTGGATCTACGGATACCATCGTACCCGCCCTAAGGGAATCTTGGCTTCAGCACTTACTTTGGAGGCTCGCGTATGGGCACAGATCATGTCCCATTACGTCTTTCCAAGCACTCACGAGTCCTCCTTCACTGCGGACATGGCCGTTCTACTATGGTGCATCCTTACAGACCAACCTCTGAATCTCTCAAGCCATATCCGGAATGCTTTGGGACACGTACAAATTGCGGGCAATTTACCTTTTCCCGCCTTGGTCTCAGATCTTGTCTCAGCAGCCGGAGTCTCCTACAGAGCTGGGGACACCAAAGTCGTGCTTCCATGGGATGATCAGTATGTCCCTAACGAAAAATACCTCAGACTTCCAGCAGCCACTACAAGTCTTCCTACTGCTCCAGTTGAAGATAATCCTTCTTCAACCCCACAAGCACCTACAACTGATGAATTGCTCCAGCAGATAATCAAAAGGTTGGATCGGCAAGAACAAAAAGCTAAGTTGAGAGAGCGCCGCAACAACCGAAGATTCAAACACCTCAGGGAGCTACTTAGAGGAGATTGCAAAGACTCAAACACCCCGGAATCTACTTTTTTTACCAGCACAGGGAGCCATGACGGTCCCGATTGTGGAGATACTGCTTCCAGCCCACCCCTGTTCCTGACAGATGGCACCGAGGACGGTGCAAAGCCTTAAGTGTGGGGAGGTCGGTCAGTACCTGACTTTCAGAGGTAATTTCTCTTCTTTAGCACCAATAATTAGGATATTTTAGTTAGATTTTCTTTCTTTTATAAAATAGAATAATTTGCATAGGTTAGGATAGTTGCATGCATGTTCTACTTGATTGAAAAGACAATAAGTTTCTTCTAAGACTCTATCTTCGGAACAAAACTAATTTTTCAAAATTTGTATGATAAAATTGGTTGAGTTGTATTTGGAACATGATGTTTGAACTAAAGAACACACAACCTGTGAAAGATTTGAGCCTTTATGTATGGTTACGTTATTTAACCATAATTATTTCATTCTTGTGTGTTTACTTCTCTATGATTGTAATCTATATTTTGTTTTATCTTATATGTCCAATATTTATTATATTTACATGCTTGCACATGATTGAGGCCATTATTTGTTTAAACTCACTTATCCAAATTAAGCCTACCCTTTTTAATTACCTTTGTTAACCACTTTGAGCCTTTAAATCCCATTTGTTCTATATTTTACCACATTACTAACCTTAAGCTGAAAAACAATTGTAATCCCAAATTGAATCTTTGGTTAGCTTAAGATAGAATTGTGTGTGCTAGTTAGGTATGGGAAATTGTGGGAACAAAAGTTGTTAAGGGAATGTGTCATGAAAATTTAATGGGAATTTAGATACCTACTCATGTGAAACTATAAGAATAAAAAAATCTATGTGCATTGATAAGCTATATTTATTTTAATGTGTAAAAAAATAAAAAATAAAAATAAATAAATAAATAAATAAATAAGGGGACAAAATTACCCCAATGTTGAATTCAGAATTCAAAGATCAATGCACGTATGATAGAATCAAAATACAAAGTAATACATGAGTATGGATTGAAAAAAGGAAATTCTGGGTAGCTAGGTATGAACTTTAAGATTACATTAAAAATATATAGGTTGGGTTGAAGCTTGGGTTAATTAAAGATTCAATTTATCAGCTCACTTAACCATATGTATACCCCTACCTATACCTTGGCCCCATTACAACCTTGAAAAGACCGCATGATGTTTGCATTGGTATATTAACTGTTGTTGATTGGTTAGGAGAAAAACAAAAGTTAGAAAGCATGATTAGAGAAGGATAGAGTGATTACCCTATACACTAGAGGTTAGAGCGTACATACATTATCAATGAGGGTTCAATGCTTGAATTTTCATGTTCCCTGCTTTCATAGGCTATCCTTTTGCATTTTTATCTGTTTTACTGTATAAGGGTAGAATTAGTGGAATTTGATTTGTAATTATTTTGAAGAGCTTATTTACTTTTGATCAAGTGGGCAAGAATCATATAGTTGCATTTATTTACATATATAGGATTGCATTGCATTTCATGAGTTTCTACATGTTCATACTTGTCTACTTTATCTCCTTCAATTAAGCATGAGGACATGCTAATGTTTAAATGTGGAAAGGTTGATAAACCACTATTTTATGATTTATATTGTGTTTAATTGTGTGGTTTTATCATGATCCTTACCCACTTATTCATTAAATTAGCATGCATTTAGATTTCCTTCCTGAATTTATTACATGGTTGAAAACTGCTTCTTAGAGACTTTAATTATGTATTTTTAATTCTTCTTTATTCCATTCGATGCTGTGATCTGTGTGTTGAGTGTTTTAGGCTTTACAGGGCATGAATGAATGGAAGATTGGAAAAGAAGCTGGCAAAAATGGAAGAAACACAAGAATTTGAGGAGATAACCAGTGAGAAGTGATGCGGTCGCATGGCTCACGCGACCGTGCGAAGGGGAGCAAATCGCAGTGACGCGGCCGCATGGCTCACGCGGCCACGCGGATTGGAAAAGCTCAAGCGACGCGGTAGCGTGGACGACGCGGACGCGTGGCATGGAAAAGTGCGAGTGACGCGTCCGCATGGGTGACGCGATCGCGTGACATGTGCGATCTGCATAATCTGCAGAATTTGCTGGGGGCGATTTTGGACCTGATTTCAACCCAGTTTTCGGCCTGGAACAGCAGACTAGAGCCAGAGAACATGCAGAAACAGAAAACAACATTCATTCTACACAGTTTTCAGTTCTAGATCTAGTTTTCACTCCTCCTCTAGGTTTTTCTCTTTAGGTTTTAGAATTTAATTTTCAATTAGTCTTAGCATTGGAACATTGAGAAGAGTTATTTCCTCATCAAGACTTCGTCATTCTAGTTCGTTCTCTTAACTTGGTTTATTTCTTTCATGTTCTTTGCTTTGTTCAATTTTGTCATTTGAATACTTTTATGATTATTTAATACAAGAATTATTTCTTTCATTTTAATCTATTTTACCTTCCAATAATCATGTCTTCTTTTAATTCCCTTTCATATGTTATGGATTTATTATTTACAATGAGTGAGTAGTTCCCCTCACTTGATGGGGAGTTGATTGAAAGGAACTCTTAAGTTGGAAGGATTGAAAGAGAATTTGTAATTAGGTTAACTGTTGGATTGCTATCTTGTCACTAACACCAATCCCTTTGAACTAAGTGGGTTGCAACTCGTGAATAGATCTATCATTCCAACTTGTTTGACTTTCCTTTACCTAGTAAAGGATAACTAAACAGAACAACCATTAATTATAAATTAATCCTAAAATCACTCCATCAATAATGGAGATTCCAACTAATCAACTCCTAGTCAAGGCTTTTATTTATATTATTCAAATTTTCTTAATTTAATTTTCCATCTACTTAACTCAACTTTTTGGAAACATCTAATTAATAAAATAGCACACTTTCCTGCAAGACGACCTGGGACTCAAACTCCCAGTAATTTTTAATTTAAATTCTCTGTGACATATTTCTAAATTAATAGGCAGATTTTCGGTGAGTTAAAAACTATACTGGCAACGTAATTAATTTAATAATTTTTAATTCACCACTTTCTGTGCTCCATCACACCTTCACCCCTAAATGTGTTTCAGTGTTCTTGCTAAACGAAGGAAGAAGGAGGGGTTTTCATTAAGTGTATTGGGTTGAGTGGGTTGGGCTTTGGGTTTAATACTGGTCTAGTTTAGTCCGTTCGATCCAATCTTAGACTAAATTTTTTAAAATTAGTATCAAAATTCATGTTTTAATTAATCCTACCATATTAAACTATAAAATTTTATTTTTTTTAATTTCTTAGATTAATAATTAATTTATTCACTAATTATTTGTTAATTATGCAGAGTTTACAAAAGATGCATTTAAGATGTTGAGTTTAGCATTTTTTATTGGCAATAGATTTTAGTGAGACTTAGTGTATGGATCAAAGATGTTGACATTGAGGGTTTCAAATAGGGAAGGAGAGAGGAAGAGAACAAAGACTACGAAATAATATTAAATACACTAATATGATTATGTTTATGTTGTGTTGTGTTACAAGGGAACAGTAATTCTATATAATAGTTGCAAAATCCTAAAGGAAACGATCATGCAATAAAGGATAATTCCAAAACTAATACAAGATATTTGATATTCTAGAGATATGAAGAACGAAGATATTATATGATATATTTTTTTCTAATAAAAGAAAATAATGTTTTAAGAAGAATAGCTTAAAATTCTATATTCTTTTGGAAAACCGAAAATTGACCCAAAAGTCAAAATTAAGGTATTTCGATTATGTGGTTGTTAAAGTGATCTAAGTTTGACTGAAAATCATATTTGATTTACTGAAAATTTGTTTTTTATAAACTTAAAAAGATATTATTTTTATTGAACTTTTGTATATAATGAAATTTGAAGTTTTGAATTATATTTATGCTAGCTACTCTGGTCACAGGTTTATCTAGATTGGAAATTTTAGTGTGTTTGGATTTGATTTTTCAAAGCAATATACTTCACTTTTGATATATCTGTATAATTTTTTGTTTAAAAAATAATCTAAAACTCAAACAATCTCAGTTCCAGATTTTTAGCAGAAACCTCATAATGTAGGTCTAAGAAAATTATATTTTAGCCTTTTCAGTTATATAACAAATTTAAGTTGTAAATTTTTTTTTTCAAAATTTGAAACAAACACTAATTGTCGGCCTAGTAAACTGTAATTTTGAGCACATTATAGAACATGGGCTATCTTTTAGTATTACAGTCTTTTTATTAAACTCACATGTCTTCCATTGTCTTTCTTGTATGTACGGTCGTCATATTCTTAGAAACCAAAGAAAAAAAAATAGAACAAAGGTATGATTGTTGATCACGTAAGAAGAATAGAAGAAACTGTATAATATATGCACTAAGATTTTATAAAGCAACTGTTTGTTTAATGTGAACAATAACAGAATTAAAAATTTAGATTTATTAATTGAAAATTGATTTTTTAGATTTTATAGTTATTCGATTTGATTTGTTCTGGTTTAATTTAATACAAATGTAATTATTTGATTGATTCTATTATTAAAAACGATTGTTAAAATATTTTTTGTCGAGTTTGAATGCAAATTGTGTGCTGTGTATGGGTGAATTAAAAACGATACACTACTTTTTCTTTAGTTGGGTTCCTCTAAAAAATGCTTTGAGGCTTGGTTGGATAGGGGTATGAGTAAGAAAAAGAGTTTCTTATGGTGATTTGGTTTGTGTGAAAGGGTAAGAATGAGATGATTTTTAACAATGTTGTGTTTGATGAAAAAAAGAATGAAACATGATATAGCAGTTCCAGTTTGTACTTCAAACTGAAACCGGAAGAGGGAACAAAGAACAACAGCTAGCTAGTTCGAACCTTTCATGCAGGTATGGCGCGACAACTGGTTCGGGAATGTTTAGGGTTCACGGGAGAAGTATTAAGTTTCTACGTTATTCAATGATGTATTTAAGTGCCTGATTTGTGTTGTAATACGTCTTTTCTTTAATGCAGTGAGAATAACTCAAACGTCAAAGAACACAGTGGGAGGATACTAATCTCTGAAAACACTTAACACACATATCAAGGCATCTAATGGTAATAAGAGAGGATTAATAATAAGCAAATATAAGTCCAAAGAAGCATGTTTTCAATCAAAGCACATAATTAGGAAGGGAAATGTAAAATATGCAAATAGTATGAATAAGTGGGTGAAGAGTTGATAAAATCCACTCAATTAAGCACAAGATAAATCGTAAAATATGGGTTTATCAGATACCCGCAAAAGACATTCCGACGCTCAAGTGTTTAAGAGGTATATAATAATTCTATGAATATAGAATGTTAGACGTGAAATAGAACTTATCACGTGTGTGTCCTTATAATAATTCTATGAATATAGAATGTAAGACATGAAAATAGAACTTATCATGTGTTGTGTATTATAATAATTCTATGAATATAAAATGTAAGACATGAAATAGAACTTATAGAACTTATCATGTGTTCTCCTTATAATAATTCTATGAATATAGAATGTAAGATATGAAATAAAATTTATAGAACTTATCATATGTTATTCCTGTGATTAGATATAGAAGATTTCTTTTATGGGCATAAAACTGATGAATAGAATTGATGTTATGACTGTTTGGTCGTTAAGATAGAAATGATGGTCATTAAGTCGGTAATGAAGGTGTCAGTTATAAGCAAATAATGAATGATAATTAAGGCCGAGTTATGAGGTGACGAATCACAACCCCCAATATGTCGATCATATGATCCAGGCTAAACTTAGAAAAATAAAATAAGTTATAACTCGGTTAAAAGATAAGTGAATAATAATATGGTGAGCCTCTAAGCTTAGTTGGGTTATTATGTCGGCACTTATTCAAAAAATAATTGAGTGGTAAGAGTTATTCAATCAAGATAGTTGCATGGGGATACTTTTCCGCTTAAGAACAATTTTAGCATTTGATTGTATGTGAATTGAAAAGTTTAGAAATAGATATCTATTGACGGAATCGATTGTGTGATCCGAGGATATAATGGTTAATTGTCTTGAGAATTTTTTCGGTCCACAACAGCTTATTGATGAATTTCTCGCTCAAAGCAATTAGTTATTGCATATTTATAATTTACAGTGAAGTTCATATGATATGAATGAGATAAATTGAGAAAATGAATATGTACAAAGTTGCAATATATATTGAATAATATATATTGTAAAAGTAAAAGAGTTCAAAGTAGAAAAATATACCTTGAAAGTTGATAATTGTAGAGAAGAAGATGAGATATATGAATGTCATACATGTCAAATGTGAATATCTGAATTTTGTTTTGTAGGACATGCTTTAATTTGATAATAAAGCAATAAGATAACAGTCATTGAATGATACATTTAATATATTTTTTTTAGCAGTTACAATATGACGAGGGATATTCCTCATGCAATAATAATAAATTTTGAATGTTTGCACGTATTTTTGCTTAACCTTTTGTATTAAATCAATAGTAACATAAAATTTAATAAATTTAATAGTGAAACAGTTATATATTGCTAGAGAATAAAGAATATATAATCAATCAAATGACATAGAGCTATTAGGATTATTTTTGAACAATTCAATTTTGAATTTAAGTTCATGCAAAAATACATTTAAATTTATAAACGTAATAGGAAGAAAGAATGAAGTATTGATAATAAAATAAATAATAGAGATTGAATTAATATAGTGTTATCGGGAAATTTCATTATGAGTTTTGAAAGAATTCAATTACATTCGCGACTTGGACTCATCTAATTGTATAAATGATAATAAAAATGAATAAATAAATATAATTCATGAAAAAAATTAGCATGATGGTATGGAAATTATAATGCTATAATGATATGTTTGGAATTTGTTCCTGTGTGATGAATGAATTCATATATAAATTGAAATTAAAAAAGTGCTAAAGAAATAACTAGCAAATAATGTTCATCATTTTGATTTGATGTTATAGTTTATCAAATTTTAAGAATGAATTTTAAAAAAATTCAACAAATTTGTAGATATTGATTTTGGAGTATAGAGAGCAAAACATGTTCGACAAGTGTGACACATGAATAAGAATAGCTAATGCAAAGAATGAATCATGGTACATTTGGATTTAAAATGACAATAATATATAGGTAGAGGTTTATCAATACTCTCATGACAATAGATAAGGAAAATATAAGAGATGAGGTTACTGTGTAGTAGATGATCCCAAGAGTTGAAAACAAAATTTTACGCGACTATATAGTAGGTTTTGTACTCTTTCTGCTTTTGGTCAAGAATAAAAAAGATAGAACATGGCAAATAATATAAAGAGCATGAAATTAAAGAAATTTTAAAGGTGACATACATTGATTTATTTAAATTTTTAGGACTTTGAAGTGCATATTTTTAGGCTTTGAATTATGGATTTTGATCTTCTAAAGTTTGAATTTCACTTTAAAGAATAAAGTGTGATCTCTCACCATTAATTTCATAGGTAGGACCAAGAATAAATATGAAAGAGAAACTATTCAATGATAGAAGATCATACTTTACTCTCTAAAGTGAAATTCAAAAACTTTAGAGGATCCAAATCCTTGAATTATTGATAGAAAGTATAGCAAATTAAAGATTAGTGTTAATAGTCATTTCATTATTCTAAATGAATTATTTGTAAAATCCTCAATGAATATTATTTGGCCTTATGAAACTGAGTTTTGAATAGAGGTTGAGAAATAAAAATAAAATAATTAGAATACATAAATTGCTAAAATATATAAATGTTATTTGAAAATTGATTCAAGTATTTTAATATAATTCAAATTCTTTGAATCTATTCGGTGGATAATTTAATGTGAACAATGACAATATTAAAAATTTAGATTTATTAATTGAAAACTTGATTTGTTGTGATTTAATTTAACACAAATATAATTATTTGATCTGTTCTATTATTAAAAATGATTATGTGAAAATATTTGAGTCAACTAGGATTTTTTTATGGGCATGGACATTGTATTCCTTTATGGAAAGTCTAGGAGACCAACTAATAGTCTAGTCAATTCGAGTCAATTAGGATAAAAAAAAATTCAAAAATAAAAATTAAAAACAAAAAATCACTTAAAATACATATTTTTTTATGTTTTGGATGTTTCTTTGTTTTAGGTTTTAGATGATTTTTTTATTTTAGATATATTATTTTTAAATTTTGAATGTTTTTTTTCTAATATTACTTAAATATCTCGTTTTGATAGGTTTTAAAATTTTTAAAATAATTTTTAACATCCTTTTTTGTTAGATTTTTTATACTTCTTTTTATTAGGTTCAAATATTTTTTTTACAAATTTTAAAATAATTTTAGAATTTTTTAAATAAATTTTAGAATTTCGAAAATAATTTTGCATGTTTAAAATTTTTAAAATAATTTTGCTATTTGCGCTCAATGTAGCCACCCCAAAGTCCGCAAATTGGAGATTATGGTTTGTGTTATCACTCTTTCACTATTTTTTTTTTCTTTTTTAGGCTATACTCTTTTGGTTCGTGAGAGTTACTAGTAAAATAGGTGGAAACTAGAAAAATGAAGATTTTAGAACTCAATATTTTATGATTGTTTAGTTCAGCAATCATTAGCTCTTTCTAATTTTTTTTTATATCAATGTCTTCTTTAACTCTATGCTTATTTTATATAGCTTTTTTGACATTTTGCTTCTTCATTAGAAGTTGTTGTAAACCATAAATTCAATGCGTGATTTTTTTAGCTACCGTTAGTGAGCAGTGTGCAATAGAGCCCATTTTTGTGCAAATTGATAGGCTGAATTTGGTTCAAAAGGAGAATTCTGATTATGAAAGGCCGCCTGAGAATCATGCTCTTTTTAACTTAACCTTGGAAAGCAACTCTGTTAAATTCCCAGAAGTTGAAAACAAATATAGAACAAATATAAGATTGTTGATCACATAAGAAGAATAGAAGAGGAAACCAATATACTATATAATATATCGACCAAGATTTTATAAACTAATCGATTGTTTAATGTGAACAATGACAGAATTAAAGATTTATGTAACACCTTAATTACCCTAAGTCTTACCTCATGCCGTAAAGCAAAAGTTAATTAAAGGTCACGACAATTCTAAAGTTTAAAATAGAGATGATAGTTCTAGAAAGAGATAAGGTTAATATATATATATATATATATATATATATATATATACACATATATACATATAGAAAGAGATAACAGTTCTAGAAGCCCGATGAAGGAATAAGCTCAAAATAGAGTTACATAAGCGTGAAACGTTCACACGAAGTTACAAACTTAAGGCACAAGATACAGATACGAGATAAGAAAGCATAAATAGATATATGATTATAATAGTCATAAAGAACTATCCTTAGCCCGCAGAGTTTAGGCTGACTAGTTATAAAATGACATACAGAGTTTTTAAAAGTTAAAACAGAATACATCATATCTCTCTCACAGTTGGCCTCTAAGGCTAATATAAATACAAAAGTGAGAGTACTAAACAAAAGTAATCAAAAGACTCCAAAAGATAACCAAGATCCTCCGCTCTATCACCATCACGCAGTTAAAACAATGTGCTTAACGTCCGTATACTAATCTCATACCAACTTCAAAGATTCAACTATTCAAACTTCAACATAATTTATCTCCACCATTCTGAACCGTACTTCATTAAGTAACCCATTCAAAGGTTCTCGACTTTGTCAAACACTTCGCAAACCTTACTACTGGTCATAAGTCCCACATCAACAGAACTCTTTCACGTAAAACAAGGTTTCACAACTTCCTGTTATGTCGTACACTTATGAGTTTCACCTTTTGCATTCACCAAACGTGTTCTAAAGGACTAAAGTGTCGTTTACTAAGTCTAATGGTCGCACGAGATACCAAAATTAATCTCAAGTATACTCAGAAGTGTAATAGACCATAAAAAAGAAAGAAAAGCGACAAGGAGCGCATTCGCAAGAATTTGAAAGAATAAATGCCATTGCAGGTAAACAAGGATGCTCAAGCAATGAAGTTTGCTTGGAAGAAATCAATTGACAACTTCAAGGATAATCCTTGGATCAAAGAAATTGAATAGGATAAATAAGAAGAAAATTAGCATATTAGTTAAACATATCCAAGCTGAATCGAAGAAGTATGAGATTTCATAGAAAAGGAATGATTAAAGACTATGGTGACGCATTATTGCGGAACAACTTCAAATGATCACGGGGGTTTCATAGTTCGTGGAGGAATATGGAATCAATAGCCATGTTGCAAGAGTTTTAACATAGTTAGAAGTGTAAACAGTCAAGATATGCGTAAGGTACAAATGGCGAAGTAAGGAAATTTAAATTACATTCCAAGAAAAGAGAAGGAGGAACGACACATCAAATTAAATGGCACAATTTAGAACACATAAGCAAATACAATATAATAAGGAGGGGCACTTTACATTTTCAAAGATTCAGGGGTTGGCATCATAACCAAAACAATTTCAATGTTATGTCAAAGAGTATAAGATTTCATAAAGAGAAGTATAATGACAAAGATGGATATTCTTAAAGATTCAGATAGTAGTTTACAAATAAGAGGCGGACCTATGGAGAGATTAAGGAACTTCAATGGAGACGATGAGAATTGAATTCAAGTTGAATCAAAGTGCAAGATTCACAAGAAAGTGACCAGAGTCAAGGACATCATTTGCAGAATCCAAGGGAATGTGTAGGAACGCAATCAAATGAAGGGTCCACAAGGAATAGATAAACTTAAGAGGGAGATCATCTTACCTAATAAAAAGAGAAGATATGAAATAAACAATTGAGAAAACTAAAAAAAGTATATGTTTGCATTACCTCGAAACTCTACGACTCCTTATAACCTCGTACACTTACCAAATTCACTTCCTGTGCGCACAAATCACGTCCCTAAAAACTAATACATAAGGAATACTAAACTTGAGAAGATTACAAACAATACAAATGGTATTTGCAAGAAATCGAGAGAATATTCAGGTTCACAGTTGAACAAGGATGGTACTTCGCAAGGATTTGAAAGAATATGTGAGATTATCAACAGACAAGGATGTATATAAGCAACGAAGTGTAGTGTAAAGGGAGTTAATTCAAAAGCTTAAGAAGGAATTCTAAATCAAAGAGCTTCAGCATGGGCAATAATAGGAAAAAGTGTACAGCAATTTAGAACAACTTCAAATTGATCCTAAGGAAATTGGTTTATCTTTTTCTAAAGAAAGTATATAAATTCAATATTTCTCAAAAAAAAAAAAACTAACAAAGGTAAATATTATGTTATGCTAAATCAAATTCAAATTAAAATGATTTGTGTGAATTTTATTAAATGAAAATTAACTGGAATGAAAGCAGAAATCTTGCTTTAGAAAGTTTGAAGAGTTCGTAGATACATAATTAAGTAAATATATATATGCATAAAAATTCGAATAATGTTGCAAAAGGATCAAATTATGTTCAAATGAGAAAATCTAAGGTAAGCTATTCTTGTAAAGATAAATAAAGACTAAGTAGTACTTTTAAATAGAAGCATGTTGTAACTATATAAAGAAATTATTTATTTTTTGTAGGAAAGTACTTATAAAATCAAAGGTTGTCGTATTCAGAATTCAAATAATGGTTACAATCAGAATCAAACAGAAAAAAAAAACCAAAATGGAACTATTTTTAATAGAGATTCCAAGATAAGAGTTGTAGAAGAAACTACTAGAATTGATACATTTTATCAAAAAATGTCAGTTTTTATCATTTTTACGAAGAAACACAAAACCAAAGATTGTAGTCAGAGCAGGACACACAATAGTTGTAGAACATGAAACAGAAGAACTAAATCGCATAATTAGTTTACTACGAATCGCGACTCTTAAGATTTCAAATGATTTTAGAATCAAGGATTATGCATTGCACCAAATCTAATTCGAGATCAAATCAACAAATACCAAATTTATGAACAGTGTCAAGGTTGAATGTTCCTTAAAGATTCAAGCAACAATTAGGAACGTAATCAAGCAAGGATATATATATGAATGACAAGATATAGTAGAAAAATATCCAAAACACATTCCAAGAAAGAAATCAAGAACTAGAGATTCCAATACAATTGATAAAGAAAAAGATAACGTCAAGCACGAATAAAGATTATATGTCGAAACGGAACTAATATCTAGAACTTAGTTTCTAACGTTCCCAAAACTCGCGACTCGCGTTATTTATGACTCGCATATTGTCTATGATAACCCATTAGTGCTTACGTATACATAATTCACTAGTGTTAAGCCGGCCAAACTTAATACCAGGAATTATGCAATGCAAGACTAATGGAATTAATCAATAGACCGTCATGTGCATAAAGCTCTAATTCTCGTTATTCAAACAAGACCTACTACATGACAGACTCTCAAAGTATGCAATTGAAGCATAGTCGGTCCATTCCTCAGGCTCTACAGAAATGACCGCTCTAATACCATAATGTAACACCCTGACTACCAGAATGTCATGCTTTCGGCTGCACCACTCTGATAGCAAGAAGTATTACGACTACTTTATATACTTAATATTAAAATAGAAGCCTGTGACTCGATACTGTATCGCTGATTTCTTTAAAAACCGGAAATAAATACTTTATCTTAAGAAAAAACAAACAAGCAGGCATAGATTCATGTACAAGATTTCTTACATAATATATTATAATATAATATACATATAAAATATACAACTCCAATCCCTCTTACAAAATTATAATAACAAAGACGAGGGAAGAAAATAATCTAATTAATACAACAACATATAAACCAAACGTAGTATAACTCTTCATAATGCTTCTTCATCCGGTTCCTAAAAAGGTAAAGCTGTAAGGGGGTGAGAACCTAACCACACGGTCTCACCACGGAGTTTCAGAATTGTCATAAGAATATATTTAATAAGAAAACTGTTTTCAAGCTCAGTGATTATCATTGCCTTATGAATCCTTTTAAAAACCAATAGCTAATCGTTCAAAACCTTTTTAATGAAACAATGTTTAACCTTTCAGAAATCTAAAACATTTCTCTTCTTATAAGAAAATCTCAATCAGAAACCAACCACGCAATCAATCAACACAATCATTAATTCAGCACCAAATTTTATTCTCAAATGTAGCACATCAGGACAAACACAGACAAGATAGACAAGGAAAGCACAGGTTTAGGTAGCAGTTACAGCAAATAGTTCAGGTAGCAGTTAAGAACAGTTTTAACAATTAAGCAAACCAAAACAGAATTCAAACCAAAAAAAGCATACAAATGCATATGATGCATGCATGTCCTTGGTGCACGAAATTGTGATCTCTACTTTTCACAACTCAAACAATCCCCGATAATGGCTCCAAAAACTTGGTGCTCAATACCATGGTCTAAACATAATTTCACAACTTCGCACAACTAACCAGCAAGTGCACTGGGTCATCCAAGTAATAAACCTTACGCGAGTAAGGGTCGATCCCACGGAGATTGTTGGTATGAAGCAAGCTATGGTCATCTTGTAAATCTCAGTCAGGCAGATTCAAATGGTTATGGATGATATATGAATAAAGCATAAAATAAAGATAGAGATACTTATGTAATTCATTGGTGAGAATTTCAGATAAGCGTATGGAGATGCTTTGTCCCTTCTGTCTCTCTGCTTTCCTACTGTCTTCATCCAATCCTTCTTACTCCTTTCCATGGCAAGCTGTATGTTGGACATCACCGTTGTCAGTGGCTACAGTCCCGTCCTTTCAGTGAAAATGTTCAACGCACTCTGTCACAGCACGGCTAATCATCTGTCAGTTCTCAATCAAGTTGGAATAGAATCCATTGATTCTTTTGCGTCTGTCACTAACGCCCAGCCTTCAGGAGTTTGAAGCTCGTCACAGTCATTCAATCATTGAATCCTACTCAGAATACCACAGACAAGGTTTAGACCTTCCGGATTCTCTTGAATGCCGCCATCAATTCTAGCTTATACCACGAAGATTCCGATTAAGGAATCCAAGAGATAAACATTCAAGCCTTGTTTGCTTGTAGAACGGGAGTGGTTGTCAGGCACGCGTTCATAAGTGAGAATGATGATGAGCGTCACATAATCATCACATTCATCAAGTTCCTGGGTGCGAATGAATATCTTGGAATAAGAACAAGCTGAATTGAATAGAAGAACAATAGTAATTGCATTAATACTCGAGGTACAGCAGAGCTCCACACCTTAATCTATGGTGTGTAGAAACTCCACCGTTGAAAATACATAAGTGATAATAGTGATCATTGGCTTCGGCCCCAGAGAGGGAACCAGAAGAACCAAGATGAGAATACAATAGCAAAAGGTCATATATGTAGAGAACTAGTAGCCTAGGGTTTACAGAAATGAGTAAATGACATAAAAATCTACTTCCGGGCCCACTTGGTGTGTTCTTGGGCTGAGCATTGAAGCTTTCATGTGTAGAGACTTTTCTTGGAGTTAAACGCCAGCTTTGGTGCCAGTTTGGGCGTTTAACTCCCATTCTTGTGCCAGTTCCGGCATTTAACGCCGGGCAGTTTTGAGCTGATTTGGAACGCCGGTTTGGGCCATCAAATCTCGGGCAAAGTATGGACTATTATACATTGCTGGAAAGCCCAGGATGTCTACTTTCCAACGCAATTAAGAACGTGCCAATTGGGCTTCTGTAGCTCTAGACTTCGAGTGTAGGGAGGTCAGAATCCAACAGCATCTGTAGTCCTTTTCAGCCTCTGAATCAGATTTTTGCTCAGGTCCCTCAATTTCAGCCAGAAAATATCTGAAATCACAGAAAAACACACAAACTCATAGTAAAGTCTAGAAAAGTGAATTTTAACTAAAAACTAATAAAAATACAATAAAACTAACTAAAACATACTAAAAACATACTAAAAACAATGCCAAAAAGCGTATAAATTATCCGCTCATCAGTCCTATGGCTAATGAGCTAATCTATCGGTTATCCAGCCAACCCGACAAGTCCAAAAACCTTAGACTATCCCCGTCACGCATCCCCATGAGTCTATGCATAGCTTTTTCTTATATTCAAATATCAATTGCTCAATGAGAGTACCATTCCTGAAAATTTATACGTGCCCGGTTACCCTTACGACGTAGGGTCAACAGAGTATTAGTGCCCGGAATTGTGATACATAACTTCGATACAACTAACCAGCAAGTGTACTGGGTTGTCCAAGTAATATCTTACGTAAGTAAGGGTCGATCCCACGGAGATTGTCGGCTTGAAGCAAGCTATGGTCATCCTGTAAATCTCAGTCGGGCGGATTCAAAATGTACTGAGAGTTTAGATAATTAAAAGATAAATAAAACATAAAATAAGATAGGGATACTTATGCAATTCATTGGTGGGAATTTCAGATAAGCGTATGGAGATGCTTTGTTGCTCCTAAACTTCTGCTTTCCTATTGTCTTCATCCAATCATTCATACTCCCTTCCATGGCAAGCTGTATGTTGGGGGATCACCATTGTCAATGGCTACCGTCCGTCCTCTCAGTGAAAATGGTCCGGCTACGGGTTACGTGGAGCTAATCATCTGTTGGTTCTCACTTGTGTTGGAATAAGATCCAATGATCCTTTTGTGCACTGTCATTGTGCCCAACAGTCATGAGTTTGAAGCTCGTCACAGTCATCCCATCCTAGATCCTACTCAGAATACCACAGACAATGTTTAGACTTTCTGGATCTCAAGAATGTTGCCAATTGGTTCTAGCTTATACCACGAAGACTCTGATTTCATGGAATTGAAAGGCTCTATTTTCAGGAGAGGCAATCATGCGTCGTGAACCAGGAACCCAAGAGATACACAGTCAAGCTCTCGCAGATAGAACAGAAGTGGTTGTCAGGCATGCGTTCATAAGGGAGGATGATGATGAGTGTCACGATCATCACATCCATCAGGTTGAAGTATGAGTGAATATCTTAGAATAAGAATAAGCGTGAATTGAATAGAAAAATAATAGTACTTTGCATTGATTCATGAGGAACAACAGAGCTCCACACCTTAATCTATGAGGTGTAGAATCTCCACCATTGAAAATACAAAAGTGATGAAGGTCCAGGCATGGCCGAATGGCCAGCCCCCAAAATGTGATCAAGATATCAAAAGTGATCCAAAGATAGTCTCAAAAATGATCTAAAGATATAAATACAATAGAAAAAAGTCATATTTATACTAAACTAGTTACTAGGGTTTACAGAAATAGTAGATAGTGCAGAAATCCACTTTCGGGGCCCACTTGGTGTGTGTTTGGGCTGAGCATTGAAGCTTTCACGTGCATAGGCTTTCCTTGGCGTTTTACTCCAGCTTTGGTGCCAGTTCTGGCATTTTACACCAGAAAAAGGTCTCTGACTGGCGTTTAGACACCAGTTTGGGCCATCAAATCTTGGGCAAAGTATAGACTATTATAAATTTCTAGAAAGCCCAAGATGTCTACTTTCCAACGCAATTGAGATCGCGCTGATTGGGCTTCTGTAGCTCCAGAAAATTTATTTTGCGTACAGGAGGGTCAAAATCTAACAGCATCTGCAGTCCTTTTTCAGCCTCTGAATCAACTTTTTGCTCAGATCTCTCGATTTCAACCAGAAAATACCTGAAATCACAAAAAATACATAAACTCATAATAAAGTCCAGGAATATGAATTTTTCATAAAAATAAATAAAAATATAATAAAAAATAACTAAAACATACTAAAAACTATGTAAAAACAATGCCAAAAAGCATATAAATTATCCACCTCATCACAACACCAAACTTAAATTGTTGCTTGTCCTCAAGCAACTAAAAATAAAATAAGATAAAAATAAGAGAATATACTATAAATCCCAAAATATCAATAAAGCTTAGTTCAAAATTAGATGAGCGGGGCTAGTAGCTTTTTGCTTCTGAATAGTTTCGGCATCTCACTTTATCCTGTGAAGTTCAGAATGATTGGCATCTATAGGAACTCAGAATTAAGATAGTGTTATTGACTCTCCTAGTTCAGTATGTTGATTCTTGAACACAACTACTTTATGAGTCTTGGTCGTGGCCCTAAACACTTTGTTTTCCAGTATTACCACCGGATACATAAATGCCACAGACACATAACTGGGTGAACCTTTTCAGATTGTGACTCAGCTTTGCTAGAGTTTCCAGTTAGAGGTGTCCAGAGTTCTTAAGCAGACTCTTTTTGCTTTGGATCACGACTTTAACCACTCAGTCTCAAGCTTTTCACTTGGACCTTCATGACACAAGCACATGGTTAGTGACAGCTTGATTTAGCCGCTTAGGCCAGGATTTTATTTCTTTGGGCCCTCCTATCCATTAATGCTCAAAGCCTTGGATCCCTTTTACCCTTGCCTTTTGGTTTTAAGGGCTATTGGCTTTTTCTGCTTACTTTTCCTTTTTTTGCAAGCTTTGTTATTCACTGCTTTTTCTTGCTTCAAGAATCAATTTTATAATTTTTCAGATTATTAATAATATTTCTCTTTTTTCATCATTCTTTCAAGAGCCAACAAATTTAACATTCATAAACTTCACTATAAAAAATATGCACTGTTCAAGCATTCATTCAAAAAACAAAAAGTATTGCCACCACATCAAAATAATTAAACTAATTTCAAGATAAAATTTTAAATTCATGTACTTCTTGTTCTTTTGTAATTAGGAACATTTTTCATTTAAGAAAGGTGAAGGATTCATGGAATTATTCATAGTTTTAAGACATAGACACTAGACACTAATGATCATGTAATGAAGCTAAAACATAGTCAAATATAAAGCATAAAAATCGAAAAACAGAAAAATAGGAACAAGGAAATTAAAGAATGGGTCCACCTTAGTGATGGCGGCTAGTTCTTCCTCTTGAAGATCTTATGGAGTGCTTGAGTTCCTCAATATCTCTTCCTTGCCTTTGTTGCTCCTCCCTCATGGCTCTTTGGTCCTCTCTAATTTCATGGAGGATAATGGAGTGCTCTTGGTGCTCCATCCTTATTTGCTCCATGTTGGAACTTAAATCCCCTAAATAGGTGTTGAGTTGCTCCCAATAGTTGTGTGGAGGAAAATTCATCCCTTGGGGCATCTCAGGAATTTCTTGATGAGGGACTTCCTCATGCTCTTGTTGAGGTCCATGAGTGAGCTCTCTTGTTTGCTCCATCCTCTTTTTAGTGATAGGCTCTTGAGATGAATCTCTCCATCTCCCATGACTCGGAGGTGGAAGCCACTGCCTTCCCTTTCCTCTTTCTAGAGGTTTCTCTGGCCTTAGGTGCTATTAATGGTTATGGAAAAATAAAAAGCAAGGTTTTTCCACACCAAGCTTAAAAGGTTTTCTGTTCCTCAAGCAAAAGAAGAAAGAAAAGAGGAGAAGAAGAAGAAACAGAGGAGATAGAAGTGTGTGAAGGGTTCCGCCAAGGGGGGTTTTAGTGGGTTAGGATGTGTGAAATTGAAGGTGGTAAGGAGGGCTATATATAGGGAAAGAGAGGGGTGGGTGGCCGAATAGAAGTGGGTGGGTTTGGGAGGGAAATGGTTTGAATTTGAATGGTGAGGTAGGTGGGGTTTAATGGTGGGGTTTTTGGGGAAGAGTGGATGGATGTGAGTGGTGAAGAAATTATGGGGAAGAGGGTAGGATTTGATAGGTGAATAGTGGTTTGAGAAGAGTGTTATGGAGAGGTGTGACGAGGAGAGAGAGTGAGTTGAGGTAGGTGGGGATCCTGTGGGGTCCGCAGATCCTGAGGTGTCAAGAATTTTGCATCTCTGCACCTTGCTGGCATTAAAAGCCCCTCTGTGTGCCTTTTTGGCATTTAAACGCCAGGCTGCTGCCATTTTCTGGCATTTAAACGCCAGTCTACTGCACTTTTCTGGCGTTTAAATGCCCAGAAAGGTGCCAGACTAGGCGTTTAAACGCCCATTTTTATACCTTTACTGGCGTTTAAACACCAGTTTGCCTGCCAGTTTTGGCATTTAAACGCCAGACTACTGTCCATTTCTGGCATTTAAACGCCCAGAATGGTGCCAGGCTGGGCGTTTAACGCCCATTTTGGTGTCCTTACTGGCGTTTAAACGCCAGTAAGCTCGTCCTCCAGGGTGTGCCATTTTTGATGCTGTTTTTTATTTTTCTTTAATTTTTGTAGTTGTTTTTGCGACTCCACATGATCATGATCCTAAAGAAAACAAAAAATAACATAGATAAATAAAATAAAATTGGGTTTCCTCCCAATAAGTGCTTCTTTAATGTCAATAGCTTGACAGTAAGCTCTTTTCAGAGCTTCACAGATGCTCAGAGCATGATTGTGGCCTCCCAACACCAAACCTAGAGTTTGAGTGTGGGGGTTCTGTCTGACTCTCTATTGAGAGAAGCTTTTCATGCTTCTTCTCCATGTTTACAGAAGAAGATCCTTGAGTCTTAAACACAAGGTAGTCCTCATTCAATTGAAGGACTAACTCTCCTCTGTCCACATCAATCACAGCCCTTGCTGTGGCTAGGAAGGGTCTTCCAAGGATGATGGATTCATCTTCATCCTTCCCAATGTCTAGGATTATGAAGTTAGCAGGGACGTAAAGGCCTTCAACCTTCACTAGGACATCCTCTACAAGTCCATAAGCCTTTTTCATTGATTTGTCTGCCATCTCTAGTGAGATTTTTACAGCTTGTACCTCAAAGATCCCTAGTTTTTCCATTACAGAGAGTGGCATGAGGTTGATACCTGACCTCAGGTCACACAGAGCCTTTTTAAAGGTCATGGTGCCTATGGTGCAAGGTATTAAGAACTTTCCGGGATCCGATTTTTTTTGAGGCAATGTCTGCTGAATCCATGTATTCAGTTCATTGATGAGCAATGGAGGTTCATCCTCCCAAGCCTCATTACCAATAACTTGACATTCAGCTTCATGATTACTCCTAGATATTGAGCAATTTGCTCTTCAGTAGTAACTTCATCTTCTTCAGAAGAAGAATATTCTTCAGAGCTCATGAATGGTAATAAGAAGTTCATTGGAATCTCTATGGTCTCTGTATGAACCTCTATGGTCTCATCAAAGGATCCGCCTTAGCAGCATCATTGGCATTCACAGCAAACACTCTTCCTTGATATTGATTCCGACCCGCATTCGGGTTCCTCCCACGAGTACAATCCCTTGCCATGTGACCAGGCAATCCACAATTGAAGCAACAACTTATACCCAACTTGCACGAGTCATTCAGATGAAAACGTTCATAACGATCACAAGTTAAATCCGAAGAAGCCTTACTCTGATTACCTCTCCCTTTAGGATGCTGGTACTGATCATATTTATTCCTCTTAAAGCCCCCTTGACCTTGAGGTACATGTCCTCTCCTCTTGAAGTTTTGAGCTCTTTGTGGAAAGTATTTTCCACGCCCACGGTTGTTGTTTCCCACAGGAGTATCTTTTGATGATGCCACTTTCTTCGCACACTCCTCAACATTCCTCGCCTTGTTCACAAGCTCAGAAAAGATTCAAATCTACAAAAGAGTCACAGCAGTCATGATGTTATCCCTTAAGCCTCCTTGGTACTTAATGCATTTCCAATCCTCAAAGGACTCCGGGGCACCTTGACATACCCTAGAGAACCTACAGAGTTCCTCAAATCGACTAGTGTAATCGACCACAGACAACAAGCCTTGCTTTAGCTGCATAAGCTCTAACTCCTTAGATTCTCTCACTGATTTCGGGAAATACTTCTTATAGAACACCGTTTGAAACACGTCCAAAGGAATCTCTGCAATCAAAAGTTGCAGCAACTGGCACTCTCCATGCCACCAATATTGTGCCTCTCCTAACAGTTGATAGGCCGCAAACTCTACATATTGGTTAGTCGGGACATGCTGAGCCTTTAGTGCGCACTCCATAGCTTGAAACCAATTGTCCACTTTAGTGGAGTTGGTCAAACCTCTAAAAGTCAGTGGATGAACCTTGAGAAACAAAGCCAAGGCCATCGGAGCATCTCCCAAGTCATTATCATCTCCTTCCCCATTTCCGTTCTCGTTTTCATTACCGTTCCCAGCTGGTTGACCCATCCTTTCCATTGCTTGCATAGTCACAGCAGTGTTAGCTTGCATAGTATTTGCCAAATTAGTCATAGCCGACATGAACTCGGCATTGTTGTTGGCTGGTTGGTCATTCTTAGTTCTTCATTGTGTACGAGTACGACCTCGTTTGCGAGTAGCCATTAGGGTTCCTGTCTACACCAAACAGTTGATATCAAGGTGATCAGTCTCAATATCAAAAGCCTAGTGCTTTAATTATCCCAAAAAGGCACTCACAAACAAGCATGCTATGCATATATCAAATAGATAACCTAAATAGCATGAAAGAAAAAGACACAGAGTATGCAATGAAGCACAATCGGTCCATCCCTCAGGCTCACGAGGACGAATCGCTCTGATACCACTAAATGTAACACCCTAATTACCCTAAGCTTTACCTCATGCCATAAAGTAAAGGTTAATTAAAGGTCGTGACAATTCTAAAGCTTATATGATAATATATAGATAATAGTTCTAGAAGCCCGATGAAGGAATAAGCTCAAAACAAAGTTACAAAAGCGCGAAACGTTCACACTAAGCTACAAACTTAAGGCACAAGATATAGATACAAGATAAGAAAGCATAAATAGATATATGAGTATAATAGTCATAAAGAACTATCCTCAGCCCACGAAATTTAGGCTAACTAGTTATAAACTGACATACAGAGTTTTTAAAAGTTAAAACAGAATACATCATATCTCTCTCAAAGTTGGCCTCTAAGGCTAATATAAATACAAAAGTGAGAGTACTAAACAAAAGTAAACAAAAGACTCCAATAGATAACCAAGATCCTCCGCTCTGTCACCATCACGCAACTCACCGAGGTGGGTTACGACCTGCATCTGAAAAACAACAACAATATATGGTATGAGAATTAGAGGTTCTCAATATAGTAATAGTGCTCAGTAATGTAAGATATAAGATTCTGAGACGCTAGAGGCAATCCTAGAACTTCATATCCATTATAGTATTCAAGCTTATAAAACATGTAATTAAATCATTAAACAGGTCATCTAGCTTAGAGGATTTCTAAACTAACAGTTCACCGCTGTCCCACAGCCTTTACCATCCTAACCTCCATGCGATCCCATCGCCACCGCCTTCCAAACCTCCTCAATCCCAGTAGGAAACACAATTAACTCATACAAGTAAAGCATAATTACTTATTATGTATCACAAGTAAAGAAAGAAGCAATTAGACATGTTATAAAATTAGGCAAATAATGAAAGTTGGCAAAGCAAACAAACATATAGAATATGCACATGATTAATACCTGTCCTATATGGCTGTGATATCACATCGTCAGTTCAACTTCCAACCTGACACATCCCTACAGAGATGTCGCCTTTCAGTCACGAATAAATGAGAACCCCCTGGGATATCGTGCCCGGGACATGGTCCAGGATATGGTGCTTGCACACTCTTGTGATTCCAAAAGGATGCGAGCGAGATACTTTGCCACAAACCTCATATCTTAACGTAAGTGGGATTAACCACCGTCCTTACGCCACCACCGCGACCTCGACAACCGGGATTAACCACCGTCCTTGCCAGGCGCATAGCGTCTCAACAGTCTCAGTATAAAACAACATATCAATGGTTTTCAAAAATCTTTTTTACTACTCAGTAAAGTCATCACTTTAATCTCGAGTCCTAGACTCGTCTCAACCTTCAGCCTGCGGTAATTCTATAATTCATCACACAATCATCATTACAGTACTCCACCATCTCACTCAACTAATTCCATCCTCAGTACTCCAGAAATCTAAGTCTCCATCTTCTAGTTTTATACAGAAATTGACTAAATTAAGTCACTAACTCATCCTTAGGAATATTAGAGCCTAAGTACTAGATAGTATTCCTAAACAGTACTTAAAGAATGTTTGGAAATCTAGAGAACCTTGAAAACGAGAGAAAAATGATTTTTCAGCAAAACAGGACATGTGCGTACGCATGCCCGAGTATCCGTACGTACACTTCAGTTTTGGACCATCATGCGTACACATCCATGAGTCACGTACGCATCGGTTGCTGGACAGAAACCATCACCCGTGTATGCTGCAGGAGGCTGCGTACGTATCCCTGCTTTTGGCCTATCTCGCGTATGCATGCATGGGCCACGTACGCATGAGGGCGTGGCAGAGACGCTCGCCCGTGTATGGGGGTGCCCGCATACGCATGCCATCCCAGATTTGTAAAATTCTGTAAAGTTACAGAATTCAGTTTTAAATACCAAACTTTAAATATTTATAACTTCCCCTACAAAATTCTATTTTTCTCAAACTTTTTTATCAATTTAAAGATCTTTACATGAACTTTAATTTAAGATAAATTTGAATCAATTTCGAAAACTGAGGCTAAATTTATGATATGCCAAAGTTCAGTAAAACAAGGTTTTTACAAAAATCAGCAAGGTTCTCAATTTTTCCAAACTCTTTAACCAAAACCATTCCATAAACATTCTATTGTACATCAATTCTCACCATTTATGTTCCACAATCACAACCATATATTTCCCTGCTTACCAATTGACTTCCTCTATCGATTTAAACCTATTTCATCCAATTTTTCCAACATAATTCATCCAAACACTACAAGTTCTAAATCAAGATTTCATAATTCACATAGTTTTCATTATTCATCCAAACATTTACAATATCATCATAATTCACCAAAATCATCACAAGCATCAATAATCATAGTCCACTATCAACCATTCAAAGCTATCCTATGGTCCACTAGCCTAAGTGTCCAGAAATATTACATATTACATAGAAAAAAATTGAAACCATACCTTGGTCGATTTTCCATATGCACAATACCCAAATTTGAGTCCAAACCAAGCTTTCAACCAAAATCAAGCCACCAATTCCAATCTAAATGATTCCAAATATCCAAGACAACTCCAACAAGCACCAATGCTCAAACTAACATCATATATTTCATAAAAATTAAAACCTAATATTCACACTGTACCAAACTACAAAGATTTTTGAGAAACCTTACCTTATCCACTGAAATTTAGGATAGAACCCAATAATCCCTCACTAATAGTTAGTACCTAAACAATCAAAACAAAAAAATTCACTAAAAATCAAAACCTTAAATTTGAATTTCACAAGGGCAGAAAACTGGACAGGGATTCTCAAGATTCTTACCACTTTATGTTTTGGATGTTTCCTTATTTTTGGATTTAGATTTTTTTTAATTTTAGATATATTATTTTTAACTTTTGAATGTTATTTTTTTAATATTTTTTAGATATCCCGTTTGATAGATTTTAAAATTTTTAAAATAAATTTGAATATTTTTTTGTTAAATTTTTTATTTTTTTTTATTTGGTTCAGATATTTTTTTATTCAGAATTTTTTAAATAATTTTTAAAATAATTTTAGAATTTTTAAAATAATTTTGAATGTTTAAAATTTTTAAAATGATTTTGTTAGTGTTAGATTGCTACCTGCACTCAATGTAGCCACCCCAAAATTGACAAATTAGAGATTGTGATTTGTGTTATCACTCTTTTTCTATTTTTTTTAGGCTATGTTGTTTTGATTCATGAGAGTTATTAGTAAAATAGGTGAAAACTGAAAAAAAGAAAATTTTAGAACTTAACGTTTTATGATTATTCAGTTTAGTAATCATTAGCTCTTTCTAATTTTTTCATATCAACGTCTTCTTTAACCCTCTACGATTATTTTATATAGCTTTTTTTGACATTTTGTTTCTTCATTAGAAGTAGTTGTAATATATTTATGGTTTTGATTAAATTTAATGTGTAAGTTTTTTAGCTATTGTCAGTGAGCAGTGTGGAGATAGAACCCATTTTTGTGCAATTTGATATGCTGGATTTGGCTCTAAAGGAGAATTTTGATTATGAAAGGCTATTCCAGAATCATGCTCTTTCTAGCTTAACCTTGCAAAGTGACACTGTTAAATTCTTAGAAGCTAAAAAAAATAGAACAAATGTATGATTGTTGATTACGAAGAAGAGTAGAAGAAAAAACAAATATACTGTATAATATATGCACCAATGTTTTATAAACTAACGTTTAATGTGAACAATGACAAAATTAAAAATTTAGATTTATTAATTAAAAACAAATTCTTTAGATTTTACAGGAATTTAACTTTTTGTTCTAATTTGATTTAACACAAATATAATTATTTGATCGATTCTATTATTAAAAACGATTGTGAAAATATTTTTTTTTGTCGAATTTGAATGCAAATTGTGTGCTGTGTGTGGGTGAACTAGAAACAGTGCACTATCTTTTCTTTGGTGGGATTCTTCTAAGGAATGCTTGGAGGCTTAGATAGATAGGGGCATGAGTAAGAAAAGAAATTTCTTACGGTAATTTGGTTTGTGTGAAAGGGTAGGAATGAGATAATTTTTAACAATGTTATATTTGATGAAAAAAAGAATGAAACTTGATATGGTTGTTTTCTGTTTGTGCTTCAAACTGGAACTGGAAGAAGGAGCAAAGAAGAACAGTTAGTCCGAACCTTTCATGCAGATGTGACACGACAACAGGTTCGAGAATGTTTAGGGTCCACGGGAGATATTAAGTTTCTACGTTATTTCAGTGATGTGTTTTAAGTTTCTGATTTGTGTTACTATGATTTCTTTAGATGCTGGCTTCTACTAATTGTTGGATTTTGCTATGAGGACAGTCTAAAAAAAATTATTAGTGGTCCAGTCAACTAAAGTCGACTAGAATAAAAATAGTTCCAAAAATAAAAATCAATGTAATATATACTACACTGTACCAAGATTTAATTGTTTAATATGAACAATGATAACATTAAAGATTATTTAGATTTATTAATTGCAAACTTGATTTGTTTTGATTTAATTTAACACAAATATAATTATTTGATCTGTTCTATTATTAAAATCGATTACGTGAAAATATTTGAGTCAACTAGGATTTTACTATGGGCATGAATGTAGTATTCATTTATAAAAAGTCTAGAAATTAAACTAATAGTTCAGCCAACACTACAAAATTAATATTTAATTGAGTATTTTAGTGGAAATTTTTAAAAACCTCCATAATACATTTTATTTATGGCAATTTAAGAAACTTTCACTAATAATTAATTAAAATTTAAAATTTTAAAATAAAACCTAAATTATGAACAAATATAAGCTACTAGCTATTGAAAGTGTCATTGTTTTATGTTATTGCTGGGGTGTGTTGGCTCATCTGTACAAATGCTAGTATCCTTTTCAATTATTTGATGGCTTGGCTTGATTAAAAGATAAACTTTTGATGCTTCTTTACAGGTCACGATGAATGTGTCAGATTCATAAAGAGATTTAATTTGTCCTTGCTGGTGGGTTTATATCATTTTATATTTGCCTTAAATTTACTTGTTATTTTGATTCAGATATACATGAGTGGACTTCTGCCACAGGTCACATTGACATCCAAAAATTGGCTCCTAATCCTCTTGTGTATTCTTAAACTTCCTGAAATTGTAATGCAATGCCTGTTTTCAAGTTCCTTGCTTTTGGTTGGTATACATGCTGTGTCTAGTACCCCATTCCCAGTGGCCCTGCCTGACAGCAAAAGAAAAAATAGAAATGCATTATATTTATTCTTTAAAAATTACTATGTCAAGATCTATAAATATAAAAGGTCATGTCCAGTTGATGACTATGGTCATTGATATATCCTGTGTAGTGCACCTGCAACATTTGAAAGCCAATTCCAACAAGAACTTCCTCTTTTGTATAGATATCTCACTGAATCTCCTTCTGGTAAGGTATTGCTTGTCAAACTTCTATATTCTAATGTTTTAAGTTTGAAAAGATGCTAACAGCTGATTCTGACCTTCACTTTATTTTATTCTCATGAACTCTAATAAAATAAAACAAAAATATTTTAAACTCTCTGCTTTTTTCTGGATTAAAAACATTGTGAAGTTTGTCCCATGATTATAATAGTATAATTCGCCACCTTTAGATGTGAAGTTTGTGACAATTCTTTTGTCCCATGATTATAATTCGCCACCTTTAGATGTGAAGTTTGTGACAATTCCATTACATGATTTTTGCCTTTCATTTTGACTGTTTGGTGACCAAATGTGCTTAGGATCAGTGTTTTTTTTTCCCTGGTAAAATTGGGTAAAAAACAAGAAAGTCAATGCAAATCATAAGAGGAATTTTACCGAAATGAATGTTACAATTAACTTGTGTACCCTCCATATGGAATTTCTAAAAGTTAGTTATTACCTTTGGCTTATTCTCTATTTACTTGGTGTTTGGGGACAGAAGATGTGAAACTTTAGACCATTATAGTTTTCTGTTGTTTTATTTAACCAAATGGCTTATGTACATTTTATAATCTCTGCTGCTACTTGCAGAAAGGTTCGACACAAAAATGTTGTACAATTTATAGGAGCTTGTACCAAGCCCCCGCGCTTATGCATAGTTACAGGTGAAATCTAATGAATTCCATTTTTCTGTGGAATAATTAATTAGATGTAATGTCATTTATATTTTTAGTAATTGTCAACCATACTCACTGTTGTTTCTTCCTCAAATTTCAGAATTTATGTTTGGTGGTAGTGTGTATGAGTGTATGACTACTTACATAAGCGGAAGGGTAGTTTTAAATTTCCTACCTTGCTCAAAGTTGTAATCGATGTTGCTAAAGGAATGAACTACTTGCACCAGCATGAGATAATCCATAGAGACTTGAAAGCTGCCAATCTTTTGATGGATGAAAAATGGTGTACGGTGTTTCCTTCAACCTGCTTTTTGTGTGTGTTGTTCTCAATTTTATTCCATTGGCTTTTCAACAAGAAAGATTCTTGGATGAACATAAGTCTAATATTACATTACATATTTAGACACATTCGTAAAAATAGTCAGTGAAGTTGTACAATTAAATTTATCTTAAAGAAAGTTAGATGAACCCACTTTTAATGTGAGTTTTAGATGGGTGTTTAAACAAGAATCTCTTTTTCTACTCTTTCTCATGTTAGACCTTGACTTTCGCCTAATATAGGGTTGGCATACAGAAGTGTAAGTCACATAAATATTGCATTGCAGATTGTAAAAGTTGTTGATTTTGGAGTTGCTAGACTTAAAGCTCAGTCAGGAGTTATGACTGCAGAAACTGGAACGTATCGGTGGATGGCTCCAGACGTAAGATAATTTCCTCAGTACTTTATTTTAATATTTCATCATAATATTATTAGGTTCATGAGATGTAGTTTGCCGGATCTTATTGGGCTTTTATTTTTTTGGGTGGTGAAGAATTTGCCTTTTCAACTATTATTTGTTTACTTGTAAAGATTTTATTGTCCTCTATTCCAGAAAAAAGGATGTTATGCTGCTGATGGGTTTTTAATTTGTATCTCATATAATTGGTTATTAGATAAATGTATTCTTGACCAAAAACGAAGCATGAGGAATTGAGAATTTTTATATATAGAGTTTTGTGTTATGTTGAAGAATTGTATTATAAAATATTTAATTTTTAAATTTTGATATTAAAAAATAAAATTTTTAATTTGAGAATATATAAATGAAATAGATTAACGAATGATTTGAAATTAAAAATAAATAAATTATTACGGATTTGTGGAGGTTTAAAAATCTTACAAAATATTTAATTTTTGTTAAATTAAAAAATTAATTTGTGGAGGGTTATAAATTGTTATAAAAGTGATTTAAAGTTGTCACAAAAGTCTAATATAAAACCTCCACTAAATATATAAAACCCCACTGAATAGATTGTAGAGGTTTTTAAAAACTCCCAAAAAAGACCTCGTGGCACCTCAAATTTTAGAAATTTTAGAAACTCCCACAAATTATTTGGTGGGGATTATAAACCTCCACAAATAAAAAAAACTGCCACAAATAAATAAACTTTGTAATTAGAACCATCTAGGACAAAAAAATATTTCAAAAATAAAATAAAAATAAAAAATCACTTTTTATGTTTTGATGTTTCTTTGTTTTAGGTTTTAGATGATTATTGAGTTTTATTTTTTTTTAATTTTTGAATTTTTTTTTAACATTTTTAGATATTTCGTTTTGGTAAATTTTAAAATTTTTAAAATAATTTTGATTATTATTTTCTTAGATTTTTTATGTTTCTTTTTATTAGGTTCAGATGTTTTTTTATTAGAAATTTTAAAATAATTTTTAAAATAATTTTAGAATTTTAAAAATAAATTTAAAATTTTTAAGATGATTTCAAAAATAATTTTAGAATTTTTTAAATGAATTTTATAATTTCAAAAATAATTTTGAATGTTTAAAATTTTTTAAATGATTTTGCTAGCATTGGACTACTACCTGCATTTAGGGGTGTGCATGGGTCGGGTGAAACCGGGTTTGATGTGACCCAGACCCGACCCGAAATATATACCGGGCCTATTTATTAGATTCGAACCCGATCCTAAACCCGATGAAACCTATACACTTTTTGGCCACGATTATACCGGGTAAAAACCGGGTGAAAACCGGGCCGTTAACATTACATTACCTTGATACCTTCTTATAAGTTAGCATGTGAAAATATCCAAATTTTCAAGACTCCAACTATTATTTGACATGTTAAAATTCACTTAGAAAAATATAACAAGAACCAAATCTTCTCTAAAATTAAAGCATAACCATAATCAATACTAATATTGTCTAATAACACCAAATATTTAAATCAATACAAATAACACAATATTATGCATTAATTAGTCTAAAATCTTATACATTTTAAATATAAAACATTAACTTATAGTCTTATAATAACTAATAACACAAAATATTAAGGTTTACAATACTTAAATTTCACATAAAAATAGCCATCATCCATCACTAATAACACAAAATATTAATTGTGTATGATGATCGGGCCACCGAGCCAATTTCGGGTGATCCGAGCCCGACCCGAAATAATGACCGGGTCTATTTTTGAGACCCTTACCCGACCCTAAACCCAATAAAATCACACCAAATTAGTCCCTAAAGTGTTCGAGACCGGGTCGAGTCTTCGGGTCGGGTCGGTCCATACACACCCCTGCCTGCACTTAATGTAGCCACTCTAAAGTTGGCAAATTGAATATTATAGTTTGTGTTATCACTCTTTTACTATTTTTTTCTTTTTTAGGCTATCATGTTTTGGTTCGTGAGAGTTACTTGTAAAATAGGTGAAAACCAAAAAAATGAAGATTTTGGAATTCAATGTTTTATGATTGTTTAGTTCAGCAATCATTAGCTCTTTCTAATTTTTTATATCAATATTTTTTTTAACCCTATATGCTTATTTTATATATGTTTTTAGACATTATACTTCTTCATTAGAAGTGGTTGTAATATATTTATGATTTTGATTAAATTCAATGTGTGAGTTTTTTGACTATCATCAGTGAGCAGCGAGCAGATAGGGAGCAGCGTGCAGATAGGGTTCTATTTGTGTAAATTGATAGGTTGTATTTGGTTTTAAAGGAGAATTCTGATTATGCAAGAGAATCATGCTCTTTCTAACTTAACCCTGAAAACAATTCCATTAAATTCTTAGAAGTTGAAGAAAAAGATAGAACAAAGGTATGATTGTTGATCACGTAAGAAGAATAGAAGAGAAAATCAATGTACTATATAATATATGCACCAAAATTTTATAAACTAACCATTTGTTTAATGCGAACAATGACAGAATTAAAGATTTAGATTTGTTAACTAGAAACTGATTATTTAGATTTTACAGTTATTCGAATTAATTTACTCTGATGTAAGAAGTATAATTAGTTGATCGATTCTATTATTAAAAATGATTGTGAAAATAATGTGTATGGGTGAACTGAAAACGGTGTACTACCTTTTCTTTGGATTCATACTTTTCTTTGGTGGAGTTCATCTAATGAATTCTTTGAGAGTTGGGTGGATATGAATATGAGTAAGAAAAGAAGTTTCTTACGGTGATCTAGTTTGTGTGAAAGGGTAAGAATGAGATGATTTTCAACAATGTTATGTTTCATGAAAAAAATAAAACTTGATATAGTTGTTTCCTGTTTTTGCTTCAAACCAGGAGAGGAAACAAGGAAGAGCAGCTAGTCCAAACCTTTCATGCAGGTGTGGGACGACAACTGGTTCGAAAATGCTTAGGGTCTCGGTAGGAATATTAAGTTTCTACGTTATTCAATGATATATAAAGTTTTTTATTTGTGTCATTATTAGGGGTGGAAAAAGGTCAGGTGGCCTGCCAGGGCTTGCAGCTTGGCCTGTGTTTGGCCTGGTCTGGCCTGACCTGTTATAAAATAGGCACAGGCTCAGACTCTTATAAAAGTCTTATTATATTAGTAGGTCAGGCCCATGCTTACTAATTAGTCTTATTGGTCTGTCAGGCTTGCCTGAGCTTTTAATACATAATTACATATATAAATAATTTTTTTATTGTTAACAAAATTATGAGATATTTTAAATTTATTATATTTAATTATAAATAGTTTTGTATATTTTAAATACTTTAAAGTTTAAAAATTCTTATAAATATTAAATATGACATTTTACATATGAATATGTTTATTAAAAAAATATTTTTTTAAATAATATTTTTTTTGTAAAAAAAAATTAGCAAGCCTTTTAACAGGCTTCAGGCCAGACCAGATTAAATAACAGGCCAGACTTAGTATTTTGAAAAAAGCCTATAGCAGGTTGCAGGTCAGGCTCAGACCAATCAACTACATGACAGGCCAAGCCTGTTAAGAACAAAGCTTGACCTGACTTGGCCTATTTCCACCCCTAGTCGCTATGGTTTCTTTAGGTGCTGCTTTATACAAGTTTAAGTTTTTTTTTTTATGAGGACGTTGTATTTACCTATTTATTTAGAAAAAGTCTAGAAGATTAATTAGTGGTCCAGTCAACTAGAGTCAGCTAGAATAAAAATATTTTCAAAAATAAAAATCAATATAATGTATACTACACTGTACTAAGATCGAATTGTTTAATGTGAACAATGACAACATTACAAATTTAAATTTATTAATTGCATATTTGATTTGTTCTTATTTAATTTATCAAAAATATAATTATTTGATCTGTTTTATTTTTAAAAATGATTATATGAAAATATTTGAGTTAAACTAGGATTTTGCTATGCACATGGACGTTGTATTCATTTAGGGAAAATCTAGGAAACTAACTAATGATCCAGTCAATTATAGTCAACTAAAATAAAAAATATTTCATAAATAAAAATTAAAAATGAAAAATCACTTAAAATATTTTTTTATGTCTTGAATATTTTTTTGTTTTAGGTTTTTGATATTTTTTATTTTAGATATATTTTTTTTTAATTTTTGAATGTTTTTTTCTAATATATTTCAGATCTTTGTTTTGATAAATTTTAAAATTTTTAAAATAATTTTGAATATCCTTTTTTGTTAAGTTTTTTATGCTTCTTTTTATTAGGTTCAGATGTTTATTTTTATTAGGAATTTTAGAATAATTTTTCAAATAATTTTAGAATTTTTTAAATGAATTTTAGAATTTTAAAAATAATTTTGAATGTTTAAAATTTTTAAAATGATTGCCACTTGCACTTAATGTAGCCACCCCAAAGTTGGTGTGATGGTTATCAATGATTAAGAGAAACGGGATTGAATCTTGACCTCCGTTTTAATTTTACTTTTAACCTTGGGTTCTGTTGAGATACTGTGAGTAAAAAATAGGAGAGATTTTGGTTTTGTCTCTTGACGTGGTAGGAGCCAAAACAGAATTACTTGCAAAATGTGTTATAGTGAAGAGTTGCTGAATAGAAGAATCATGAGATACTTTATTTTTGTCTCCTATATTGCAAAACTAGAAATAGAGAAGAGAATAGAAAATGACACGCAGAGGTATCTTGGTTTAGCTACTCAGTGCAATATAGCCTATATCCACTCTACATCACACATTGATAGAATTTCACTATTTTTCAACAGAATTACAATCTCCAATTCTCCCTAGGATTCTAAGCAATCCTATCTGGGACAAATCCAGTTTCTAACCCAAACCAGACTTGACTAAGAACTCACCGTAGCTTTTTCAGCAGTAAAGTGCTAACGCAACTTGCAACGACATCACCTCAAGATCATGATAACAAAATAAAAATACATACGAAGAATTTCTGAAATAACTATTACTTTTTCTCCTAGTCTAACTCTGCTTTTTTTTCACTCAATGACTTTTACTTACAAATTTCACCATTTTGTCTTTTACCATTGAAACATAGAAAGACTAGACTGAAAAAATGAGACACTTAATGAAAACCATGAAGAAAAACAATAAATAGCTCAATGAGCTATCGAAACCCAAACGTTATTCTCGTACTCCTTACTTCAATCATTGGTCATTCACTCTTTTAATAGAGGAATAAAGCTTTTAAGACTTAAATTTTGCACACAATTTATATGTCTTGGTGAATCTGTTTGATTAAAATTTACAAGGCTTTTTATCAAAAGGATATCATCAATCAGCCTTGAATCAGAGCTAATATACAAAACATTTATATGCCAATTTAGACCAAAATAATAATAAAAGCTATTTATCCAAAAGCTCAAATACCAATCAAAATATCAAGGAACAATTATAACCCAATTTCAATGTTATGGCAATATGCTTAATCAGAAATTTAGATGCCAAATAAAGATTATTCACAATCAGATCAGTCTTTATAAGTTGCAATAATTCATCACAACATTAACTACAGCATCAAAACATACATGCATTTCATCACAATTGCAAAACAGAATCAGCATCAAAACATACATGCAACAATTTATTTTTACAATTCATTTTCATACTTTCTCCTCCTTTTGTTAATAAGGAGAAAATTCTACATAAAAAATAATTTAACATGCATGTCAAAAGTACAAAATAGGTATAAATGTTAGTAATTGAGTAAGTTCCTATGACTATTACAGTCATCCAAATGTAAACGGTTTGCAAATGACAAAAATCCAAAAATTAGAATTTAGAAAAACAAAATTTTAAACATCAGCAGCAATAGAAAACAGGGACTAGACATCAGATCTCTCATCCTCGGTTCCAAGCAGTTCTTCTTCTTGATCGGATATTGCTTGGTTGTCATCCATGGAGTCTATATACTTGAGCAACACCTCAACTCGGCTTTGGAATTTCCGAAATGAGTTCTCATTTTGGAGAGCTAGTTTCTTAGCATGCTGGCTCGAGTTAATCATCTGTTTAGTGAGGTTTATAAACTCTTATAACACGTCCTGAACAATGCCATTTACAAGATATTTATGGGAAGAAGATGTCCCTGCAACGGATGGAAGAAGGAGACTTTATTCTTCTTCTTCTTCGAACACAGTCTCCTTGGTTGTCGTTGTGCCCTTTTTTCTTAGATTTTATTGCACCACGACCTTTGAGATATAAAATCTGTCTTCTGTGGTCTCATTGCTCATATCAATAGCAATGTACTCAAAGATGCAAGTAAAAAACATCCTATATGAAAGAGAGATATTTTTATCACTTTTGATATAGTCAAATATATGGCACATTATCAAGTAAGCAACATAGATTTTTATTTTGTTGAGTATAGCATATAAGACCAAGGTATCACAGAGGGTGACCAACCACTTTGAGGCAGTAGAATGTGAGTGAGAAGGCGGTGAAGCTTGGCTTTGGAAGGACCTAAAGCGTTATGATTTGGTGTGACACCATCTATGAGGGATATATTCTCATATATGTTGGTCAAAATATCTTTGTGTGAAATTCCAATATTATTATCCCAGTTTCCAGAAATATAGCCATTTACTCCTACATCAGAATAAGCAAGGGATTCACTAATATTTTCTTGGTTCAAATAGATTTGGCAGCCCTTAACATATGAGTGAATAGAAGCCTCACTATATTGCATGTTAGCATAGAATTCTTTAACCAAATCAGGGTATACAGGTTTTCGAATTTCAAAAAGTCTTTTCCAATCCAAGTATCTAAAATTTTCAGTAAAATCAATTCCTTTTTCAGCCAAAAGATTTTAGGTCAACAACAAATGTAGAGAACAAGAGTTGTTTGGAAACAATGTCTCTGTAAAACTCAAAATTCATGCTAGAAGAAAATTTTAGAGGATCATAGTAAGAGTAAGGGCGTTTTCCAAAAAGAGATTTAAAGGCAATAGGATCAGGGTAAACAGGTACCTTTATAGAGTTAACAAAAATTCTTTTATTACCTTTTGATGGGTGAGAAGAGGGGACTGAGCGTCCTTGAGGATGGGAGGTAGATCGAGGAGGAGGAGAGATTGGTGGTTCCTCATCTATCATGGGTCGCTTCCCTTTTGCTACTTCTGCCCTTGAAGTGCCTTCCTCTTGAGGTGCTGAAGACGGCCTCGGATTGGTGGTCTTGGTTCTAGCCATTGATTCAGGTGGCTGAGACGAATGAGATGAAGAATGTGAATGTATGTGTATATGTGTGTGGGATTGTAGTTTTTGTGGAGGGTTGCGAGGTGGATGTATGGTGCTAGTTTCTCTGTGGGTTGCAACCTTCTTTCTCATCTTAAAAGGAGATATGAAGGAAGAGAAAGTAGAAGTGGTAGAGTAATGGGAGAATATGAGAAGTTAACACTCAATAACTGCTTTAAATGCTCAAAAATCCTTTGAGAAACACAAACGGGAATAAATAATAAAAAACGTTAATCAAGGAATTTTGAAATTTAAAATTAATGCTAGCATTTTTTGAAATGACAAGTCAAACAAACTTTTGAAAAGAAACTGAAACTTGATTTGACTTGAATAAAAGGATGAAAGTAAATACTATTTTTTATATTAGTGATCAATCAAGCAATGAGGTCCACTTGATAAAATAGATTATCTTTCTCTTAGGCCCAATGGTAGTTTTAAGGGAATACAATGGACCACCAAGGATTCAATCTTGTCTTAGATTAATCAATTTTACCAATACTCAGTATGAACTTCTTGGAACATAGAGGGAGTTATCATTTGCCCAGTTTTGTCTCTTGTCGACCGAAGAGACAAAAACAACCAGAAAGCCATTTAAGTATATTTAGTTCAAAAACTCAACATCAACAATTCCTAGAGTAGTTCTCAATTTATAAAATATATCTTCACATAGAGGTTTCGTAAAAGTATCAGCCAATTAATCCTTAGATTTCACAAATTGTATATCAATTGTACCCTTTTGCGCATGTTCTCTTATGGAGTAAAATCTCATTTTAATGTGCTTAGTTCTTGAGTATAGAACAGGGTTTTTAAAAATATTTATTACACTCAAGTTATCACAAAACAGAGGGATACTATTGACTTACAATTTATAATTTACAAGTTGTGTTTTAAGCCAAATTAATTGAGAATAACAAGAGGAAGCTGCTATATATTTGACCTTAGTCGTGGATAGAGAAATAGTATCTTGCTTCTTGTTTGACCACACATTTAAGGATTGTCCAAAAATGCAACAAATCCCTAAAGTGCTTCTTCTATCAACACAGTTTCTGGCAAAATCTGTATCACAATAACCAACAATACAAAATTCGTCAGATTTGGGATACCAAAGGCCAAAATCAGCAGTGTCATTAATATACCTAATGATCCTTTTCACAGCAAAAAGATGTGATTCTATGGGATGAGATTGAAATCTAGAACACACACCTACACTATAAACAATATCCGGTCTAGAGAAGGTTAGATACATGAAAGATCCTATCATTCCTCTATACCTTATTTCATCCACATCTTTTCCTTTTTCATCTTTTTCAAGTTTGGAATTTAGATGTATAGGTGTACTCATTGGTTTGGAATTTTCTAAACCAAATTTCTTTACTAACTCTTTGGTATATTTATCTTGGTGCGTACAAAAATTCCACTAGGAGTTTGTTTGGTTTGGAGTTCTAGGAAGAAGGTTAGTTCTCCCATCATATTCATATCAAAATCACTAGTCATTAATTTTTCAAATTCATCTATGCTTCATTTGCCGATCCAAACACAATGTCATCCACATAAATTTGAACAAGTATGAAATGATCATTAGATTCTTTAATGAAAAGAGTTGTATCTATAGTACCTCTTTGAAAATTATTTTTCAATAAGAAAGAGCTAAGTCTTTCATACTAAGCTCTTGGAGCTTGTCTTAAACCATAAAGAGTCTTAGAGAGTTTAAAAGCATGATTTAGGAAATCTTTATTTTAAAAATTGGGGGTTGAGCTACGTATACTTCTCTATCAATAGAGTCATTCAAACAAGTGAATTTAACATCCATTTGGAAAAGCTTAAACCCTTTGTGGGCTGATGACAAATTTGATAAAAGGAATTTACCGTCGATATAGATTTTTACAAAATAAATTCCATCGTTGAAAGTATAGTCTAGACCAATAATTAATTCCCAAATCAAACATTTACAATTTCTAATTAACCGAGATCGAGAGTAATTTACAAAAGGGCATAATTGATCTCGATCCATAAGTTCTAATCAACTCACTAATTACTTAGCGAAAGACTAGCGTCAATGGAAACCAAACCAATTAGCCATTTCCATATAATGCGGAATAGACATCCACAACTCAATTCCACCCAAACACCCAATTTCTCAACCAAGAGTGTGAAAACTAAACATGTAAGGAATTAAAAATCAAAGCAATAAAAGTAAAAGCAAGGAAAACTAAAGTGCAAGAAACCTCTTGGCAAGTAATTGAGGGCTAAGGCTACCTATCCTAGACATTGACCACAGACACATGATGATTATGAATAGTTAATCCTACTTAGTCAACCTTACATCGAAGATAAGTTAAATAGGCATAGTTGATTCCAATCCCTAAGTCCTATGTCAACACTAAGGGGTCACATAGTGTCAAGAAAAACCAAATCAACTAACTACTCTAATGTATCAAACAAGAATGGACATCAATGACTCAAGGATCACCAAAGTCATCAATTCCAAGCCAAGAGTGGAGAAAAACTAAGTGAAAACTAAGCCAAGTATTTTATCAAACACTTAGTGTGCATGAAAATAAAATAACATTAAATTGCATTAAAATTAAATTCTAATTACCAAATGCAAGAAAATGATAATAACAACTAAAGAAAGCAATAATCAACATGAAAACATAAATTGCATTAATTGAAATTAAAATTAACAAAAGTATCCATAAACATAAAAATGACAAAATAAAAGAATACACGAGAAATAAAGAAGATCAAGATTAAGGAACATGGAAATATAAATGAAACTACACTAGAACAAGAATTAAAAGCTGAAATTAAAAGGAAATTAACTAATAAAACCCTAATTCTAGAGAGAGGGGGGAGCTTCTCTCTCTCTCTAGAAACTAGGAGAAAATATAATAAAAGCTAAACCTAATTGCCCCCCTTCATTCCTCTTCACTTTGGCCTTAAATAGCTTCAGAAATGGGTTGGGTTGGATTCTGGAGGCCCAAAAATCACCCTCAGTGATTTGCAATTAATGACCTCACGTATATGCAGTCATGCATACGCACAACCTACGGTGCGTACGCACAGTTGCGCAAAATTCTCATCATGCGTACACGCCAAATTTGGTGTGTACGCATCCTAGCACGAAGTCACCTTTGTGAATACGCACGCATCACTGCGCGTACACACTTTTGCAGCAGCTTCCAAACTTCATTTTCTTCATGATTTCTCCCTTTTTGGATGCTCTTTCTTCCCTTCTTCAACCCAAACTTGCCTTGAAAACCTGAAATCACTCATCAAAACCATCAAGGCACCAAATGGGATTAAAGTGAATAAAAATTGACTAAATTAAGCACAAAAGAGCATGTTTTCACTTTCAAGCACAATTTAGGAAGAAATCTCAAAAGCATGCTATTTAGATGAATAAATGTAGGTTTATGTGATGAAATCCACTCAAATCAAACCAAAATATATCATCAAATATGGATTCATCAATTCCTCCATATTTAAACAATAGCATGTCCTGATGCTAACACAACCAAAGGAGATGAATGAAAGGGTAAACATCTTATTTAATGCAACTACTTATATGCGTGCAACTATACTAAATGCTATCTACCTATATCTACAATATGGTTCCTATTGAGTTTGGCAAAAATAAACAATAGAACTCCAATCAATCCAAAGTAGAAACTTAGGGCCAAGACGAAGCAAATATAGCCATATGATCAATGTCCAAAGATTTGATTTGAAATTTTCAAAATTATGTTTAACAACTTGCAAGAAGATACAAGATAAGGGATGGAAACATAGAATTGAGCAATTGAACCCCTCACCGGAAGTGTTTACACTCTAATCGCTCAGTGTGTAGGGTTTAATCACTCAATCCTCCTTTAATCATGTTTCTCAAAGATTTGCAAGTCATCTAACAATCAATTAATATTTGATGCATGAAAGCAAATATCATGAGGACTTTTGAGGGTTGTAATGGGGCTAGGGTAAAGGTAGGATTAATATGGTTAAGTAGGCTAATAGATTGGATCTTTGATTAGCTCAAGTATCCCACCTAATTCCATATTATCAAATATACATAGCAAAACAATCTAGTTACCCATTTATCACTTTCTCACATTCACTCATGCATGCTTCTTTTCAATTCAACCACATATGCATCTTTTATTTACATTATCATTTTTTCTCTTTTTTTCTTTTTCTCATTTTTTTTCATATACAAAGTATGTACACCAAAACTTTTTTATTTTATCATATAAGAGAGATACATATGTTCCAAGTAATGAATGCATGAGTATTTACCCACTTTTCCAAATATTCTCAATGAACACACAAAATTACTTTCTACCAATGTTTCCCACAAATTTCTCCCACACTTGATTAACACACACACACACACACTCAAACCCAAGCTAATCAAAGATACAGTTCAACGACATAATGGTCTTTCACTTAGGGTGAATGATCTACTTAAAATTAGAACAAAGGGGAATTAAAGGCTCAAAAAGTTGTTTACAAAGATAGATGTAAGGGTTAGCCATATGGGTTTGTGAGTTCAATAAAAAATGGCCTCAATCATACTAAATGCAATTCAAAACATCAAATATAGGACATATAGACTAAAGCAAATCTAAGATTACAATCATAAAGGGAGTGTAACACACAAGAACAAAAATTATGATTGAAAATGTTTAACCACACATTCAAAGCTCAAATCTCACTTGGTATTTATTCAAGCTCTTTTCTATGTTCCATAAAAGATACTTCAAGCAAGTTCAAAAATATGTTTTCAAATCTAATCAATGGAATGCCCTAGAAGGGATTTCTTGAAAATTCTTTGTTATTTTAACCAAACTTATTTACTCTACCAAGCAACATGCAAATATTTACAATAGAACTATAAACAGCTAAGATATGTACAAGCAAAAATCCAAAGAAAAGCATAATGCAATAAAATACTAACAAATATTCACAAAACATAACTATTAAAACAAGAAAATAGTGCAAGTGTTGAGAAAGAAAAATTTACTCCCCAAAAGTGGTGAATCCTCCCCCACATTTAAACGTTGCACGGTCCTTCATGCATGCACTCAATCCGGGGGTGAGGAGATGTGATGCTCCACCTTCAGCTGGTGGGCACTGGGGCTCTGGGTTGCTGTATAAAACAAGAATTATGGAAAAGGTCATAGTAGTGTGGTATGATAAAAGACAATGTGTGTATTCTAAATGCGCGTACAATTTAGAACGCAACACATTGATCGGGTAAAATGATAACCACAAAAGCAAAGGAAAGCATGTTCCACAATCAAGTAGCCTAGGTTGCAAGTAAAGAATAAGCAAATCTTAAGGCACAAGCAACCCTAGGTAACCACAAAAGTGAATTGAGTATTTGAGATATTGGATATTGAAATTGTGCAAGTGAAAGTGCAAAATTAATAGAAAATGGCACAATTAACAATAACCAATTCAATGATGAAAAGAGACTACTTATTCTTCTTTAGGAATAATGAAATAATCACATGTATAAGGTGCTTGTTACAAAAAGTGACAAGTCTTGTTAAGAATCAAGTCAAGTCGACTAAAAAAAATGCAAGGCATTAACAAGGAACAAATATCTTGTTATATGATTATATTCACTTAACGGCCATGATGAATAAGTAGTTCCATTCAATTCACTAAAGTAAAAGTGCACAATTCATAATTAAGTTGCCAAATAATGATATAGTCTAACACATATGGTCGCGACAAGACATGCATCAAACTCACAATTCAATTTGGCAATCTAACAAAGACTTAATGCTCAGGGCACATATTCATCAACAATTAAACCAAAATTCAAGAAAGAAGCAACCCAACAATCATTAACCAAACACTTTCAATTTATTTAATTAACAAGCAACTAAACCAAAACTACTATAATAACTAAAATAAAAATTAAATGCAAACAAAGCAAAGTAAAACAAGTAGACAAAAAGGCAAAAGCAAGAGAAGAGATGGGTGAAAGAGAAAAGAAGAGAAGAAGTAGAGAGAAGAGGAGAAAAGAAGTATAGTGGAAGAAAACAGGGCTGTGCGTACGCACAGGTATGTGTGCATATGCACACTAGGCGAAATAGGGGGTGTGCGAGCACACACCGTATGCGAGCGCTCTAGACAGAAGAGGAATTTAGAAGTGTGCGTACGTACCAACGTGTGCGCACGCACAGAGCACTTTTTTTTACATGGAATGAAGCGTTAACATTGCCAACTATCACGCCTTCTGGTGCGCGAAATTGTGAACTATACTTTTTCACAACTCTCATAATCCCTGGTAATGGCTCCAAAAACTTGGTGCGCTCAATACCATGGCATTACACAACTTCGCACAACTAACCAGCAAGTGCACTGGGTCGTCCAAGTAATAAACCTTACGTGAGTAAGGGTCGATCCCACGGAGATTGTTAGTATTGAAGCAAGCTATGGTCATCTTGTAAATCTTAGTCAGGCAAACTCAGATATATATGGTGATGAACGAAAATAACATAAAAGATAAAGCTAGTGATACTTATGTATATCATTGGTGTAAGAGCTTCAGACAAGTGTATGAAGATGCCTTCCCTTCCGTCTCTCTGCTTTCCTACTGTCTTCATCCAACCCTTCTTACTCCTTTCCATGGCAAGCTCGTATAGGGTCTCACTGTTGTCAGCAGCTACCTCCCATCCTCGCAGTGAAAGCTAATGCTCAATACTCTGTCACAGTACGGCCAATCACCGGTTCGGTTCCCTCCCCTACCGGAATAGAATAACTCTTTTGCGTCTGTCACTAACGCCCAGTAGGTTACAGGTTTGAAGCACGTCACAGTCATTCAGTCATTGAATCCTACTCAGAATACCACAGACAAGGTTAGACCTTCCGGATTCTCTTGAATGCTGCCATCAGTTCTTGCCTATACCACGAAGACTCTGATCTCACGGAATGGTTGGCTCGTTTGTCAGGCGAGCACTCGGTTGTCAGGCGATCAACCATGCATCGTGCAATCAGGAATCCAAGAGATATTCACTAAGCCTCAGATGCTTGTAGAACAAGAATGGTTGTCAGTCACCTTGTTCATGGGTGAGAATGGTGATGGGCGTCAATCATCACCTTCATCATGTTGAAGAACAAGTGATATCTTGGAACAAGAACAAGCGGAATTGAATGGAAGAACAATAGTAATTGCATTAATACTCGAGGTATAGCAGAGCTCCACACCTTAATCTATGGTGTGTAGAAACTCCACCGTTGAAAATACATAAGCATAAGGTCTAGGCATGGCCGAATGGCCAGCCTCCCAATGATCTAAGAACTAAAATGTCCAAAGATGATCTAGAGATCTAAAAGTGATCAAAAGACTTTTATACAATAGTAAAAGGTCCTACTTATAAGAAACTAGTAGCCTAGGGTGTACAGAAATGAGTAAATGACATAAAAATCCTTTTCCGGGCCCACTTGGTGTGTGCTTGGGCTGAGCAATGAAGCAATTTCGTGTAGAGACTCTCCTTGGAGTTAAACGCCAGCTTTGGTGCCAGTTTGGGCGTTTAACTCCCATTTGGGTGCCAGTTCCAGCGTTTAACGCTGGGATTTCTTGAGGTGACTTTGAACGCCGGTTTGGGCCATCAAATCTTGGGCAAAGTACGGACTATTATATATTTCTGGAAAGCCCAGGATGTCTACTTTCCAACGCCGTTGAGAGCGCGCCAATTGGGCTTCTGTAGCTCCAGAAAATCCACTTCGAGTGCAGGGAGGTCAGAATCCAACAGCATCTGCAGTCCTTTTGAGTCTCTGGATCAGATTTTTGCTCAGGTCCCTCAATTTCAGCCAGAAAATACCTGAAATCACAGAAAAACACACAAACTCATAGTAAAGTCCAGAAAAGTGAATTTTAACTAAAAACTAATAAAAATATACTAAAAACTAACTAGATCATACTAAAAACATACTAAAAACAATGCCAAAAAGTATACAAATTATCCGCTCATCACAACACCAAACTTAAATTGTTGCTTGTCCCCAAGCAACTGAAGATCAAATAAGATAAAAAGAAGAGAATATGCAATGAACTCCAAAAACATCTATGAAGATCAGTATTAATTAGATGAGCGGGGCTTTTACTTTTTGCCTCTGAATAGTTTTGGCATCTCACTCTATCCCTTGTAATTCAGAATGATTGGCTTCTTTAGGAACTTAGAATCCAGATAGTGTTAATGATTCTCCTAGTAAAGTATGATGATTCTTGAACATAGCTATTTATTGAGTCTTGGCTGTGGCCCAAAGCACTCTGTCTTCCAGTATTACCACCGGATACATACATGCCACAGACACATAATTGGGTGAACCTTTTCAGATTGTGACTCAGCTTTGCTAAAGTCCCCAATTAGAGGTGTCCAGGGTTCTTAAGCACACTCTTATTTACCTTGGATCACAACTTTATTTCTTTCTTTTTCTTTCTTTTTCTCTTTCTCTATTTTTTTTTTCGGTTTTTTTTTTTTGCAATGCTTTTTCTTGCTTCAAGAATCATTTTATTGATTTTTCAGATCCTCAGTAACATGTCTCCGTTTTCATCATTCTTTCAAGAGCCAACATTCATGAACCACAAATTCAAAAGACATATGCACTGTTTAAGCATACATTCAGAGAACAAAAATATTGCCACCACATCAAAATAATTAAACTATTATAAAATTCAGAATTCATGCAATTCTTTCCTTTTCAATTAAGCACGTTTTTATTAAGAGAGGTGATGGATTCATAGGACATTCATAACTTTAAGGCATAGACACTAAGACACTAATGATCACAAGACACAAACATGGATAACCATAAGCATAAAAATTCGAAAAACAGAAGAACAAATAACAAGGAAATCAAAGAACGGGTCCACCTTAGTGATGGCGGCTCTTTCTTGCTCTTGAAGATCCTATGGAGTGCTTGAGCTCCTCAATGTCTCTTCCTTGTCTTTGTTGCTCCTCCTTCATGATTCTTTGATCTTTTCTAATTTCATGAAGGATGATGGAGTGTTCTTGATGCTCCACCCTCAGTTGTCCCATGTTGGAACTTAGTTCTCCTAGGGAGGTGTTTAGTTGCTCCCAATAGTTTTGTGGAGGAAAATTCATCCCTTGAGGAATCTCAGGGATCTCATGATGAGTGAGATCTCTTGTGTACTCCATCCTTTTCTTGGTGATGGGCTTGTCCTCATCAATGGGAATGTCTCCCTCTATGTCAACTCCAACTGAATAACAGAGGTGACAAATGAGATGAGGAAAGGCTAACCTTGCCAAGGTGGAGGTCTTGTCCGCCACCTTATAGAGTTCTTGGGCTATAACCTCATGAACCTCTATTTCTTCTCCAATCATGATACTATGGATCATGATGGCCCGGTCTATGGTAACTTCGGACCGGTTGCTAATGGGGATGATTGAGCGTTGTATGAACTCTAGCCATCCTCTAGCCACGGGCTTGAGGTCATGCCTTCTCAATTAGACCGGCTTTCCCCTTGAATCTTGCTTCCATTGTGCGCCCTCTTCACATATGGTTGTGAGGACTTGGTCCAACCTTTGATCAAAGTTGACCCTTCTAGTGTAAGGATGCTCATCTCCTTGCATCATAGGCAAGTTGAACGCCACCCTCACACTCTCCGGACTAAAATCCAAGTATTTCCCCCGAACCATAGTGAGATAATTCTTTGGATTCGGGTTCACACTTTGGTCATGGTTCTTTGTGATCCATGCATTGGCATAGAACTCTTGAACCATCAAGATTCCGACTTGTTGAATGGGGTTGGTAAGAACTTCCCAACCTCTTCTTCGGATCTCATGGCGGATCTCCGGATATTCACTCTTTTTGAGTGAAAAGGGGACTTCGGGGATCACCTTCTTCAAGGCCACAACTTCATAGAAGTGGTCTTGATGCACCCTTGAGAGGAATCTATCCATCTTCCATGACTCGGAGGTGGAAGCTTTTGCCTTCCCTTTCCTCTTTTTAGAGGTTTCTCCGGCCTTGGATGCCATAAATGGTTATGGAAAAACGAAAAAGCAACGCTTTTACCACACCAAACTTAAAATGTTTGCTCGTCCTCGAGCAAAAGAAGAAAGAAGAGAGTAGAAGAAGAAGAAAAGAGGAAGAAGGGAGATGGTAGTGTGTTCGGCCAAGAAGGGTAAGAAAGGGGGTTTAGGTTGTGTGAAAATGAAGAGTTGAAGAAGGGTATTTATAGGAGAGAGGGGGGTAAAGGTTCGGCCATTATGGGTGGGTTTGGGAGGGAAAGTGGTTTGAATTTGAAGGGTGAGGTTGGTGGGGTTTTATGAAGGATGGATGTGAGTGGTGAAGAGAAAGATGGGATTTGATAGGTGAGGGGTTTTTGGGGAAGAGGTGTTGAGGTGATTGGTGAATGGGGGAAGAAGAGAGAGAGTGATGGTGGGGTCCTGTGGGGTCCACAGATCCTGTGGTGTCAAGGAAAAGTCATCCCTGCACCAAATGTTGCTCAAAATCACGTTTTGAGCCATTTCTGGCGTTAAACGCCGGGCTGGTGCCCATTCCTGGCGTTTAACGCCAGGTTCTTGCCCTTTACTGGCGTTTAACGCCAGTCTGGTGCCCCTTTCTGGCATTAAACGCCCAGAAGGGTGCCAGACTGGGCGTTAAACGCCCAACAGCTAACATTACTGGCGTTTGAACGCCAGCTTCTCCTCCTCCAGGGTGTGCTGTTTTTCTTCCTGTTTTTCATTCTGTTTTTGCTTTTTTCATTGTTTTTGTGACTTCTTATGATCATCAACCTACAAAAAAGATAAAATAACAAAAGAAAATAATTAATTATAAAACATTGGGTTGCCTCCCAACAAGCGCTTCTTTAATGTCATTAGCTTGACAGAGGACTCTCATGGAGCCTCAGAAACACTCAGAACCGTGTTGAAACCTCCCAACACCAAACTTAGAGTTTGAATGTGGGGGTTCAACACCAAACTTAGAGTTTGGTTGTGGCCTCCCAACACCAAACTTAGAGTTTGACTGTGGGGGCTCTGCTTGGCTCTGTTTTGAGAGAAGCTCTTCATGCTTCCTCTCCATGATGACAGAGGGATGTCCTTGGGCCTTAAACACCAAGGATTTTTCATTCACTTGAATGATTAACTCTCCTCTGTCAACATCAATCACAGCCTTTGCTGTGGCTAGGAAGGGTCTGCCAAGGATGATGGATTCATCCATGCACTTCCCAGTCTCTAGGACTATGAAATCAGTAGGAATGTACTGGTCTTCAACTTTAACCAGAACATCCTCTACACGTCCATGGGCTTGTTTTCTTGAGTTGTCTGCCATCTCTAATGAGATTCTTGCAGCTTGCACCTCTAAGATCCCTAATTTCTCCATTACAGAGAGGGGCATGAGGTTCACACTTGACCCTAAGTCACACAAGGCCTTCTTGAAGGTCATGGTGCCTATGGTACAAGGTATAGAAAACTTCCCAGGATCCTGCCTCTTTTGAGGCAGTTTCTGCCTAGACAAGTCATCCAGTTCTTTGGTGAGCAAGGGAGGTTCATCCTCCCAAGTCTCATTTCCAAATAACTTGTCATTTAGTTTCATGATTGCTCTAAGGTATTTAGCAACTTGCTCTTCAGTGACATACTCATCCTCTTCAGAGGAAGAATACTCATCAGAGCTCATGAATGGCAGAAGTAAGTCCAATGGAATCTCTATGGTCTCATTTTGAGCCTCAGATTCCCATTGTTCCTCATTGAGGAACTCAGAGGAGAGTGGTGCACGCCCACTGGGGTCTTTCTTAGTGGCGTCTTCTTCCTCTCTTTCCTCTCCATATTCGGCCATGTTGATGGCCTTGCACTCTCCTTTTGGATTTTCTTCTGTATTACTTGGGAGAGTACTAGGAGGGAGTTCAGTAACTTTCTTGCTCAGCTGACCCACTTGTCCTTCCAAATTTCTGATGGAGGACCTTGTTTCATTCATGAAACTTTGAGTGGTCTTTATTAGATCAGAGACCATTGTTGCTAAGTCAGAAGTATTCTGCTTAGAACTCTCTGTCTGTTGCTGAGAAGATGATGGAAAAGGCTTGCCATTGCTAAACCTGTTCCTTCCACCATTATTGTTATTGAAACCTTGTTGAGGTCTCTCTTGATTCTTCCATGAGAGATTTGGGTGATTTATCCATGAAGAATTATAGGTGTTTCCATAGGGTTCTCCTAGGTAATTCACCTCTTCCATGGAAGGGTTCTTAGGATCATAAGCTTCTTCCTCAGATGAAGCATCCTTAGTACTGTTTGGTGCATTTTGCATTCCAGACAGACTTTGAGAAATCAAATTGACTTGTTGAGTCAATATCTTGTTCTGAGCCAATATGGCATTCAGAGTGTCAATCTCAAGAACTCCTTTCTTCTGACTAGTCCCATTGTTCACAGGATTTCTTTCAGAAGTGTACATGAATTGGTTATTTGCAACCATTTCAATCAATTCTTGAGCTTCTGCAGGCGTCTTCTTCAGATGAAGAGATCCTCCAGCAGAGCTATCCAAGGACATCTTAGATAGTTCAGAGAGACCATCATAAAAAATACCTATGATGCTCCATTCAGAAAGCATGTCTGAAGGACATCTTCTGATTAATTGTTTGTATCTTTCCCAAGCTTCATAGAGGGATTCTCCATCCTTCTGTCTGAAGGTTTGGACTTCCACTCTAAGCTTACTCCATCTTTGTGGTGGAAAGAACTTTGCCAAGAAGGCATTGACTAGCTTTTCCCAAGAGTCCAGGCTTTCTTTAGGTTAAGAATCCAACCATATTCTAGCTCTGTCTCTTACAGCAAAAGGGAATAGCATCAGTCTATAGACCTCAGGGTTAACCCCATTAGTCTTGACTGTGTCACAGATTTGCAAGAATTCAGCTAAAAACTGATGAGGATCTTCCATTGGAAGTCCATGGAACTTGCAATTCTGTTGCATTAGAGAAACTAATTGAGGCTTAAGCTCAAAGTTGTTTGCTCCAATGGCAGGGATAGAGATGCTTCTCCCATAGAAGTCGGGAGTAGGTGCAGTAAAGTCACCCAGCACCTTCCTTGCATTGTTGGCATTGTTGTTGTTTTCGGCTGCCATGGGTTCTTCTTCTTTGAAGAATTCGGTCAGGTCCTCTAAAGAGAGTTGTGCTTTGGCTTCTCTTAGCTTTCGCTTCAAGGTTCTCTCAGGTTCAGGGTCAGCTTCAACAAGAATGCCTTTGTCTCTGCTCCTGCTCATATGAAAGAGAAGAGAACAAGAAGATGTGGAATCCTCTATGTCACAGTATAGAGATTCCTTGAAATGTCAGAGGAAAAGAGAAATAGAAAGAAGAAGGAGAAGAAGAATTCGAACTTTAATTAGATAAGGTTCGAATTGTGCATTTAGAAGGAGTGGTACTCCATAAATAGAAGGATGTGAGAAGGAGGGAAGAGGATTTTCGAAAATTCAATTAAAAGATTTTGAAAACATTTTGAAAATTTGATTGATAATTTTCGAAAATTGAAAGTGGAAGAGAAATCAAGTGATTTTTGAAAAAGATTTTGAAATTAGAAACTAAAAAGATTTGATTGAAAACTAATTTGAAAAAGATATGATAAAAAAAACATGATTGAAAGGTTATTGTCTTAAAAAGATGTGATTGAGAAGATATGATTTGAAAACCATTTTAAAAGATATGTTTTGAAAATTATTTTAAAAGATTTGATTTGGAAAATTAGTGACTTGCCTAACAAGAAAGATATGATTCAAACATAAAACCTTCCTTAACAGAAAAGGCAAAAAATGTTCAATCAAATCATTAATTGTTAGTAAGTATCTTTGAAAGGAAAGAAATTAATTTTGAAAACATTTGAGTGAAAAGATTTGATTTGAAAAAGATTTGATTTTGAAAAACTTGAAAAAAAATTGATTTGAAAACAAAATCTTCCCCCTAGCACCATCCTGGCGTTAAACGCCCAGAATGGTATACATTCTGGCGTTTAACGCCCAAAATGCTACCTTTTTGGGCGTTAAACGCCCAACCAGGTGCCCTGGCTGGCGTTTAAACGCCAGTCTGCCTTCTTCACTGGGCATTTTTGAATGCTCAGCTTTTTCTGTATAATTCCTCTGCAGCGTGTTCTGAATCTTCAATCCCTTGTATCATTGACTTGAAAAGACACAAATTAAAAATATTTTTGGATTTTCAATAATCAAAATGCAACAAGAATCAAATAACAATGCATGCAAGACACCAAACTTAGCAGTTTGTGTACTACTGACACTATATGAGACACATGAACACTCAAGTCAATAGAATTTAAAGATCAAAACAAGAAATATATGCATGGATTCGAAAAATATAACAAAAACATGCATTTGACACCAAACTTAAGATGAGACTCTAGACTCAAGCAAGAAATATTTTTGGATTTTATGGTTTTGCAATTTTTTTTTTGTATTTTTCGAAAATTAAGTGGAAAAAGGTATCAAAATTCTTAATGAGAATTCCAGGAATCAGTGCAATGCTAGTCTAAGACTCCGGTCCAGGAATTAGACATGGCTTCACAGCCAGCCAAGCTTCCAAAGAAAGCTTCGGTCCAAAACACTAGACATGACCAAAGGTCAGCCAAGCCTTAGCAAATCACTGCTCCAAAAGCAAGATTGATGCGAAATCAACAAGCTCTTGTGGTGATAAGTTGAAATCTCGGTCCAATCAGATTAGACATGGCTTCTCAGCCAGCCAGATTTCAACAAATCATCATGAAACTCTAGAATTCATCTTCAAGAATTTCGAAAAAAATAAATACCTAATCTAAGCAACAAGATGAACCGTCAGTTGTCCAGCCTGAACAATCCCGGGCAATAACACCAAAAATTTGATGTTGTTGCCGGATCTTGGCACTGATGTTACCAAAGGCTTGCTCAAAACTAGAACAATCCCCGGCAACGGCGCCAAAAACTTGGTGCGCGAAATTGTGAACTATACTTTTTCACAACTCTCATAATCCCTGGTAATGGCTCCAAAAACTTGGTGCGCTCAATACCATGGCATTACACAACTTCGCACAACTAACCAGCAAGTGCACTGGGTCGTCCAAGTAATAAACCTTACGTGAGTAAGGGTCGATCCCACGGAGATTGTTAGTATTGAAGCAAGCTATGGTCATCTTGTAAATCTTAGTCAGGCAAACTCAGATATATATGGTGATGAACGAAAATAACATAAAAGATAAAGCTAGTGATACTTATGTATATCATTGGTGTAAGAGCTTCAGACAAGTGTATGAAGATGCCTTCCCTTCCGTCTCTCTGCTTTCCTACTGTCTTCATCCAACCCTTCTTACTCCTTTCCATGGCAAGCTCGTATAGGGTCTCACTGTTGTCAGCAGCTACCTCCCATCCTCGCAGTGAAAGCTAATGCTCAATACTCTGTCACAGTACGGCCAATCACCGGTTCGGTTCCCTCCCCTACCGGAATAGAATAACTCTTTTGCGTCTGTCACTAATGCCCAGTAGGTTACAGGTTTGAAGCACGTCACAGTCATTCAGTCATTGAATCCTACTCAGAATACCACAGACAAGGTTAGACCTTCCGGATTCTCTTGAATGCTGCCATCAGTTCTTGCCTATACCACGAAGACTCTGATCTCACGGAATGGTTGGCTCGTTTGTCAGGCGAGCACTCGGTTGTCAGGCGATCAACCATGCATCGTGCAATCAGGAATCTAAGAGATATTCACTAAGCCTCAGATGCTTGTAGAACAAGAATGGTTGTCAGTCACCTTGTTCATGGGTGAGAATGGTGATGGGCGTCAATCATCACCTTCATCATGTTGAAGAACAAGTGATATCTTGGAACAAGAACAAGCGGAATTGAATGGAAGAACAATAGTAATTGCATTAATACTCGAGGTACAGCAGAGCTCCACACCTTAATCTATGGTGTGTAGAAACTCCACCGTTGAAAATACATAAGCATAAGGTCTAGGCATGGCCGAATGGCCAGCCTCCCAATGATCTAAGAACTAAAATGTCCAAAGATGATCTAGAGATCTAAAAGTGATCAAAAGACTTTTATACAATAGTAAAAGGTCCTACTTATAAGAAACTAGTAGCCTAGGGTGTACAGAAATGAGTAAATGACATAAAAATCCTCTTCCGGGCCCACTTGGTGTGTGCTTGGGCTGAGCAATGAAGCAATTTCGTGTAGAGACTCTCTTTGGAGTTAAACGCCAGCTTTGGTGCCAGTTTGGGCGTTTAACTCCCATTTGGGTGCCAGTTCCAGCGTTTAACGCTGGGATTTCTTGAGGTGACTTTGAACGCCGGTTTAGGCCATCAAATCTTGGGCAAAGTATGGACTATTATATATTGCTGGAAAGCCCAGGATGTATACTTTCCAACGCCGTTGAGAGCGCGCCAATTGGGCTTCTGTAACTCCAGAAAATCCACTTCGAGTGCAGGGAGGTCAGAATCCAACAGCATCTGCAGTCCTTTTGAGTCTCTGGATCAGATTTTTGCTCAGGTCCCTCAATTTCAGCCAGAAAATACCTGAAATCACAGAAAAACACACAAACTCATAGTAAAGTCCAGAAAAGTGAATTTTAACTAAAAACTAATAAAAATATACTAAAAACTAACTAGATCATACTAAAAACATACTAAAAACAATGCCAAAAAGTATACAAATTATCCGCTCATCACCTTCTGTGCATACTGGTGCAGAAAATTGTGATCTCAATGGCGCCAACAACTTCATACGTACATTTGTAATCTCAACTCTTTTTCACAACTTCGCACAACTAACCAGCAAGTGCACTGGGTTGTCCAAGTAATAAACCTTACGTGAGTAAGGGTCGATCCCACGGAGATTGTCAGCTTGAAGTAAGCTATGGTCATCTTGTAAATCTCAATTAGGCAGATTCAAATGGTTATAGATTTTTGATAATTAAAAGATAAATAAGGATAAAATAAAGATAGAGATACTTATGTAATTCATTGGTGGGAATTTCAGATGAGTGTATGGAGATGCGTTGTTCCTTTTGAATCTCTGCTTTCCTACTGCCTTCATCCAATCCTTCATACTCCTTTCTATGGCAAGTTGTATGAAGGGGGATCACCGTTGCCAATGGCTACCGTCCATCCTCTCAGTGAAAATGGTCCAGCTACGGGTTACGTAGGGCTAATCATCTGTCGGTTCTCACTTGTGTCGGAATAAGATCCAATGATCCTTTTGCGTCTGTCACTACGCCCAACAGTCATGAGTTTGAAGCTCGTCACAGTCATCCCATCCTAGATCCTACTCGGAATACCACAGACAAGGTTTAGACTTTTCAGATCTCAAGAATGTTGCCAATTGATTCTAGCTTATACCACAAAGACTCTGATCTCACGAAATGGAAGGCTCTGTTGTCAGGAGAGGCAACCATGCATCGTGGACTAGGAATCCAAGAGATACACACTCTAGCTTTCACAGGTAGAACGGAAGTGTTTGTCAGGCACGCATTCATAAGCGAGAATGGTGATGAGTGTTACAGATCATCACATTCATCAGGTTGAAGAGCGAGTGAACATCTTAGAATAAGAATAAGCTTGAATTGAATAGAAGAACAATAGTACTTTGCATTAATACTCGAGGAACAGCAGAGCTCCACACCTTAATCTATGGTGTGTAGAAACTCCACCGTTAAAAATACATAAGTGATAATGGTCCAGGCATGGCCGAATGGCCAGCCCCCAAAACGTGATCAAGAGATCAAAATATGATCAAAAGATGTGAGTACAATAGTAAAAAGTTCTATTTATACTAAACTAGTTACTAGGGTTACAGAAATAAGTAAATGATGCAGAAATCTACTTACGGGCCCACTTGGTGTGTGCTTGGGCTGAGCATTGAATCTTTCACGAGTAGAGGCTTTTCTTGGAGTTAAACGCCAGTTTGCAGCTTGTTTTGGGTGTTTAACTCTAGCTTGTAACTTGTTTCTGGTGTTTAACACCAGAATAGGGCAGAAAACTAGCGTTGAACGCCAGTTTGTGTCGTTTAAACTCGGGCAAAGTATGGACTATTATATATTGCTGGAAAGCCCTGGATGTCTACTTTCCAACTCAATTAAGCGTGTGCCATTTAAGTTTCTGTAGCTCCAAAAAATCCATTTCGAGTGCAGAGATGTCAGAATCCAACAGCATCAACAGTCCTTTTTCAGCCTCTGAATCAGATTTTTGCTCAGGTCCCTCAATTTCAGCCAGAAAATACCTGAAATCACATAAAAACACACAAACTCATAGTAAAGTCCGGAAATTTAAATTTTGCTTAAAAACTAATAAAAATATACTAAAAAGTGACTAAATCATACTAAAAACTATCTAAAAATTATGCCAAAAAGTGTATAAATTATCCACTCATCGCAACATGAATGCCAGTGTCTAGGATTATGAAATCAGCAGGGATGTAAAGGCCTTTGACCTTTACTAGCACGTCCTCTACCTGTCTATAAGCCTTTTTCATGAATTTGTCTGCCATCTCTAATGAGAATTTGGCAGCCTGTACCTCAAAGATTTCCAGTTTCTCCATTACAGAGAGTGGCATTAAGTTTACGCCTAACCCCAGGTCACACAGAGCCTTCTCAAAGGTCATGGTGCCTATGGTACAGGAAATTAAGAATTTACTGGGATCCTATTTCTTTTGAGGTAATGTCTGCCTAACCAAGTCATTCAGTTCATTGGTGAGCAAGGGGGGTTCATCCACACAAGTCTCATTACTAAATAACTTGGCATTCAGCTTCATGATTGCTCCAAGGTACTTAGTAACTTATTCTTCAGTAATATCTTTATCCTCCTCAGAGGAAGAATATTCATCAGAGCTCATGAATGGCAGAAGTAGGTTCAATGGAATCTCTATGGTCTCTAGATGAGCCTCAGATTCCTTAGGTTCCTCAATTGGGAACTCCTTTTTTGTCCAAAGGACGTCCCATGAGGTCTTCCTCACTGGGATTCACGTCCTCCTCATCCTCTCTAGGTTCGGCCACACCAAGTAAGGTTATGGCCTTGCACTCTCTTTTTTTATTCTCTTCTGTATTGCTTGGGAGAGTACTAGGAGGAGTTTCAGTGACTCTTTTACTCAGTTGGTCCACTTGTGCCTCCAAATTTCTAATAGAGGACCTTGTTTCATTCATGAAACTTATAGTGGCCTTAGATAGATCAGAGACTATGTTTGCTAAGCTAGAGGGGCTCTGCTCAGAATTCTCTGTCTGTTGCTGAAAGGATGATGGAAAAGGCTTGCTATTGCTAAACCTGTTTCTTCCACCATTATTAAAGCCTTGTTGAGGCTTTTGTTGATCATTCCATGAGAAATTTGGATGATTTCTCCATGAGGGATTATAGGTGTTTCCATAGGCTTCACTCATGTAATTCACCTCTGCCATTGCAGGGTTCTCAGGATCATAACCTTCTTTTTCAGAAGATGCTTCTTTAGTACTGTTGGATGCATTTTGCAATCCATTCAGACTCTGAGAAATCATGTTGACTTTCTGAGTCAACATTTTGTTCTGAGCCAATATGGCATTCAGAGCATCAATTTCAAGAACTCCCTTCCTTTGAGGCATCCCATTACTCACAGGAATCCTTTCAGAAGTGTACATGAACTGGTTATTTGCAACCATTTCAATGAGTTCCTGAGCTTCTACAGGCGTTTTCTTTAGGTGAATAGATCAACCTACAGAATGGTCTAATGACATCTTAGACAATTCAGACAGACCATCATAGAATATATCCAGCATGGTCCATTCTGAGAGCATGTCAGATGGACACTTTTTGGCCAATTGCTTGTATCTTTCCCAAGCTTCATAGAGTGATTCACCTTCTTTCTGTCTGAAGGTTTGAACATCTAATCTAAGCTTGCTCAGCTTTTGAGGAGGAAAGAACTTGGCTAAGAAAGCCGTGACCAGCTTATCCCAAGAGTTCAGACTATTTCTAGGTTGAGAATCCAACCATGTTCTAGCTCTGTCTCTTATAGCAAAAGGGAAAAGCATAAGCTTATAAACCTCGGGATCAACTCTATTGCTCTTAACAGTATCACAGATCTGCAAGAATTCAGTTAAAAACTGAAAAGGATCTTCTGATGGAAGTCCATGAAACTTGCAGTTCTATTGCATCAGAGAAACTAAATGAGGCTTTAGCTCAAAATTGTTTGCTCCAATGGCAGGAATTGAGATGCTTCTTCCATGGAAGTTGGAATTTGGTGCAGTAAAGTCACCAAGCATCTTCCTTGCACCTCCACCATTGTTATTGGTTTCGGCCATCTCTACTTTTTCGAAAATTTTAGTAAATTCCTCTTTAGAGTGTTGTGTTTTAGCTTCTTTTAGCTTCCTCTTCAGAGTTCTTTCAGGTTCCGGATCAGCTTCAACAAGAATGTTTTTATCCTTGCTCCTGCTCATGTGAAAAAGAAGAGAACAGAAAAGAAGAGGAATCCTCTATGTCACAGTATAAAGATTCCTTTATGTAATTAGAAGAAGATAAGAATAGGAGAAGGAGAAGAGAAGAATTTGAACACAGAGAGGAAGAGAGGGTTTAAATTTTAAGATGAAGAGAAGTGTTAGTAATTAAATAAATAAATAGAAAAAGGAGAGAGTGGGATAATTTCGAAAATTGTTTTTGAAAAATGGTTAGTGATTTTCGAAAATTAAGAGAAGAAATAAAATTAAAATTAAAATTTGAAACAATTAGTTAATTAAAAAATTTTTTGAAAAAGGGTGAGGAATTTTTGAAAATTAGAGAGAGAAAAGTAGTTAGGTGATTTTGAAAAAGATAAGAAATAGTAAAACAAACAAGAAAATCAATAAGTTAGTTGAAAAAGATTTGAAAATCAATTTTGAAAAGATAGGAAGTTTAGAAAAGATTTTTGAAATTAAATTTTTGAAAAAGATATGATTTGAAAAATATATGATTATGAAGTTTATTTTGAAAAAGATTTGAAAAAGAAATTTGAAAAAGATTTGATTTTTTTAAATGCTAAAAAGGACTCTTGGTGAGAATTGGGGAATTTAGGATTCCTATCCTAGTTATGGACCACAAACATGGCAATTATGTGGGATCAATCCAAATTAGTCAATCCTCCTTGAGAATTAGTCAAAAGAGCATAATTGATCTCAATTTATAAGTCCTAATCAACTCACTAATTACTTAGCGAAAGACTAGCGTCAATGGAAACCAAACCAATTAGCCATTCCTACACAATGCGGAATGGACATGCACAACTCAATTCTACCCAAACACCCAATTTCTCAACCAAGAGTGTGAAAACTAAACATGCAAGGAATTAAAAATCAAAGCAAGGAAAATTAAAGTGCAAGAAACTTCTTGGCAAGTAATTGAGGGCTAAGGCTAACTATTCTAGACATTGACCACAAACACATGATGATTATAAAGAGTTAATCCTACTTAGTCATCCTTACATCGAAGATAAGTCAAAATAGGCATAGTTGATTCCAATCCCTAAGTCCTATGTCAAAACTAAGGAGTCGCATAGTGTCAAGGGAAACCAAATCAACTAACTACTCTAATGTATCAAACAAGAATGGACATTAATGACTCAAGGATCACCAAACTCATTAATTCCAAACCAAGAGTGGAGAAAAACTAAGTGAAAACTAAGCCAAGCATTTTATCAAACACTTGGTGTGCATGAAAATAAAATAACATTAAATTACATTAAAATTAAATTCTAACTACCAAATGGAAGAAAATGATAATAACAACTAAAGAAAGCAATAATCAACATGAAAACATAAATTGCATTAATTGAAATTAAAATTAACAAAAGTATCCATAAACATAAAAATGACAAAATAAAAGAAATACAAGAGAAATAAAGAAGATCAAGATGAAGGAACATGGAAATATAAATGAAACTACACTAGAACAAGAATTAAATGCTGAAATTAAAAGAAAATTAACTAATAAAACCCTAATTCTAGAGAGAGGAGGAGCCTCTCTCTCTCTCTAGAAACTAAGAGAAAATATAATAAAAGCTAAACCTAATTACCCCCCTTCATTCCTCTTCCCTTTGGACTTAAATAACTTCAGAAATGGGTTGGATTGGGTTCTGGAGGCCCAAAAATTGCCCTCGGCGATTTGCAATTAATGACCTCACGCATATGCAGTCGTGCATACGCACATTTGTGAAAAATTCCCATCGTACGTACGCGCGACATTTGGTGCGTACGCATCCTAGCACGAAGTCACCGTTGTACATACACATGCATCACTGTGTGTACGCACCTTTGTAGCAGCTTCCAAACTTCATTTTCTTCATGATTTCTCCTTTTTTGGATGCTATTTCTTCACTTCTTCAACCCAAACTTGCCTTGAAAACCTGAAATCACTCATCAAAACCATCAAGGCATCAAATGGGATTAAAGTGAATAAAAAATAAAAAATTGACTAAATTAAACACAAAAGAGCATGCTTTCACTTTCAAGCACAATTTAGGAAGAAATCTCAAAAACATGCTATTTAGATGAATAAATTTGGGTTTATGTGATGAAATCCACTCAAATCAAACCAAAATATATCATCAAATATGGATTCATCAGCTGCATATACAAGCAATAATCTTATTGCTTCCATTCTAGCAACTGGAGCGAATGACTCATCAAAGTCATGTCTTGATCATACCTTTGAACTTCAAATCTAGCTTTGTTTCTAACATTACTACCATCCTCACCTAATTTATTTCTAAAGATCCATTTAGTACCTGTTACCGTCTTACCATTCGGATAAGGCACTAGAATCCAAAACTCATTCTTCTCAAATTGGACCAATTCTTCCTCTATTGCCTTTATCCAAGAAGGATTATCAAGTACTTCCTTCATATTTTGGAGTTTCAGTTGTGATATAAGAGCAAGATTATTGAGTTCAACTCTTTTTCTACTTGAGGATCTTGTGGTAACTCTATGGGACGGATCTCTAATAATAAACTCATGTGGATAGTTCTTCAAAAACTTTCATTCTCTGGGTTTTAATGAAGTGACCTCAGGTTGGGTATGATTTGGTTCTGCACAGTTGAGATTGCCAGAAATCTTTGCTTCAGTAGGAGACAAAATAGAATTGTCTCATGCATTTTGGTTTGCAGAATCAGAAACAACACTTTCCAAAATGGGTTCTGATTTGTCTTCATTTTGGTTTTTCTTTAAGCTTAATTCAGTTTCAAATCCTTCATCATTCTCCTCAATAACACTTTAAATGGTGTTATAATCATAGAAAGTAATATGTATGGACTCCTCTATGATTCTATGTTCCTTAAGGTAAAATCTATATGCTTTACTAGCGATTGAATAACCAACAAAAATACCTTCATAGGACTTTGGATCAAACTTTTCAAGATTATCTTTAGTATTTAAAACAAAGAATTTGCATCCAAAAACATGAAAGTACTTAAGGTTGGGTGGTGTTCTGGTGCACGAAATTGCAATCACACTTTTGCAATTCCGCACAACTAACCAGCAAGTGCACTGGGTCGTCCAAGTAATACCTTACGTGAGTAAGGGTCGATCCCACGGAGATTGTCGGCTTGAAGCAAGCTATGGTTATCTTGTAAATCTTAGTCAGGATATCAGAAACTATCAGGATTGATTGTGAAAAGCAAAAGAACATGAAATAAGTACTTGTTACGCAGTAAAGGAGAATAGGTTGAGGTTTTGGAGATGCTCCATCTTTCGAATCTCTGCTTTCCTACTGTCTTCTTCATCAAACACACAAAGCTCCTTCCATGGCAAGCTGTATGTAGGGTTTCACCGTTGTCAGTGGCTACCTCCCATCCTCTCAGTGGAAATGTTCAACGCACCCTGTCACGGCACGGCTATCCATCTGTCGGTTCTCGATCAGGCCGGAATAGAATCCATTGATTCTTTTGCGTCTGTCACTAACGCCCCGCCTTCAGGAGTTTGAAGCTCGTCACAGTCATTCAATCATTGAATCCTACTCAGAATACCACAGACAAGGTTTAGACCTTCCGGATTCTCTTGAATGCCGCCATCAGTTCTAGCTTATACCACGAAGATTCCGGTTAAAGAACCCAAGAGATATCTACTTAATCAAAGGTAGAACGGAGGTGGTTGTCAGGCACACGTTCATAGTTGAGAACATGATGAGTGTCACGGATCATCACATTCATCCGGGTTAAGAACAAGTGATATCTTGGAATGAAAGCAAGCATGATTGAATAAGAAACAGTAGTAATTGCATTAATCCATCAAGACACAGCAGAGCTCCTCACCCCCAACCATGAGGTTTAGAGACTCATGCCGTGGAAGGTACACGAAGAAACGTGTAAAGTGTCATGAGGTACAGATACAATGTCAAAAGATCCTATTAATAGTAAACTAGTAACCTAGAGTGTACAGAAATGAGTAAATGACGTAAAAATCCACTTCTGGGTCCACTTAGTGTGTGCTTGGGCTGAGAAATGAAGCATTTTCGTGTAGGGACCTTTTCTGGAGTTAAACGCCAGCTTTTATGCCAGTTTGGGCGTTTAACTCCAAGTTTTATGCCAGTTCCAGCGTTAAACGCTGGAAATTCTGAGGCTGATTTGCCACGCCGGTTTGGGACATCAAATCTTGGACAAAGTATGGACTATCATATATTGCTGGAAAGCCCAGGATGTCTACTTTCCAACGCCGTTGAGAGCGCGCCAATTGGGCTTCTGTAGCTCCAGAAAATCCACTTCGAGTGCAGGGAGGTCAGAATCCAACAGCATCTGCAGTCCTTTTCAGTCTCTGAATCAGATTTTTGCTCAGGACCCTCAATTTCAGCCAGAAAATACCTGAAATCACAGAAAAACACACAAACTCATAGTAAAGTCCAGAAAAGTGAATTTTAACTAAAAACTAATAAAAATATACTAAAAACTAACTAAATCATACTAAAAATATACTAAAAACAATGCCAAAAAGCGTATAAATTATCCGCTCATCACAACACCAAACTTAAATTGTTGCTTGTCCTCAAGCAACTGAAAATCAAATAAGATAAAAAGAAGAGAATATACTATAGACTCCAAATTATCAATGAAACTTAGCTCCAAATTAGATGAGCGGGACTAGTAGCTTTTTGCCTCCGAACAGTTTTGGCATCTCACTTTATCCTTTGAAGTTCAGAATGACTGGCTTCTTTAGGAACTTAGAATCCAGATAGTGTTATTGATTCTCCTAGTTAAGTATGATGATTCTTGAACACAGCTACTTATTGAGTCTTGGCCGTGGCCCAAAGCACTCTGTCTTCCAGTATTACCACCGGATACATACATGCCACAGACACATAATTGGGTGAACCTTTTCAGATTGTGACTTAGCTTTGCTAGAGTCCCCAATTAGAGGTGTCCAGGGTTCTTAAGCACACTCTTTTTGCCTTGGATCACAAATTTTTTTTTCTTTCTTTTTCTTTTCTTCCTTTTTTTTTCTTTTTTTTTTTCGAAAATATTTTTTTTTGTATTCACTGCTTTTTCTTGCTTCAAGAATCATTTTTATGATTTTTCAGATCCTCAATAACATGTCTCTTTTTTCATCATTCTTTCAAGAGCCAACAATTTTAACATTCATGAATAACAAATTCAAAAGACATATGCACTGTTCAAGCATACATTCAGAAAACAGAAAGTATTGTCACCACATCAAACCAATTAAGCTAGTTTCAAGGATAAATTTGAAATCCTGTACTTCTTGTTCTTTTGTGATTAAAGCATTTTTCATTTAAGAGAGGTGATGGATTCATAGGACATTCATAGCTTCAAGACATGAATTTTAAATTTTATTAATTATGAATTAAGAACAAGACTCAAAAATAGATATAAGATGAGACTAAAAAAAAATTAGAGAACAGAAATTTAAACTAGGCTCCTAATGATAGAGGTTTTCACAGAGTTAGGACTCAACAACCTTGATTTTGAGAAGTGGATGCTCCCTCAGCTTGAGAGGAGAGCTTTTGGCGTTTCAACTCTTGGAGTTCACGCCCCTGCTTCTCTTGTTCCTTCCATTGACTTCTTGGTGATTGGATGTTCAATGGGTATGAATTCATCTGCTCCCATCTTTACCCCAGCCTCTTTACAGAGCAAGGAGATCAAGCTTGGGTAAGCCAATTTGGTTACAGTGGAATTCTTATTTGCAATTGTGTAGATCTCACAGGCAATCACATGATGGACCTCCACTTCTTTTCCAAGCATAATGCAATGAATCATCACTGCTCTCTTGATAGTGACCTCAGAACGGTTGCTAGTGGGCAGTATGGAACGCCCAATAAAGTCTAGCCAACCTCTTGCAATTGGTTTGAGGTCTCCCCTCTTGAGTTGGTTTGGGACACCCTTTGAATTGGTTATCCACTTAGTTCCAGGGAGGCATATGTCCTCTAGAACTTGATCCAACCCTTTATCTGCTCTCACCATTCTCCTATTAAAGGAGTCAGGATCATCTTGCAGTTGAGGTAACTTGAAGATTTCTCTTATTTTGTCCAGATGGAAGTACATAACTTTCCCTCTGACCATGGTTCTGTAGGTATGGTAAGCGGTTCCAGTCATTCTCTGCTTATCTGTTAGCCACAGATTTGAGTAGAATTCCTGAACCATGTTCCTTCCAACCTTTATCTCAGGATTGGTTAGAATTTCCCATCCTCTGTTTCGAATTTGCTCTTGGATCTCCGGATATTCATCTTCTTTCAGATCAAATTTTACTTCCGGGATCACTGACCTCAGACCCATTATTTTGTGATAATGGTCTTCATGTTCTTTGGTTAAGAACTTCTCTTGATTCTAAAGATTCTTTGGATTATTCTCTTTCTTTCCTCTTAAATTGGTTTGTTTTCCCTTAGGAGCCATGATATTGATGAATCTTGGCTTTAGTGATCACGGAAAAGCACACCAAACTTAGAGGTTTGCTTGTCCTCAAGCAAAAGAAAGGAAGGAGAAGAGAGAGGAGAAGAGCAAATTCGAATGGTGTGAGGGAATGGTGAGGCCGAACATGTTCTTATAAGGGGAGGGGGGAGGAGATTTCGAAAAAATTGAGAAGAGATTTGAGAAGATATGGAGAGGATTTGAGAAAAGGGTGAGTTTTTGAATAAGATTTGGGATTGATTTGAGATAGATTTGAAGAGTGGTTTTGATTTTTGAAGATGTGAAAGTGAATGATGAAAGATTGAAGTGTATTTATGTAGAAGAGTATGGGTAAGAAAAGGAAAGTTTAAAAAAATTTGATTGAAAAATGAGATCTTGGTCCCCCCCACCTTTCTGGCGTTAAACGCCCAGAATGGCACCCATTCTGGCGTTTAACGCCCATTTGTTGCCCCTTTTGGGCGTTAAACTCCCAGCCAGGTGCCCTGGCTGGCGTTAAACGCCAGAATCCCCTTTGTCACTGGGCGTTTTTCTAAACGCCCAGGATGTTGCACACCTGGCGTTAAAAGCCCAGAATGGTGTCCATTCTGGCGTTTAACGGCCAAAATGGCACCTTCACTGGCGTTAAACGCCCAGAATGGTGCCCATTCTGGTGTTTAACGCCCAAAAATGCCCCTTACTGGCGTTTTTTCGCCAGTAAGTTCTTTTTGTTTGTTTTTTGCGCTGAATCCTTCTGTAACTCTGTGAATTCCTTCATTTTTGATACTTGCCTCTGTAAAAACAAATCATATAACCTCCTAATGACTGGGTTGCCTCCTGATGAGCGGATAATTTGTACACTTTTTGGCATTGTTTTTAGTATGTTTTTAGTATCTTTTAGTTAGTTTTTAGTATATTTTTATTAGTTTTTAATTAAAATTCACTTTTCTGGACTTTACTATGAGTTTGTGTGTTTTTCTGTGATTTCAGGTATTTTCTGACTGAAATTGAAGGTTCTGAGCAAAAATCTGATCCAGAGACTGAAAAGGACTGCAGATGCTGTTGGATTCTGACCTCCCTGCACTCGAAGCGGATTTTCTGGAGCTACAGAAGCCCAATTGGCGCGCTCTCAACGGCTTTGGAAAGTAGACATCCAGGGCTTTCCAGAAATATATAATAGTCCATATTTTGCCCAAGATTTGATGGCCCAAACCTGCGTAGCAAACCGGCCTCAGAAATTCCAGCGTTAAACGCCGGAACTGGCATAAAACTTGGAGTTAAACGCCCAAACTGGCATGAGAACTGGCGTTTAACTCCAGAAAACGTCTCTACACATAAAAGCTTCAATGCTCAGCCCAAGCACACACCAAGTGGGCCCGGAAGTGGATTTTTCTGTCATTTACTCATTTCTGTAAACCTTAGGATACTAGTTTACTACTTATAGGACCTTTTGACTTTGTAATCAGTACGGAAGGCGACCTTATGACATTGTACACCTTTCCTTCCACAGCATGAGTCTCTAAACCCCATGGTTGGGGGTGAGGAGCTCTGCTGTGTCTTGATGGATTAATGCAATTACTACTGTTTCTCATTCAATCATGCTTGCTTCCATTCTAAGATAATACTTGTTCTTAATCCGGATGAATGTGATGATCAGTGACAATCATCATCATTCTCAACTATGAACATGTGCCTGACAACCACCTCCGTTCTACCTTAGATTAAGTAGTTATCTCTTGGATTCTTTTATCGGAATCTTCGTGGTATAAGCTAGACTGATGGCGGCATTCAAGAGAATCCGGAAGGTCTAAACCTTGTCTGTGGTATTCTGAGTAGGATTCAATGACTGAATGACTGTGACGTGCTTCAATCTCCTGAAGGCGGGGCGTTAGTGACAGACGCCAAAAGAATCACTGGATTCTACTCCGGTCTGATTGAGAACCGACATATGGAATGCCGTGCCGTGACAGGGCATTAGGAATCGTTCCAATGAGAGGATGGGAGGTAGCCACTGACAACGGTGAAACCCTACACACAGCTTGCCATGGAAGGAGACTTGCGTGTTTGATGAAGAAGACAGTAGGAAAGCAGAGATTCAGAAGATGGAGCATCTCCAAACCTCAACCTATTCTCCATTACTGCAAAACAAGTAACCATTTCATGTTCTTTTACTTTTTACAATCAATCCTGATAATTTCTGACATCCTGACTAAGATTTACAAGATAACCATAGCTTGATTCAAGCCGACAATCTCCGTGGGATCGACCCTTGCTCACGCAAGGTATTACTTGGACGACCCAGTGCACTTGCTGGTTAGTTGTGCGGGATTGCAAAAGTGTTATTGCAATTTCGTGCACCAAGTTTTTGGCGCCGTTGCCGGGGATTGTTCGAGTTTGGACAACTGACGGCTTATCTTGTTGCTTAGATTAGGACTGTTTTATTTTTGTTGGTTTAGAGTCTTTTAGTTGAGTCTAGTTTCATATTCTAAGTTTGGTGTCAATTGCATGCTTTTATTTTTCTTTTAAAATTTTCGTTTTTGCATGTTCTTAGTCCCTTTTTGATTCATAAAAATTCTAAGTTTGGTATCCTCTTTGTGTTTTTCCTTTAAAATTTTCGAAAAAATTAGTGTTTGATTTTCTAAAATTTTAAGTTTGGTGTCTTTTGGTGTTTTTCTCTTTCCTCTTTTTAAGAATCAAATCTTTTTCATAAAATTTTCTCAATCATATCTTTTTAATTGCTGTTTTCAAAATCTTTTTTTTTACTAATTGATTCAGTTCACAATTTACTTTGATCTTATTCTCTTTTGATTTTCGAATTTTCATTTTAATTTTCCTTTATTTTATTTTAACTTTTTTCGGATATTTCAAAAAAAAAAAAAAAAACAAAACAACAAAATTTATCTCTTTGCAATTATCATCATTTCCCTTTTGTCCATTATGGACTCAAGTGGAATTTACCAGTCCAAGAGGACTCTGGGGTCCTATGCCAACCCCAGTACAGCTGCATATGGGAGTAGCATCTGTGTACCTCCCATCAAAGCAAGCAGCTTTGAGCTAAACCCTCAACTCATTATCATAGTGCAGCAAAATTGCCAGTATTCCGGTCTTCCAGAGGAAGAACCTACTGAGTTTCTGGCACAGTTCTTACAAATTGCTGACACAATACATGATAAAGAGGTAGATCAGGATGTCTACAGACTGTTACTGTTTCCATTTGCTGTAAAAGATCAAGCAAAAAGGTGGTTGAATAACCAACCTACAGCAAGCATAAAGACATGGAAACAGTTATCAGAAAAATTTCTGAATCATTTTTACCCTCCAAAAAGGATGACACAGCTAAGGCTGGACATCCAAGGCTTTAAACAAGAGGATAATGAATCCCTTTATGATGCCTGGGAGAGGTATAGAGGTATGCTCAGAAAATGCCCCTCTGAAATGTTTTCAGAGTGGGTACAGTTAGACATCTTCTACTATGGGCTTACAGAAAAAGCTCAGATGTCTTTAGACCACTCAGCTGGTGGATCTATACACATGAGAAAGACAATTGAAGAAGCTCAAGAGCTTATAGACATTGTTGCTAGAAACCAATACTTATATTCTAGCAAGGAATTCGTTCCACAAGAAGAGGTCATGGCAGTAGTCAATGATCCTGATCCTCAAGAACAGATGAATGAGCTTAATCAACAATTGCTCCTGATGACAGAACAGTTAGCAGAATTTAAAGAAATGCTCCATGATACTAAGGTTGCTAACAAGAGCATAGAACTGCAGTTGAATCAAGCAAAACAGCAAATATCTAAACAAATAACAGAAGAATGTCAAGCAGTTCAACTGAGGAGTGGGAAAACACTGAATGCCACTGCTCAAAAGAGCAAGAAGTCAATTAAGGAACAGTTGACAGAGGATGACCAAGCCACTGTTCAAAATCCCTCTGAGGACAGTAAGAGCCCAGAGAGGAATATTATTGGCGTTCAAACGCCAGAAAGGGAAGGAAAGTTGGCGTTAAACGCCCATTCCTTGCCCAATACTGGCGTTCAAACGCCAGAACAGGGAGGAAAGCTGGCGTTAAACGCCCATTCCCTGCCCAGTTCTGGCGTTCAAACGCCAGAAAAGGGGGAGAAGTTGGCGTTTAACGCCCAAACTTCATCCACTCCTGGCGTTCAAACGCCCAAGGAGAATCAGGCACCTGAGAGTTCTGATGATTATCCCCCTAACAAGGCCTCTTCAACCATTTCTGTAAGGAATAAACCTGCAGCATCTAAGGTTGAAGAATATCAAGCCAAGATGCCTTATCCTCAGAAACTCCGCAAAGCGGAACAGGATAAGCAATTTGCCCGCTTTGCAGACTATCTAAAGACTCTTGAAATAAAGATTCCGTTTGCAGAGGCACTTGAGCAAATACCCTCTTATGCTAAGTTCATGAAAGAGATCTTAAGCCATAAGAAGGATTGGAGAGAAACTGAAAAAGTGTTTCTCACTGAAGAATGCAGTGCAGTCATTTTGAAAAGCTTACCAGAAAAGCTTCAAGATCCTGGAAGCTTTATGATACCCTGCACATTAGAAGGTGCCTGCACCAAGATAGCCTTATGTGATCTTGGAGCAAGCATAAATCTAATACCTGCATCCACTATCAGAAAGCTTGGGTTGACTGGAGAAGTCAAACCAACCAGGATATGCCTCCAGCTTGCTGATGGTTCCATTAAACACCCATCAGGCATAATAGAGGACATGATTGTCAAGGTTGGGCCATTTGCCTTTCCAACTGACTTTGTGGTGCTGGAAATGGAGGAGCACAAGAGTGCAACTCTCATTCTAGGAAGACCTTTCCTAGCAACTGGACGAACTCTCATTGATGTACATAAAGGGGAAGTAACCCTGAGAGTCAATGAGGATGAGTTCAAGTTGAATGCTGTGAAAGCTATGCAGCATCCAGACACACCAAAAGACTGCATGGACGTTGACATTATTGATTCTCTGGTAGAAGAGATCAATATGGCTGAAAGCCTAGAATCAGAGCTTGAGGACATCTTCAAAGATGCTCAACCTGATCAAGAAGAACTAGAGGAAGTAAAGGAATTTTCAAAAATTCCTCAGGAGGAGGATAAACCTCCCAAACCTGAACTCAAACCTCTACCACCATCTCTGAAATATGCATTTCTGGGAGAGGGTGACACTTTTCCAGTGATTATAAGCTCTGCTTTAAATTCACAGGAAGAGGAAGCACTGATTCAAGTGCTAAGGACACACAAGACAGCTCTTGGGTGGTCCATAAGTGATCTTAAGGGCATTAGCCCAGCTAGATGCATGCACAAGATCCTGTTGGAGGATAATGCCAAACCAGTGGTTCAACCACAGAGGAGGCTAAATCCAGCCATGAAGGAAGTGGTGCAGAAAGAGGTCACTAAATTACTAGAGGCTGGGATCATTTATCCTATTTCTGATAGCCCCTGGGTGAGCCCTGTCCAAGTTGTTCCCAAAAAGGGAGGCATGACAGTGGTTCATAATGAAAAAAATGAACTGGTTCCCACAAGGACAGTCACAGGGTGGCGCATGTGTATTGACTACAGAAGGCTCAATACAGCCACCAGAAAGGATCATTTTCCTTTACCATTCATAGACCAAATGCTAGAAAGACTAGCTGGCCATGATTATTACTGCTTTTTGGATGGCTATTCAGGCTACAACCAAATTGCAGTAGACCCTCAGGACCAAGAGAAAACAGCATTCACCTGCCCTTCAGGCGTGTTTGCCTATAGGAGAATGCCTTTTGGTCTGTGTAATGCACCTGCAACCTTCCAAAGGTGCATGCTCTCTATCTTCTCAGATATGGTAGAGAAATTTTTGGAAGTCTTCATGGATGACTTCTCAGTATATGGAGACTCATTTAGCTCCTGTCTTAACCACCTATCACTTGTCCTGAAAAGATGCCAAGAGACTAACCTGGTTTTAAACTGGGAGAAATGTCACTTTATGGTGATTGAAGGAATTGTCCTTGGGCACAAAATTTCAAGCAGGGGAATAGAGGTGGATAAGGCAAAGGTAGAGGTAATTGAAAAATTACCACCACCTGCCAATGTTAAGGCAATCAGAAGCTTTCTGGGACATGCAGGATTTTACAGAAGGTTTATCAAGGATTTTTCGAAAATTGCCAAACCTCTGAGTAATCTGCTAGCTGCTGACACTCATTTATCTTTGATAATGAGTGTCTGCAGGCATTTGAGACCTGAAAGCTAAGTTGGTCACAGCACCAGTTATCTCTGCACCAGATTGGGCATTACCATTTGAATTAATGTGTGATGCCAGTGATCATGCCATTGGTGCAGTGTTGGGACAGAGGCATAATAAACTTCTGCATGTCATTTATTATGCTAGTCGTGTTCTAAATGATGCACAGAAGAATTACACAACCACAGAAAAGGAATTACTTGCAGTGGTCTATGCCATTGACAAGTTTAGATCCTACTTAGTGGGATCAAAGGTGATTGGTACACTGACCATGCTGCTCTTAAATACTTACTCACAAAGCAGGATTCAAAACCCAGGCTTATCAGATGGGTGTTGCTTCTGCAAGAGTTTGATATAGAAATAAGAGACAGAAAAGGGACAGAGAATCAGGTAGCTGATCATCTGTCCAGAATAGAGCCAGTAGTTGGGGCGTCCCTCCCTTCTACTGAGATTTCTGAGACTTTCCCAGATGAGCAACTCTTTGCCATTCAGGAAGCTCCATGGTTTGCAGACATTGCAAACTATAAAGCTGTGAGGTTCATACCCAAAGAGTACAGTTACATGCAGAAAAAGAAATTAATTTCAGATGCCAAGTACTACCTTTGGGATGAACCATATCTCTTTAAGAGATGTGCTGACGGAGTGATCCGCAGGTGTGTACCAGAGAAGAAGCACAGAGGATCCTATGGCACTGCCATGGATCACAGTATGGAGGACATTTTGGAAGTGAGCGAACAGCCACTAAAGTCCTCCAATGGGCTTCTACTGGCCTACTCTCTATAAAGATTCCCGAGAGTTTGTGCGTAACTGTGACAGTTGCCAAAGAGCTGGTAACCTGCCTCATGGATATGCCATGCCTCAACAAGGGATATTAGAGATAGAGCTGTTTGATGTATGGGGAATTGACTTCATGGGGCCATTCCCACCATCATACTCAAACACTTACATTCTGGTGGCAGTGGACTATGTATCTAAGTGGGTAGAAGCAATTGCTACACCCACTAATGATACTAAGACCGTACTGAAATTCCTCCAGAAGAACATTTTCAGCAGATTTGGCGTTCCCAGAGTGCTAATCAGTGATGGGGGCACTCATTTCTGCAATAAACAACTATACTCTGCTATGGTCAGATATGGAATTAGCCACAAAGTGGCAACTCCGTATCATCCACAGACAAATGGGCAAGCAGAGGTCTCTAACAGAGAACTAAAAAGAATCCTAGAACGGACTGTAATGGCCCGAAGAAAGGATTGGGCAAAGAGCTTGGATGATGCTCTATGGGCATACAGAACAGCATTCAAGACTCCTATAGGCACCTCTCCATACCAATTGGTGTATGGGAAGGCCTGCCATTTGCCTGTGGAACTGGAACATAAAGCCTACTGGGCAACCAGATTCCTAAACATGGATGCACAGTTAGCTGGTGAAAAAAGACTGCTACAGCTGAATGAGCTAGAGGAGTTCAGACTCAATGCCTTTGAAAATGCAAAAATTTATAAGGAAAAGGCAAAGAAATGGCATGACAGGAAATTGTCAACCAGAGTCTTTGAGCCAGGACAAAAAGTTCTGCTCTTCAACTCTAGGCTCAAACTGTTTCCAGGAAAACTCAAATCCCGTTGGGGGGTCCATATGTGATTACAGGAGTGTCACCATATGGATATGTTGAGCTTCAGGATATTGATTCTGATAAGAAGTTCATTGTTAATGGACAGAGAATCAAACATTATCTTGAAGGAAACTTTGAGCAGAAGTGCTCAAAACTGAGACTAGAGTGATTCTCAGTGAAAGTCCAGCTAAAGACAGTAAAGAAGCGCTTACTGGGAGGCAACCCAGTCATTAGTAGGTTGTATGATTTGTTCTTACAGAGGCAAATATCAAAAAATGAAGGAATTCACAGAGTTACAGAAGGATTCAGCTCAAAAAGCAGAGAAAATGAGCTTACTGGCGAAAAAACGCCAGTAAGGTGCATTTTGGGCGTTAAACGCCAGAATGGGTACCATTCTGGGCGTTTAACGCCAGTAATGATACCATTTTGGGCGTTAAACGCCAGAATGGGTACCATTCTGGGCGTTTAACGCCAGGTGTGCAGCATCACTGGGCGTTCAGAAAAACGCCCAGTGAGGAAGGTTTTCTGGCGTTTAACGCCAGCCAGGGTACCTGGCTGGGCGTTAAACGCCCAAAAGGGTGCCAAGTGGGCGTTAAACGCCAGAATGGGTGCCATTCTGGGCGTTTAACGCCAGAAAGGTGGGGGGACCACATTTTTGTTTTCAACTCAAATTTTTTCAAACTTTCCTCTTTTTACCCATAATCTTCTACATAAATGCACTTCAACCTTTCATCATTCACTTTCAAATCTTCACAAATCAAAACCATTCTTCAAATCTATTTCAAAATAATCTCAAATCTTCTTCAAAAACTCACCCTTTTCTCAAATTTTTTCAAAATCTTTTCAAATTTCCTTTCAAATCTCTCTTTTGTTTTCGAAATTCTCCTCCCCCCACTCTATAAATGAACGTTCCTCACCCCTCCTTCCTCACACCATTCGAATTTCCTCTCTCTCTCTCTCTCTTCTCTTCTTTCTTTTCTTTTGCTTGAGGACAAGCAAAACCTCTAAGTTTGGTGTGCTTTTCCGTGATCACTAAGCTAAGATCTATCAAGATCATGGCTCCCAAGGGAAAACAAACCAACTCAAGAGGAAAGAAAGAGACTAATCCAAAGAATCTTTGGAATGAAGAGAAGTTCTTAACCAAAGAACATGAAGACCATTATCACAAATAATGGGTCTGAGGTCAGTGATCCCGGAAGTTAAATTTGATCTGAAAGAAGATGAATATCCGGAGATCCAAGAGCAAATTCGAAACAGAGGTTGGGAAGTTCTGACCAATCCTGAGACAAAGGTTGGAAGGAACATGGTTCAGGAATTCTACTCAAATCTGTGGCTAACAGATAAGCAAAGAATGACTGGAACCGCTTACCATACCCACAGAACCATGGTCAGAGGGAAAGTTATGTACTTCCATCTGGACAAAATAAGAGAATCTTCAAACTACCTCAACTACAAGATGATCCTGATTCCTTCAATAGGAGGATGGTGAGAGTAGATAAAGGTTTGGATCAAGTTCTAGAGGACATCTGCCTCCCTGGGACTAAGTGGATAACCAATTCGAAGGGTGTCCCAAACCAACTCAAGAGGGGAGACCTCAAGCCAATTGCAAGAGGTTGGCTAGACTTTATTGGGCATTCCATATTGCCCACTAGCAACCGTTCTGAGGTCACCATCAAGAGAGCAGTGATGATTCACTGCATTATGCTTGGAAAAGAAGTGGAGGTTCATCATGTGATTGCTTGTGAGATCTACACCATTGCAAATAAGAATTCCACTGAGGCCAAACTGGCTTACCCAAGCTTGATTTCCTTGCTCTGTAAAGAGGCTGGGGTGAAGATGGGAGTAGATGAGTTCATACCCATTGAACACCCAATCACCAAGAAGTCAATAGAAGGACAAGTGCAAGACAACTCCATCAAGAGGAGGGCGCAGGAATTCCTCCCTGAATTCCCAAGAATTGACTACTGGTCCAGCCTAGAAGCATCTATTAACAAGCTGCAAGAGACTATGGAGCAACTGAAGGAAGAACAGCAGAATCAGAATTGCATGCTCTGCAAATTGCTGAAGGAACAAGAGAAGCAGGGGCGTGAAATACAAGAGATGAAACGCCAAAAGCTCTCCTCTCAAGCTGAGGGAGCATCCACTTCTCAAAATCAAGGTTGTTGAGTCCTAACTCTGTGAAAACCTCTATCATTAGGAGCCTCTGTTTTTCGTTTTTTTTTATTTTCCTTTATTTTGTTTTTATTTTTCGTTTTTCTAGTCTCATTCTATATCTATTTTTGAGTCTTGTTTTTAATTCATAATTAATAAAATTAAAGTTATGCCTTAAAGTTATGAATGTCCTATGAATCCATCACCTCTCTTAAAAGAAAAATGCTTTAATCACAAAAGAACAAGAAGTACAGGGTTTCAAAATTTATCTCTGAAACTAGTTGAATTAGTTTGATGTGGTGACAATACTTTTTGTTTTCTGAATGAATGCTTGAATAGTGCATATGTCTCTTGAATTTGTTGTTTTTAAGAATGTTAAATTTGTTGGCTCTTGAAAGAATGAGGAGAAAGAGAACTGTTATTGAGGATCTGAAAAATCATCAAATTGATTCTTGAAGCAAGAAAAAGCAGTGAATACAAAAAAAAAATTCGAAAAAAAAAGAGAAAAGAAAAAGAAAAAGAAAAGAAATAGAGTTGTGATCCAAGGCAACAAGAGTGTGCTTAAGAACCCTGGACACCTCTAATTGGGGACTTTAGCAAAGCTGAGTCACAATCTGAAAAGGTTCACCCAATTATGTGTCTGTGGCATGTATGTATCCGGTGGTAATACTGGAAGACAGAGTGCTTTGGGCCACAGCCAAGACTCATATATTAGCTATGTTCAAGAATCATTATACTTAACTAGGAGAATCAATAACATTATCTGAGTTCTGAGTTCTCATGGATGCCAATCATTCTGAACTTCAAAGGATAGAGTGAGATGCCAAAACTGTTCGGAGGCAAAAGCTACTAGTCCCGCTCATCTAATTGGAACTATGTTTCTTTGATATTTTGGAATCTATAGTATATTCTCTTCTTTTTATCCTATTTTGATTTTCAGTTGCTTGGGGACAAGCAACAATTTAAGTTTGGTGTTGTGATGAGCGGATAATTTGTACACTTTTTGGCATTGTTTTTAGTATGTTTTTAGTATCTTTTAGTTAGTTTTTAGTATATTTTTATTAGTTTTTAATTAAAATTCACTTTTCTGGACTTTACTATGAGTTTGTGTGTTTTTCTGTGATTTCAGGTATTTCTGACTGAAATTGAAGGTTCTGAGCAAAAATCTGATCCAGAGACTGAAAAGGACTGCAGATGCTGTTGGATTCTGACCTCCCTGCACTCGAAGCGGATTTTCTGGAGCTACAGAAGCCCAATTGGCGCGCTCTCAACGGCTTTGGAAAGTAGACATCCAGGGCTTTCCAGCAATATATAATAGTCCATACTTTGCCCAAGATTTGATGGCCCAAACCTGCGTAGCAAACCGGCCTCAGAAATTCCAGCGTTAAACGCCGGAACTGGCATAAAACTTGGAGTTAAACGCCCAAACTGGCATGAGAACTGGCGTTTAACTCCAAAAAACGTCTCTACACATAAAAGCTTCAATGCTCAGCCCAAGCACACACCAAGTGGGCCCGGAAGTGGATTTTTCTGTCATTTACTCATTTCTGTAAACCTTAGGATACTAGTTTACTACTTATAGGACCTTTTGACTTTGTAATCAGTACGGAAGGCGACCTTATGACATTGTACACCTTTCCTTCCACAGCATGAGTCTCTAAACCCCATGGTTGGGGGTGAGGAGCTCTGCTGTGTCTTGATGGATTAATGCAATTACTACTGTTTCTCATTCAATCATGCTTGCTTCCATTCTAAGATAATACTTGTTCTTAATCCGGATGAATGTGATGATCAATGACAATCATCATCATTCTCAACTATGAACATGTGCCTGACAACCACCTCCGTTCTACCTTAGATTAAGTAGTTATCTCTTGGATTCTTTTATCGGAATCTTCGTGGTATAAGCTAGACTGATGGCGGCATTCAAGAGAATCCGGAAGGTCTAAACCTTGTCTGTGGTATTCTGAGTAGGATTCAATGACTGAATGACTGTGACGTGCTTCAATCTCCTGAAGGCGGGGCGTTAGTGACAGACGCCAAAAGAATCACTGGATTCTACTCTGGTCTGATTGAGAACCGACATATGGAATGCCGTGCCGTGACAGGGCATTAGGAATCGTTCCAATGAGAGGATGGGAGGTAGCCACTGACAACGGTGAAACCCTACACACAGCTTGCCATGGAAGGAGACTTGCGTGTTTGATGAAGAAGACAGTAGGAAAGCAGAGATTCAGAAGATGGAGCATCTCCAAACCTCAACCTATTCTCCATTACTGCAAAACAAGTAACCATTTCATGTTCTTTTACTTTTTACAATCAATCCTGATAATTTCTGACATCCTGACTAAGATTTACAAGATAACCATAGCTTGATTCAAGCCGACAATCTCCGTGGGATCGACCCTTGCTCACGCAAGGTATTACTTGGACGACCCAGTGCACTTGCTGGTTAGTTGTGCGGGATTGCAAAAGTGTTATTGCAATTTCGTGCACCACCTCCCAGCAAGCGCTTCTTTACTGTCTTTAGCTGGACCTTTACTAAGACTCACTCAAGTCTCAGTTTTGAGCATTCCTGCTCAAAATTGCTTTCAAGATAATGCTTGATTCTCTGTCCATTAACAATGAACTTTTTGTCAGAGTCAACATCCTGAAGCTCAACATATCCATATGGTGACACTCCTGTGATCACATACGGACCCCTCCACCGGGATTTGAGTTTTCCTGGAAACAATTTGAGCCTAGAGTTGAAGAGCAGAACTTTTTGTCCTGGCTCAAAGACTCTGGTTGACAACTTCTTGTCATGCCACTTCTTTGCCTTTTCCTTATAAATTTTTGCATTTTCAAAGGCATTGAGTCTGAACTCCTCTAGCTCATTTAACTGGAGCAATCTTTTTTCACCAGCTAACTGAGCATCCATGTTTAGGAACCTGGTTGCCCAGTAGGCTTTATGTTCCAGTTCCACGGGCAGGTGACATGCCTTCCCATACACCAGTTGGTATGGAGAGGTTCCTATAGGAGTCTTGAATGCTGTTCTGTATGCCCACAGAGCATCATCCAAGCTCTTTGCCCAATCCTTTCTTCGGGCTATCACAGTCCGTTCTAGGATTCTTTTTAGCTCTCTGTTAGAGACTTCAGCTTGCCCATTTGTCTGTGGATGATACGGAGTTGCCACTTTATGGCTAATTCCATATCTAACCATAGCAGAGTATAGCTGTCTATTGCAGAAATGAGTGCCCCCGTCACCGATTAGTACTCTGGGAACACCAAACCTGCTGAAGATGTGTTTCTGGAGGAATTTCAGCACGGTCTTGGTATCATTAGTGGGTGTAGCAATTGCTTCTACCCACTTAGATACATAGTCCACTGCCACCAGAATGTAAGTGTTTGAGTATGATGGTGGGAATGGACCCATGAAGTCAATTCCCCATACATCAAACAATTCTATCTCTAATATCCCTTGTTGAGGCATGGCATATCCGTGAGGCAAGTTACCAGCTCTTTGGCAACTGTCACAGTTACGCACAAACTCTCGGGAATCTTTATAGAGAGTAGGCCAGTAGAAGCCACATTGGAGGACTTTAGTGGCTGTTCGCTTACTTCCAAAATGTCCTCCATACTATGATCCATGGCAATGCCATAGGATCCTTTGTGCTTCTTCTCTGGGTACACATCTGCGGATCATTCCGTCTGCACATCTCTTAAAGAGATATGGCTCATCCCATAGGTAGTACTTGGCATCTGAAATTAATTTCTTTCTTTGCACTCTGCTGTACTCCTGGGGTATGAACCTCACAGCTTTATAGTTTGCAATATCTGCAAACCATGGAGCTTCCTGAATGGCAAAGAGTTGCTCATCTGGGAAGGTCTCAGAGATCTCAGTAGAAGGGAGGGACGCCCCAGCTACTGGTTCTATTCGGGACAGATGATCAGCTACCTGGTTCTCTGTCCCTTTTCTGTCTCTTATTTCTATATCAAACTCTTGCAGAAGCAACACCATCTTATTAGCCTGGGTTTTTGAATCCTGCTTTGTGAGTAGGTATTTAAGAGCAGCATGGTCAGTGTACACAATCACTTTGGATCCCACTAGATAGGATCTAAACTTGTCAATGGCATAGACCACTGCAAGTAACTCTTTTTCTGTGGTTGTGTAATTCTTCTGTGCGTCATTTAGAACACGGCTGGCATAATAAATGACGTGCAGAAGCTTGTTATGCCTCTGTCCCAACACTGCACCAATGGCATGGTCACTGGCATCACACATTAATTCAAATGGCAATGTCCAATCTGGTGCAGAGATGACTGGTGCTGTGACCAGCTTAGCTTACAGGGTCTCAAACGCCTGCTGACACTGTGTGTCAAACACAAATGGTGTGTCAGCAGCTAGCAGGTTACTCAAAGGTTTTGCAATTTTTGAAAAATCCTTTATGAACCTTCTGTAAAATCTTGCATGCCCCAGAAAGCTTCTGATTGCCTTAACATTGGCAGGTGGTGGTAATTTTTCAATTACCTCTACCTTTGCCTTATCCACCTCTATTCCCCTGCTTGAAATTTTGTGCCCAAGGACAATTCCTTCAGTCACCATAAAGTGACATTTTTCCCAGTTTAAAACCAGGTTAGTCTCTTGGCACCTTTTCAGGACAAGTGCTAGGTGATTAAGACAGGAGCTGAATGAGTCTCCATATACTGAGAAGTCATCCATGAAGACTTCCAGGAATTTCTCCACCATATCAGAGAAGATGGATAACATGCATCTCTAAAAGGTTGCAGGAGCATTACACAGACCAAAAGGCATCCTCCTGTAGGCAAACACGCCAGAAGGGCAAGTAAATGCTGTTTTCTCTTGGTCCTGAGGATCTACTGCAATTTGGTTGTAACCTGAATAGCCATCCAAAAAGCAGTAATAATCATGACCAGCTAGTCTTTCTAGCATTTGGTCTATGAATGGTAAAGGAAAATGATCCTTTCTGGTGGCTGTATTGAGCCTTCTGTAGTCAATACACATACGCCACCCTGTGACTGTTCTTGTAGGAACCAGTTCATTTTTTTCATTATGAACCACTGTCATGCCTCCCTTCTTGGGGACAACTTGTACAGGGCTCACCCAGGGGCTATCAGAAATAGGATAAATAATCCCAACCTCTAGTAATTTAGTGACCTCTTTCTGCACCACCTCCTTCATGGCAGGATTTAGCCTCCTCTGTGGTTGGACCACTGGTTTAGAATTATCCTCCAACAGGATCTTGTGCATGCATCTGGCTGGGCTAATGCCCTTAAGATCACTTATGGACCACCCAAGAGCTGTCTTGTGTGTCCTTAGCACTTGAATCAGTGCTTCCTCTTCCTGTGGATTTAAAGCAGAGCTTATAATCACTGGAAAAGTGTCACCCTCTCCCAGAAATGCATACTTCAGGGATGGTGGTAGTGGTTTGAGTTCAGGTTTGGGAGGCTTATCCTCCTCCTGAGGAATTTTCGAAAATTCCTTTGTTTCCTGTGGTTCTTCTTGATCAGGTTGAACATCCTTGAAGATGTCTTCAAGCTCTGATTCTAGGCTTTCAGTCATATTGATCTCTTCTACCAGAGAGTCAGTAATGTCAGCGCCCATGCAGTCATTTGGTGTGTCTGGATGCTGCATAGCTTTTACAGCATTCAACTTGAACTCATCCTCATTGACTCTCAGGGTTACTTCCCCTTTTTGTACATCAATGAGAGTTCGTCCAGTTGCTAGGAAAGGTCTTCCTAGAATGAGAGTTGCACTTTTGTGCTCCTCCATTTCCAGCACCACAAAGTCAGTTGGAAAGGCGAATGGCCCAACCTTGACAATCATGTCCTCTTTTATGCCTGATGGATGTTTAATGGAGCCATCAGCAAGTTGGGGGCATATCCTGGTTGGTTTGACTTCTCCAGTCAACCCAAGCTTTCTGATAGTGGATGCAGGTATTAGATTGATGCTTGCTCCAAGATCACATAGGGCTGTCTTGGTGCAAGCACCTTCTAATGTGCATGGTATCATAAAGCTTCCTGGATCTTGAAGCTTTTCTGGTAAGCTTTTCAGAATGACTGCACTGCATTCTTCAGTGAGAAATACTTTTTCAGTTTCTCTCCAATCCTTCTTATGACTTAAGATCTCTTTCATGAACTTAGCATAGGAAGGTATTTGCTCAAGTGCCTCTGCAAATGGAATCTTTATTTCAAGAGTCCTTAAATAATCTGCAAAGCGGGCAAATTGCTTATCCTGCTCCGCTTGGCGGAGTTTCTGAGGATAAGACATCTTGGCTTTATATTCTTCAACCTTAGATGCTGCAGGTTTATTCCTTACAGAAGTGGTTGAAGAAGCCTTGTTAGAGGGATTACTGTCAGCACTCTCAGGTGTCTGATCTCCCTTTGGCGTCTGAACGCCAGGATTGGGTGGAAAATGGGCGTTTAACGCCAACTTTTCCCCCTTTTCTGGCGTTTGAACGCCAGAACTGGGCAGGGAATGGGCGTTTAACGCCAGCTTTCCCCCCTTTTCTGGCGTTTGAACGCCAATAGTATTCCTCTCTGGGCTCTTACTGTCCTCAGAGGGATTTTGGATAGTGGTTTGGCTATCCTCTGTCAATTGTTCCTTCATTGACTTTTTGCTACTTTGAGCAGTGTTATTCAATGTCTTCCCACTCCTCAGTTGAACTGCTTGGCATTCTTTTGTTATCTGTTTAGATAGCTGCTGTTTTGTTTGATTCAACTGTGATTCTATGTTCTTGTTAGCAATTTTAGTTTCTTGGAGCATCTCTTTAAATTCTGCTAACTGTTTTGTCATCAGGTGTAGTTGCTGATTAAGCTCAACCATCTGTTCTTGAGGATTAGGATCAGTGACTACTGCCATAACTTCTTCTTTTGTAGAGAACTCATTGCTAGAGTACAAATGTTGATTTCTAGCAACAGTATCTATAAGCTCTTGAGCCTCCTCAATCGTCTTCCTCATATGTATAGATCCACTAGCTGAGTGGTCTAGAGACATCTGAGCTTTTTCTGTAAGCCCATAGTAGAAGATGTCTAACTGTACCCACTCTGAAAACATTTCAGAGGGGCATTTTCTTAGCATACCTCTATACCTCTCCCAGGCATTATAAAGGGATTCATTATCCTCTTGTTTAAAGCCTTGGATGTCCAGCCTTAGCTGTGTCATCCTTTTTGGAGGGTAAAAGTGATTCAGGAATTTGTCTGATAACTGTTTCCATGTCTTTATGCTTGCTGTAGGTTGGTTATTCAACCACCTCTTAGCTTGATCTTTTACAGCAAATGGAAACAGTAATAGTCTATAGACATCCTAATCCACCTCTTTATCACGTACTGTGTCAGTAATTTGTAAGAACTGTGCCAGAAACTCAGTAGGTTCTTCCTGTGGAAGACCGGAATACTGGCAATTTTGCTGCACTATGATAATGAGTTGAGGATTTAGCTCAAAGCTGCTTGCTTTAATGGGAGGTATACAGATGCTACTCCCATATGCAGCTGTAATGGGGTTAGCATATGACCCCAGAGTCCTTCTGGACTGCTCAATTCCACTTAGGTCCATAGTGGATAAAGGGAACTGATATGGATTGCAAATAGATAGATTTTGTTTTTTTCTTTTTTTTTTGAATTAACCGAAAAAAAATAAAATAAAATAAAACAAAAGGAAAATAAAATAAAAATTCAAAAATTAAAAGAAAATAAGATCAAAGCAAATTAAAAATTGAATCAATTAGTTAATTAAAAAGATTTTGAGATGAGCAATTAGAAAGATATGATTGAAAAATTTTTTTGAAAAGGATTTGATTTTTGAAATGAAGAAAGAGAAAAACAACAAAATGACACCAAACTTAAAATTTTTAGAAAATCAAACACAATTTTTCGAAAACTTTTAAGGGAAAAACACAAAGAGGACACCAAACTTAGAATCTTTAAGGATCAAAAAGGGACTAGGGACATGCAAATTCGAAAATCAAAAGAAAAGCAAAAGCATGCAATTGACACCAAACTTAAAATATGAAACTAGACTCAACTAAAAGACTCTAAACCAACAAAAATAAAACAGTCCTAATCTAAGCAACAAGATAAGCCGTCAGTTGTCCAAACTCGAACAATCCCCGGCAACGGCGCCAAAAACTTGGTGCACGAAATTGCAATCACACTTTTGCAATTCCGCACAACTAACCAGCAAGTGCACTGGGTCGTCCAAGTAATACCTTACGTGAGTAAGGGTCGATCCCACGGAGATTGTCGGCTTGAAGCAAGCTATGGTTATCTTGTAAATCTTAGTCAGGATATCAGAAACTATCAGGATTGATTGTGAAAAGCAAAAGAACATGAAATAAGTACTTGTTACGCAGTAAAGGAGAATAGGTTGAGGTTTTGGAGATGCTCCATCTTTCGAATCTCTGCTTTCCTACTGTCTTCTTCATCAAACACACAAAGCTCCTTCCATGGCAAGCTGTATGTAGGGTTTCACCGTTGTCAGTGGCTACCTCCCATCCTCTCAGTGGAAATGTTCAACGCACCCTGTCACGGCACGGCTATCCATCTGTCGGTTCTTGATCAGGCCGGAATAGAATCCATTGATTCTTTTGCGTCTGTCACTAACGCCCCGCCTTCAGGAGTTTGAAGCTCGTCACAGTCATTCAATCATTGAATCCTACTCAGAATACCACAGACAAGGTTTAGACCTTCCGGATTCTCTTGAATGCCGCCATCAGTTCTAGCTTATACCACGAAGATTCCGGTTAAAGAACCCAAGAGATATCTACTTAATCAAAGGTAGAATGGAGGTGGTTGTCAGACACACGTTCATAGTTGAGAACATGATGAGTGTCACGGATCATCACATTCATCCGGGTTAAGAACAGGTGATATCTTGGAATGAAAGCAAGCATGATTGAATAAGAAACAGTAGTAATTGCATTAATCCATCAAGACACAGCAGAGCTCCTCACCCCCAACCATGGGGTTTAGAGACTCATGCCATGGAAGGTACACGAAGAAACGTGTAAAGTGTCATGAGGTACAGATACAATGTCAAAAGATCCTATTAATAGTAAACTAGTAACCTAGGGTGTACAGAAATGAGTAAATGACGTAAAAATCCACTTCTGGGTCCACTTAGTGTGTGCTTGGGCTGAGCAATGAAGCATTTTTGTGTAGGGACCTTTTCTGGAGTTAAACGCCAGCTTTTATGCCAGTTTGGGCATTTAACTCCAAGTTTTATGCCAGTTCCAGCGTTAAACGCTGGAAATTCTGAGGCTGATTTGCCACGCCGGTTTGGGCCATCAAATCTTGAGCAAAGTATGGACTATCATATATTTCTGGAAAGCCCAGGATGTCTACTTTCCAACGCCGTTGAGAGCGCGCCAATTGGGCTTCTGTAGCTCCAGAAAATCCACTTCGAGTGCAGGGAGGTCAGAATCCAACAGCATCTGCAGTCCTTTTCAGTCTCTGAATCAGATTTTTGCTCAGGACCCTCAATTTCAGCCAGAAAATACCTGAAATCACAGAAAAACACACAAACTCATAGTAAAGTCCAGAAAAGTGAATTTTAACTAAAAATTAATAAAAATATACTAAAAACTAACTAAATCATACTAAAAATATACTAAAAACAATGCCAAAAAGCGTATAAATTATCCGCTCATCATGTTCCTTTCCAAAGCTCATATGGTATTTTCTTTAAAATTTTTCGAATGATGGTTCTGTTTAAAATGTAACAAGCAGTGTTTACAGCCTCAACCCATAAAAATTTTGGAATGTCACTTTTACAAAGCATTTTCCTAGCCATTTCTTGAAGGCTTCTATTTCTCCTTTCAACAACCTCATTTTGTTGAGGTGTTCTAGGACATAAAAAATTAGGATTAATTCCAAATTCATCACAAAATAAATCAAAATCTTGGTTTTCAAACTCTTTTCCATGATCACTTCTTATAAAAACTATTTTCAAATATTTCTCATTTTGAATCTTTTTGCATAGAGTTGAAAAAGCAAGAAATGCATCATTCTTATGAGCTAAGAAAAGAACACATCCATATCTTGTAAAATCATCAACCGCTACCAAACCATAATGTTTACCACCTAGGATTTGAGTCCTAGTAGGACCAAAAAGATTAATATGTAGCATTTTCGACGGTCTTTTAGTTGAAATGTCATTCTTGGGCTTAAAAGAATTTTTGGTTTTAAACTCCGGGCTGATGCCCTTTTCTGTGCATTTAAACGCCCAGAAAGGTGCCAGACTGGGCGTTTAAACGCCCATTTTTATACCTTCACTGGTGTTTAAACGCCAGTTTACCTGCCAGTTATGGCGTTTAAACGCCAGACTGCTGCCCATTTCTGGCGTTTAAACGCCCATAATGGTGCCAGGCTGGGCATTAAACGCCCATTTTGGTATCCTTACTGGCGTTTAAACGCCAGTAAGCTCGTCCTCCAGGGTGTGCCATTTTTGATGCTATTTTTTATTTTTCTTTAATTTTTGTAATTGGTTTTATGATTCCACATGATCATGATCCTAAAGAAAACATAAAATAACAAGGATAAATAAGATAAAATTGGGTTGTCTCCCAATAAGCATTTCTTTAATGTCAATAGCTTGACAGTGAGCTCTTTTCAGAGCTTCACATATGCTCAAAGCATGATTGTGGCCTCCTAACACCAAACTTAGAGTTTGAGTGTGGGGGCTCTGTTTGACTCTGTACTGAGAGAAGCTTTTCATGCTTCTTCTCCATGTTTATAGAAGAAGATCCTTGAGCCTTAAACACAAGGTAGTCCTTATTCAATTGAAGGACTAACTCTCTTCTATCCACATCAATCACAATTTTTGCTGTGGCTAGGAAAGGTCTTCCAAGGATGATGGATTTATCCTCATCCTTCCCAGTGTCTAGGATTATGAAGTCAGCAGGGATATAAAGGCCTTCAACCTTTACCAAGACATCCTCTACAAGTCCATAAGCCTGTTTCTTTGATTTGTCTGCCATCTCCAATGAGATTCTTACAGCTTGTACCTCAAAGATCCCTAATTTCTCCATTACAGAGAGTGGCATGAGGTTTACACTTGACCCCAGGTCACACAGAGCCTTCTCAAAGGTCATGGTGCCAATGGTGCAAGGTATTAAGAACCTTCCGGGATCCGGTTTCTTTTGAGGTATCTTCAGCTGAACCAAGGTGTTTAGTTCATTAATGAGCAATGGAGGTTCATCCTCCCAAGTCTCATTACCAAATAACTTGGCATTCAGCTTCATGATTGCTCTTAAATACTGAGCAACTTGCTCTTCAGTAGTAACTTCATCTTCTTCAGAGGAAGAATACTCATCAAAGCTCATGAATGGCAATAGGAAGTTCAGTGGAATCTCTATGGTCTCTAGATGAGCCTCAGATTCCTTTGGTTCTTCATGAGGGAACTCCCTAGTGGTCAGTGGACATCCCATGAGGTATTCCTCACTGGGAATCACTGCTCTTTCCCTCCTCTACAGGTTTGGCCATGTTGGACGTGTAGATGGCCTTGCACTCTCTTTTTGGATTCTCTTCTGTATTGCTTGGAAGAGTGTGATGAGCGGATATTTTATACGCTTTTTGGGTGTAATTTCATATAGTTTTTAGTATGTTTTAGTTAGTTTTTAGTATATTTTTATTAGTTTTTAGGCAAAATTCATATTTCTAGACTTTACTATGAGTTTGTGTGTTTTTTGTGATTTCAGGTATTTTCTGGCTGAAATTGAGGGAGTTGAGTAAAAATCTGATTCAGGCTGAAAAAGGACTGCTGATGCTGTTGGATTCTGACCTCCCTGCACCCGGAATGAATTTTTTGGAGCTACAGAAGTCCAATTGGCGCGCTCTCAATTGGGTTGGAAAGTAGACATCCAGGGCTTTCCAGCAACATATAATAGTTTATACTTTGCACGAAGATAAACGACGTAAACTGGCGTTTAACGCCAGTTCCATGTTGCATTCTGGCATTGAACGCCAAAAACAGGTTACAAGTTGGAGTTGAACACCAGAAACAGGTTACAACCTGACGTTTAACTCCAAAAATAGCCCAGGCACGTGAGAAGCTCAAGTCTCAGCCTCAGTGGTGCACGAAATTATGATCTCTACTTTTCACAACTCAAACAATCCCCAATAATGGCTCCAAAAACTTGGTGCTCAATACCATGGTCTAAACATAATTTCACAACTTCGCACAACTAACCAGCAAGTGCACTGGGTCGTCCAAGTAATAAACCTTACGCGAGTAAGGGTCAATCCCACGGAGATTGTTGGTATGAAGCAAGTTATGGTCATCTTGTAAATCTCAGTCAGGCAGATTCAAATGGTTATGGATGATTTATGAATAAAACATAAAATAAAGATAGAGATACTTATGTAATTCATTGGTGAGAATTTCAGATAAGCGTATGGAGATGCTTTGTCCCTTCCGTCTCTCTGCTTTCCTACTGTCTTCATCCAATCCTTCTTACTCCTTTCCATGGAAAGCTGTATGTTGGGCATCACCGTTGTCAGTGGCTACAATCCCGTCCTCTCAGTGAAAATGTTCAACGCACTCTGTCACAGCACGGCTAATCATCTGTCAGTTCTCAATCAAGTTGGAATAGAATCCATTGATTCTTTTGCGTCTGTCACTAACACCCAGCCTTCAGGAGTTTGAAGCTCGTCACAGTCATTCAATCATTGAATCCTACTCAGAATACCACAGATAAGGTTTAGACCTTCCGGATTCTCTTGAATGCCGCCATCAATTCTAGCTTATACCACGAAGATTCCGTTTAAGGAATCCAAGAGATAAACATTCAAGCCTTGTTTGCTTGTAGAACGGAAGTGGTTGTCAGGCACGCGTTCATAAGTGAGAATGATGATGAGCGTCACATAATCATCACATTCATCATGTTCTTGGGTGCGAATGAATATCTTAGAACAAGAATAAGCCGAATTGAATAGAAGAACAATAGTAATTACATTAATACTCGAGGTACAGCAGAGCTCCACACCTTAATCTATGGTGTGTAGAAACTCCACCGTTGAAAATACATAAGTGATAATAGTGATCATTGGCTTTGGCCCCAGAGAGGGAACCAGAAGAACCAAGATGAGAATACAATAGCAAAAGGTCCTATATGTAGAGAACTAGTAGCCTAGGGTTTACAGAAATGAGTAAATGACATAAAAATCTACTTCCGGGCCCACTTGGTGTGTGCTTGGGCTGAGCATTGAAGCTTTCATGTGTAGAGACTTTTCTTGGAGTTAAACGCCAGCTTTGGTGCCAGTTTGGGTGTTTAACTCCCATTCTTGTGCCAGTTCCGGTGTTTAACGCCGGGCAGTTTTGAGCTGATTTGGAATGCCGGTTTGGGCCATCAAATCTCGAGCAAAGTATGGACTATTAAACATTGCTGGAAAGCCCAGGATGTCTACTTTCCAACGCAGTTGAGAGCGCACCAATTGGGCTTCTGTAGCTCCAGAAAATCCACTTCGAGTGCAGGGAGGTCAGAATCCAACAGCATCTGCAGTCCTTTTCAGTCTCTGAATCAGATTTTTGCTCTGGTCCCTCAATTTCAGCCAGAAAATACCTGAAATCATAGAAAAACACACAAACTCATAGTAAAGTCCAAAAAATGAACTTTAACTAAAAACTAATAAAAATACAATAAAAACTAACTAAAACATACTAAAAACAATGCCAAAAGGCGTATAAATTATCCGCCCATCACCCAGCACACACCAAGTGGGCCCCAGAAGTGGATTTATGCACTATCCATCTTAGTTTACTCATTTTCTATAAACCTAGGTTACTAGCTTAGTATTTAAACAACTTTTAGAGATTTATTTTGTACCTCATGACATTTTAGATCCGAACTTTGTACTTTTTGATGGCATGAGTCTCTAAACTCCATTGTTGGGGGTGAGGAGCTCTGCAGCGTCTCAATGAATTAATGCAATTATTTCTATTTTCTATTCAAACACGCTTGTTCCTATCTAAGATGTTCATTCACATTTCAATATGAAGAAGGTGATGATCCGTGACACTCATCACTATTCTTAACCTATGAACGCGTGCCTGACAACCACCTATGTTTTACCTTCGATTGAATGAATATCTCTTGGATTCTTTAATCAGAGTCTTTGTGGTATAAGCTAGAATCCATTGGCAGCATCCTTGAGAATCCAGAAAGTCTAAACCTTGTCTGTGGTATTCCGAGTAGGATTTAGGGATTGGATGACTGTGACGAGCTTCAAACTCACGAGTGTTGGGCATAGTGACAGATGCAAAAGGATCAATGGATCCTATTCCGACATGATCGAGAACCGACAGATTTTTAGCCGTGCTGTGACAGTGCATTTGGACCATTTTCACTGAGAGGATGGAAAGTAGCCATTGACAACGGTGACACCCTACATACAGCTTGCCATGGAAGGAGCCTTGCATGTTTGAAAGTAAGAAAGCATTATGTTGCAGGGATTCAGAAGATAAAGCATCTCCAAAACTCCAACATATTCTCCATTATTGCGTAACAATTATTTATTTTATGCCTTTTCACTTTTCACAATTGAAACTAAAGAACCCTCTTGGTATCCTGACTAAGAATAATAAGATAACCATAGCTTGCTTCAAGCCAACAATCTCCGTGGGATTCGACCCTTACTCATGTAAGGTATTACTTGGACGACCCAGTGCACTTGCTGGTTAGTTGTGCGGAATTACATAGTGTGAGTGTAATTTTCATGCACCAGAGTGCTAGGAGGAGTTTCAGTAACTCTTTTACTCAGCTGACCCACTTGTGCCTCCAAATTTCTGATGGAGGACCATGCCTTAGTCATAAAACTGAGAGTGGTCTTGGATAGATCAGAGACTATGTTTGCTAAGCCAGAGAGGCTCTGCTCAGAATTCTCTATCTGTTGCTGAGAAGATGATGGAAAATGTTTGCTATTGCCAAACCTATTTCTCCCACCATTATTGTTATTGAAGCCTTGTTGAGGCTTTTGTTGATCCTTCCATGAAAAATTTGGGTGATTTCTCCATGAAGGATTATAGGTGTTTCCATAGGCTTCTCCCATGTAATTCACCTCTTCCATTGCAGAATTCTTAGGGTCATAAGCTTCTTCTTCAGAGGAGGCTTCTTTAGCACTGCCGAATGCAGCTTGCAATCCAGTCAGATTCTGAGAAATCATATTGACTTGTTGATTCAATATTTTGTTCTAAGCCAATATAGCATTCAGAGTGTCAATCTCAAGAACTCCTTTCTTCTGAGTCACCCCATTATTCACAGGATTTCTCTCAAAAGTGTACATGAACTGGTTATTTGCAACCATTTCAATGAGTTCCTGGGCTTCTGCAAGCATTTTTAGATGAAGAAATCTACCAGCAGAGTGGTCCAATGACATCTTAGATAACTCAAACAGACCATTATAGAATATACATATGATGCTTCACTCTGGAAACATGTCAGAAGGACACCTTTTGGTTAATTGCTTGTATCTTTCCCAAGCTTCATAGAGGAATTCACCTTCCTTCTGTCTGAAGGTTTGAACATCCACTCTGAGCTTACTCATCTTTTGAGGTGGAAAAAATTTGATCAAGAAAGCATTGACCAGCTTGTCCCAAGAGTTCAGGCTTTCTCTAGGTTGTGAGTCCAACCATGTCCTAGCTTTGTCTCTTATAGCAAAGGGGAAAAGCATAAGTCTGTAGACCTCGGATTCAACCCCATTGGTCTTAACAGTATCACAGATCTGCAAGAATTCAGATAAGAACTGACGAGGATTTTCTTATGGAAGTCCATGAAACTTGCAGTTCTACTGCATTAGAGAAACTAATTGAGGCTTAAGCTCAAAGTTGTTTGCTCCAATGGCAGGAATTGAGATGCTTCTTCCATAGAAGTTTGGAAGTTGGTGCAGCATAGTCACCAAGCATCTTCCTTGAATTGTTGTTATTATTTTCGGCTGCCATGTCTTCTTCTTTTTTGAAAATTTCTGTCAGGTCCTCTCCAGAGAGTTGTGCTTTAGCTTCTTTTAGCTTCCTCTTCAGAGTCCTTTCAAGTTCAGGATCAGCTTCAACAAGAATGTCTTTATCCATGTTCCTGCTCATATGAAAAAAAAAAGAGAACAAAAAAGAAGAGGAATCCTCTATGTCACAGTATAGAGATTCCTTTATGTGAGTAGAAGAAGAGAAGAAGAGAATGAGGTAGAGAGAAAATAAAGAGAATTCGAACACAGAGAGGGAGAGAGGGTTCGAATTTTAAGAAGGAGATAAGTGTTAGTAAATAAATAAATAAATAGAAAGAGATGAGAGAGGTAAATCCAAAAATTAAAAAAATAATAAAATAAAATTAGAATTTAAAACAATTAGTTAAATAAATTTTTTTTTGAAAAAGTGGTTGGTAATTTTCAAAAATTGGAAGTTGAAAAGTGGTTAGGTGGTTTTGAAAAAGATAAGAAATAGTAAGTTGAAAAAGATTTGAAAATAAATTTTGAAAAGATAAGAAGTTGCAAAAAAAAGGATTTTGAAATCAAAATTTAAAAAGATATTATTGAAAAAGATTTGATTTTTAAAATTGATGACTTGGCTAACAAGAAACTAAAAGATATGATTCTAGAATTTAAAGATTGAACCTTTCTTAACAAGAAAGTAACAAACTTGAAAATTTTTTAATCAAATCCTTAATTGTTAGCAAGGTTTTCGAAAATATGAAATAAAAATAAGATTTTGAAAATCAATTTTTTTTAAATTTTTTCAGAAAAAAATATGAAAAAAAAAAGATTTGATTTTTGAAAAAGTTTTGAAAAGATAGAATTTTTAAATTGAAATTTTGACTTGACTTAATAAAAAATAACTAAGTTTTTAAAATTTTTTGACTAAGTCAACCCAAAAATTTCGAAAATTATGAGAAAAATAAGGAAAATGTATTTTTTTATTTTTTGAATTTTTGAATTTTAATGAGGAAAGAGAAAAACAACAAAATGACTCAAGACATGAAAATTTAATATCAAAACAAAGAAAATATGCAAGAACACTTTGAATGTCAAGATGAACACCAAGAACACTTTGAAGATTATGATGAACATTAAGAACTTATTTTTGAAAAAATTTTAAGAAAAGAAACACATGCAAGACACCAAACTTAGAAATTTTTAAACTTTTGACTCTAAAAATTCGAAAATGCATATGAAAAACAAGAAAAGACACAAAACAAGAAAATCACAAGATCAAACCAAGACAATCATCAAGAACAATTTGAAGATCATGAAGAAGACATGCATGAATTTTTAAAAAATGCTAGAAAAATAAAAACAAGTAATTGACACCAAACTTAAAATTTGACACTAGACTCAAACAAGAAACACAAAATATTTTTGGTTTTATGATTTTATAAAAAAAATTTTGTAATTTTTCGAAAATTTTTTTTGGAAAGACGAAAAAGAAGAGAAAAAATTTTTTTGAAAGATTTTTGAAAAATTTTTGAAAATAAAATAAAGGTTGAAACAAGAAGAAAATTACATAATCTAAGCAACAAGATGAACCGTCAGTTGTCCAAACTCGAACAATCTCCGGCAACGGCGCCAAAAACTTGGTACATGAAATTGTGATCACACTTTTCACAACTCTGCACAATTAACCAGCAAGTGCACTGGGTTGTCCAAGTAATACCTTACGTGAGTAAGGGTCAATCCCACGGAGATTGTCGGCTTGAAGCAAGCTATGGTTATCTTGTGAATCGCAGTCAGGAAGATTCAGATGGTTATGAGGTTTTGATGATTAAAAACGAAATAAAACATAAAATAGGATAGAGATACTTATGCAATTCATTGGTGGGAATTTCAGATAAGCGTATGGAGATGCTTTGCTCCCTCTGAGCCTCTGCTTTCCTATTGTCCTCATCCAATCATGCGTATTCCCTTCCATGGCAAGCTGTATGTTGGTGGATCACCATTGTCAATGGCTACCATCCGTTCTCTCAGTGAAAACATGTCTGCTACGGTTTCTCGCATGGCTAATCAGCTGTCAGTTCTCGATCGTGTCGGAATAGAATACATTTATTCTTTTGCACACTGTCACTGCACCCAATAGTCATGATTTTGAAGCTCGTCACAGTCATCCCATCCCATATCCTACTCGGAATATCACAGACAAGGTTTATACTTTTTGGATCTCAAGAATGCTGCCAATTGATTCTAGCTTATACCACGAAGACTTTGATCTCACGGAATGGAAGGCTCTGTTGTTAGGAGAGCAAACCATGCATCGTGAACCAGGAGGCCAAGAGATACACACTCAAGCTCTTACAGATAGAACGGAGGTGGTTGTCAGACACGTGTTCATAAGGGAGGATGATGATGAGTGTCACGGATCATCACATCCATCAGGTTGAAGTATAAGTGAATATTTTAGAATAAGAATAAGATTGAATTGAGTAGAAAAAACAATAGTACTTTGCATTAATTCATGAGGAACAGCAGAGCTCCACACCTTAATCTATGAGGTGTAGAAACTCCACCATTGAAAAATGAAAATACATAAGTGATGAAGGTCCAGGCATGGCCGAATGGCCAGCCCCCAAAATGTGATCAAGAGATCAAAAGTGATCCTAAGATAGTTTCAAAAATGATCTAAAGATATGAATACAGTAGTAAAAAGTGCTATTTATACTAAACTAGTAAACTAGGTTTACAGAAAATGAGTAACTAAATGTAGATAGTATAGAAATCCACTTCTGGGGCCCACTTGGTGTGTGTTTGGGCAGAGAATTTAAGCTTTCACGTGCATAGGCTCTTTTTGGAGTTTAAACGCCAGTTTTGGTGCCTGTTTGGGCGTTTAACTCCAGCTTTGGTGCCAGTTTTGGCATTTACGCCAAAAAAGGGTCTCTCGTGGGTGTTTGGACGCCATTTTGGGCCATTAAATCTCGGGCAAAGTATGGACTATTATATATTGCTGGAAAGCCCAAGATGTCTAGTTTCCAAAGCAATTGAGAGCGCGCCAATTGGACTTCTGTAGCTCCAAAAAATTCACTTCGAGTGCAGGGAGGTCAGAATCCAACAGCATCTTCAGTTCTTTCTCAGCCTCTTTATCAGATTTTTGCTCAGGTTCCTCAATTTTAGCCAAAAAATACCTGAAATCACAGAAAAATACACAAACTCATAGTAAAGTCCAGAAATGTGATTTTTGCATAAAAACTAATAAAAATATACTAAAAAGTAACTAAAACATATTAAAAACTATGTAAAAACAATGCCAAAAAGCGTATAAATTATCCGCTCATCAGTCATCAATCATAATACAATAATTATCAAGAGCTAATCCTATTAAGTCATCTCCAACATTGGAAGAAGGTATAATGTTATCTTCACATGAGAGAAAGTCAAATAACACTAGTTAATCTCAATCCAAAATTCATAATCAACTCACTAATTGAATTAGCGAGAAATTAGAGTCAATGGAAAAAATATTAACTAACACTCTAGATCACCAATCTGAATTGGATATTGATGATTCAAGAGCACCTAATTTCTCTTTCCAAGCCAAGAATGCTCAAAAACTACTCTAACATCCAACCAAGCATTTTGTCAAACACTTGGAAGGCATAAAGGAAAAGCATGGTAAAATTGCAAGAAATATAAATTCTACAACTACCCAATGCAAGAAATTAATAATAACAATTAAGGAAAGCACATTAACATGAAGTACCTAGAAATTGCATTAAAGAGAATGAAAATTAACAAGACTGCATGAGCATAAAAGTAACCAAAATAAGAGATTAACAAGAAGAAATGGGAAAATCAAGACAATAGAACAAGAAATTGTAAAGAGAACAAGATGGAAACAAGAAATTAATCCTAGATCTAAGAGAAATTAACCTAATCCTAACCTAATTCTAGATTGAAGAGGGATATTCTCCCTCTAAAAAACTAACTAAAGCATGGTCGTCCTAATCTAATCTAATTTCTCCCCCTTTGTCCCATCTTGAATTCTACATGAAATAGTATCAAGAATCAGTTAGATTTGGGCCTGGAAAGCTCAGAAATCACCCCCAGCATTTTCACTTTAATGAGGTCAAGTGCTGCTTGTGACACGTACGCATGGGCCACGCGTACCCGTCGTCTGCCTTTTTCTTGTCACGCATACGCGTCGCCTGGACGATCTCCTCTTCACGTATGCGCGTCTGTCATGCGTGCGCGTCGCTCTAAGCACTCCAAATCCTTGTTTTTCCATAAATCCTCCATCTTGCATGCTTTTTTCTTCACCTCTTTGATCTATTCCTTGCCTTATGAATCTGAAATCACTCAACAAACCTATCAAGGCATTGAATGGAATTAAGGTGAATTAAATTTAGCTATTTTAAGGCTTAAAATGCATGTTTTCACACTTAAGCACAAATTAGAAGAGATTCACAAAACCATGCTATTTCATTGAATAAATGTGAGATAAGTTGATAAAATCTCCTAAATTAAGTGCAAGATAAACCACAAAATTGGGGTTTATCAGCAACCACAAAATATCTTAAAATTTTTCATAAAAAAGATAACATAAATGTCATAAAGGGTCAAGCTTTTCCCCTGTGGCTGCATCCTGAGGAGGAGGAGGAGGAGGGATGATTGTGATCGGAACAGCCCCGATGACACCATCGGCCTGGTTCAAGATCTCCACATCAGGTTCGGTCTCAGGTCAGACAGTCTCAGTGGAAAAGGCCGGAACAGAATCAAACTTAAGGTTGGGCACATGGACTTCATCCTCATCTGGAGCAGGTGACAATGACCAAGAGCATAGGTTTGGATTTTTGCACTAAAAATAGAATGATCGTTGCAGGTATAGTCCAAACCCAACAATTGATCATCAATCAAATGTCAACCCAAAGATGTCACTATTCAAAACCAATTCAATTCCGGGAATGTTTAGTTCCCGGGTCATCTCCCAAGGAAACTTGATATCAATGAGTGTACAATTCCAGTTGTGATGCTTAATGGGTTTTCAATGAAGAGATGAACATATAAAGAAATAAAAGAACATTTAAAATTGTAATAAATGAACTAATAAAGGAATTAAAGAACTAACTATGTAATATAGACAAGTAAGGTATAAAAGGGATTGATGTAAATGTGTGTGAAAGATTTAAAGCATAAATGGAAACTTGGCTTGGAATGAGCTAAGGGTCCTTTCCTTGTTGAAACCACAACTATGACAATTAGAATGGATTAATCTCACTTGATCACAACTATGACAATTAGAATGGATTAATCTCACTTGATTAACCCTCACATCGGAGAGTAAGTTAAATGAGCATAAGTGTTCTTAACCCACAAATCCTAAATTGCTTGCTAATTACCTTAGCAACAAATTAGCGTTAGTGGGAACAAAAATAATTAACAATCCAAGAATCGACACTAAATGTTGGACATTCCAACTCTAGGAATCCAATTGCTCACTTTTTCCAAGCCAAGAGGTAGAAAATTAGCCCATAATCATAATTGACATTTTGTCAAACACTTAGTGGGCAAAAACACTAAACATAGGGAAAATGAGAAAAAGGCTTGAAACTAAAAGCAATAAATGATGTCAATCAACAATAATAACTCAATCAAACATATAGAAAACATCAATCATCAAATTTATCAACAAGAAATTGAAATTGCAAAAAGTAAATAAAATTGAACTTTGACTTCAACTATAAGAAAGAGTATGAACAATGTAGTTATAAAGAGTAGTAACAAAGAGATACTTACAACGGAAGCTAGCAAAATCCAAGATAAAAAATAGAAATGGCACTTGAATGTAAAACCCTAGTATAAACCCTAATGGAGATGATGGAAAACTTAGAGAAAAACTACTCTAAAGCTTCCTACTACTCCTTCTAAGCTACCCTAATGTTATGTTATGGTATGGTCTTTATTTTCCCCTTTATTATGAGCTATTGGCTTCAGAAATGGGCCTCCAATCCACCAAAAGCGCGAGTCACGTGCAATTTTAATGAAGGCATGTACGGGTACCTGTGCGTACGCACAGACGTGTGAGCACGTACACTCTGCCAAAAATCTCTTCCTGTGCATACACACAAGAGGCTGTGCGCACGCACACTAGGCGATGCTTGAATATTCGCGCGACGCATAGTATGCAGCTCACGCGCATGCCTCGCTCTGTTTTGATGCCTGTGCATACGCATGCAGGTCTGTGCATACGCACACATCGCTGTGCTCTTCTCATTTGATTCTTCATACTTCCTCCTCTTTGCATGCTCCTCTTCCATTCTCTCCAAGCCATTTCTACCTTATACATCTGAAATCACTCACAAACAACATCAAGGAATCGAATGGAAGGCAAATGGGATCAAATTAATCAAATTAGGCACAAAAGAGCATGTTTTCATAATCAAGCACAAATTAGGAGGAAAGTTCAAAAGCATGCTATTTAAGAGAATAAGTACAAATTTATATGATGAAATCCATTCAATTTCAACCAAAAATCATCATCAAATATGGATTCATCAGCAGGCACGATCTTACCATCAACAACTATATTATCCATGCCGAAAGGACTGAGATCGAGGTCGAGGACCATGACACAAACTTGATCCCTCAGATTTTCATACATCACAGTCATCCCATTGACCACATGACTCTACAACTTGGCATAATCATCATACGCCAATTGAAGCTTCTCTTTCACTTCAAGGAGCTCGGCATATGTTTAGTTATATCTCTCCTTGTATTTTTTCGCCATCTCATTTGCCAAATTAGAAGCGGCCTCAGCCGCAGTGGCTCAGGACTTCTCTTTCTCTGGTGCAAGCTCCAGCCCCATATTCTTTGCCTCCAACTCAGCCCTTAAACCCTCAACCCTCTCAAAATTGGCTTTGGCACTCCCTAGAAAGGCGCTGGTGGCGTTAATAGGATATTTCTTAAACTCCCTCGCCAAAACGGCGTTCAGGTTAGCCATCTGGACACTGTTACGGGCCATATACTGAAAGTGGTTGAGGATGGATACGTCGTCAGTAGAAATAAAACCATAAGGAACAATATACTCCTCAGTCTAGGCCAGACCATCAAACTCTTTGTCATTAATATCAACAACACCATATGTCTTCTACTTCTTAGGAGCAGGCCCAGAGGAAGAAGGAGAGGAAGCAGCACCAGAGCTAACCATGGGCAGGTTAGTAGGAATCAGACGGACGTTAGGGGTCGGAATGACCTTTCTCAGACCCGGTCCAGCTTCTTCGGAGAAAGCTAAGAGGTGCTCTCAACCAGCTATCCATTATCATTCTAACAAGACTCCATTCATTCTTTTTCTTTTTCTTCTCACCTCTACCACTATCCACTATCATTTTTCTTTCTAACCCCTCTCTACACCACACCACCCATTTCCGGTGGTTCCTACATTTCTCCCTCCATTCTCCATCATATCTAGACCCTCACTCCATTCTACAACTTCTTCTCACATACTTCCCCATTCCCTTTCCATTTCTTTTAAGGTACTATACTATGCTTCCCTCTTGCTCTACTTATCTCATTTCTTTCTTAGTTAGTTGATTTTATTTTCTTTTAGGTAGTTTTCCTTTTTTTTCTTCCTCTTTTGAGCCCCTCATTTTCGGGTTTTTTTGCTTCTTTTCCTTAGCTCTTCGTGGGTGTTTTAGGTTATAACTTCTTTTGCATTAGTGGATGGAAATGTCTTGCATGATTTTATTACAACCATAGTGCATTGTGTTGCTTAATATTGGTTTGTGGAATGTTACATTACTCTCTTTCCACTTATTTGCATACTACAAAAAAGATGCACGCCAAGTGTTTGAGGAAAAGCATACATGACCTTTTGAGCTCATTGTGACTCATTGCTTCTTAACTATGTGCTTTCTTCCAATACCTTGGTCACTCTTAGGTGCATCTTCACATTCTACATTCTACCCACTCATCGTATCATAATTTGTTTTCCACTCTTGGTATTCACGGGTGTATGCTTCTCATGCCTCTTACTTGCATGCTTAAACTACCCCTATACCACATGCCAGTGATTTGCCTTGCTTACCAAATGTTATCTTAGTTACATGTTGCAGCTGTCATGTAATGCGGACACCTATACTCTTATGGCACAATTTTTCACTTGCATGATACCCATTTAATTGTGCTTTTTTGGGCTTGATGTTACTTTTTTTTACTATCGCAGGATGGTCATCAAAAAAGACAAAGGGAAAGCCCCGAAAAAGCCAACCACCAATAGAGCGCGCCAAGGACCAACGGCCAATCCCCTTCTAAAGAAGGCTAAGGGCCCCGTTGATGCTTTAGAGAAGGACAACCCTCCAAAGGACTCAAACAAGTTCCCTAACAGCTACTGTGAACTTGTCTACTCAAGGATTATTGAGCGAAATTATCACCCGGAGCCCCTTCTAGTCCTACCGGCCCACCTCACTCCGATGGTGATGCCCCACATTGACCGAAGGCAATGGAGATTCCTCTTGAGGCAACCAAGGGAGGTCAATTTATCATGGGTGGTGGAGTTCTACTCCAACTACCACTCACCCCTTCTCACATCAATCTTTGTGCGCCGAAAGCAAGTATCAGTCACAGTGGAAGCCATCCAAGGAGTACTTAAGATTGGGCCATTAGCAGATGGATATGACGCCTATCAAGAAGTTTTGTCAGCATGCGACGATTGTGAGTTCGATTGGAGCGTGGTCTTCTGCGTAATAGCTTTGCCCGAAACATGTTGGATTCGAGGGACCATAAAACAACGACCAAAGGGTTTAGATGCACGTTTCCTCACTCAAGAAGCCGCAGTATGGGCCCAAATCCTAGCTCACTACGTGCTCCCGAGCACCCATGGGTCATCCATTACCGCCGAGCTTGCCTTATTGATATAGTGCAACTTAACCAAGAAACCGGTCGACATTCTGCATGTCATTCGACAATCCATGGGGCGCATTCATGTTAAGGGAAACTTACCCTTCCCCGCTATGGTGACCGAATTAGTCGCGGCAGCCGGTGTCCACCGCGAGGCTAAGGATAGGAGGACCTCAATCCTGGTCAAGGGTGATGTTATTCCAACCAAGAGGTGCCTCAGGCCTCCGGAAGTCACCAAGGACCTTGGAATGGCCACCCCCACTCGCAACACTACCACTTCATCCGAACCACAAAAATCGGCCACCCAACGCCTTGAAGACCTTCACAAGAAGTTGGACCGTTATGAGAGGCATAACCAGCGCCGATATGCTCACGTGAAGAAGCTTCTAAGCATTGTCACCCCACCTATGGAGGAGCCGGATATCTCCACATCTACCGCAACCTCAAGCAGAAATAGCGATGACAAAGGAGATGAAGGACACTCAGGACTCGACCACCCATTGCCCATCACCTATAGCACGGAGGACCGTGCTAAGTTTTAAGTGTGGAGAGGTCGGCTGACCGATCTCTATAGGTAACGTCCGAATAAAATTTTGAACTCCTTTATAGCTAGGATAGGTTGCATGATTAGGTTTTCTTCGATACCATTTGCATGATAAATTTACTTGGTTGGAACAATGAACTTTCTCCTAGGAAACTAATACCTTAGGGAAAAACTAAGATTTTGGAGCAACCTTGACATTGCCAATTTTGAAAATTTTGATGCTAAACTTGTTTGAAGATTGTACTTTGGAACATGGAATTTGAGTCAAGAACACAAGCTAGTGAGCTTTGAGCCTTGTTGTGTGGCTACATCGTATAGTCACTTATTTTCTTTCTTGTGTGTAATTGTTCTCTCTCTATGAGTGTGACCCTTGCTTTGTTTGAGTCTATATGTCTATTATTTTGTGTATTCATGCATTTATATGATTGAGGCCATCATTTCATTTAGCTCACTTACCCAAATAACCTTACCTTTATCTTCCATTGTTAGCCAACTCTGAGCCTACGCTTAACCCACTTATTCTTATTTTAGCACATTACAAGCCTTAAAGCGGAAAACAATAAATGCCCTATTTGGATCTTTGATTAGCTTAGGCTAGTGTGTGTGAGCATCATTCAAGAGTGGGAAAACTTGGGACATTGAATGGGAAAAGGGGTGTATTTTGTATTGTTATTGAAGAATATTGGGAATTGGGTACATACTCATGTATTGATCAAATGTAAAACCTTATGCATTAATGTTCTTGTACATAAAAAAAAAAAAGAAAAAAAGAAAAAAAAGTATGGAAAAGAAAAAAATTATAGAAAAAGAAAGAAAAAGAAGAAAAAGAAAGAAATAAAAAGGGGATAAAATGCCTCAAAACAAAGTGTAGCTCAATAAATTCAGTGCATAAGTGTTGTGAATTGAAAAGGGATACATGAGTATATGAAAAAGTGAAGAATGGGTAGTTAGGTTAGCTTTGAAATTGTATAGGATGTCATAGGTTAGGTGGGAAGTTTAAGCTCGTCAAAGATTCATATTTCAAGCTCACTTAACCAAATATGCATCCTACCTTGACCCTAGCCCCATTACAACCTAAAGAAAATACCTCATGATACTTGTATGCATGCATAGAATAAATGTTGATTGTTAGATGGAAAACAAATCTTGGAAAGCATGATTAGGAGAGAATTGAGAGAATCAACCCTAAACACTTGAGCGAATAGAGTGTAAACATTTCCAGTGAGGGTTCAAAGGCTCTAATTCTTGTTCCCGACTCTCACGAGCGTTCTTCATGCAAGTTGCGTATATTTCACTTTGATGATTAAAAATTGGTAAGTCTCATGCATTGCCCACTATCTCGCCCTATATGCTTGAATGTATCTTAGGAAGGGTGATTTGCTCCTAACCAAGTAGATAGTAGCACTAATCATAGTTGCATTCGTGTAAGTAGATTACACCTCATGAGTCTTATACCTTTATGATCCTTCGGTCTTTTGCATTTCTCTAAGCATAAGGACACGCTAGAATCTAAGTGTGGGGAGGTTGATAAACCCTACTTTTAGGGTTTATCTTGTATTGATTTCAAGGGTTTTATCAATGATTCCACACGCTTTTCATATGAAAATACATGACTTTGTGTTCCTTTCCTAATTTTTGCCTCACGGATGAAAACATGCTTATTTTGCACTAAACTAGATACATTTCTAATCCTCTCTTGGTGCCATTCGATGTCGTGACCTGTGTGTTAAGTGGTTTCAGAATATAGGGCAAGGATGACCTGGAAGAGAGAAGGAAAGTGGGTGCAAAGGGAAGGAGCATGAGAAAATGAGCTTTGGAAACTTCAGCAAGGGCGCGTGCGCGTACTTGGCGCGCCCGCGTGGATTGCGCAGCCAGAAGCCAAAATCAGGAGCCAAGCTACGAGCCGGTGCGTGTAGTGGCTAGGTCATTGCCCCCATGGGTGCGTCCGCGTACGTCACGCGTCCGCGCAAATTGCAAGACGCCCCAGTGGCGCGCGCGCGTACTCTGCGCGTGCGCCCGATGCTCGAATATGATTTTTTTTAAGGTCACGTGACCTGGGCATGGAGACAATTGGAGACCCCATTTTGGGAAAGTGCCTTGGTGGGAAAAGCTTAAAAAGACCAAGGGTTGAAGGGTTAGGGGACTTTTTGCTCATTTTTACATTGTTCTAGATATTTTTCCTAGTGGTAGTTACACTCTTGGGTAGAGAGAGAGAGAGATTCCAACCTCTCATTAGGGTTCATCTTCTTCAATTTCTCAATTCTCAACCATTCCTTGGTGAGATCTACTGCAACTCTCAATTTACTTTGTTCATGTTATAGATCCTCTTCTTTAATCTCAATTAGTGCTTATAATTGTTCAATTCTCATAGATCTTAGATTCAACTTTGTAGTTTTGGATTCTATCAATTCCTTAAAAAGTCCATTTCTATTGTTGTTCTTTGTTGATTGTTGTTAATTTCTTGTGTTGAAGTACTTTTAGTTCTAATTTCTTCTCATTCATACTATGTCTTTCATCCTTGCTCATCAATTGTTTGATAAAATGCCAACACTAGTTATGGAGTAAAAGTTTCTTACTTGGCATAGGGTTTGGACCATTAGAAAAGTTGAATAGTTAATGTCAATTGTTGATTGGAAAAATTAGGAATTGCTAATTGACTTGGAGTGCACTAAAGCTAGATTTTCCTAGGGTAAAACTAGGACTTGTGACTCAAGTTAGTTACTCTCATTTGACTTTCCTCTATACCTAGGGATTAACTAAGTGAAGCAAAGCTTAATTGTTATCATCATTGAAGAAAACTATAATGATAGAATTTCTAATGCCAACCCTAGGCCAAGTCTTCTAATATTGATTGTTTGTCATCTACTTTCGCTAAACTCTAAAAGAATCATAACAAGGCTTCCTAATCAATAATATGCATTCTCTAGCAATTCCAAGGGAGGACGACTCGGGAGACTAGTACTCTCGATTATAGATTGTAGGATTGTTTGATGCGAAGTTTGAATGTCGATTAGACTATACTCACGATTATATCCATTATTGAATTCTATATCGGCATGCTAAATTTCGTTTATCACTCTCCCCAACCGCTTTTCTTTGAAGGTTCTGAGCAGCCACGGTCTTCTTGGTCTTGCGCAAAAACTTCATGGAGTCAGACCCAAAAGCCATCTCTGCAAACAGAACCACCAAAACGTCATCAAAAAATTACAACCAAGAAAAGATAGTAAAAAGCAAGAAATTAGGTACTACCTAACTCAAATCGGAGAAAGGTGGGATCTCGTAAAACCTCTTCGTGTCCAAGTGAGGAGGTTGCCCCCAGTGCTCCTCCAACACACCTACAAAAGTCTTCTCTGCCTCATCTAGGCTCTCTAAGGGTTACTGGACCACTACAGAATTTTCTTTCCACCAAAGTGGAAAGGAGGGCTCATTATTCTCATCTAAAAAGAAGGGATGGACTTCGTCTACAGCCCAGACCTTGAAGTAAAAATTTTTAAAATCTTAGAAGGAGTCATCAAAAATAGCAAAAATCTTTCTACCTTGGTTAGCTCAAAAAGAGATCCAAGAAGCTTTCTTCTTGGTCGACTCGGGCTTTGTCAAAATAAACAAGTATAAAAACAAACAGAGACAAGGTCGGACGCCCAGCTCCTGACACAAAAGCTGGAAAATCTTCATGAAGACCCAGGAGTTGGGATGAAGCTAAGTAGGGGCAAGATTACAGTTCCAAAGAATCTCAGTCTCAAACTCGGTAAAAACGATGGTAATACCTAACTTAGTAAAGAAACAGTCATAGGCATAGAAAAATGGGCACTCTGTCCGACCTAAAGGGGAAAGCAGACCTTTTCCTTAGGATCGGGGGAGACCAGCTCATAGTTCTTTTCATCATCCCTATTCTCGCATACCCCATGAAACCTCCTAAACTTCTCACAGTACTCCCGATCCACTTCCGTCACACAGCACAAGACTACAGAATCTATCCAATCAGCCAGACCAGGAGGGACCTTTGTAGACATCTCAATAAGAGTCCTACGAGACATAAACGCTATACCTACAACAATAAGAAACAAAATCATCACCACCAGCAGCTCGGCTAAGAACGAAAAAATTGGTTAAGAAGCAGACAAACAGCACCCAGCCAGAGAAAGGGCACTCCAGTACCACAACATGGACATTGCGACACAGCAGCACCCTTTGGGGGCAACACGCACGCAGACAAAGCACAACTTAAAGTCATCAAACCCCACAGCCCTAAATCATCCAGCACAACCAAGTAAAAATAAAAACTTTGAAACAAAAACAAAACATGCAACACCACCAGAGGCAATCAAGAAAACGAAAAAAGGAGCTCGCATCACAATAGAAAACCAAATCATCACCAACAAGAGCGTAAAGTGGAAAAAAATAATAAAGAGGAAAACCAACCTGGAAGAAGAAAAGAAGGTAGTAGGACAAATGAGCAAGCAGGAAGTCACGAATAATCCCCACCGAGAGATGAAAACTCTAAAAATCCAAGAAAAAAACAACCTTGGACCACCGGGGCAATCAGAGGATGAGCAAAAGGAAGCTTCTTTCGCTGAGCAAATGAAACAGATGAAAGCAAAAGTGAAAAATGAAGGAATCCCTAGGATTTTAAACAAAACAATAGGAGGGAAATTCGAAATGGCAAAAGAGGAATAAAGGCCTAATCAATGAGCCTTAAAAATGCTTGCAGATGCCCAAGAAAACTATCGCGATTGGAATTAGCGTAGCATTTAAAGCATACTCTTCACATTTCAAAGGAGATTAAAAAAGACAATAAAACCGGCCCGAGAAGGATAAAATGCCCGACTTGCTTAGGGAGAATTCTTGAGCACGACCTCAAAAAAAGATCGAAGCTCAAGCAGGGGCACTGTTCACACCCTGACCCGAGCTATAAGGGTCAGGTCGGTAAAAGGCAAAGGGGCCGACCTCAAGGGAGGCCCTCTCACCTCCGCTGACATCTTCTTAGGAGACCGAAAGACTATTAGGAGTCCCAAAGAGGCCCAATACCATAAGGTCTCCTCCCACTAGAAGGCGGTTACTAAAGATATGATCTTACCAACGAAAGATATAAGATAAGATAAGGATCTTTCCCCCAAGAAAGATCACTAGGCATCGCTATAAATACACTAGAGTCCCCAGGTATAATTCATACTCCAACTCTACAGAAAACATGCCTAAAGCCGTTGCTAACTTAAGCATCGGAGTCTCTTGCAGGTACCACCACCCAACCATCCACAAGGAGCTCGAATAGGCGGCACCTCTAACACCAGGTAGATCAGAAATCAGCACTCGAGGGAGACCTGGACCTCCCAACTAGTCCGAACTCAAGGTTTCAGGTAACCCTCGGAACAACAAGTATAGACTATTATATATTGTTAGAAAGCCTTGGAAGTTAGCTTTCCAACTCCGTTAAGAGAACATCAATTGGACCTTTGTACCTCCAGAAATACTTGTTTGAATGCACAAAGGTCCAGAGTTGACAGCATCTGCAGTCCTTTCTTTGCCTCTTAATCAGACTTTATCAAAACTTGCTAGATTCACCAAAAAATCACCTAAAATCATAGAAAATCTACAAAAACTCCAAGTAGCATCCAAAAAGTTATTTTTGCACTAAAACTACTAAACCATAATAAAACTTAATTAAATGTACTAAAAATACTAAGGAAATAATGCCAAAAAGCGTATAAAATATCCGCTCATCAGACAACCATTGCTTGTTCAATCCAACAATCCTCGTGGGATCGACCCTCACTCATCTGAGTTATTACTTGGACAACCCAGTGCACTTGCCGGTGAAGTTGTGCGATTTCAAATTTTGCGCGCTAGATAACTAAGTGGAATTAACCCTATGTAATTACCATGTTGTGGTCAATAATCTAAGATAGAAAATATTGACTCTTAATCCTTGCCATGAATGTATTTTAGCATTTATAGTTCTTTAGTAGTTAGTTTTACTTTCTTGTCACTTTACTTTCTCGCTTCTTCATCCACAAACCACCCGTGTATTCTCATAACTAATAATATGCACACTTTCCTGTAGTTTCTTTTGAGAGATGACCCGAGGTTTAAATTCTCTCGATCTTTGTTAGTTTGTATTGTGACAAACAAATTAAACTTTGATTGAGAGTTATCTATCAATTTGGAACTATACTTGCAACGTGATTATTTTGTAAAAATTGCGAACTAACAATTTTTTTCACATCAGCGAGCAGCAGCAATATCACGGGAATGTTAGAGTGATTCTCTCCTTATTTTAACACAGTGTTTCCTCAGCTTCTATTTATCCATGATTAGTAGTAGTAGTAGTAGTAGTAATCCTTGCCCTGACATTAAATAGACTTTTGGAGGGCTAGCACTTTTGAAAATATTTAATATATATAAGTTAGAATGGGTCCCAGACTAAGGTGACTTTTGTAACCCGGGGCCTGTTAGTATAATTAATGAAGTTTGTAAATATTTATAAATAAGCAGTGATGTATGAACTATGATTTTGTAATACATTGAGCCTACGAGTGTATATATATGACATGACTATGTTTTGCTATACCTTTGTATGTTTATATGTTTCATGTAGTATCTATTTAACTTATAATGATTCTAACATATTCGACTAAATACGCGATCTCGACTAGCGCTAAAGGTTCATATGTATATATTTAATGTATAGTTTAGAGTTCCTAAGGTAAGACGAATAGTAGCGCCTAGTTTCTAGTCTTAGTCATGATGGGCTAGTAGTTAGCTCGTTACATGAAGCATGAATTCAAGTCTAGATGGGTGCAGACTCCTTTTCCTCCTCTCCTATGATGGTCACATCAATTAAACCTTTAGCCCCTTCCTTGTCATCATCACTGTCATCAAAATCATCACTTTCAACACTGTGGTCTAATAAATAATCATCACTTGAATTAGGACTCCATGAACTTTTACTTCTTAAGTGACCACCCTTGAGTTCATAGTCATCATCCTCAGAGGTTTCACATCCCTCCTCTTCTTCCTTAGCTGCATGAGTCCCTTCTACTTCCTCACATGATCCTTCACTCATAAACCTAACTTCTTCTACTTCAATTGACCTAACAGTGGCATGTTTAGGCCCAGGCCCAATACAACGACCTTTATACATAATAATTGGGCCAGGCCCAACTTCATCACGTATCTTTGCATGACCAGGATTTTCATATAGTTGCATGTTTTTTGCATCTTCTTGAACTTTACTTGTCTTGTGAATAACATAAAGCTCAACCATATCATTCTTCACCCTAACTCTTTCCATATCCATTGTATCCTTGTCATTTTTCATCATCATTAACCCTTCCTCTATCCCAACATTCACCAATTTATACCACATGGAAACAATGTGCTTCAAATACCCTTGTCAGCTAACTATTTCATATGCCTCATCAAGCTCCACTCATCCTCATTACAATAATCTATAATGGAAGTCTTCCCACCTAAATACCTAAAAGTCCCTCCTTCAAGCCCAAACCTACCTTGATGATAAACTTTTACACTAAAATAACACATCTCTTTTGCTAGTTTTCCTATTACAAGTATCAAACAGCATCAGATAAAGGGGAATAAATTTTTAATTCAAAAAGTGTAAATAAACCAATTCTACCACTATCAAAAACCCCAACATCGTTAACACATCAACAAAAAGCTATAATCTTGGCCCTAATTTAGAAGACGTTATATCATATCCGCAAATCCTAACAATGACAACATTACAAGGATGAAAACTCTATGTGTTAACATTTTTTCTTACATGAGCTTTTCACTAGAAAACCAACATCGAACACAAATAGTACATACTTTTTTACTTTGTGTCGTTTCATCACCTATGAAGATCTAGACGAAGCAATCCTTTCCTACACAAAGAAAATCTATCCTCAAACTACCTTCACTCCACAACCTTTTACTATGATCAAGCTCGAAGAAGAAAAAAAGTGATAGGACTCACAGAGTGTGGGACATGAAGCGTTACGTTCTTCTTTCTCTCTTCTAATGAGATTGTTTCGTATACTAAAAGAAACAATAGACACGAAGAGGCATATATGTCAATAGACACGTTTGGGTACAACAATCATTGTCTACGTAGATAATTTTGTTAGTGTTCTATTAGTGTAATTAATGGTAAGATAATATTAAATTAATTTTTAAACATTAGAAATACCAACAGAGCATTTAAATATTAAAAATAATTTTACAATTTACCTCAAATGTGTTATGGACACATTGTAATATTTTAAATCGAGCAATTAGCTTTCCTAAATTTACTTCAGTTTAATTTTTTTAAGCGTTAGTCCCACCGTTCATAAACAATCCTATCATTTAATCAATCAATAATCTATCTAATCTGGCAACAATTTAATTCTTTTGCTCCAAACATCTGATCATGCATGTCAGATAATAATAATCTAATATAGTACTTAAATTGCTCAGACGAACAATTTAATTCCTTTTCTTGGTCCCACTTGATTATCTGATATAGTACATAAGACTCTTGATTATCAATCATGATACATAGTTTTATTTTTCAAAATATCACGTGTACAAAAAATATTAGTTATTAAATTAATTATTATATATTTTTATAAATAACTCTACCTATGTTACATTTGTGGTACATAGTCGGTCCCAAATTTGGATAAAAGAGGAGGGTTGTGTTAGATCTTCAGCAACCAACATAAAAATATAGCCGAACCCCCATGACATGAATCAAAGATATTATTGCGCTAAAATTAGGTCGTTGCCCGGAAGCAACGTGCCATATGGCTCGAGTGCGGTGCCAAAGCAAGAGTCGTTGCATTGGTGTCCAGATGTAGTGTTAAATGAGCAAGGGTTCTCGCATTTTCGTGAACGGACGAGGGTAAATAAGCTAGTTCACAAAGTAAAAGGTAAAGGTCGAAGCGACAGAAGGTTGAGATTTGGGACATGGAATATAAACACCCTAACAGGAAAGTCCATGGAGGTGGTGGACACCATGACAAGGAGAAAGATTAACATTATGTGCTTACAAGAAACGAAATGGGTTGCTGCAAAGGCTAGGGAGTTGGATACTTCTGGTTTCAAACTTTGGTATACAGGAAAGGTGAAGAATAGGAATGGGGTTGGAATAATTGTGGATAAGCAATGGAAGAAGGACGTAGTGGATGTCAAGAGGGTGGGAGATCGGATCATCTCTATCAAACCTGTGGTGGAGGGAGGTGCTTTCCATGTGATTAGCGCCTATGCACCGCAAGTGGGTTCAGACAAACAACACAAGATAACGTTTTGGGAGGATCTAGAGAGTTTGATTCAAGGCATATGGTGGACGAAATTGTGATCCATATTCTTTGAACTTGTATGAAATCATGATTATGGCACCGGTTGAATTCACAACTCCGTTCAACTAACCAGCAAGTGTACTGGGTCGTCCAAGTAATAAACCTTACGCGAGTAAGGGTCGATCCCACAGAGATTGTTGGTATGAAGCAAGCTATGGTCACCTTGTAAATCTCAGTTAGGCAGATTAAATTTGTTTATGGTTTCGAAAATTAATAAAAAGAAGAAATAATAAAAGGGATAAAATACTTATGCAGATTCATTGGTGGGAATTTCAGATAAGCAAATGGAGATACTGTATGGCTCAAGCACGCCTGCTTTCCCACTGCTTCAACTCAATCCTTCTTACTCCTTTCCATGGCAAGCTGTGTATAGGGTTCACCGTTCGACGATGGCTACTTTTAATCCTCTCGGGAAAATGGTCCTCTACGGCTGTCACTCGCATGGCTAATCGTCTGGAGGCATCACACTGGCCGAAGGCTACATCCCATCCTCGCAGTGAAAACTATGCTCACGCGCTCTGTCACAGCACGGCTAATCACTGGTTGGTTCCCGCTCCTACTGGAATAGAATCCCTTGATTCTTTTGCGTCTGTCACTAACGCCCAGCACTTGCGAGTCTGAAGCACGTCACAGTCATTCATTACCGGAATCCTACTCGGAATACCACAGACAAGGTTAGACTTTCCGGATTCCCAGGATCCTACTCGGAATACCACAGACAAGGTGAGACTTTCCGGATCCTCATGAATGCCGCCATCTATCTAGCTTATACCACAAAGATTCTGTTGGGGAATCTAAGAGATACACATTCAAGCTCTGCTGCATGTAGAACGGAAGTGGTTGTCAATCACGCGCGTTCATAGGTGAGAATGATGATGAGCATCACATAGTCATCACATTCATCATGTTTTTGAGTGCGAATGAATATCTTGGAATAAGAATAAGAGAGAATTGAATAAAAGAAAATAGAATTGCATTAATACTTGAGGTACAGTAGAGCTCCACACCCTTAATCTATGGTGTGCAGAAACTCCACCGTTGAAAATACATAAGTAAAATGTTCAGGCATGGCTGAATGGCCAGCCCCCATGATCTGAGAACTAATCGTCCCAAGATGTCTAATACACTAGTAAAAAGTTCTATTTATAATAAACTAGCTCCTAGGGTTTACATGAGTAAGTAATTAATGCATAAATCCACTTTCGGGGCCCACTTGGTGTATGTTTGGGCTGAGCTTGATCTATCCACGAGCTGAGGCTTTTCTTGGAGTTGAACTCCAAGTTATGACGTGTTTTGGGCGTTCAACTCCGGATCATGACGTTTTTCTGGCGTTTAACTCCAGACAGCAGCATGTACTTGGCGTTCAACGCCAAGTTACGTCGTCAATTTCCGAATAAAGTATGGACTATTATATATTGCTGGAAAGCTCTGGATGTCTACTTTCCAACGCCGTTGAGAGCGTGCCATTTGGAGTTCTGTAGCTCCAGAAAATCCATTTCGAGTGCAGGGAGGTCAGATTCCAACAGCATCAGCAGTCCTTTTGTCAGCCTTTTTCAGAGTTTTGCTCAAGTCCCTCAATTTCAGCCAGAAATTACCTGAAATCACAGAAAAATACACAAACTCATAGTAAAGTCCAGAAATGTGAATTTAACATAAAAACTAATGAAAACATCCCTAAAAGTAGCTTGAACTCACTAAAAACTACCTAAAAACAATGCCAAAAAGCGTATAAATTATCCGCTCATCACAACACCAAACTTAAATTGTTGCTTGTCCCCAAGCAACTGAAAATTAATTAGGATAAAAAGAAGAGAATATACTATAAATTCCAGAATATCAATGAATATTAATTATAATTAGATGAGCGGGACTTGTAGCTTTTTGCTTCTGAACAGTTTTGGCATCTCACTTTTTCCTTTGAAGTTTAGAATGATTGGCTTCTCTAGGAACTTAGAATTTTGGATGGTGTTATTGATTCTCCTAGTTAAGTATGTTGATTCTTGAACACAGCTACTTATGAGTCTTGGCCGTGGCCCTAAGCACTTTGTTTTCCAGTATTACCACCGGATACATAAATGCCACAGACACATAACTGGGTGAACCTTTTCAGATTGTGACTTAGCTTTGCTAAAGTCCCCAGTTAGTGGTGTCCAGAGCTCTTAAGCACACTCTTTTGCTTTGGATCACGACTTTAACCACTCAGTCTCAAGCTTTTCACTTGGACCTTCATGACACAAGCACATGGTTAGGGACAGCTTTGATTTAGCCGCTTAGGCCTGGATTTAATTTCCTTGGGCCCTCCTATCCATTGATGCTCAAAGCCTTGGATCCTCTTTTTACCCTTGCCTTTTGGTTTTAAGGGCTCTTGGCTTTTTCTATTGCTCCTTCTCTTTTTTTTTTCGCCATTCACTGTTTTTTCTTGCTTCAAGAATCAATTTCATGATTTTTCAGATCATCAATAACATTTCTCTTTGTTCATCATTCTTTCAAGAGCCAAAAATTTTAACATTCATAAACAACAAGATCAAAAGACATATGCACTGTTCAAGCATTCATTCAGAAAACAAAAAGTATTGTCACCACATCAATATAATTAAACTAAATTCAAGGATAAATTCGAAATTCATGTACTTCTTGTTCTTTTGAATTAAAACATTTTTCATTTAAGAGAAGTGAAGGATTAATGGATTTTATTCATAGCTTTAAGGCATGGTTACATACTAATGATCATGAAGTAGAGACACAAAACATAGATAAACACAATATTAAAAACCGAAAAAACAGAAAGAAATAAAGAACAAGGAATGAATCCACCTCTAGTGGCGTCTTCTTCTTGAAGGACCAATGATGTTCTTTAGCTCTTCTATGTCCCTTCCTTGCCTTTGTTGCTCCTCCCTCATTGCTCTTTGATCTTCTCTTATTTCTTGGAGAATGATGGAGTGCTCATGATGTTCCACCCTTAATTGTTCCACATTGTGGCTCAAACCTTCTAAGAAAGTGTTGAGTTGTTCCCAATAGTTGTTTGGAGGAAAGTGCATCCCTTGAGGCATCTCAGGGATTTCTTGATGATGAGCTTCCTCATGCACCTCTTGAGAACCGTGATGGGTCTCTCTTGTTTGCTCCATCCTCTTCTTGGTGATGGGCTTGTCTTCTTCAATGGAGATGTCTCCTTCTATGATAACTCCAGCTGAGTAACATAGATGGCAAATAAGGTGAGGAAAAGCTAGCCGTGCCATGGGTGAGGGCTTGTCGGCTATTTTGTAGATTTCATTGGAGATGACCTCATGAACTTCTACTTCCTCTCCAATCATGATGCCATGAATCATGATGGCCCGATCCACAGTAACTTCAGATCGGTTGCTAGTAGGAATGATGGAGCGTTGAATGAGCTCCAACCATCCTCTAGCTATGGGCTTGAGGTTCAGTCTTCTTAGTTGGACTGGCTTGCCTTTGGAGTCTCTCTTCCATTGAGCTCCTTCCACACAAATGTCCATAAGGACTTGGTCCAACCTTTGATCAAAGTTGACCCTTCTAGTGTAGGGGCGTTCATCACCTTGCATCATGGGCAAGTGGAATGCCAACCTTACATTTTCCGGACTGAAATCCAAGTATTTCCCCCGAACCATTGTGAGATAATTCTTTGGACTCGGGTTCATACCTTGATTATGGTTCCTAGTGATCCATGCATTGGCATAGAACTCTTGAACCATTAAGATTCCGATTTGTTGCATGGGGTTGGTTAGGACTTCCCAACCTCTTCTTCGGATTTCATGTCGGATCTCCGGATACTTATTTTTCTTGAGTTTGAAAGGGACCCCAGGGATCACCTTCTTCTTTGCCACAACATCATAGAAGTGGTCTTGATGGCTCTTGGAGATGAATCTTTCCATCTCCTATGACTCGGAGGTGGAAGCTTTTGTCTTCTCTTTTCCTTTTCTAGAGGATACTCCGGCCTTAGGTGCCATTGATGGTAATGGAAAAACAAAAAGCTTATGTTTTTACCACACCAAACTTAAAATATTGCTCGTCCTCGAGCAATAAAAGAAAGAGAAGGAGAAGAAGAAGAAAATATGGAGGAGAGGGAAAGAAGTAGGTTCGGCTATGTGGGAGAAGAAGGGGTTGTGTTGTGTGAAGATGAAGTAGAATGGAAGGGTATTTATAGGGAGAGAGGGAAGGTTTGTTCGGCCATTTTGGGTGGGAATGGGTGGGAAATTGGTTTTGAATTTTTGAAGGTTGGTGGGGTTTATGGGGAAGAGTGGATGGATGTGAGTGGTGAATGGGGTAATTGGGAAGAGGAATTGAGGTGATTGGTGAAGGTTTTTTGGGAAGTGTGATATGGGGAAGAGTGAAATAGGATTAGGAGAGTGTGATTAGGATTAAAAGGTAAGGTGGGAATATGTTAGGTGGGGATCCTGTGGGGTCTACAGATTCTGAGGTGATCCTGTGGGGTCCACAGATCCTGAGGTGTCAAGGAATTTCATCCCTGCACCAAATAGGCATGTAAAATGCCTTTGTGCATCATTCTGGCGTTTAAACGCCCATTGGTGCACATTATGGGCGTTCAACGCCCATGTAAAGCATGTTTCTGGCGTTGAACGCCAGTTTCATGCTTGTTACTGGCGTTCAGCGCCAGTTTTTCCTCTCTGGGCACATTCCTGGCGTTCAGCGCCAGGATGTTGCTTGTTTCTGGCATTCAGCGCCAGAATGGTGCTCTGTTCTGGCGTTGAACGCCAGCCAGATGCATCTTACTGGCGTTAAACGCCAGCCCGTGCGTCCTCCAGGGTGAAAATTTTTTTCTTCTGCTGTTTTTGATTCTGTTTTTAATTTTTATGATTTTTTCGTGACTCCTCATGATCATGTACCTAATAAAACACAAAATAACAATAAAATAGTATAAAATAGAAATTAGATAAATAAAATTGGGTTGCCTCCCAACAAGCGCTTCTTTAATGTCAATAGCTTGACAGTGGCTCTCATGGAGCCACAAGGTGATCAGGTCAATGTTGTATAGTTGTCCACACCAAACTTAGAGTTTGGATATGGGATCTTAATACCAAACTTAGAGTTTGGTTGTGGCCTCACAACACCAAACTTAGAGTTTGACTGTGGGGGCTCTTCTTGACTCTGAACTGAGAGAAGCTCTTCATGCTTACTCTCTTTTGTCACAGAGGAATGGCCATGTGCCTTAAACACAAGGTAGTCCCCATTCAATTGAAGGACTAACTCACCTATGTTGACATCTATCACAGCTCCTGCTGTGGCTAGGAAAGGTCTTCCAAGGATGATGCAATCATCCTCTTCCTTCCTAGTGTCTAAGATTATGAAATCAGCAGAGATGTAAAGGCCTTCAACCTCTACTAACACGTCCTCTACTATTCCATAAGCTTGTCTCAATGAGTTGTCTGCCAGTTGTAATGAGAACAATGCAGGTTGTACCTCAATGATCCCCAGCTTCTCCATTATAGAGAGTGGCATTAGATTTATCCCTGACCCCAGATCACACAGAGCTTTTTCAAAGATTATGGTGCCTATGGTACAGGGTATTAAGAACTTGCCAGGATCTTGTTTCTTTTGAGGTAGAATTTTCTGAATCCAAGTATCCAGTTCATTAATGAGCAAGGGAGGTTCACTTTTCCAAGTCTCATTACCAAATAACTTGGCATTCAGCTTCATGATAGCTCCTAAATATTGAGCAACTTGCTCTCCAGTTACATCTTCATCCTCTTCAGAGGATGAATAGTCTTCAGAGCTCATGAATGGCAGAAGGAGATTTAATGGAATCTCTATGGTCTCTGTATGAGCCTCAGATTCCTTTGGATCCTTAATAGGAAACTCCTTCTTGCTTGAGGAGCGTCCTAGGAGGTTTTCCTCACTAGGATTTTCGTACTCCTCCTCCTTTGTGCATTCGGCCACATTGATCACATCAATGGCCTTGCACTCTCCTTTTGGATTCTCTTCTGTATTGCTTGGGAGAGTACTGGGAGGAGTTTCAATGACTTTCTTACTCAGCTGGCCCACTTGTGCCTCCAGATTTCTGATGAAGGATCTTGTTTTACTCATGAAACTGAAAGTGGCTTTTGACAGATCAGAGACTACATTGGCTAAATTAGAAGTGTTTTGTTCAGAATTCTCTGTCTGTTGCTGAGAAGATGATGGATATGGCTTGCTATTGCCCAGCCTGTTGCGTCCACCATTGTTAAAGCCTTGTTGAGGCTTTTGTTGATCCTTCCATGAGAAATTTGGATGATTTCTCCATGATGAGTTATAGGTGTTTCCATAAGGTTCACCCATGTAATTAACCTCTGCCATGGCAGGGTTCTCAGGATCATAAGCTTCTTCAGAAGCTGCCTCTCTAGTGCTGTTGGATGCATGTTGCCATCCATTCAGATTTTGAGAGATCATGTTGACCTGTTGAGTCAACACTTTGTTCTGAGCCAATATGGCATTCAGGGTATCAATTTCAAGAACTCCTTTCTTCTGAGGTATCCCATTGTTCACGGAATTCCTCTCAGAAGTGTACATGAACTGGTTATTTGCAACCATGTCAATGAGTTCTTGAGCCTCTTCAGGCGTTTTCTTCAGGTGAATAGATCCACCTGCAGAATGGTCCAATGACATTTTCGAAAATTCAGAGAGACCATAATAGAATATATCTAAAATGGTCCATTCTAAAAACATGTCAGATGGACATCTTTTGGTCAGCTGCTTGTATCTTTCCCAAGCTTCATAGAGGGATTCACCATCTTTTTGTTTGAAGGTTTGAACATCCACTCTCAGCTTGCTCAGCTTTTGAGGAGGAAAGAATTTATCCAAAAAGGCAGTGACCAGCTTATCCCAGGAGTCCAGGCTATCCTTGGGTTGTGAATCCAACCATACTCTAGCTCTATCTCTTACAGCAAAAGGGAAAAGCATGAGTCTGTAGACTTCAGGATCAACCCCATTCGTCTTTACAGTCTCACAGATCTGCAAGAACTCAGTTAAAAACTGATAAGGATCTTCAGATGGAAGTCCATAAAACTTGCAGTTTTGTTGCATTAAGGCAACTAGCTGAGGTTTCAGCTCAAAATTGTTGGTTCCAATGGCAGGAATGGAGATGCTTCTTCCATCAAACTTGGACGTTGGCTTTGTGAAGTCACCAAGCATTCTCCTTGCATTATTATTATTTTCGGCTGCCATCTCCTTCTCTTGTTCGAAAATTTTTGAAAGGTTGTTTCTGGATTGTTGTAATTTAGCTTCTCTTAATTTTCTCTTCAGAGTCCTTTCAGGTTCTGGATCAATTTCAACAAGAGTGCCTTTATCCTTGTTCCTGCTCATATGAAAGAGAAGAAAACAAGAAAAGAAGAGGAATCCTCTATGTCACAGTATAGAGATTTCTTTATGTTAGTAGAAAAAGAAAGGGTAGAAGAATGAAGAGGGAGATTCGGATTTTTGGATGAAGAGAGGTGGAGAGAAGTGTTAGTAATTAAATAATTAAATAGAAGAAGAAAGAGAAGGGAAATTTCGAAAATAATTTTGAAAAAGAGGTTAGTAATTTTCGAAAGTTAGAGATAAAATGTAATTAAAATTAAAACATGAAACAATTAGTTAATTAAAAAGAATTTTTGAAAAAGGAGAGAGGTATTTTCGAAAATTAGAGAGGGAAAAGTAGTTAGGTGGTTTTGAAAAAGATAAGAAACAAACAAAAAGTTAGTTAGTTGATTGAAAAAGATTTGAAATCAAAATTTTAAAAAGATGAGAAGAAAAGGAGTTAGATAAGATATTTTGAAATCAAATTTTGAAAAATATAAAATTTTAAAAAGGATAAGATAAAAAGATAAGATAAAAGTTTTAAGAAAAAGATATTTTGAAAAAGATTTAATTTTTAAAATGACTTAACTAACAAGAAACTACAAGATAAGATTCTAGAATTTAAAGATTGAACCTTTCTTAACAAGAAAGTAACAAACTTCAAATTTTTGACCCAATCACATTAATTGTTAGCTAATTTTCGAAAATTAGATATAAAAGCTAAGAAAAAGATTTTTGAAAAATAATTTTTAAAATTTTTTCGAAAATAAAAAAATGAAAAAGATATGATTTTTGAAAAAGATTTTGAAAAGATAAGATTTTTAAAATTGAAATTTTGACTTGACTTGTAAAAACAACTAATTTTAAAAATTTTTGACCAAGTCAACCCAAAATTTCGAAAATTTGAGGGAAATAAGGAAAAGATATTTTTTTTTGAATTTTTAATTATGAGAGAGAAAAACAACAAAAATACTCAATGCATGAAATTTTTAGATCAAAACAATGAATGCATGCAAGAATGCTATGAATGTCAAGATGAACACCAAGAACACTTTGAAGATCATGATGAACATCAAGAACATAATTTTGAAAAATTTTTGATGCAAAGAAAACATGCAAGACACCAAACTTAGAAATCTTTAATGCATGGATTCTAACAAACAAAAAATGCATATGAAAAACAACAAACAACACAAAACAAGAAATCATCAAGATCAAACAAGAGGACTTATCAAGAACAACTTGAAGATCATGAAGAACACTATGAATGCATGGGATTTTCGAAAAATGCAAGAAAAAATTTTTAAAGCATGCAATTGACACCAAACTTAAAAATTGACTCAAGACTCAAACAAGAAACACAAAATATTTTTGGATTTTATGATTTTCTAATTTTTTGTATTTTTATTAATTTTTTTTTCGAAAACAAAGTTAAGAAAAACGAAAAATAAAAGAAAAAATTTTTGAAAAAGATTTTTGAAAAGAAAATTACCTAATCTGAGCAACAAGATGAACCGTCAGTTGTCCATACTCGAACAATCCCCGGCAACGGCGCCAAAAACTTGGTGGACGAAATTGTGATCCATATTCTTTGAACTTGTATGAAATCATTATTATGGCACCGGTTGAATTCACAACTCCGTTCAACTAACCAGCAAGTGTACTGGGTCATCCAAGTAATAAACCTTACGCGAGTAAGGGTCGATCCCACAGAGATTGTTGGTATGAAGCAAGCTATGGTCACCTTGTAAATCTCAGTTAGGCAGATTAAATTTGTTTATGGTTTCGAAAATTAATAAAAAAAGAAATAATAAAAGGGATAGAATACTTATGCAGATTCATTGGTGGGAATTTCAGATAAGCGAATGGAGATACTGTATGGCTCAAGCACGCCTGCTTTCCCACTGCTTCAACTCAATCCTTCTTACTCCTTTCCATGGCAAGCTGTGTATAGGGGTTCACCGTTCGACGATGGCTACTTTTAATCCTCTCGGGAAAATGGTCCTCTGCGGCTGTCACTCGCATGGCTAATCGTCTGGAGGCATCACACTGGCCGAAGGCTACATCCCATCCTCGCAGTGAAAACTATGCTCACGCGCTCTGTCACAGCACGGCTAATCACTGGTTGGTTCCCGCTCCTACTGAAATAGAATCCCTTGATTCTTTTGCGTCTGTCACTAACGTCCAGCACTTGCGAGTCTGAAGCACGTCACAGTCATTCATTACCGGAATCCTACTCGGAATACCACAGACAAGGTTAGACTTTCCGGATTCCCATGATCCTACTCGGAATACCACAGACAAGGTGAGACTTTCCGGATCCTCATGAATGCCGCCATCTATCTAGCTTATACCACAAAGATTCTGTTGGGGAATCTAAGAGATACACATTCAAGCTCTGCTGCATGTAGAACGGAAGTGGTTGTCAATTACGCGCGTTCATAGGTGAGAATGATGATGAGCATCACATAGTCATCACATTCATCATGTTTTTGAGTGCGAATGAATATCTTGGAATAAGAATAAGAGAGAATTGAATAAAAGAAAATAGAATTGCATTAATACTTGAGGTACAGTAGAGCTCCACACCCTTAATCTATGGTGTGCAGAAACTCCACCGTTGAAAATACATAAGTAAAATGTTCAGGCATGGCTGAATGGCCAGCCCCCATGATCTGAGAACTAATCGTCCCAAGATGTCTAATACACTAGTAAAAAGTTCTATTTATAATAAACTAGCTCCTAGGGTTTACATGAGTAAGTAATTAATGCATAAATCCACTTTCGGGGCCCACTTGGTGTATGTTTGGGCTGAGCTTGATCTATCCACGAGCTGAGGCTTTTCTTGGAGTTGAACTCCAAGTTATGACGTGTTTTGGGCGTTCAACTCCGGATCATGACGTTTTTCTGGCGTTTAACTCCAGACAGCAGCATGTACTTGGCGTTCAACGCCAAGTTACGTCGTCAATTTCCGAATAAAGTATGGACTATTATATATTGCTGGAAAGCTCTGGATGTCTACTTTCCAACGCCATTGAGAGCGCGCCATTTGGAGTTCTGTAGCTCCAGAAAATCCATTTCGAGTGCAGGGAGGTCAGATTCCAACAGCATCAGCAGTCCTTTTGTCAGCCTTTTTCAGAGTTTTGCTCAAGTCCCTCAATTTCAGCCAGAAATTACCTGAAATCACAGAAAAATACACAAACTCATAGTAAAGTCCAGAAATGTGAATTTAACATAAAAACTAATGAAAACATCCCTAAAAGTAGCTTGAACTCACTAAAAACTACCTAAAAATAATGCCAAAAAGCGTATAAATTATCCGCTCATCAGCATACCTTTGGGAGATAAGATTTTCTTAGGAGGAGATTTAAATGGCCATGTTGGGAGAGAAGTAACTGGATATGGGAGTATTCACGGAGGCCATGGTTTCGGGGTGATCAATGTTGATGGTAAAACTATTTTGGACTTTTTCTCAACCTTTGATCTTCTCATCGCAAATACATGTTTTAAAAAGAAAGACGAACATCTTATAACCTATAAGAGTGGCATGACAAGCTCTCAAATCGACTTCCTCTTCTTGAGGAGAGTCGACCGGAAATTTTGCATTAATTGTAAAATTATCCCAGGAGAGAGTTTGACAACACAACATAGTGTGCTTGTCATGGATTTTCGCGTTGAGTAAAAGTTGAGGAAAAGACATCATATGAAGAACCCAAGGACGAGGTGGTGGCGGATGAAAGGTAAGGAACAAAGAAGCTTCCTAAGACAGGTAGGAGAAGAGGCAAAGTGGGATGGGAATGGAAGCGCAGAAGAGATGTGGAGGGAGATAGCAGAAGTTATTAGAAGAACAGCAAAAGACAGCTTTGGTGAATCTAAAGGAATAGGACCAAGAGACAAGGAGTCCTGGTGGTGGAATGCGAGTATACAAGAAAAGATAAAGATAAAAAGGGAATGCTTTAAAGAGTGGTCTTTATGCCGCAATGCAGATAACTGGGAAAAATATAAGGTGGCTAAGAAAGAGACAAAAGTGGCTGTAAGTGAAGCAAAAACAAGAGCATATGAGGGTCTCTACCAGTCTTCGGGCACGAAAGAAGGAGAAAAAGGTATATATAGAATCGCAAAGAGCCGGGAAAGAAGAACGAGAGATTTGGATCAGGTTAAGTGCATAAAGGATAAGGATGGAGAGGTGTTGGCTCAAGAGAAGAAGATTAATGAAAGGTGGAAGAGCTACTTCTACGAGTTATTTAATGAGGGACAGAAGACTCTTCCGAGCCTTGGTCGATTATGCACAAGGGAAAAAGATAAAAACTTTGACTACTATCGAAGGATTCGAGACTTCGAGGTAAAAGAGGCTCTAAAACAGATGAAAAATGGCAGGGCAATAGGACCTGATAATATCCCGATTGAGGTTTGGAAGGGTCTTGGAGAAAAAGGCATCAATTGGTTAACCAAATTTTTTAATGAGATTTTAACGTCAAAGAAGATGCCTGATGAGTGGAGAAAGAGCACCTTGGTACCTATCTACAAGAATAAGGGGGATATACAAAGTTACGGAAACTATAGAGGGATTAAGCTTATGAGTCATACTATGAAGTTATGGGAAAGGGTGATAGAACGAAGGTTGAGAAAAGAGACACAAGTAATAGAGAACTAATTTGGATTTATGCCAGGAAGATCTACCACTGAAGCGATATACCTATTAAGAAGGATGATGGAGAGGTATCGTAGTAATAAAAGGGATCTACATATAGTGTTTATTAATTTGGAAAAAGCGTATGATAGGGTACCAAGGGAGGTCTTATGGAAGGTTTTAGAAAAGAGGAGAGTAAGGATCGCATATATTCGAGCAATTAAAGACATGTATGATGGGGCCACAACTAGTGTGAAGACTCAAGGTGGTGTGACGGAAGAATTTCCTATTGGTATAGGATTACACCAAGGATCATCTTTAAGTCCATACCTTTTCACATTAGTCTTGGAAGTACTCACAGAGCACATCTAAGAGTCTGTTCCATGGTGCATGCTTTTTGCCGATGATATTGTCCTTATGGAAGAGTCAAGGGAAGACCTAAATAAGAAGTTGGAGTTATGGAGAGAAGCTTTAGAAGTGTATGGTCTGCGCATAAGCCATAGTAAGACGGAATATATGGAATGTAAGTTTAGTCTGAGAAGGGAAAACCTCAATATAGAGGTGAAGATTGGAGAAAATATCCTAGAAAAAGTTAAAAGTTTTAAGTATCTTGGGTGCATCATACAGGATAATGGAGAGATTGAACAGGATGTAAATCATAGGATCCAAGCAGGTTGGTCAAAATGGCGGAGTGCATCTGGTTTTATATGCGACAAAAAAGTGCCTTTAAAACTTAAAGGTAAATTCTATCGCACCGCTATAAGACCGGCTATACTGTATGGTACGGAGTGTTGGGCGGCTAAAGGGGAGCACGAACATAAGCTGAGTGTGGCAGAGATGAAGATGTTGAGATGCATGAGTGGTCATACGCGATTGGATAAAATAAGGAATGAAGATATAAGGGAGAGAGTTGGAGTAGCACCCATTGTGGAAAAGATGGTTGAATCGCGTCTCAGGTGATTTGGAAATGTGAGAAGAAGACCGATAAAACATCTAGTCAGGAGAGTGGATGAGATGGAAGATGGACAAAGGGCGAAAGGTAGAGGAAGACCTAAGAAGACCATCCATGAGGTGGTCAAACGAGATCTACATGTAAACGGTCTCTCTGTAGACATGATACATGACAGAGCACAATGGCGTCGTTTGATTCATGTAGCCGATCCCACTTAGTGGGACAAGGCTTTGTTGTTGTTGTTTTGTTATATATTTTTATAAATATATATTATTTAATATATTTTTAATTTAGATTTTATATTTTAATATATATTTTATATTTTTAATTAATTTTTTATATATATTTAATATAATTATTTTTTTATAATTTTTTTTCCAAATAAATCAGAAGAAGAGGACAAAATAATAACTATGATCACCCAAATAAATAGATAACATGACCCGGACCCTGCAAAATACTTTGCTGTTTCAAAAGGTGTTTTCCTCTGATTGCGTTATTTTTATCCTCTCTGAACCATACATATGCATGTGCAACATTGATTTTCATTTGAACATATTCCTTTTATATATGCATTGAATACGTTATACTTATATGTTATATCTGAGTCCAGCGCAAGACCATGAACTTTAAATACAAAAAATGGTTGCACCAATTTTATGAATTTTGGTTGCTGGCACAACAGGGTCCCTTTTATTTTCTAGTTATATTTCTTTTTATGATTAAGTATTTGACATTTCTTTCACTCATGTCATGAAAAATCAAGCGACAACAAATAGTAATAAGATCAAAAATTGTTATTGTGTTGGTACTCTTTCATTTTCCTTCTCTTTCATTTGTAGAAAGGAGACACAATCTTGTCTTCTCTTTTTCCATTGTAAAAGCAAGAGAGGATAGATCTCGTATCTTGCAAGAGGGGGCCAGGATCTCCCACGGTCTGTACTTGACATTTTTTCACATGTGCATCACGTGACAACCATCAAGGACTTCTTTCTTAAAATATGATACAGTTGGAAACTATAAATAACGTATTCATATAATTTTGTTACAAATTTGGAAAAAGACACCTTTATGAAAGCCAGATTGAGCTATGAATTTGCAGTTGGTGTATCCGGGTCAATCAAAACTTAGCGTAAACTTGAATGGGAAACTTCAACTCAACCTATTAAAATTCACAAATTCGATTAGAAGACGAATTGGTTGGTAAATATTGGTAAATCTTATTAGTTTAAGATTTTAGAGAATAATGATTTCACAGTATATTTTATGACTAAAAAATCTAAAATTTAATCTGCTGACAAAAAAAATTAGTACAAAGCAAATAAAAAAAGACATATGTAAATTAAAATTCATGCAAACCTAAAATAGATAAATTCTTATGTGGAGAGTATATTAAAAATATAACTATTCATATGTCTTCTCTTATCAATTTAAATTTTTAAAATAAATAATTTTATGTTATTGAATTTTAAATGTGAATTATCATTTTACATCAATCGGATTTAGATTATGTAAAAAATATATATTTGAAAGATCACGCTGTCATAAAAATTTACTAATTTTAATATCTCATCAAGATTTTGAATTTTCGAACTCCTTCAAGCTTAAAAGTAAACTAATAATAAAAAATTTACAATTTAACTTGAGAATCTGAATATACAAAGTAGAAACCTTGGGGTGTATGTATGTGATGAGGTGATTGAACTAATGTGGTAACTAAATAAGGGAAAAGCAATTGCAAGGTGGTGTAGTGTATGGGACAGTACATATATAGAAACTGAATGGATAGTTGAAATTTGCGATAGATTTGTTGGGCATAGGCCATGGTGGTGAGTTCAATGCATGCTATATTAAGTCCCTGATTCACATGGAGGTGAGGGCCAATATAGTTAGTTGAATGAGGACAAGCCAACTCACTTGTTAGTAGTTTCTAATCAACAATCATAAAAGGAAGGGAAAGATAAAGGGCTCTCACATAGTACCTAAATGATTGTCCACCTTCCTTCATTCCTATGCTCACCTTTTATTCAGTCTCAGCAACCTTACCCCTCACATCTCATCTCATCTATCTCCCAGTTTTACTCTTCCACATTCCAAGTAACAATTTTATTTATTTTTCCTTCATTTGAAGAATCAAGGGATATATGCAACCTCTTATGGGAAATAATAACTTCATTTTCCTTTAAATTATTGCAACTCATCATTTCGTGGTTTCTAGCTATTTTTAAGTTAACTTTGTTCCTAGTGTTTGATATTGCAAAAATGTGAGTTACATTATACGTTAACTCTATTTTTGTGTTATTGTGTCATAGTCAACTAAATTTCTCTTATTATGAAAAGGAATTGCATAATAAGATTCTCTTCTTGGACTCTAATTTTTTCTAATATTTTATTTAAATTAATTAAATATTTATTTACAAAAATGTGCCATCTTCTGTGAAGTATTTATTATAAATTTTTGAAGAGATCCCAAGTACACCCTGGATATATAATAAAACCCAACTTGTAAATTTTCAGATATTACATGCAGTTCGCTAAAAACCTAGGCAAATTGTACTAGTTTTCCAAATTAGTAGGTAAATTGTGCTGGTTGGTCCCGTAGTTACTGCTTCTCAACCATGCAGTTTGTCTAATACTTACACGGATGGTGTGGTTTTGTAATTCAATTTGATACGGTTTGTAATATATTGGTATATTTTTATTTTTTGATTAATTTAATTTTATTTGAATAATTTAAAATTTTAAAATTATTAAATTTTTAATTTAATTTGATAAAAATAAAAGTATTCCTATTATTATACTCATCTGATAAAAATAATACTAGTACTCTTATTTTTAATTTAAAATTAACGGTTTTAAACCGTTAATTTTTTTTTTAAAATCGAATAAATATAATTAATTATACAAAAAAATTATACGAGTACATTTATTTTTATCAAATTAAATAAATCATATATCTATTTAAAATTTTTAAAATCCTTCTAATTTTTAGATTTTAAATTATTTAAATAAAATTAAAAAATTAAAAAGAATAAAATATATCCAAAATTATATCAAAGTATATCAAATGGGAAACACTCAAATTAAATAAAGACGTTTAAAACATCTTTTTTTTTAAAGATGTTTGTTAGTCATTAAAATTCAACACAGATAATGATTAAAATTAGATCATACAAATTGATTTGGCTAAGAATCAGTAAATTATATCTTAAATCGGTCTAAATTAATATTTTTTTATAAAAAATAATTATAATATTTCTATTATAAAAAATAAATAAATTATTATTATTATTATTATTATTATTATTATTATTATTATTATTATTATTATTATTATTATTATCCTAAATCTTAACCCTTCTCTTCTCTCTGTGTCGTTTTAGGATTAAAATTTAGAGTTTTCAAAATTATATATAATATGAGAATTTTAGTTATTTTTATAATAGGATTATTGTAGTCATTTTTTATAAAAAAATATTAATTTTGATCGATTTAATGTTTGGTTTACCAATTTTTGAGTCAAAATTAATTTATTTGATGTAATTTTGACAAAAATAATATGATTTAATTAATTATATGTATTAAATTTTAATTATTAAAAAACATCTTAAAAATTATTCTTAAACGTCTTTATCTAAATGGCTTCCGTATCAAATTGGGTTGTAGAACACAATTCCCGGGAACTAAAAAGGTTGCCTACTTGTTAAGTGAGTTACATGCAATGTCTAAAAAAATTCCTATCCTGATAATCTAATATTATTTTATTTTTTTTAAAAATAATATTTTTTTTAATTTATAAAAAAATCCTCATTACTAGCCATATCTATGAACTAAAAGAGAAGAGAAAGTAGTAGTGTGGATCATAGTTATCAAAATCAAACTATTGATCAAACCGGTTTATTAGTTTATTAGTTTAATTGATAAGTCATTAATTAAACTGGTTGACTCAATTTCACATAAATAAAAAATATAAAATAGTAAACAAAATTTAAAATTAAAATTTAAAATATATATATTCACTAATATTTTAAGAATCAAGCCCTAACAAATTATAATTAACAAATTATAATCCAATTATCAATATATAATTATATAAAATTTTAGTATTTTTCATAATAAAAATTTTTTAATTTTATTTTTGTATTAAAGTAACTATTTTTAATTTTAATAAGTAACTAATTTGTTTATATTTTTTTATTATTATATACTATATGTATTTATTGAAAAAATAATATTAATAAATATTATATAATAATAAAAAATAATTATATTATTATAATTAATAAAAATATCTGATATTTTTATTTATATATGTTTAATAACATTTATATTTATATTAATAATTATGCCTAATAAAAAATATAATTAATTTAAACATAAGTGAGTATAAACAAAAATAATATCTAACAAAATTGTACATTTTTACTATATATTAATGGCAAAAAAAATGTAATAACAACTAATAAGGAGGAATTAGGTTTAAACTACATCTTCATCAATTTTAGAAATTTTACCCGAGCTTGGATGGATTTTTACTTAATTTTTTGAGTTTGATTGATTCTTGTCGGTTTTCAAGCAGAAGGGATCCTCAGACTAAACCAGTCCAATTAGTAATTTGGTTTATTGGTTTTTTAATCAAATCTGTCGGTCTAATTCGATTTTGATAACTATGGTATAGACGGATTATGATTAGCGTTGCATGCTTCAAGTTCCTTATTCACAAACAAGAAAAAAAAAGTTTTTGTCACGCTTTTAAAACGTGTCAAAAATAATAATAAAGAACAGTGCCAACTGGCTCTATCAGCACACACTACAACATTTTAAGGTTGAGGCAACATTAAAAAGTGTTGCCTAAAAGCTGATAAAAAGTTGCTTTTAATCTATGGCAACATTTTTGGACCTAAGGTAACGTTTTTGGGCGGCGTTGCATATGCAGCCGTTGCCTTAGATCAAGGCAACACTTTTTTGTTTCAAAAGCAACGCTTTTGAGAGCAACGTTGGTAAGTGTTGCCTTGGTTGAAAAAGCCTTTGGTTGAAAAACAACAACACTTCAAAAGTGTGTTTGAGACAACACTTTTTCAGTGTTGTCTTTTCTCTTATATTTTGGCCACTCTAAAAAGTATTGCTTATTTGCAATAAAATACAACCCTTTTACGTGTTGCTTATAAGTTTAAATTCGCAATACTTTAAAGTGTTGCCTATTAGTTATGAATATGCAACCCTTTAAAGCATTGCCTTTCTTTTGGATATGCAACCTATACAAGTGTTGCCTTTTCTTTGGATATGCAACCATACAAGTGTTGTCTAATATTCAAAATATGCAACTAATAGAAGAGTTGCCTCTTTGGTAAAAATAAAAGTTACTTTTTAATAAAAATACACAAAATAAATTATTAATAATAAGAGACAAAATAACTAATAATAAAATTTATAAAAGAGACAAAATAACTAATAATAAAATTCTAATTAAAATAGATATTAAAAGGTTTAATTAGTATTTGAAATACATGTTCATCAATAATTCTCAACAAAATAATAAATTCTTGTCTAACAATAATTGTCATAACAAAATAGTAAGTAATATTTATCAAAAAAATATCAATTTACTTACATATTTTATATCCATGCTTGACTTGTCTCATATGCTAAATCTGGCAAATAATCACACAAAAAAAGTATAGTATTAAACTGAAAAATTATAAAAAATTTCTTTATAATATTAAATACTATAGATATAAAAGCAAATTACCAACTCATACTTTATATCTTTATACGAGAGGAGAAGCAAATTAAAACATGTTTAAAATTAGCAAAACAAATTAAAACATGCCACCTCAAACACAAATTACAACAAATAGTACAGGTTTCAAATAGTTGAACTTAAAAATATCTCCGGAGAAGTCCTGTTGACCTCATTTGAGACCATAATTCAAATTAAAAACATGCCACTCAAACACAAATTACAACAATAGTAAGGTTTCAAATAGTTGTGAACTTAAAAATATCTCCGGAGAAGTCCTGTTGACCTCATTTGAGACCATAATTATCAATTACTTTCCCTCGTTTACAATGAATGAATTAGCATGGAGTGGTTTCTAACATCTGATGCAAGCAAATAACGTTAGATTAATATCACTCAACAGGTTTGTAAGGATTAACATTGTAGTAAAGAAGTTAAAGAGTGTGTAATACCTAGGACTACTTTCAAAGCTTCTCAAATAGTACCCTCTGGGATGTTGACAAAGGGTTCCTACCCACAACAAGTGTAATCAACACTGAGAATTTATAATAGTACATAATTTAAGACATAAGTTGAAAACTTAATATTGTGAATCTTTTTCAGTTAAGAGAATAACCCAAGGGTCAAGGCATCCATCGTGTAGCCTTAACTCCCAGATAAAAAGTCATTATCCGGTGGAAAGCAAACATGAATGATTGAGTTCACTATTCATGCAGCTTCAAAACTTCAATAATAAGATACTAATCTTTTTCCAGTTAAGAGAAATAACCCAAGGGTCAAGGCATCCCATCGTGTAGCCTTAACTCCCAGATAAAAATGTCATTATCCGGTGGAAAGCAAACATGAATGATTGAGTTCACTATATCATGCAGCTTCAAAACTTCAATTAATAAGATACTATAATCTGTATTGGACAAGGGAAGCTACAAGAACAGAAATTACCATGGACTCGTGCAATGTTTTTTTTTAACCTTCTCTAATGTAACAACAAGAAGCAGATTTATTAAACTTATAGGAACTTTCTGCGGACTACTCATATCTTCATCACCACACTAATTCTAAAGCCAATCCCGTTGGATATATTGGTTAGAGAAGACCTTAAACAAACCTTAAAGGTTGTAATTTATAAAAGATATTAAATCCAACAGCATCAATAAATATAATAGCAAATCTTAGACTTCAGATTCAAGCATACTTATTCACAGCAGTTTTTGCAAGACACCCATCAAAATCAAATGCAGCAATTTTAGGAAGAGCCAAAAAAAAAATAGAGAAATATAGAAATAGTTAAGAGGATAAGAATTAAGACCATAACAATATAAACATGATAGACTTTCAGTTTTTCACCATTAGACACTAAAGCCATTACTAGGTCATCAAATAAACAAGAGAAAGGGAAAATCTTACCTTGTAGTTGCTCTTCACTTCAGAAACTGAAAAGTTAATTTTCTCTACTGCTTCAATGTCTGATTCACACAGCTGCATGCAATAAACATGAAGAACAAAGGGAGTTAACAGCTTCAATGTCTGCTTAATCAAATCCACAATTCTGACATGTGTGGAAACACATGCTTGCCTTCCTTCACTTTGTATCCCTGCCTTCATCTTTTTGTATGTCCTCTATAGCTTTATCAACCTATCAAAGAAGTGTACACACAAACAGTCAGTAAAATTTGAAAAGAGACAGGTTTGATTAAGTTCAATAACACAGAAAATTGGAAAAAGAAAAATAACTCATTATACTGGCATCACAAGTTAACTTTGCTCTCCGACATAATCTCTCTCAACATTTATATTTGATTTGTTTTTTAAAGAAATAATGGAAATCTCACCTTCTTTTGAGACTTGTCATGTGCAGCTACCAATATCTTCTTCAAAGCTTTCTGGTCAGTACTCTGAAGAAACAAAAAACATGTCAAACTTCACCTCAATAAAGTTGATACAAAATTCTCATCATAAGCTTCAAAATTCAAATTGCAATATTAACAAACTTGACTCATTTTCACTGGTTGCATCATACAACAATATAAAAAAATGTATTTATAAATTTCTTGAAATTTTGGGAAGGGGGGCGGGGGGATGTTCTTAAATTGAAATGATAACGTTAAAAACTTGTTTCACTGATTAAAAAACTAAAAAAATAAACTGTTGCAAATATGATAATATTGAAAGGCTTCCTTGGAGCAGCACATAAAATAGCCACTATTCACTTGGCAACTCTTGGATATGAATCCAGTAGTAGGATCAGTTGTGTTGTGCAAGCCAAGGAGGCAAACTACTTTTAAATAACATTTATCTACATAATATTATTTGAAACAAGCAGCAGCATCACATAAAGACCAAATTTGTATGAGCAGGCACAACTACCAGCCATAGGTTCAGCAAGCATTAGAGTCTCTTCCGAAGCTCCTATTAGTACATTACACGTTTGGTTGTTGTATATTAGATTATACAGTGAATATGAAATGGAACTTGTGGAGGTGAACTTATAATTCAACTGAAATGTTAAAGGGAACCAGATATATGGCATTCAAATGCTAGATTCTTGGAAATAATATTCATGTGATGTGATCATGTCTAATTGTCTGATAAATTCATAACCAATCCCTGTTGCAATCATCTTCCTAGTTTAGCACATAAACGTAGCAAGTAGCAACAGATCAACACAGTAGAGTAAAATCTAAAAATCTAAGCTGCTGATGAAGATTGCAATATTAAGAAGGAAAGAACATTTCAAACAGTGCGATCAAGACCAGAATGAAAGGAGAAATTACGAAACCTTACAGCCATCAATCCCGAATTGGAAATAGTGACCGATTTTAGCGACCAACTAGATTGGCTTTGTCATCGGTAGCTAAATCGGTCACTAATTGGATTAGTTGGAGGGATCCTAGGGTGCTTCAAAGCATTTGGCAAGGATTATTAGCAGGAAAAAAGAATGATTATATTTAGAAAATAAATAGAATGTTGATAGTTAACGAACCTTTACTGTAACGGTGGTTCCAGCATTCCCTCGAAGCCTCTGTGCTGCAGCTTCACTATCAAGGCCATCAAGCCTCTCCCCTGCATAATCAACATTATTAATAGAAAATCAGTTGATTCTCTTCAGACCCATAGTTTAATCCCCAAAATAGACTTAGACAAGCTCAAATTTGATGAAATGTCGTATTAGAAAGAAAATGTTTAGCAGCATAAAGAAACAACCCAGGATTCTATATAAGGGAACATCTAAGCAATAAGCTTGCTAATTCTGGCATCTTTAAATGAATAGCTTCATCAAAAAGAAAAGAATGCAAATCAGATATTTGTTTGATAACATTTATCTCAACCAACTCATCCCCTTGATGAATACCAGCACGAGCAGCTGGACTGCCTTCAATGCAGGATAAAACAACCTGTGATTTCAACTCGAAAATCAATGTGTATGTTACCAGTTGATATTAAGAGATAATATTGTTAAAGTAAGAAACTCACGAAGCAGCAGATGCAAAGGTTCTATGGAGTAGACTGAAATGAGTTTCAAGAATGGGAAGGCGAAACCAAGTTTTCCTTAAGCGGGGGTAAGTCTCAATAGCATAACAATTGACCTCAGAACAATCAGCACAAATTTTTAAAGTGGTTCGCTGCAGATCACTACCAAATGTCCTTGGTACTCCTGGCAGCCACAACACTGTCCCCGGCGGCCACGAACACAGCTGCGCAACTCAAAACAGAACCGATAGAGCGGCGGCAGCCTACAGCAACTCCGGTGAGCTTCCTAAACGACAGTGGTGGCAGGAGCTTCGGCGGTGCTAACCGAGGCTTGACGGCGGCAGGAACGGCGGCGGTTGAAGCTCAGCAGCAACGGAGACCAGGCGGCGGCGACTCCACACGCGACGGTGACAACGACGGCTTCACCTCCTCCGCGCGCGCTCTTCTTCTCCGTCCGTGGCTATGGTTCGCGCTCCCTTCCGTTCGCAGTTTTGTTCCGACGCGGCTCAAGAACGATCGGCGGCGACGACCAGATCTCCAGCGACGGCAACGAGGATGCACGACGGTGCCTTCTCCCTCCCATCCTGGCTTGCGCTCGTCACTCTCTCCCATGGCTCCCTCCGCGAACGCGCTCTCTCTCTCTCTCCACGGTCCGACAACGACGCGACGGCGGCGGTGAGGCACAGCACGCCGGTGCGATCTTCTTCTCCGCTCTCCTCTGCTTTCCCCAATCTCTCTCTCTCTCCGGTGATGGCGGCGGCAAGACGCAGCACGGTCCCTCCTCCCTTCCCGATCTCCCTTCTCCCTCGGATTCCCCCTTTCTTCTTTCTTCGTTTTCTAATTGTTGGAGTTAGGGTTTCTAATTGAAAATAGGACTTCCAATTTTGTTTTGAACTATAAGAATTTGAATCAGTAAATTAGTAAATAATATATAAATTATAAAGATGTATTTTGTATTAAGTTAAAAGAAAAAAATATTTTTGTTAAAATATTTAGAGGTCAAAATTTTAAGGAGAAAATTTTAATTTATTTTGGCAACATTTATAATAAAGTTTATTAAAAATTTAAGAATAACACTTATAAAGTGTATATAATATCATAAATGTTGCTTATTTAATTTACAAAAGCAACACTTCTTACTTGTACTTTTAATTTATCAAAAGGAATAGTTATGATGTGTTGTTAAAAAAGAGTTGCAACAGCTTTATTTTTATGTAACAAATATTAAGTGTTGTGTTTAATTGGTTTAGACAACACTTTTCAAGTGTTATTTGTAATATATGTTGCAATAGCTAAGAAATGTTGTAGTGACACTTTTATTAAGCTATGGTCACGCTACTGTCACGTTTTAAAAGTGTGGCTATATATATAATTCTATAGCTACGTTTTTTAATTGTGTTCTCTGGACATACAGTTGCGCTTGAAAAAAGTGCCAATAATTAAAGATATAACTACGCTTTTAAAATTATGTGCTTAGATGTGAACTTATTACCATGCTTTTAAAACGTGATTATATCCTTATCAAATAAAAAAAATTCTGGTATATGTTTTTACATGTACTCTAATACGTTCCAAAAATAATAATAAAAATCCTTGACAATAACAGCATCAAACATCAATTTTTTTCTCTAATAGCTTATAGCAAAATGTAATAGAACAAGCAGCTAAATTAGAAGATGATCAATGAAAATAGAATAAAACAAATTAAAAAGAATTTTTATAATTAAATCATAAAGAATTTCTATAACTTAACATATGTTGATGTAAACCAACTTGCTTTACTTCAAAGCAACGGAGATTGCAATGTCAATCTCATCATGTGCATCTTCCAAGTCATTCACCACTGACTTTACCACACGAAATCAAAATCCAGTCAACCAGTTAGCACACAATGAAAAATCCCACAAATTGGCAAACCGAATTGACAATGAAAATAGTGAACTCCGCTAAGTGTCTATTAACAAAGAAAGAGAGGTGCCTAAAACGTAAACATTTTACTCATAATAGATCATAGATAGATTAATACTTTGACTATAGACTTCATCTACAACAACACATAGTATTCATGGCAATGTGTCATCAGACGTGTATGCTGTTAACCTTTAAGCAACTCAGTAAAAGAAAATTTGATTCTAGCCAATGCTAACATACGAAGCCAACACATTACTTTTCTTTGAATGAACATGTGATGAGTTTGGAAAATTCTAAATTAAATTAATGAGGACTAAACATTATTAATATGATTAATTACAAAATTATTAATTTAATTTTAGTTTATTTGTGTTAATTAAATAATTTTGTTGTGCAGATTTTGACTTGGGCCAAAAGGAAAAATGACAAGTTCAATCTGATTAAAAAAATTCAGCTTTAGTTTCAAAAATGCTTTAAAAGTTGTGTCTGAATTATTATTTTAGTTGGGCCAAATTTAATGATTATTAGTCCAAATCACTTTTGGGTGAAAGACCAAGAGCTTGGTCCGAATTGAAATTAAAAGAAAAGGGAAAATTGCTTGATGAGTTCGGTTACCCACTCACATGGGTTATGGAATTCAAATTTTTATTAACTTGGTTTTAATGCAAGTATTGGAAACATGAAAGAGAAAGAGATTTTGATTTGATGGCATTGAATGTTGATCTATGCCACTAAGCAAGAGAGAAGCAAAATTAATTCACTTTTGTTTCTTCATTCAAATCACATTGAAAGTCTTCTCTCTTCTCTCTCATCTCTCTTCTCTCTCATCTCTCTTCTTGCTTTCGGTCACTTCACAGCAACTATGGAAGAAATTTTAAGCTACCATCTGAAAGAAGAAGAAGCTAGTGATAAGGCCATTGTAATGATGGCATCAAGAAAAAGAAAATCTGAAGTGTGGTGTGGCTAAGATCTTTACCACAAAAGGCAAGATGTGGTAAAGTAATCTTAAGCTCTCCATACCCTAAAAAGGAAGAAGATGATCTCGGTCAGAAGAAGAAGATCCTTGGAAGCATGGCTTGTCTCTGCTTTTGATCAACCACCACAAGAGGTAGCTACAGTAGCTACGTGATGGAGGATGCAAAAGTTAGAGCAGATGAAGCTGTCATCATCAAGAACTCATCAAGGGCTAGGAATCCTTCTTGGAGTACAAGTCAAGATGGATGGCTCGGATTGATAAAGTTTGGTGAAAAGGAAAGACACAGAGGTAATTGCATGTTGGGTTTTAGATTTGGTTATCTCTCCTCTCTCTCTAGCCGAACCAATTTTTGCATGAAGAAGAAAAATTTTAGCTTGGTTCAACAATTTCAACCGTAGAGGATTCCCCTTCTATAAATAAGGGAGAACAGCCAGGGCTTGAAGCAAGGAAAAGAGTGAAAAAGCACAGTGTTCACATAGCTACCTAAGCTAACAGAAGTTCTTCCCCTTGAATGTTCTTCATTTTGTAATTTTCTGTTTAATTTTGTCTGTCTTGAGTCTCATGGAAAAAGACAAACGGTGAGGTTTGTAAGAAAAAGCCATAGAGCGAAAAAAGGCAGAGTGCACAAAATTAAAAAAAAAACCATAGATGTCCTTAGAGGTCCTTTGTACATCTGTGTTGTGTATCATGATTCTGTGGGAATTCCCTTGCAAGTTGGGTTAGAACTTAGCAGTTGAAAGCTTGGTGGTGTGCGAAATTGTGATCATTACTTTTCACAACTCAATTAATCCCTAGTAATGGCCCCAAGAACTTGGTGCTCACTACCATGGCATAAACACAACTTTGCACAACTAACCAGCAAGTGCACTGGGTCGTCCAAGTAATAAACCTTACGCGAGTAAGGGTCAATCCCACGGAGATTGTTGGTATGAAGCAAGCTATGGTCACCTTGTAAATCTTAGTCAGGCAGACTCAAATGGGTATAGATGATGAATGAATAAAACATAAAAGATAAAGATAGAGATACTTATGTATATCATTGGTGAGAGCTTCAGATAAGCATATGAAGATGCTTTCCCTTCCGTCTCTCTGCTTTCCTACTGTCTTCATCCAATCCTTCTTACTCCTTTCCATGGCAAGCTTATGCAAGGGTTTCACCGTTGTCAGTGGCTACCTCCCATCCTCTCAGTGGAAATGTTCAACGCACCCTGTCACGGCACGGCTATCCATCTGTCGGTTCTCGGTCAGGCCGGAATAGAATCCATTGATTCTTTTTGCGTCTGTCACTAACGCCCCGCCTGCTAGGAGTTTGAAGCACGTCACAGTCATTCAACCATTGAATCCTACTCAGAATACCACAGACAAGGTTAGACCTTTCGGATTCTCTTGAATGCCGCCATCAGTTCTTGCCTATACCACGAAGACTCTGATCTCACGGAATGGCTGGCTCGTTTGTCAGGTGAGCACTCGGTTGTCAGGCGATCAACCATGCATCGTGTATCAGGAATCCAAGAGATATTCACCCAATCTAAGGTAGAACGGAGGTGGTTGTCAGTCACACGTTCATAGGTGAGAATGATGGTAAGTGTCACGGATCACCACATTCATCAAGTTGAAGGACAAGTGATATCTTGGACAAAGAACAAGCGGAATTGAATAGAAGAACAATAGTAATTGCATTAATACTCGAGGTACAGCAGAGCTCCACACCTTAATCTATGGTGTGTAGAAACTCCACCGTTGAAAATACATAAGAACAAGGTCTAGGCATGGCCGAATGGCCAGCCTCCCAAAGTGATCAAAAGATCTCAAGAAAAAGGTTCCAAAGATCAGAAGATGTAAATACAATAGTAAAAGGTCCTATATATAGAGAACTAGTAGCCTAGGGTGTACAGAGATGAGTAAATGACATAAAAATCCACTTCCGGGCCCACTTGGTGTGTGCTTGGGCTGAGCAATGAAGCATTTTCGTGTAGAGACTCTTCTTGGAGTTAAACGCCAGCTTTTATGCCAGTTTGGGCGTTTAACTCCCATTTTGGTGCCAGTTCCGGCGTTTAACGCTGGGAATTCTGAAGGTGACTTTGAACGCCGGTTTGGGCCATCAAATCTTGGGCAAAGTATTGACTATTATATATTGCTGGAAAGCCCAGGATGTCTACTTTCCAACACCGTTGAGAGCGCGCCAATTGGGCTTCTGTAGCTCCAGAAAATCTACTTCGAGTGCAGGGAGGTCAGAATCCAACAGCATCCGCAGTCCTTTTCAGTCTCTGAATCAAATTTTTGCTCAGGTCCCTCAATTTCAGCCAGAAAATACCTGAAATCACAGAAAAACACACAAACTCATAGTAAAGTCCAGAAAAGTGAATTTTAACTAAAAACTAATAAAAAGTATACTAAAAACTAACTAAAACTACTAAAAACATACTAAAAACAATGCCAAAAAGCGTACAAATTATCCGCTCATCACTTGGTAGTTGACCAAGTCAAGTTCGGAATTGGGGTTAGATTCTGGACTTGTCCCGGATATGAAAGGTAGTTTCTAGGAAAAAAATGGTGTTTGTAATCAAAGATGATTATAGTGAAATTCCATCATTGTTGTGATGGAGACTGGATGTAGGCTGCATTGCACTGAGCAGCTGAACCAGGATATATCTTAGTGTAATTTTCTCTCTCTTCTACTCAATTTCTGATTCTGCTGCATAGGAGACAAAACTGAAAAATATCTCCTAGCTGGTCATGAGACAAAACGAAAAAGTCTCTTGACTTGGCACGAGACAAAAACAAGAAATATCTCCTCAAGTGTTCTAAAGGACAGCAAGAGTTACTAAGCAAAAAAGGGGCTAAGATTCAACCCCCCTTCTCTTAGCCACTGATAAACCATCAATTGGTATCAGAGCTTGGTCTCAAAGAGATCAAGCTTTGCAGCTTGGAGAAAAGATCAAGATGACAGAAAACAGTGGCTCAAATCTGGTGTCCTACAACCTGACAGAGGACAGTCAAGCAACAAACCTCCTTGACGTGGCAAAAAATTACCGATCAAGAGTTTATAGAGAAAATGGCGTTGCAAGTATAGCTCTTAATTAATGAAGATTTCGCGTATCAATTTAAAAGAATTGTCAAAAAAATTTTAGAAATAAAATACTGGGAGTATGAGTCCCAAGTCGTCTCCCAACGAGTTGCAGAGAGAATGCTAATTTATTAATCAGGGGTTTTCAAGAGAGTTGAGTTTAATAATGGGCAATTAAATAATTGTAAAATAAAAAACTAAGAATGATTATTAATATTCTAAATAAAAGACCTTGACTGGGGGAATGATCAATTGGAAGTTCTATCCTTGTTGGGATCTCTTAGGTGCAGTATCAAAAAGGTTGTTGTTTTCACTTAGTCAACCCTTACTAAATAAAGGAAAGTCAAGTGATTAAGCTAACTCTTATTCACAAATCCTAGTCCTCTCCCTTGGGAAGGTCTAACGTTAGTAAATACAGAACTAGCCAACAACTTTTAGTTTAATCTTCACTTAAGCCTTCCAACTCAAGTGTCTCCTTTTAACCAACCCCCATGTCAAGTAGGGGATCTACTCCATTGACATGAATATAATACTCAGAAAAATAAGTAGAAGACATAATAAATTAAATAAAATAGAGACTTGAAAGTAATTCTCTGTATCAACAATCCATGAAAATAATCCAATTACTACTTCAAACAAGAATTATGAATATGGAATAAATAAAAGAGCAAGTAAGGAAACAAACTAGAATGGTATCTTCAACGGAGGTAATGACTCTTCAATATCCAAAGCAAAAAAAAGCATAGAATTAATAAACTATGAATGTAAAGAGAACCTAGAGGAAGAGTAGTTCCTCTCTAGACTCAAATCTAAAATCCTAAAACTATCCTAATGAGAATGTGTGTTGATGTGTGTTGAGTCTCTGCACGTTCCCTGGCTTTATTCTGTGTTTCTAGGCCGAAAACTGGGTCAAAGCTCGACCCAAAATCGCCCCCAGTGTTTTCTGTTATTTTTGCAGATCGCGCAAGTCATGCGTACGCGTCGGTCACGTGTGCGCGTCATTCAGCGATTTTCCTTGTCACGCGTGTGCGTTATTCGTGTAGACTTCAATCCGTGCGTACGCATCAGACATGCACACGCGTCGCTGTGATTTTCTCCATTCCGCGTGCTCTCTTGAGCCATGCGCGCGCTTCGATGCTCGCTGGTTATCTCCTTAGTTTTTTGTGTTTCTTCCATTTTTGCAAGCTTCTTCTCCATTCTTCTAAGTCATTCCTGTCCTGTGAAGCCTGAAACACTTAACACATGGATCATGGCATCGAATGGTATAAAGTGGAATTGAAATACACAAATTAAAGATATCTAGGAAGCAAGTTTTCAACCATAGAACAAACTTAGGAAGGGATTGTAAAATCATGCAGTTCATATGAATAAGTGGGTAAAGACTTGATAAAACCACTCAATTAAACACAAGATAAACCATAAAATTGTGGTTTATCAACCTCCCCACACTTAAATATTTGCATGTCCTCATGCTTAGCTCAAGGAGATAGAATAAACAAGTAGGGAAAAGTAAGACTCATGCAATGCAATGTAACCTATGTATGTGACTGCAACTATATGCTAAGATAATTTTGTCTACTTAGTTAAAAGAAAATAAGTTCTTCAAGACAAACATAAATCAAATTTCACTAATTAAAATTATACAGTAAAGACAAGTAAACTTGTGAGAAGACAGCTCATGAAAGCAGGGAACATAGAACTTAAGCATTGAACCCTCACTGATGGTGTATGTGCACTCTAATCACTCTAGTCATGCTTTTTAAATTTTTGTTCTTCTCCTAACCAATCAACAAATAATTAATGTATCAATGCAAACATCATGAGGTCTTTTCAAGGTTGTAATGGGGCCAAGGTAAAGTTGAGGATATATATATAGTTAAGTGAGCTATAAATTGAATCATTTGATTAACCTAAGCTCTTACCTATACATATTTTATAAACTTTTAAATTCATGCTTAGCTACCCAAAATTCTCACTTTTGTATTACATACTCATGCATCACCCCCTTCTTTTAATTTTTATCATTTATACATTGATCTTTTTATTAACTTAACTTAGCATTGGGGTAATTTTGTCCCCTTATTTAATTACTTAATTACTTTGAATATTTTTTTATAAAAATAAACATAACATTATCAATGCACATGGATTTTTAATTTTTCTGGTCTTACATGAGTAGGTACCCAAATTTCCTTTATTTTATCATGACATATTCCTTTATTAACCCATGTTCCCACGATCTTCCCATACTCAATTGATACACAATCTCTAACTTAAGCTAACCAATGATTCAATTGGGGTATTTAATTATTTTTCTGCTTAAGGCTAGTGATGTGGTGAAATATAGAAAAAATGGGATTTAAAAGGCTCGAAGTGGCTAACAAGGGTAATTGAAAGGGTAGGCTATTTGGGATAAGTGAGCTAAAACAATTAATGACCCCAATCATATGCATGCATTTAAATACACTAACTATTTGGCTTAGTTCCCACCTTGGTTATAGTTGCTGCCTTGTTGATAGTATCCTTGGTTCGGGCGGTCATAGAAATTATGAGTAACTGCCAAGGTGTTGTCCTCAAGTTGGAACTGTGGACATTCATCAGTGTAATGACTATAATCAGCTCATTTTCCACATACTCTCTGAGGAACCAGTTGTTGAGTACGTTGTGGTGAAGAAGGTTGAGACTGTTGTTGGCCCATATGTATCTGCTTCAGTAGGTTGGTCATCTCACATAGTGATTGTGTGAGAGCAGTATTCTCGCTGCTAGAGAAAACCTCTGCCACGGCCTTGGGATGGTTGTTCCTGTTGTGCTTGTGAGTCCGAGCAGACTCAGTCAAGTCGGCGATCAGTTGCCATGCTTCATCTATGGTCTTGTACTTTTTCAGAGAACCATTGCTTGCACCATCTAATTTAGTCATATCCTGAGGCTTCATGCTTTGTGTGAAGTAGCCGATCAACACCTACTTGTCAATCATGTGGTGGGGGCATGCGTCAAGGAGATTAGTGAAGTGCTCCCAGTACTCGTAGAGAGTCTCGGATTTGCCTTGGATGATAATTGAAATCTCTTTCTTTAGTTTATCAGTAACTTTAGCTGGAAAGTATTTTTCTAGGAATTCTCTCCTAAGCGTATCCCAGTTAGTAACAACTGCTTCAGGTTTAGTGTAGTACCACTCCCTTGCCTTTCCTTCAAGAGAAAACAGAAAAGCGGCTAGCAAAATAGAAGTCTCAGACGCACCATTATGCCTAATAGTAGAACAGGCTGTCTGAAAATCTCTAAGGTGCTTGAGAGGCTCTTGAGCAGGTAAGCCGTGAAACTTCAGCAATAGATTAATTAGTGTAGTTTTCAGTTCAATATCTGCACCCAGATTTGGATTATGCGCTTGGAAAGGTGGTAATGTAAAATTTGGAGCTCCTGCCTCCAGAAGAGTAATCCTCCTGGGAGCTGCCATGTCCTCTACGCTCAAATCAACCGAATCAGTAGAAAGGGAGCCTGTTTCTTCCTTAAATGACATTTCAAATTCATCCTCAGAAACGACTAACCGACGCCGAATCCGTCTTATACGTGAGATAGTTCTTTCAATTTCAGGATCAAATACGGGTAGACTCAGATCAGGTAGTGAACGCGTCATTCAATGAAAGAGACATACAGCTCATGGTAATAAAATAAAATAAAATAAAGTGCAAATAAAATAAAAATCCAACCAATAAATTAGCACACTGTTGCAATTCTCCGGCAACGGCGCAAAAAATTGACATAGCAGAAAATCACCGATCAAGAGTTTATAGAGAAAATGGCGTTGCAAGTATAGCTCTTAACCAATGAAGATTCTGCGTATAAATTTAAAAGAGTTGTCAAAAAAATTTTTAGAAATAAAATACTGGGAGTATGAATCACAGGTCGTCTCCCAATGAGTTGCAGAGAGAATGCTAATTTATTAATCAGGGGTTTTCAAGAGAGTTGAGTTGAATAATGGGCAATTAAATAGTTGTAAAATAAAAAACTAAGAATGATTATTAATATTCTAAATAAAAGGCCTTGACTAGGGGAATGATCAATTGGAAGTTCTATCCTTGTTGGGATCTCTTAGGTGCAGTATCAAAAAGGTTGTTGTTTTTACTTAGTCAACCCTTACTAAATAAAGGAAAGTCAAGTGATTAAGCTAACTCTTATTCACAAATCCTAGTCCTCTCCCTTGGGAAGGTCTAGCGTTAGTAAATACAGAACTAGCCAACAACTTTTAGTTTAATCTTCACTTAATCCTTCCAACTCAAGTGTCTCCTTTTAACCAACCCCCATGTCAAGTAGGGGATCTACTCCATTGACATGAATATAATACTCAGAAAAATATAAGTAGAAGACATAATAAATTAAATAAAATAGAGACTTGAAAGTAATTCTCTATATCAACAATCCATGAAAATAATCCAATTACTACTTCAAACAAGAATTATGAATATGGAATAAATAAAAGAGCAAGTAAGGAAACAAACTAGAATGGTATCTTCAACGGAGGTAATGACTATTCAATATCCAAAGCAAAAAAAAGTATAGAACTAATAAACTATGAATGTAAAGAGAACCTAGAGGAAGAGTAGTTCCTCTCTAGACTCAAATCTAAAATCCTAAAACTATCTGGTGCACGAAATTGTAATCACACTTTTGCAATCCGCACAACTAACCAGCAAGTGCACTGGGTCGTCCAAGTAATACCTTACGTGAGTAAGGGTCGATCCCACGGAGATTATTGGTTTGAAGCAAGCTATGTTTATTTTATTATTCTTAGTCAGGATATTAATTAAAATTATCAGTTGGAATTATAAAAAAAATAATAGAGTGAGGAACAGTTACTTGTTGTGCAGTAGTGGAGAATATGTTGGAGTTTTGGAGATGCTTTGTCTCATTTATTTCTGTAATGTAATATTCCATCCATGGAAAAGTGTAAAGTTCCCTCCATGGCAAGCTGTATGTAAGGTATCACCATTGTCAGTGGCTACCTCCCATCATCTCAGTGAAAACGGTCCAGATGCTCTGTCACAGCACGGCTAATTAGCTGTTGGTTCTCGATCATGTTGGAATAGGATCCATTGATCCTTTTGCGTTTGTCATCACGCCCAGCAATCACGAGTTTGAAGCTCGTCACAGCCATTCAATCTTTGAATCCTACTCGGAATACCACAGACAAGGTTTAGACTTTCCGGATCCTCAAGAGTGGCCGCCATCAATTCTAGCTTATACCACGAAGATTCTGATTAAGGAATCTAAGAGAAGCTCATTCAATCTGATGTAGAACGGAGGTGTTTGTCAGGCACACATTCATGGGTTGAGGAAGGTGATGAGTGTCACGGATCATCACCTTCTTCATAATTAAGCGCGAATGAACATCTTAGATAGGAACACACACGTTTGAATGGAGGAATAGAAACAATTGCATTAATTCATCGAGACGCTGCAGAGCTCCTCACCCCCAACAATGGAGTTTAGAGACTCATGCCGTCAAAGTGTATAAAATTTAGATCTGAAAATGTCATGAGTTACAAAGTTAATCTCTAAAAGTTGTTTAAATAGTAAACTAGTAACCTAGGTTTATAGAAAATGAGTAAACTATGATAGATAGTGCAGAAATCCACTTCTGGGGCCCACTTGGTGTGTGCTGGGGCTGAGACTTAAGCTTCTCACGTGCCTGGGGCTGTTTTGGGCGTTCAACGCCAGGTTGTAACCTGTTTCTGGCATTGAACTCCAGCTTGTAACCTGTTTCTGGCGCTGGACGCCAGACAGCAGCATGATACTGGCGTTGAACGCCAGTTTACGTCGTCTATCTTCGCGCAAATTATAAACTATTATATATTGCTGGAAAGCCCTGGATGTCTACTTTCCAACGCCGTTGAGAGAGCGCCAATTGGACTCCTGTAGCTCCAGAAAATCCATTTCGAGTGCAGGGAGGTCAGAATCCAACAGCATCAGCAGTCCTTTTTCAGCCTAACTCAGATTTTTGCTCAGCTCCTTCAATTTCAGCCAGAAAATACCTGAAATCACAGAAAAACACACAAACTCATAGTAAAGTCCAGAAATATGATTTTTTCCTAAAAACTAATAATATTCTAAAAACTAATTAAAACATGCTAAAATCTACATGAAATTACCCCCAAAAAGCGTATAAAATATCCGCTCATCACAACACCAAACTTAAACTGTTGCTTGTCCTCAAGCAACTAGATAAATAAAATAGGATGAAAAGAAATTAAGAAGTAATAATATTTCAGAGTTTTTGAGTGGAGCTCATATTCTTATTAGATGAGCAGGGCTTGTAGCTTTTTGTTTCTGAATAGTTTTAGCATCTCCCTTTATCCTTTGAAATTCAGAATGATTGGCATCCATAGGAACTCAGAATTCAGATAGTATTATTGATTCTCCTAGTGTAGTATGTTGATTCTTGAACACAGCTACTTTATGAGTCTTGGCCATGGCCCTAAGCACTTTGTTTTCCAGTATTACCACCGGATACATAAATGCCACAGACACATAATTGGGTGAACCTTTTCAAATTGTGACTCAGCTTTGCTAGAGTCCCCAATTAGAGGTGTCCAGAGTTCTTAAGCACACTCTTTTTCTTTGGATCACAACTTTAACCACTTAGTCTCAAGCTTTTCACTTGGACCTGCATGCCACAAGCACATGGTTAGGGACAGCTTGATTTAGCCGCTTAGGCCTGAATTTATTTCCTTGGGCCCTCCTATCCATTAATGCTCAAAGCTTTGGATCCTTTTTACCCTTGCCTTTTGGTTTTAAGGGCTATTGGCTTTTTCTGCTTGCTTTCTCTTTCTCTCTTTTTTTTTTGCAAGAATTTTTTTTCATTGCTTTTTCTTGCTTCAAGAATCAATTTCATGATTTTTCAGATCATCAATAACATTTCTCTTGTTCATCATTCTTTCAGGAGCCAACAATTTTAACATTCATAAAATTCAATATCAAAAATATGCACTGTTCAAGCATTCATTCAGAAGACAAAAAGTATTGCCACCACATATAAATAATTAGAATTTTCCTTATTAAGAACTTGAAAAAATTAAATTGCCTCTTTATTCTAAAAAATTTACTATTTTATTCATGTTTGATGATGATGAGAAAAATAAATTATAACTTAATTGAAAATAAAATCAAAATAGATATGCTAATTACTACTACTCCTATATAACTTCTAAGGTAAAATCCTATAATAATACTATCACAGAGTTAAAGCTAGAATTAGAACTTAACAACCTGTATTTTGGGAAGTGGATGTTCCTCTTGTCTGTGGGGTGCCTTCAAGAATTAATTTCTGACGCTTCAACTCCCTTAAGTTCACATCCTTGCTCTTCCTGTTCCCTTAGGTGCCATGATCTTAATGAGTTTTAGCTCAGTGATCATGGCAAATCACACCAAACTTAGAGGTTTGCTTGTCCTCAAGCAAAAGAAAGGAAAGGAGAGGAATAGAAGGAGAGGCAGTTTCGAAAAAAAAGGTAAGATGAGTTGAAAAAGATATGAGAAGACATTAAAAAGATTTGAAAAAGAATTCAAAAAGATAGATGAGTTTTGAAAAAGATTTGAAAAGAAATTAAAGAAAAATCAAGAAATATGTTTAGGATTAAAATTTTTGGAATTGAAGGATGAGATTTTGAAACATGTTTATGCAAGAAATCATGAATTGAAACATAAAAAAATTAGAAAATTTGTGAAGAAAAATGAATTTTACCTCCTCCCCACCATCCTGGCGTTAAACGCCCAAATGCTGCTTGTTTTGGGCGTTTAACGCCCAATTGCTGCTTCTCCTGGGCGTTCAACGCCCAGCTGTTGCTTCTTTCTGGCGTTGAACGCCAGGAAGCCCTTTGTCACTGGGCGTTTTTCTGAACGCCCAGGACGCTGTCAATCTGGTGTTAAACGCGCAGAAGGTGCTTCTTTCTGGCGTTCAACGCCCAAAAGATGCTCCTTTCTGGCGTTTAACGCCCAGATGGCTACCCTTACTGGCGTTGAACGCCCAGTGGGTGCTTCTTTTGGGCGTTCAACGCCCAAAATGTTTCTTACTAGCTTTTTCATGCCAGTGAGCTTCCAAATTCCCTTGTAACTCTGTGAATCCAATCAATTGCTATTTTACCTTTTGAAGATACCTTGACATATACCTGTAAAAATTTAATTAGCAAAAACAAATAAAATTAAATTTTGTGAATGGCTGGGTTGCCTCCCAGCAAGCGCTTCTTTATTGTCCTTAGCTGGACAGTGAGCTCTCATGGAGTCTCACAGATAATCAGAGCAAGGTTGGGACCTCCCAACATCAAACTTAGAGTTTGAATGTGGGGGTTCAACACAAAACTTAGAGTTTGGTTGTGGCCTCCCAACACCAAACTTAGAGTTGGACTGTGGGGGCTTTGGTTGACTCTGCAGTGAGAGAAGCTTTTCATGCTTCCTCTCCATGGTTACAAAAGGAGAACCTTGTGTCTTATAGTTTGCAATGTCTGCAAACCACAGAGCTTCCTGAACAGCAAATAATTGCTCATCCGGAAAGGTTTTAGAGATCTCAGTAGGAGGGAGGGATGCTCCTGCTACTGGTTCTATCCGGGACAGGTGATCAGCTACTTGATTCTATGTTCCTTTTCTGTCTTTTATTTCTATATCAAACTCTTGCAGAAGCAACACTGGTGCGCGAAATTGTGATCACTACACAACTTTGCACAACTAACCAGCAAGTGCACTGGGTCGTCCAAGTAATAAACCTTACGCGAGTAAGGGTCGATCCCACGGAGATTGTTGGTATGAAGCAAGCTATGGTCACCTTGTAAATCTTAGTCAGGCAGACTCAATTGGGTATAGATGATGAATGAATAAAACATAAAAGATAAAGATAGAGATACTTATGTATATCATTGGTGAGAGCTTCAGATAAGCATATGAAGATGCTTTCCCTTCCGTCTCTCTGCTTTCCTACTGTCTTCATCCAATCCTTCTTACTCCTTTCCATGGCAAGCTTATGCAAGGGTTTCACCGTTGTCAGTGGCTACCTCCCATCCTCTCAGTGGAAATGTTCAACGCACCCTGTCACGGCACGGCTATCCATCTGTCGGTTCTCGGTCAGGCCGGAATAGAATCCATTGATTCTTTTGCGTCTGTCACTAACGCCCCGCCTGCTAGGAGTTTGAAGCACGTCACAGTCATTCAATCATTGAATCCTACTCAGAATACCACAGACAAGGTTAGACCTTCCGGATTCTCTTGAATGCCGCCATCAGTTCTTGCCTATACCACGAAGACTCTGATCTCACGGAATGGCTGGCTCGTTTGTCAGGCGAGCACTCGGTTGTCAGGCGATCAACCATGCATCGTGTATCAGGAATCCAAGAGATATTCACCCAATCTAAGGTAGAACGGAGGTTGTTGTCAGTCACACGTTCATAGGTGAGAATGATGGTGAGTGTCACGGATCACCACATTCATCAAGTTGAAGGACAAGTGATATCTTGGACAAAGAACAAGCGGAATTGAATAGAAGAACAATAGTAATTGCATTAATACTCGAGGTGCAGCAGAGCTCCACACCTTAATCTATGGTGTGTAGAAACTCCACCGTTGAAAATACATAAGAACAAGGTCTAGGCATGGCCGAATGGCCAGCCTCCCAAAGTGATCAAAAGATCTCAAGAAAAAGGTTCCAAAGATCAGAAGATGTAAATACAATAGTAAAAGGTCCTATATATAGAGAACTAGTAGCCTAGGGTGTACAGAGATGAGTAAATGACATAAAAATCCACTTCCGGGCCCACTTGGTGTGTGCTTGGGCTGAGAATTGAAGCATTTTCGTGTAGAGACTCTTCTTGGAGTTAAACGCCAGCTTTTGTGCCAGTTTGGGCGTTTAACTCCCATTTTGGTGCCAGTTCCGGCGTTTAACGCTGGGTAATCTGAAGGTGACTTTGAACGCCGGTTTGGGCCATCAAATCTTGAGCAAAGTATGGATTATCATATATTGCTGGAAAGCCCAGGATGTCTACTTTCCAACGCCGTTGAGAGCGCGCCAATTGGGCTTCTGTAGCTCCAGAAAATCCACTTCGAGTGCAGGGAGGTCAGAATCCAACAGCATCTGTAGTCCTTTTCAGTCTCTGAATCAGATTTTTGCTCAGGTCCCTCAATTTCAGCCAGAAAATACCTGAAATCACAGAAAAATACACAAACTTATAGTAAAGTCCAGAAAAGTGAATTTTAACTAAAAACTAATAAAAAGTATACTAAAAACTAACTAAAACTACTAAAAACATACTAAAAACAATGCCAAAAAGCGTACAAATTATCCGCTCATCAAACACCCATCTTATGAGCCTGGGCTTTGAATTCTGCTTTGTGGGTAGATATTTAAGAGCAGCATGATCAGTGTACACAATCACTTTTGATCCTACTAAGTAGGATCTAAACTTGTCAATGGCATAAACCACTGCAAGTAATTCTTTTTCTGTGGTTGTGTAATTTTTCTAGGCATCATTTAAAACACTGCTAGCATAATAAATGACATGGAGAAGCTTGTTATGCCTCTGTCCCAATACTGCACCGATGGTATGGTTACTGGCATCACACATTAGTTCAAAGGGTAATGTCCAGTCTGGTGCAGAAATAACTGGTGCTGTGACCAGCTTAGCTCTCAGGGTCTCAAACGCCTGCAGACACTTTGTGTCAAACACAAATGACATGTCAGCAGCTAGCAAATTGCTCAGAGGTTTTGTAATTTTTGAAAAATTCTTTATAAACCTCCTATAGAATCCTGCATGCCCCAGAAAGCTTCTGTTTGCCTTAACATTGGCAGGTGGTGGTAATTTTTCAATTACTTCAACTTTAGCTTGATCCACCTCTATTCCCTTGTTTGAAATTTTATGCCCAAGGACAATCCCTTCAGTCACCATAAAGTGACATTTTTCCCAGTTTAAAACTAGGTTGATCTCTTGGCATCTTTTCAGAACAAGTGCTAAATGGTTAAGGCAGGAGCTGAATGAGTCTCCAAATACTGAAAAGTCATCCAAGAAGACTTCCAGAAACTTCTCTACCATATCAGAGAAGATAGAGAGCATGCACCTTTGAAAGGTTGCAGGTGCATTGCACAAGCCAAATGGCATCCTTCTGTATGCAAATACTCCAGATGGGCATGTGAATGCCGTTTTCTCTTTATCCTGGGGATCTACTGCAATTTGATTATAACCTGAATATCCATCCAGGAAGCAGTAGTATTCATGACCTGCTAGTCTTTCTAGCATCTGGTCTATGAATGGTAAAGGAAAAATGATCCTTTCTGGTGGCTGTATTGAGCCTTCTATAATCAATACACATACGCCACCTTGTAACTGTTCTTGTAGGAACCAGTTCATTTTTTTCATTATGAACCACTGTCATGCCTCCCTTCTTAGGGACGACTTGGACAGGGCTTACCTAGGGGCTGTCAGAAATAGGATAAATAATCTCAGCCTCTAGTAATTTAGTGACCTCCTTCTGCACAACTTTCTTCATGGCTGGATTCAGCCGCCTTTGTGGTTGGACCACTGGCTTGGCGTCACCCTCTAATAGGATCTTTTGCATGCATCTGGCTGGGCTAATGCCCTTAAGATCACTGATGGACCACCCAAGAGCTGTCTTGTGTGTCCTTAGCACTTGAATTAGTGCTTTCTCTTCCTGTGGCTCTAAGGTAGAGCTTATGATTACAGGAAAGGTATCACCTTCTCCCAGAAATGTATATTTCAGGGATGGTGGTAATGGTTTGAGCTCGGGTTTGGGAGATTTCTCCTCTTCCTGAGGGATTTTCAGAGGTTCTATTATTCTCTCTGATTCCTCCAAATCAGGCTGAACATCTTTAAAGATGTCCTCTAGCTCTTATTCGAGACTCTTAGCCATATTGACCTCTCTTACCAGAGAGTCAATGATATCAACACTCATGCAGTCATTTGGGGTGTCTGGATGTTGCATAGCTTTGACAACATTCAACTTGAACTCCTCCTCATTGACTCTCAGGGTTACGTCCCCTTTTTGGACGTCAATGAGGGTTCGGCCAGTTGCTAGGAAAGGTCTTCCTAGAATGAGAGTTGCACTCTTGTGCTCCTCCATTTCCAGCACCACAAAGTCAGTAGGAAAGACAAATGGCCCAACCTTGACAATCATGTCTTCAATCACGCCTGACGGGTATTTAATGGAGCCATCAACAAGTTGAAGACATATCCGGGTTGGTTTGACTTCTTCAGTTAAACCAAGCTTTGTGATAATAGATGCAGGTATTAGGTTGATACTTGCCCCAAGATCACATAGAGCTTGCTTGGTACAATTACCCTATAATGTGCATGGTATCATAAAGCTCCCGGGGTCTTTAAGCTTCTCAGGTAAGCTTTTCAGGATTACTGCACTGCATTCTTCAGTGAGGTAAACTTTTCCAGTTTCTCTCCAATCCTTCTTATGACTTAAGATCTCTTTCATGAACTTAGCATAAGAGGGTATTTGCTCAAGTGCTTCTGCAAACGGAATCTTTATTTCAAGAGTCCTGAGATAGTCTGCAAAGCGGGCAAATTGCTTATCCTGTTCCGCTTGGCGGAGTTTTTGAGGATAAGGCATTTTTGGCTTTATATTCCTCAACCTTAGTTACTGCAGGTTTATTACCTATAGAAGTGGGTTGGGAAGCCTTTTTAGAAGGGTTGTTATCAGCACTTGTATATGACTGATCCCCCACTGGCATTTGAATGCCAGGGGTGGAAGCTGGAGTGGCGTTAAACGCCAACTCCTTATCTGTTACTGGCGTCTGAACGCCAGAACTGTGCTCCCTTTGGGCGTTCAACGCCAAGTCCATGCTTGTTTCAACGCCAGGAATGAGCATGGTTTGGGCGTTCAGCGCCAGCCTTATTCCTCTCTGGGCTCTGATTGTCCTCAGAGGAATTTTGAGTAGCCATTTGTTCATTTCTTGGCTTCCTGCTGCTTTGAAGTGAGGTATTTAATATTTTCCCACTTCTTAATTTAACTGCTTGGCATTCTTCTGCTATTTATTTTGACAATTGCTTTTCTGTTTGCTTTAACTGTACTTCCATATTCCTGTTAGCCATTCTTGTTTCCTGTAGTATTTCCTTGAATTCAGCTAGCTGCTGAGTTAGAAAGTCTAATTGCTGATTGAATTCATTAGCCTGATCTACAGGACTGAGTTCAGCAGTTACTGTTTTAGTTTCTTCTTTCATGAAAGATTCACTGCTTAGGTACAAATGCTGATTTCTGGCAACTGTATCAATAAGCTCTTGAGCTTCTTCAATTATTTTTCTCATATGTATAGATCCACCAGCTGAGTAATCTAGAGAAATCTGAGCTTTTTCTGTAAGCCCATAGTAGAAGATGTCTAATTGCACCCACTCTGAAAACATCTCAAAGGGGCATTTTCTTAGCATCTCTCTGTATCTCTCCCAGGCATCATAAAGGGATTCATTATCTCCTTGTTTGAAGCCTTGGATGCTTAGCCTTAGCTGTGTCATCCGTTTTGGAGGAAAGTAGTGATTCAGGAATTTTTCTGACAGCTGTTTCCATGTCTTTATGCTGTTTTTAGGTTGGTTATTTAACCACCTCTTAGCTTGATCTTTTACAGCAAATGGAAACAGTAATAATCTGTAGACATCCTGATCTACTTCCTTATCATGTACTGTGTCAGCAATTTGTAAAAATTGTGCCAGAAACTCTCTAGGTTCTTCATGTGGAAGACCGGAATACTGGCAGCTTTGCTGCACCATGATAATGAGCTGAGGATTCAACTCAAAGCTACTAATTCCAATGGAGGGTATACAGATACTACTCCCATATGAAGCAGTAGTGGGGTTAGCATATGACCCCAGAGTCCTCTTGGACTGTGCATTTCCACTTAGTTCCATGATGGAGCAAGGGAGATGGTATGTATGTTGATATTATTTATTTTATAAAAATTTATTTTATAAAATAAATATGAAATTAATAAAAACAAACTCCAGGCGAATATGAAGCGCATGGATACAAGTTATGTCGTGGAATGAAAGAGAATTCCGAATCAGCTTTGTCTACGAGCAAGGAAGCTATAAGTAATGCAACTAGGAATCTCATGGAGAGTTCGATCCTGGCTCAGGATGAACGCTGGCGGCATGCCTTACACATGCAAGTCAGACGGGAAGTGGTGTTTCCAGTGGTGGACGGGTGAGTAACGCGTAAGAACCTGCCCTTGGGAGGGGAACAACAGCTGGAAACGGCTACTAATACCCCGTAGGCTGAGGAGCAAAAGGAGGAATCCGCCCGAGGAGGGGCTCGCGTCTGATTAGCTAGTTGGTGAGGCAATAGCTTACCAAGGTGATGATCAGTAGCTGGTCCGAGAGGATGATCAGCCACACTAAATAAAATAAAAAAAGGAAATTGAAAATGTTTTGTGAAGATTTTCGAAAAATTTGAGGAAAAAGAGAAAGTGGTTAGGATATTTTTGAAAAAGATAATAAAATATATATATATATATATATATATTAAAAATATTTTTATTTTTATTTATTTTTTTTAAAAAACTTAAAAAGATAAGAATTGAAAAATTTTGAAATTGAAATCTGAATTTTTATATAAAAATTTTGAAAAAAAAGTTTAAAATTAGTTAGAAAAGATATTTTTTTGAATTTTGAATTTTATGATGAAAGAGAAAAACACACAAAAGACACAAGATTTAAAATTTTTAGATTTAATGTTCCTTATTTTCGAAAATTTTGGAGGAAAAACACCAAGGAACACCAAACTTAAAAATTTTAAGATCAAAACACAAGAAAGACTCAAGAACACCTTGAAGATTCACAAGAACACCAAGAACAAAAGAAAGAACACCAAACTTAAAATTTTTAGAAAACCAAGATAAATTTTCGAAAATTAAAGAAAGATCAACAAGAAAACACCAAACTTAAAGTTTGGCACAAGATTAAATTAAGAAAAAATTATTTTAAAAAAAAGATTTTAAAAAGAAGATGCCCAATTGCCAAGAACATAAGCCAACGCTATAACCAACTGAGCTAAAAATGTAAGGTATTTTAAAGATGTATTATTTTTATGGATAAAAGTATAATTTTTGATTGAAAGTTAATGTTTTGAAAAAGCACAAGAAAAACAAGAAAAGACACAAAACAAGAAAAACTCAAGATCAAACAAGAAAAATAAACAAGAACAACTTGAAGATCAATGAAGAACAAAGAACACAAATTCGAAAATTTAAAGAAAATATAAAATATGTAATTAACACCAAACTTTGAACAAGACACTAAACTCACGAAAAAAAATTAAAAATTGATAAAGAAAAATAATATTTTTGAAAAATTTTTAAAAAGGGATAATAAAAGATGCAATTTTAGTGAAAAAAGGATAAATTCTTCCTAATCTAAGCAACAAAATAAACCTTTAGTTGTTCAAACTCGAATAATCCCCGGCAACGGCGCCAAAAACTTGGTGCACGAAATTGCAATCACACTTTTGCAATCCGCAAAACTAACCAGCAAGTGCATTGGGTCGTCCAAGTAATACCTTACGTGAGTAAGGGTCGATCCCACGGAGATTATTGGTTTGAAGCAAGCTGTGTTGATTTTATTATTCTTAGTCAGGATATTAATTAAAATTATCAGTTGGAATTATAAAAAAAATAATAGAGTGAGGAACAGTTACTTGTTGTGCAGTAGTGGAGAATATGTTGGAGTTTTGGAGATGCTTTGTCTCATTTATTTATGTAATGTAATATTCCATCCATGGAAAAGTGTAAAGTTCCCTCCATGGCAAGCTGTATGTAAGGTATCACCATTGTCAGTGGCTACCTCCCATCATCTCAGTGAAAACGGTCCAGATGCTCTGTCACAGCACGGTAATCAGTTGTTGGTTCTCGATCATGTTGGAATAGGATCCATTGATCCTTTTGCGTTTGTCATCACGCCCAGCAATCGCGAGTTTGAAGCTCGTCACAGCCATTCAATCTTTGAATCCTACTCGGAATACCACAGACAAGGTTTAGACTTTCCGGATCCTCAAGAGTGGCCGCCATCAATTCTAGCTTATACCACAAAGATTCTGATTAAGGAATCTAAGAGAAGCTCATTCAATCTGATGTAGAACGGAGGTGTTTGTCAGGTACACATTCATGGGTTGAGGAAGGTGATGAGTGTCACGGATCATCACCTTCTTCATAATTAAGCGCGAATGAACATCTTAGATAGGAACACACACGTTTGAATGGAGGAATAGAAACAATTGCATTAATTCATTGAGACGCTGCAGGGCTCCTCACCCCCAACAATGGAGTTTAGAGACTCATGCCGTCAAAGTGTATAAAATTTAGATCTGAAAATGTCATGAGTTACAAAGTTAATCTCTAAAAGTTGTTTAAATAGTAAACTAGTAACCTAGGTTTACAGAAAATGAGTAAACTATGATAGATAGTACAGAAATCCACTTCTAGGGCCCACTTGGTGTGCGCTGGGGCTGAGACTTAAGCTTCTCACGTGCCTGGGGCTGTTTTGGGCGTTCAACGCCAGGTTGTAACCTGTTTCTGGCGTTGAACTCCAGCTTGTAACCTGTTTCTGGCGCTGGACGCCAGACAGCAGCATGATACTGGCGTTGAACGCCAGTTTACGTCATCTATCTTCGCGCAAAGTATGGACTATTATATATTGCTGGAAAGCCCTGGATGTCTACTTTCCAACGCCGTTGAGAGCGCGCCAATTGGACTCCTGTAGCTCCAGAAAATCCATTTTGAGTGCAGGAAGGTCAGAATCCAGCAGCATCAGCAGTCCTTTTTCAGCCTAACTCAGATTTTTGCTCAGCTCCCTCAATTTCAGCCAGAAAATACCTGAAATCACATAAAAACACACAAACTCATAGTAAAGTCCAGAAATATGATTTTTGCCTAAAAACTAATAATATTCTACTAAAAACTAATTAAAACATGCTAAAATCTACATGAAATTACCCCCAAAAAGCGTATAAAATATCCGCTCATCACTATCCTAATGAGAATGTGTGTTGATGTGTGTTGAGTCTATGCATGTTTCCTCGCTTTATTCTGTGTTTCTGGGCCAAAAACTAGGTCAAAGCTCGACTCGAAGTCGCCCCCAACATTTTCTGTTATTTCTACAGATCGCGCAAGTCACGAGTATGCGTCGGTCACGCATGCGCGTCATTCACCGTTTTTTCTTGTCACGCATGCGCGTCATTCGTGTAGACTTCAATCCGTGCGTACGCGTCAGGCATGCGCACGCGTCGCTGTAATTTTCTACATTCCGCGCGCTCGCGTGTGCCATGCGCGCGCGTCGATGCTTGCTGGTTATGTCCTTAGTTTCTTGTGTTCCTTCTATTTCTGTAAGCTTCCTCTCCATTCTTCTAAGCCATTCCTGCCCTGTGACGCCTGAAACACTTAACACATGGATCACGACATCGAATGGTATAAAGGGGAATTAAAATACACAAATTAAAGATCTCTAGGAAGCAAGTTTTCAACCATAGAACAAACTTAGGAAGGGATTGTAAAAACATGCAGTTCATATGAATAAGTGGGTAAAGACTTGATAAAATCACTCAATTAAACACAAGATAAACCATAAAATAGTGGTTTATGAATCCTCTTTTCAATGGGAAAAACTACACCAATTGGAAGGAGAGAATGAAGATTTTTGTGCAAGCAGTGGACTACAGACTCTGGAAGATTATCCTAGAGGGTCCTCAATTTCCAACCACCATAAGTGTTGAAGGAGTAGTCTCTCTTAAACCCGAAGCAAATTTGACCAAAGAAGACAGAAATAAGGTGGAGCTCAATGTCAAGGCTGTTAACTTTCTCAACTGTGCTATCAGTTTCGAGGAATACCGACGGGTATCACGATTCACAACAGCAAAGGAAATCTGGGACAAATTTCAAATCACTCATGAAGGAACCACCATAGTGAAGAAGACCAGGATAGACATGCTGAACAAAGAATATGAAATGTTCTCAATGAAGGAAGGAGAATCAATAGATGAAATGTTTGAAAGATTCAACATTATCATTGTTGGCTTGGATGCTATGGGAATTACGTATCTTGATTCTGTGCTTGTGAGGAGAGTTTTGAGATGTCTCACAAAAGAATGGGAAACTAAGGCATTAATCATATTTGAGAGTAGTGGTCTAGATTCTATGACATATGATGACTTGAGAAGAAATTTTTACTTGCTTTCGAAAACACTTATTTGAAAAAAGATTCAAAAAAGAAAGGAATTGCTTTTACATCTATTACTAACCCCTGGATGATGAATCCAATGATAATTTCTCTGAAAATAAATTTGTGTTGTTTGCCAAAAAATTCAGGAAAATGGTGAAGCTCAAGGAAAGAGGCAAGGGAAGCAGTTCAAGAAAACAAAAAAAAGATTTCAGCAAGGTGACATGCTACAACTACAAAGAGACTGGGCATTTCAAATCTGATTGCCCTAAGTCGAAAAAGGAGGAGAAGCCAAAGAAAGGAAAGAAAAAGGGAGTGATGGCTTCTTAGGAGGACTTGGAAAATGACTCAAACGATGATGAAGAATCAAAGACCAAGTCCCAACCATGTCTCATGGCAGATCACATTGAACAGGTAGTCCTTCATAACCCTGACACTGAAGATCTTCATCTTATGATGGGCCACCTTTCTGAAAAAATTAGATGTTTCTTGCTTGATAACCAAGATCTTGAACAACAAATCACCATTCTTAAAGCTGAAAATGGTTTTCTTAAAGATAAACTAAGGGAGGCTAAAACTGCTGTTGAGCTTGTTGAAGAAAACAAGCAGTTAAAATCTCAACTTAGAAGCTGTGAAAGTGATCATTCTGTTGTTGCATACGTAAATTGTTTTAAAGAAAATGAAGAGTTGCTTAAAAAGGTCAAAAACCTTGAAGATGACTTAGCCAAGTTCACTCAAAGTTCTGAAAATTTAAATCAAATCTTGGCTAGTCAAAAACCTCTCTATGATAAAGTTGGCTTAGGGTTTCACAAGAATTTCAAATCTGTTGAAAAACCTTATTTTGAAAACATGGCTTCATCTTCTAATGATACAAGGTTTCAAAACCCAACAAGCTTTAGCAAAATAGCAACTCCAAGATTTTGTAGACTATACAACCGAAATGGCCACTTTTCCATTCAATGTTTCTTTGGTAAAAAAATGATTGGTGACAAAGTTTACAAAGTTGTTTTTGACTACAATGGTTTGGGACATAGGAGATAGTTTAACGTGAAATGATCCAAGAAGATTTGGATACCTAAGGTCACTTGAGCTCATTTTGTAGGTGTGCCTAGCATCCAAGCGGAAGGACAATATGTGGTACATGGACAGCGGATGCTTTAGGCATATGACCGGAAAGGCAACCTTCTTTATAAAGCTTGATGAGTATGATGGAGGGTTTGTCACTTTCGGTGATGATGGTAAAGAAAAAATAGTGGTCATTGAAAAAGTTGGTAAAAGCTTCTCATCTTTTATAAATGATGTTCTTCTTATTGATGGTTTGAAACATAATTTACTAAGTATTAACCAATTGTGTGATCTAGGATATGAAGCTATTTTTAGAAAGTTTGTGTGCTTAGTTATTTGTGAAAAATCTGAGAATATTTTGTTTGAGGCTAAAAGGTGCAATAATGTGTATGGATTGACTCTTGAGGATTTAAAAGATCAAAAAGTGACATGTTTTACCTCTCTTGAATCTGAAAAATGGCTATGGCATAAGAAATTGGGTCATGCTAGCATGTATCAAATTTCTAAGCTAGTCAAGAAAAATTTTGTTAGAGGAATTCCAAATATTAAATTTGATAAGGATCTTACTTGTGATGCTTGCCAATTGGGCAAACAAGTAAAATCCTCCTTTAAAACAAAAGATGGAATTTCAACCAAGTGGCCATTAGAGATGTTACACATTGATCTTTTTGGTCCAACAAGAACTCAAAGTTTAGGAGGAAAACACTTTGGTATGGTGGTGGTGGATGATTACTCTAGATTCGGTTGAGTACTTTTTCTTGCTCATAAAAATGATGCTTTTCATGCTTTCTCAACCCTTTGCAAAAGAATTCAAAATGAAAAAGATTTAAAAATTGTCCATTTGAAAAGTGATCACGGAAAACAATTTGAAAACTAAGACTTTGAAAAATTCTATGATGATTTTGGAATTGCTCATAACTTTTCATGCCCTAGAACCCCCTCAACAAAATGGGGTGGTTAAGAGAAGGAATAGAAGCCTTCAAGGGATGACTAGGGCTATGCTATGTGAAAATGAGGTTCCAAAATTTTTATAGGCTGAAGCTGTGAATACAGCTTGTTACATTTTGAATAGGACTATCTTGAGAAAAAGGGTTAAAGAAAACCCCTTATGAGCTATGGAAAGGAACCCCTCCTAATCTTAAGTATTTCCATATTTTTGGATGCAAAAGCTTCATACTTAACAATAAAGAAATCCTTGGTAAATTTGATTCAAAATCCTATGAGGGAATGTTTGTTGAATACTCCACCACTAGCAAGGCTTATAGAATTTACCTCAAAGAACATAGAACCATAGAGGAATCTATACACATTTCTTTTTGTGATACTAATTCAATTTCCAGTACTGTGATAGAAGATGATACAGATTGTGAAGATGCTGTCAACAAAAAGGCCAGTGAAGAAAATCCCAAGTCTGCCCAAAATAAAGAATCTGTCCGTCCAATTTTGTCTCATCAGAATGGAGGAGACAATTCTGTTTTGTCTCCTGAGCCGGCAAGAGAATCTGGAACAAAACAACCCACTGAAGCTCATCAAAGCTCAACATCACTCTGGAAACCAAGAGAATAGAAGTCCATGAGGAGTTATCCTCATGACTTTATCATTGGTGATCCCTCACAAGGTGTAACAACAAGATCCTCAACCAAAAAGCAAACGGAACCAAGCAACTTTGCTCTCTTGTCTCAAATAGAGCTTAATAATGTGAAGCAAGCTCTTGAAGATCCTTCTTGGGTCATAGCCATGCAAGAGGAGCTGGCTCAATTTGACAAAAATGAGGTTTGGACACTAGTACCTCATCCGAATGGTAAGAAGGTAACAGGTACTAAGTGGGTTTTCAAAAATAAACTAGGTGAGGATGGAAAAGTTGTTCGTAACAAGGCTAAATTAGTGGTCCAAGGTTATGATCAAGAAGAGGGTATAGATTTTGATGAGTCTTTTGCTCTGGTAACAAGAATAGAAGCAATTAGGTTGCTTCTTGCCTATGCTGCCCATAAGGGTTTTAAAATGTTCCAAATGGATGTCAAATGTGCTTTCCTTAATGGATTTATTGATAGAGAAGTGTATGTGGCACAACCCCCTAGTTTTGAAAATAAAGAATTTCTAAATCATGTTTTCAAACTCTCAAAGGCCCTTTATGGTCTTAGGCAAGCTCCAAGAGCTTGGTATGAAAGGCTTAGTGCCTTCTTGTTGGAAAATCACTTTCAAAGGGGTACCACCGACACAACTTTATTTATTAAAGCATCTAATGATGATATTCTCCTAGTTCAAGTTTATGTGGATGATATTGTGTTTGGATCGGCTAATGAATCCTTGCGTGAAGAGTTTGGAAAACTCATGACTAGTGAGTTTAAAATGAGTTTAATGAGAGAGCTAACATTCTTTCTTGGCCTCCAAATTAAACAAACTCCTAGTGACACTTTTATTCACCAAGGAAAGTATGCTAAAGAATTAATTAAAAAATTTGGCCTAGAAAATTCCAAACCAATGGGAACACCAATGCATCCAAACACTAAACTTAAAGGATGATGATGGGAAAGATGTGGATGAAACAAGGTATAGAGGAATGATAGGTTCACTTATGTATCTTACTTCCTCTAGACCAGATATTGTTCAAAGTGTGGGTGTATGTTCAAGATTTCAATCTCGCCCAAAAGAATTCCATCCTTCGGCCATTAAACGCATCATTAGATACATTAAGGAAACTAGTGATTATGGCTTATAGTACCCAAAATCTGATGATTTTTGTGCAGTGGAGTTTTGTGATGCAGATTATGCGGGAGATAGGGTGGATAGAAGAAGAACATCGGGCATGTGTTGCTTCCTTGGAAGCTCACTTAACATGTGGTCAAGTAAAAAACAAGCCACAGTAGCTCTATCCACAGCCGAAGTTGAATATATTTCTACATCTGCATGTTGTTCACAATTAATTTGGTTGAAAACTCAATTGGAGGATTACAAATTAAAAATCAATAGTATACCCTTGTTCTGTGACAATATGAGTGCTATAAACATCTCTAAAAATTCTGTTCTGCACTCAAGAACCAAGCACATTGAAATCAAATATCATTTTATTAGAGAACATGTGCAAAAGGGTACTATTGATATTCAATTTGTTAAATCTGAAGAACAACTTGCAGACATTTTCACTAAACCCTTGTGTGAAGATAAATTCTGCTCTCTAAGAAATAGTTTGGGAATGATAGAATTAAATTCTGTTGATAATTTGTAAAATTTTTTATTCTGTTTGGTTTTGTCTTGCAGGAAAGCAGGAGGCAAATTTTAGGAAGTGATGAACGAGCATTGGTACAGGGGGAGACTGAACTGATGTTAATTTTTTTGGGCCCCACCAAACCTCCTTGACCTTACTCTGATCCGTTTTTTGAGTTCCTCAATTCCATTAATCATACTTTTGGGAAGTTGTCTTGTCAAATCTTGTAGGAAGGAGTTGTTGTCAAATCAAATCTTTATCCTTCCCTCATCCCTTGATTCTAGGAGCTAAACTTTTAGTTTCTAATTTTAAAATCCTTCCTTGGTTAATAATCGTGCCTCTAAATGAGTAATAACTCCCTCAATTTTCTCTCCACTCAGCATTAAATGCTTCCATAACCTCCCTCCTCTCACCATTCTATTCGGCCTCTTTCTTCATCTTCCCTCTCCATTCTCCATTATTCATATCATGAAAAAGAAAGTTGCTTCAAGAAGAAGTGATCGAATCCCTCTCACCAAAAAATCTCTATTTTCTTCTACCCCTCAGACTCACACTCACATCCATATTCACTCAACATCCTTCTCATATCCACCCTCTCAATCCATCGAAGCCATGCGAAGAAAGGTCATAGCCCAAAAAACATCATCACACAAGAAGAAGGAACCCGCGATTGAAGAAGATGATGAGTCTCACACATCTCTACCTCATTCTCCACCTAAGAAAGTAACTCCTGGTTGTAGCTCTCAGAAGACAAAAGGTTACATGTTATGTAACACAAAGGAACCCTCTAATCTGGAATCCCTGGATTTCAAGAACAAATACAACAAAGGTCATTCTCATTTTGACCCAGGAAGGTTCAACTCTTGTGCATCTTATGAGTTTCAAAAAGATGTATTGAAGAAACGTCACTTATGTGCTTTCTACATAGTGAACCTGGATTCTCTCGCTACCAAAGGAATCAACTTCCTCACTCTTTTTGAAAATATGAAGTGGACTCCCCTGTTCAATATCCAAAAACCTGTATACCCTGCTTTGGTTCGAGAGTTTTATGTAAACATGAGGCTGATTGATGGAGCAATTCATTCCTATGTGAAGCGGGTTTACATGACACTGAACAGAGAAACAATAAGCGCTGCCCTGGGTTATGTTGATGAAGGGCCAACAGCTTATATGTCAGAAAAATGGGACTTGCAAGTGGGGGTCACTCTCCAAATTGCTTTGAATCAAACCTGCGAGAACTTTTCGACTTTGGATGGCACTGTTTTAACTCACAAAGCCCTCGGTCCAAAAAGAGCATTGTTGCACAGAATCATCACTCACATCCTGACTCCACAGAGTGGCTCACACAATAGAGTAACTATTTCTGATACCTTGGTACTTTTTGCTGTTATTACTTCATCTCTTATTTTCTTTGCATATCTCATGATAAGGCATATGTGGGAACGTGATAGAAGCACCAAAAAAGTTAACCTTCCCTATGGCATATTTCTTACCTGCATCTTCGAACATTTCAATGTTGATCTACTTAATGAAGAAGTAGAGAATAAAGTTTCATCAATTAAGGGAGGAGGAATTTTAGGTACTATGAAAGGCACCAAAGGAAAACGGTCAATTCCCTCTAACAGTGATCTTGAGAGCCACCCAGCCGAGCCGTCCAAGGTGGCAGAATCGATCAAGGAGGTCCTCACTGAGTTTTCTAACATGTCCAACCTGATGGTGAAATCTTACAAGGCCGCTCGTAAGCAAGCATACAAAAATGAAAAAGCTTGGACAAAGTGCTAAGAAAGAGTAGGTCTGATGTTCAAAATTTCGTAGAAGAGATGGGAGCTGCCGATAAGGATGATGAATCTGGATCTGAATACAATCTTTTTTATGATTGACTCATTTGTCTCTTGTTAAACTCTGGTTATCTTTGGTTTATTTTGGTACTCTGATAGTTGTTTGGATACTCTAGACTTCTGTTATTTTGTTGAACTCTTGGATATTTTGGCTTTGCTTATATTTCTATATGTTCCATTGTCTCTCTTTTGAAGGTTCCCCTTTGATGACAAAAGGGAGAGGAAAGCTGAAAAATTGAAAAGTTGAAAGAAATTGGGGCTGAAATCTTTTGTGATTCATGATCACCCCTGTGCACCAATTTCTTGTTCCAATGATTATGATCTGTTTTGTTAAAATGGTTGCTGAAATTTGGAACATAGTTATTTTTTAATAATCCCTTTAATGCTCTGATATGTGAATGAATGCTGGATAGTTTTTGTTTATGCTCTGATATGAGTATGTTTGATTAAAAATGGTTTTCTTGCTATAAACTGATAATTATTTTGCTCTGATATGATGGCAGAAAAATGTTATGCATTTAATCAGATATTTTGGCAGCAGTTTTTTTTGGGAATTATCAAATGATTTTTTCTATTTATGTACTCTGTACTCAAAATATTTTTTATTGTTATTGAGCAGAAAATCATTTATATGATAACAAATGAGTTTTGTTTATTAATTTACTTCTGCTCATAAATCAAGTCATTCAACATCTCAAATTTCACATGTTGAATAACATAATTGCCTTAGACTTGATAAAAATTGTTACAGGTAAAGCTTTCCTTGGTAAAATGGCATATAATAAGGGGAAGCCATGTAACAATTGGAAAAGGAAAGGAATCCTAATCTTCAAAGGAAGTACTTTAATCTCTGATTTCTTTTCATTTCAATTTTTAATAATGTTTGTCATCAAGGGGGAGATTGATGAGTTTGGAAAACTCTAAATTAAATTAGTGATGACTAAATATTATTAATATGATTAATTGCAAAATTATTAATTTGACTTTAGTTGACATGTGTTAATTAAATAATTTTGCTGTGCAGATTTTGAATTGGGCCAAAAGGAAAAATGGCAAGCCCAATCTGATTGAAGAAATTCAGCCTTGGTTTCAAAAATGTTTTAAAAGTTGTGGCTGAATTATTATTTTAGTTGGGCCAGATTTAATGATTATTAGCCCAAATCACTTTTGGGTGAAATACTAAGAGCTTGGTCCGAATTGAAATTAAAAGGAAAGGGGGAATTGCTTGATGAGTTCGGTTACCCACTCACATGGGTTATGGAATTCAAATTTTTATTAACTTGATTTTAATGCAAGCATTGGAAACATGAAAGAGAAAGAGATTTTGATTTGATGGCATTGAATGTTGACCCACACCACTAAGCAAGAGAGAAGCAAAATTAATTCACTTTTGTTTCTTCATTCAAATCACATTGAAAGTCTTTTCTCTTTTCTCTCATCTCTCTTCTTGCTTTTGGTCACTTCACAGCAACTATGAAAGAAATTTTAAGCTACTATCTGAAAGAAGAAGAAGCTAGTGGTAAGGCCATTGTAATGATGGCATCAAGAAAAAGAAAATCTGAAGTGTAGTGTGGCTAAGATCTTTACCACAAAAGGCAAGATGTGGTGAAGTAATCTTAAGCTCTTCATACTCTAAAAAGGAAGAAGATGATCTCGGTAAGAAGAAGAAGATCCTTGGAGGCATGGCTTGTCTCTACTTTTGATCAACCACCACAGGAGGTAGCTACAGTAGCTACGTGATGGATGATGCAAAAGTTGGAGCAGATGAAGCTGTCATTATCAAGAACTCATCAAGGGCTAGGAATCCTTCTTGGAGTGCAAGTTAAGATGGATGGCTCAGATTGATGAAGCTTGGTGACAAGGGAAGACACAGAGGTAATTGTATGTTAGATTTTACATTCGGTTATCTCTCCTCTCTCTGTGGCTGAACCGGTTTTTGCATGAAGAAGAAGAAGTTTAGCTTGGTTCAACAGTTTCAACCGTGGAGGATTCCCCTTCTATAAATAAGGGAGAACAGCTAGGGCTTGAAGTAAGGAAAAGAGTGAAAAATCACAGTGTTCCCATAGCTACCTAAGCTAACAAAAGTTCTTCTCCTTCAATGTTCTTCATTTTGTAATTTTCTGTTTAATTTTGTCTGTCTTGAGTCTCATAGAAAAAGACAAACAGTGAGGTTTGTAAGAAAAAGCCATAGAGCAGAAAAAGACAGAGTGTACAAAATTAAAAGAAAAAGCCATAGATGTACTTAGAGGTCATTTGTACATCTGTGTTGTGTATCATGATTCTGTGGGAATCCCCTTGTAAGTTGGGTTAGCACTTAGCAGTTGAAAGCTTTGTAGTTGACCAAGTCAAGTTCGGAATTGGGGTTAGATTTTAGACTTGTCCCAGATAGGAAGGTTAGTTCCTAGGGAAAATTGGTGTTTGTAATCAAAGATTATTATAGTTAAATTCCATCATTATTGTGATGGAGATTGGATGTAGGCTGCATTGCACTTAGCAGCTGAACCAGGATATATCTTGGTATAATTTTCTCTCTCTTCTACTCCATTTCTGATTCTGCTGCATAGGAGACAAAACTGAAAAATATTTCCTGGCTAGACAAAACGAAAAAATCTCTTGACTAGGCATGAGACAAAAACAAGAAATATCTCCTCATGTGTTCAAAAGGACAGCAAGAGTTACTAAGCGAAAAATGGGCTAAGATTCAACCCCCCCTTCTCTTTGCCGCTAATAAACCATCAATATGCAATCAAGTTTTACAGGAAATAATCCAAATCCAAGACTAAGAGTCTGTTTAGGAAATAGCTACTTTTTATTTTTTATTTTTTGAATTAAGAAAAGTCACAGTGCGTGTGTTTGGTACCATTTTAAAAAAAGCTTTTAACTTCCCAAAAAGTTAATTCACAGCTTTTTGAAGAACTAAAAATATATGACTTCTCTTTTTTCATAAGTCATTTTATCATTTCCGTATGGTTTCATCGGCTAGAAAGACTGGCCTTTCACCACCATTTTTAGACAATGTTCCATCTAAACTACCTACTGCATATATTCCTTTCAGGTATTTTTTTATCATTTTACTACTATATTTTTATTATTAAATTTGTATGTGTGGTATGAAATCTCAGTTTTAATTTTAGTTTTTCACATGTGATTTTATTTTTATATAGTTTGCTATTATTTTTATAGTTACTTATAACAAGTTCTTGAACCCAATAAAGGAGGAGAGAGTTCTAATAGGAGTAAAAAAAAATAAAAAATAGCAAAAAAATATACATTGACACACATTTCACATTTGTTTTTTATTTTCACCTACCATATCATACACAATAAAACAGTAAACACTAACTACTACACAATATTTTCTTTGGCACACCGTTATGGGTGAGATGGAGTAGAAGAACCAATTTCTAATGATATTACATGGGAAGAACCAACTGAAAGCGCTAGAAAAATGGAACTAATAAGAGAATAAATATATAATCAATTGCCTAATCAATTGTAATCTTAGTAATTAGGTTATGTAAAATCAACATTCAATATTGAAAAGTATTTGTTATCATCGTTATTTTAATATCTATTTTGTTGTGTAAAAAGATTATAATTTTTTGCGTTATTTATCCAAACACTACAATTTTAAAATAAGTACTGCTATAACTCAAAATCCGAACACAAAATAATTATTTATAAGCTACTATTAACAAAAATTCTTATACTTTAAGTTCTTTTGAATATTTAAGTTATTTATCTAAACTGGACCTAAACATGTGTTTAGAAGCACACCATATTTTATGGAAAATCAAAAGTGACTACAAAATCATTAATTAATGCAAATTGTGTCATATAGACGAGGGAAACGTGACCTCAAGTTATAATAAAGAACCTAAATGTTGGCTTCTACATCTTAGAATCACATCTTGAAAAATTAAGCACATTAAGTATGTACCATATGTTACAAGTGGAAGCATTAAAACAAGCAACATGGGAAAAGAAACTGAAGAAACTCACTTGTAGGAGAAAGACGTCTCTGGGCATCATTGCTTCTTCAGGAGAACGAGCAATTCCTTCCAATTTAATCACTTCCAGAAACTACCATTAATTAAAATAAAATAAAATAAAAAGTTAGGATAGAACAATCATATAATTCTTATTAGTTATTACAGATTTTTACACCAATTTATTACATCCTCATGCTCAATAGTGTGGGCTAGAGGAAGAATAACTTGGCCCCCATAATTTCCTACACGAGATCCTGATAAGCTACAAGGACCAACTTTAATGGCAGCGGCTGAGTACGCATCCATGTTATTGCCTGCCCATTCTGACCCATGCTCCTGTAGGAACCTCAGAAGAATGGCTGGAGAATAAATGGAAGACAACCATAAAAGAGAAACATCAGAGAAATATTAAAACTTAACAATGTCTTGGTACATTTAATTAAGGAGAACAGCAAAATTAGGAGATAATAATTATCTTTAACTAGTAATGACAAGAAGGGTGACACATGTTAAGGAATAGCTAAATAGAAAGCTTGATAACTGATCAACTAAGTCTTTGTATGTCCCTTTGCCAAGGAGCAACTTAGTCAACAAAGCAACTGATAGCCATTGTATTGTAACAATTTGAATTCTGTGGTTTTTTTCGGTTAAAAAAAAACATAGTTCTGAAAATCGAACCGGACCGGCCGGTTCAATTCGGTTAACCAAAAATCGGTCACCAAGCCGGTCTGGATGAGCCTATAAACCGTCTGGCAAAAAATCAGTTACAGAATCGGTCGAATCAATGGTTAACCGGTGAAGCGGTAGAATTGTCCGATTTTTTGGAGGGTTTCCGGTTCGAAAATAAACCCTCCAAACGGCGCCGTTTTATCCTTAAAAAAAAAAGAAAAGAAAAAGTGAAAAACGGCAAGTCTGAACCCTAAAGACCTAAATCAATCCCCATAAGGCCATAACCATCTTCTTCACAAACTCATCTCTCCTCTCTTTTCTGAGAATCGCGCAGCCACCAATCATGCCGCCACCGCAGCCCGCCGCCACCGCGTCCCGCAGCCACCACAGCGACGGGTTTGACAACCGCAGCCCCACCGCGTCGTTGTCATCGCGGAGCTCGCCTTCTCTATGTTCGCCAGTGTCACGTCCTCTGTCGTCGCCGTTGCTCGCCGCCGATAAGTACTACTCTATTTTATGTTTCGCACTTCACAGCCATCTCCTCGGCATCTGCTTCCTGCTCTGTTCTATGTTTTTTTTTCTGTTCTGATTTTCTGTTCAAGCGTTCATGATTTTTTTTGCTGAGGTTATTAATCTATTTTTTGCTGAGGTTATTGTTTGTTGATGTTATTTTTTTCTGTTCTGATTTTCTGTTCAAATGTCCATGATTTTTTTTTTTTGCTGGGTTAGTACTTGTTTACTGAGGTTATTAATTTATTTGTTATTCTATTCATGATTTGGTTGCTGAGGTTATTGTTTGCTGGTTTAGTAATTGTTTGTTGATGTTATTGATTGCTGGTTTAGTTGTATTTTGGGGTTGGCTGAGTTAATTTTGTTCATAATTTTTTGTGGGGTTTGCTGATTTTACTAGGGAGTTTGCTGATTTAAGTTTTACTGTGGAGTTTGTTGAGTTTTACTAGTGTAGACGAGATTTCTATCAACTTTGAAAGGAACAAGAGTAGGGTATTGATCAGAGTTTAGGCTTCTGAGTTTTTTGTTGAGATTCTGTGCAAAAGCTGTGTCATTTGTAGCAGGAAGTTGAAGTTGAGGAAGAGAATGGATCAGTTTTGAGATGCCTTTGTATTGGAATATAGCTGTGGTGGTTTTGTTGTCAACTGAGATTGGAGCATCCATAAAGACCCTTTGCAGCCATGAAGTACTTGCTTGGAACAATGTTGGCATGGACTATAACATGTGGTTTGTCCTAGTCCAATTAGTATGGAACTTGTGGTGAATGGTTTTGTTAAATTTTGATGGATGATAGTTGATGGTGTTTTATTAAATTTTCTGAAACAATTTTCTTGATGATTGATTATGTTTTTTTTTAAATATTTGAAATTGTATATTTAATTTTTTATAATTTTATTTAATATTTAATTAAACCGGTTGAACCCCAGTTGAATTTCGGTCGAACCACTAAACCAGTGAACCAGTTACTCTACCAGTTCATTGACCGGTTTGGTTCTCGCAACCTTGAAAAAAATGCTAAACTGCTCATACAAAAAGAGTATTCTTGATATATAATTGTCTGTAACATATTCCACAGCAACAAAATATTTTAGTTTATAAATTTAGCGAAACACAAGTGAAATTGCAAAGCATCCTGACCTGTAACAACATTGAATCTTTGGCACATAAAATTGCATCAGACCCATCAACTTGTCAGGTGATGAATTCACTGGAATTGTAACATCGTCAACACCATCATTTCCAATCGTTGACCATCCCTCATCAGTAAATCCATTGAGTGGCTCAATGAAACCCCTACAAGCAAATCAATGTGAGATTTTCTAAATTTAGATACAACAGAAATCCACCAGTGTGCCAGTAGAATTTTTACTGGCTCAGTCTCTAGCCAAGTGCTCGAAGAGCGGCTGGTCGTCTTCCCCACCTAGCAACAAAATCAAAGTGCAGTGATGAATTTCAATAACAAAATTGAAATAGAAATAACAGGAAAATTTATTAAAAATCACCAAATCGTGTAGTTGTTAAGCACTACTCTTCCACTAGTGCTAAAAGCTGATTCTGAAGCAATAAGTTATACTAAAAAATTTTCAACATAACAGCAACCAAAAATTGAACCATAGCAACAAGTTATTATCAAATAACAAATTAGGACCAACAAAACAAATTTTACTCAAAATAGATAATTAGAACCATTAACAACAAGACCAGCAGCAACAACAAATTTTACTCCAAAACTTGGTGAATATGCTGACCTCCGAAGAAGACATTATTGAGTTGCAAAAGAGAATTTGAACTTCTGCTATTTCTCCGCAAGGACGCGAACTTCTACGACAGCGAGGGCTGCTCGGTTCACGGTGATGGCGCAAACTAGACGATGTCGTTCTCTGCTACAGCTATGACGAAGAAGAGCGCTGCGGTTGGGACTCGTGACAATGCGTTGAGAGTGACGAAGAATGACTATTGCTTCTGCGTGAGAAGGATGGAGGAGGAGGAGAAGAGCGTTGTGGTTGGGACTCGCAATGGCGCCATGAGGGCTGCGATGAACCCACCACCGCTGCTGCCGTCCTGTGTGTCTGCGTGAGAAGGATGGAGGAGGAGGAGTGCTCGAATGAAGGATACTCACTCTCTCAGTGATCAATGCATGAAAGATAGAATGTAAATTCAGAAAAAAAAAATGAGGGAGAGGCAGGGAGGTGCTGCTGCGTGAATTAGGGGTAGGAAGATGCGGAATAAGAGTTTTGTTACTAGGTTAGAATATAAAAGTAAATTTATGATTACTCCATAGTTATTCTCAGTCCTAAGATCTACTAGGTTCCAATCAGAAAACAGACTCGCATCACAATTAAAGTTAAAAGTGTCACCTGTTGGAGGTTCCCACCTCCTTCGATCCTTGAAAGTTATACAATTGCTACTGGCAGCAGACTTTCTTAAATCATTAACAATAATCCGAGCCATAGCAACAACCTTGTAGTCTAACCATTGATCTTCATTTTTGAAAATATCATTACAACGATGCCTCCACACTCACCAAAGACCTAGCCCTACAATTGCCTCATTGCCTGGCATGACCTTTCGAATCCAAAATTCCAAAGGAGTACCTTCAAATGAATTAATAAACAAAGGATCCAACATTTGCCAAATGCATCTTGATTTCACACAGTCCTAAGATAATGCTTCATTGTTTCCAAATCTGCATTACATCTCGAACATCTGCTCGAATTAGTTAAATGATGCTTGAACCGGAAGGCATTTGTTGGAAGCGCATTTTGTAAACCCAGCCACATCATCATCTTTATCTTCTCTGGCAAATTAGAGCGCCAAATCCACCCATAGTTGCTATTTTCAATCGAATTCACTTTCCTCGTCAGGACCCAACGATAACCTTCTTGAGAACTATAGGCTTTTAGCAATGCGGGCCACCAGATCCATCCAGGCTCCGATTCTGACATTAGAGGAGGCCCAAGGCTATGAAGAAACTGTTTGACCTCATAAGAAATTGCTGTTGCAAGCTTATCCCCTAACTATGTACATCTAATACCAATAAAAATTATTCTCATTTAAAAGAGCGTGATTATACGTGCCACATCATTCTTCAAACTAAGTCATTTACGTTCGCTGTCATCTTTTTTTTTCCTTTGTGTTTCTCATTCTCTTCCTCCTCCTTCTCCTTCTTCTTCCTCGCGTATTTTCTCTTTATCGTCATTCTTTTGTTGCTGTTGTTATTGCTTTATTGCAGTAAAAGGTGAGGTGAAAGAGTTTTGAATTGTACAGGACAACGAGTCCAAATACACCTTAATTCACTCAGAAATGAACCGAAATTATATAATGATTGCGACACAATTAACTCAGAAATAAACCGAAATTACATAATAATTGCAACATAATTAATTGAAAAATGAACCGAAATTTACCATAATGATTGCGACACATAAACTTAGTTAGAAAATAAGCACATAAACAAGACTGAATCATGAACAAAGATACACCCAAATTTAATTTTGGATCAGACATTATTAATATGTTTTTTCTTCTTTTTTGTTTGATATTTTCTTTTCTTTTTTTTGGTTTTATTCCTCTCAAGAAAGTAAATCAAAAAGAATTTTGAAAAAATGAAATAAGAAGGTGAATATGAAGAAGAAATAAAGATGAAAACGAATAATAATAATAAGAAGTAGAAGATGAGGAGAAAGAGTTTTGAATTGTGTAAGACAACAAGTTTATAAATCCTATAGAATTAGTGAATAATTACTCAATAAATTAATTTTTAATAAAAGAAATTAGAAATATTAATTTTATATTTTAATAAGATAGAGCTAATTAAAACAAGAATTTTGACACTAATTTTTAAGAATTTGGTCCAAAATTGAGCCAAACAGACTGAACCGATTGGACTAGGTCTATATTAGGCCCATGGCCCACCCCAATTCCAATTAAATGAAGAGAGCTTCATCTCTTGTTCCTTCCCTCAAAGGGAAACATGCTAGAACTTGGCAAAATAGGGGGAGGGTTACAGTGAGAAGAGGAGAAGGAAAACCTAATCACCTCCATCTTCAATTGCTTATATCTTTCAATCTGGAGCTCCGATTGACGAGTCGTTTGCGGCTACGCATTCGTCTCGGAGTCCTCTTAAATTATATCTGAAAAAAATGGTAAGTCTCTCTCCAATTCGCACCCAGTTCTCTGTGCCCCCTTTCTCCACAAAATTTGTTTGAGTTTTGAGTGATTTTGACGATTTTGGTGGTTTAGGTGCAATCAAACATTGGATAATTGTTGGATTATACTTCAATCATTAATGGGTAAGATAAGGATCCTCAAACCCTAGTGAATCACTTGGTTAATTATGAATGAGCATTACGTTGGTGCATGTGAATGTGATAAATAATGTGTTAGGTAGTGTATATGTGAGATTGGAACTCAATTGAAGAGATTGGATGCTTGTTTAAGCCTTGGGTGTTGAGGTTTCGGTGTCGAAGACTTGTGACCTCGCCAATTTGGGTGTTTTTGGCTTAGGAGAGAAATCGGCCAATGTATGGTTTAGGTTTCTCCTCGTATTTAATATATAATGTCTTGTGAAAACTTAAGCTAGATGACCATAGGATAAGAATGAATGCATGTGTATGTTAAATTGCTTAGTCCCTTGATGATAATTATGAACTAGGTTGGGAGTTGGTTGTTATTGGATATTGGGTATGGAAATAGAATGTTAAATGATGATTGACAAGTTGATAGTAATGAATTTGTATAGATAATGGATTATTGATGATGATCTTGTCGATATAAGTGTGAAGTTCATGTACTAGAATTGTTTAAAATTAGAGTTTGATGGGTGGTGGAAGGATGTGGAGTGATGTTGCTGTGATATTGTATATGTTGGTGCTGAATTTGAGTATTGTAAGTTGATTTTGAATGGTGATTTAATGAAAATAGAGGTTGAAGGTTTTTGTGTAAAACTAATTTTTTGTCAAACTTCGACGAGCCATAACTTAGCTTTCAAACCCCCAAATTATTTCAAACTTATTTCAAATGAAAATTGGGTTCGTGAAGTTTACGCCGTTTGAAAAACGGATGAAAAATGATTTGAAACGCAAAAGTTATGTACGTCGAAAGTTTGGGGTTCAAAACTAAAATTCTACAGATTTTCAGATTTAGCCAAAATTTTGACAAAACCCCCTTCCATGCATACTGATGAGCGGATAATTTATACGCTTTTTGGCATTGTTTTCAGTATGTTTCTAGTAGGATTTAGTTAGTTTTTAGTATATTTTTATTAGTTTTTAGTTAAAATTCACTTTTCAGGACTTTACTATGAGTTTGTGTGTTTTTCTATGATTTCAGGTATTTTCTGGCTGAAATTGAGGGACCTGAGCAAAAATCTGATTCAGAGACTGAAAAGGACTGCAGATGCTGTTGGATTCTGACCTCCCTGCACTCGAAGTGGATTTTCTAGAGCTACAGAACCCCAATTGGCGCGTTCTCAATGGCGTTGGAAAGTAGACATTCTGGGCTTTCCAGCAATATATGATAGTCCATACTTTGCCCAAGATTTGATGGCCCAAACCGGCGTTCAAAGTCACCTTCAGAATTCCCAGCGTTAAACGCCGGAACTGGCACCTAAATGGGAGTTAAACGCCCAAACTGGCACAAAAGCTGGCGTTTAACTCCAAGAAGAGTCTCTACACGAAAATGCTTCAATGCTCAGCTCAAGCACACACCAAGTGGGCCCGGAAGTGGATTTTTATGTCATTTACTCACCTTTTTAATTCTTAAGCTACTAGTTCCCTATAAATAGGACCTTTTACTATTGTATTTTCATCTTTTGATCACTTTAGATCTCTAGATCATCTTTGGACGTCATGTTCTTAGATTACTGGGGGCTGGCCTCACGGCCATGCCTAGACCTTGTTCTTATGTATTTTCAACGGTGGAGTTTCTACACACCATAGATTAAGGTGTGGAGCTCTGCTGTACCTCGAGTATTAATGCAATTACTATTGTTCTTCTATTCAATTCAGCTTGTTCTTATTCCAAGATATTCATTCGCACTCAAGAACTTGATGAATGTGATGATTATGTGACGCTCATCATCATTCTCACTTATGAACGAGTGACTGAAATCCACTTCTGTTCTACAAGCAAACAAGGCTCTAATGTTTATCTCTTGGGTTCTTTAACCAGAATCTTCGTGGTATAAGCTAGAATTGATGGCGGTATTCAAGAGAATCTGGAAGGTCTAAACCTTGTCTGTGGTATTCTGAGTAGGATTCAATGATTGAATGACTGTGACGAGCTTCAAACTCGCGATTGTGGGGCGTTAGTGACAGACGCAAAAGAATCACTGGATTCTATTCCGACATGATCGAGAACCGACAGCTGGATAGCCGTGCCGTGACAGGGTGCGTTGAACATTTCCACTGAGAGGATGGGAGGTAGCCACTGACAACGGTGAAACCCTTGCATACAGCTTGCCATGGAAAGGAGTAAGAAGGATTGGATGAAGACAGTAGGAAAGCAGAGAGACGGAAGGGACAAAGCATCTCCATTCGCTTATCTGAAATTCTCACCAATGAAATACATAAGTATCTCTATCTTTATCTTTATGTTTTATTCATATATCATCCATAACCATTTGAGTCTGCCTGACTGAGATTTACAAGGTGACCATAGCTTGCTTCATACCAACAATCTCCGTGGGATCGACCCTTACTCGCGTAAGGTTTATTACTTGGACGACCCAATGCACTTGCTGGTTAGTTGTGCGAAGTTGTGTTTATGCCATGGTATTGAGCACCAAGTCTTTGGGGCCATTACTAGGGATTATTTGAGTTGTGAAAAGTAGTGATCACAATTTCGCATACCAAGCTTTTGGCGCCGTTGCCGGGGATTGTTTCGAGTATGGACAACTGACGGTTCATCTTGTTGCTTAGATTAGGTATTTTTCAGAGTTCTTAAGAATGAATTCTAGTGTTTCAAGGTGATGTTCTTATCATCACCAAAGCTGATTGATTATCATCAATTTAGCTCTTGAATGCAATGTTCTGCTGAAGCTTGGCTATCCATGTCTAATTCCTTTAGACTAAAGCTTTAGACTAACATTGCATGATTCCTGGAATTCTCATTAAGAATTTTGATACCTTTATTTTCTTTTTCACTTAATTTTCGAAAAAAAACCAAAAAAATTTACAAAATCATAAAAACCAAAAATATTTTATGTTTCTTGTTTGAGTCTAGTGTCTTATATTAAGTTTGGTGTCTTGCATGCATTGTTTATTTGATCTTGGTTCTATTTTCAAGTCAATAATACAGGGAACTGAAGATTCAGTACATGCAGCAGAGGAATTATCCAAGAAAAAGCTGGGCGTTCAAAACGCCCAGTGAAGAAGGAAAAACTGGCGTTTAAACGCCAGCCAGGATACCTGGCTGGGCATTTAACGCCCAAAAGGGTAGTGCTTTGGGCGTTAAACGCCAGAATGTGCACCATTCTGGGCGTTTAACGCCAGGATGGCACAAGAGGGAAGATTCTGTTTTTAATGCAAATTATTTTCAAGTTTTCAAAGTTTTTCAAAATCAAATCTTTTTCAAATCATATCTTTTCAATCAAATCTTTTTCAAAATCAATTTCTTTCCTTTTTCAAAAATACTTGCTATCAATTAATGATTTGATTCAACATTTCAAGTATGTTGCCTTTTCTGTTGAAAAAGGTTTAATGTTTGAATCATATCTTTTCTTGTTAGGCAAGTCATTAATTTTTAAAACTCAAATCTTTTTAAATTGTTTTTCAAATCATATCTTCTCAATCACATCTTTTTCAAAAAAGTTTTCAATCATATCTTCTTCAAAATCTTTCTCAAAATGTTTTTAAAATCTTTTAATTAATTTTCGAAAAATCTCTTCCCCTCTTCTCACATCCTTCTATTTATGGAGTACCACTCCTCCTCAATGCACAATTCAAACTCTATCTCACTAAGTTCGAATTCTTCTAACCTCTTCCTTCTATTTTTCTGTTCCTCTGACACCTCAAGGAATCTCTATACTGTGACATAGAGGATTCCACATTTTCTTGTTCTCTTCTCTTTCATATGAGCAGGAGCAAAGACAAAAGCATTCTTGTTGAGGCTGACCCTGAACCTGAAAGGACCTTGAAGCGAAAGCTAAGAGAAGCTAAGGCACAATTCTCTGTAGAGGACCTAACAGAAATCTTCAAAGAAGAAGAACCCATGGCAGCCGAAAACAACAACAATGCCAACAATGCAAGGAAGGTGCTGGGTGACTTTACTGCACCTACTCCCGACTGCTATGGGAGAAGCATCTCTATCTCTGCCATTGGAGCAAACAACTTTGAGCTTAAGCCTCAATTAGTTTCTCTAATGCAACAGAATTGCAAGTTCCATGGACTTCCATTGGAAGATCCTCATCAGTTCTTAGCTGAATTCTTGCAAATCTGTGACACTGTCAAGACTAATGGGGTTGACCCTGAGGTCTACAGACTTATGTTATTCCCTTTTGCTGTAAGAGACAGAGCTAGGATATGGTTGGACTCACAACCTAAAGAAAGCCTGAACTCTTGGGAAAAGCTAGTCAATGCCTTCTTGGCAAAGTTCTTTCCACCTCAAAAATTGAGTAAGCTTAGAGTAGAAGTCCAAACCTTTAGACAGAAGGATGGAGAATCCCTCTATGAAGCTTGGGAAAGATACAAACAATTGATCAGAAAGTGTCCCTCTGACATGCTTTCTGAATGGAGCATCATAGGTATTTTCTGTGATGGTCTGTCTGAACTGTCCAAGATGTCTTTAGATAGCTCTGCTGGAGGATCTCTTCATCTGAAGAAGATGCCTACAGAAGCTCAAGAACTAATTGAAATGGTTGCAAATAACCAATTCATGTACACTTCTGAAAGGAATCCTGTGAACAATGGGACAACTCAGAAGAAAGGAATTCTTGAGATTGATACTCTGAATGCCATATTGGCTCAGAACAAGATATTGACTCAGCAAGTCAATTTGATTTCTCAAAGTCTGTCTGGAATGCAAAATGCACCAAGCAGTACTAAGGATGCTTCATCTGAAGAAGAAGCTTATGATCCTGAGAACCCTTCAATGGAAGAGGTGAATTACATGGGAGAACCCTATGGAAACACCTATAATTCTTCATGGAGAAATCATCCAAATCTCTCATGGAAGGATCAACAGAGACCTCAACAAGGTTTCAACAACAATAATGGTGGAAGAAACAGGTTTAGCAATGGCAATCCTTTTCCATCATCTTCTCAGCAACAGACAGAGAATTCTAAGCAGAGCCACTCTGACTTAGCAACCACGGTCTCTGATCTAATCAAAACCACTCAAAGTATCATGACTGAAACAAGGTCCTCCATTAGGAATTTGGAGGCACAAGTGGGACAGCTGAGCAAAAAAATTACTGAACTCCCTCATAGTACTCTTCCAAGCAATACAGAAGAAAATCCAAAAGGAGAGTGCAAGGCCATCAACATGGCCGAATTTGGAGAGGAAAGAGAGGCAGTGAACGCCACTGAGGAAGACCTCAATGGGCGTCCACTGGCCTCCAATGAGTTCCCTAATGAGGAACCATGGGAATCTGAGGCTCACATTGAGACCATAGAGATTCCATTGGACTTACTTCTACCATTCGTGAGCTCTGATGAGTATTCTTCCTCTGAAGAGGATGAGTATGTCACTGAAGAGCAAGTTGCTAAATACCTTGGAGCAATCATGAAGCTAAATGACAAGTTATTTGGTAATGAGACTTGGGAGGATGAACCCCCTTTGCTCACCAAAGAACTGGATGACTTGTCTAGGCAGAAATTACCTCAAAAGAGACAAGATCCTGGGAAGTTTTCAATACCTTGCACCATAGGCACCATGATCTTCAAGAAGGCTCTGTGTGACTTAGGGTCAAGTGTAAACCTCATGCCTCTCTCTGTAATGGAGAAGCTAGGGATCTTTGAGGTACAAGCTGCAAGAATCTCACTAGAGATGGCAGACAACTCAAGAAAACAAGCTTATGGGCTAGTAGAGGATGTTCTGGTGAAGATTGAAGACCATTACATCCCTGCTGATTTCATAGTCCTAGAGACTGGGAAGTGCATGGATGAATCCATCATCCTTGGCAGACCCTTCCTAGCCACAGCAAAGACTGTGATTGATGTTGACAGAGGAGAATTGATCATTCAAGTGAATGAAGAATCCTTTGTGTTTAAGGCTCAAGGATATCCCTTTGTAAACATGGAGAGGAAGCATGAAGAGCTTCTCTCAAAACAGAGCCAAACAGAGCCCCCACATTCAAACTCTAAGTTTGGTGTTGGGAGGCCACAACCAAACTCTAAGTTTGGTGTTGAACCCCCACATTTAAACTCTAAGTTTGGTGTTGGGAGGTTCCAACATTGCTCTGAGAATCTGTGAGGCTCCATGCAAGCCCTCTGTCAAGCTACTGACATTAAAGAAGCGCTTGTTGGGAGGCAACCCAATGTTATATTTTATCTATTTTCCTTTGTTATTTTATGTTTTCTTTAGGTTGATGATCATGAGAAGTCACAAAATCAATTGAAAAAGCAAAAACAGAATGAAAAACAGGAAGAAAAACAGCACACCCTGGAGGAAGATCCTACTGGCGTTCAAACGCCAGTAAGGGTAGCAATTGGGCGTTTAACGCCCAGTCTGGCACCATTCTGGGCGTTTAACGCCAGAAAGGGGCACCAGACTGGCGTTAAACGCCAGGAAAGGGCAAGAAGCTGGCGTTAAACGCCAGAAATGGGCACCAGCCCGGCGTTTAACGCCAGAATTGGCACAGAATGCATTTTTGCACGCCACTTGGTGCAGGGATGCCTTTTCCTTGACACCTCAGGATCTGTGGACCCCACAGGATCCCCACCTACCCCACCACCCTCTCTCTTCTTCATCACCCATTCACCAATCACCTCTACCACTCTTCCCCAAAAAAAAAAAACCCCTCACCTATCAAATCCCGCTATTCTCTTCACCACTCACATCCATCCTTCATAAAACCCCACCTACCTCACCATTCAAATTCAAACCACTTTCCCTCCCAAACCACCCATAATGGCCGAACCCTACCCCTCTCTTCACCCCTATATAAACCCATCTTCACTCCTTCATTTTCACACACCCTAAACACTACTTCTTCCTCTTTTGGCCGAACCACAAAGCCATCTCCCTCTCCTCCATTTCTTCTTCTTCTACTCTCTTCTTTCTTCTTTTGCTCGAGGACGAGCAAACATTTTAAGTTTGGTGTGGTAAAAGCATTGCTTTTTGTTTTTCCATAACCATTTATGGCATCTAAGGCCGGAGAAACCTCTAAAAAGAGGAAAGGGAAGGCAAAAGCTTTCACCTCCGAGTCATGGGAGATGGAGAGATTCATCTCAAGGGTGTATCACGACCACTTCTATGAAGTTGTGGCCTTGAAGAAGGTGATCTCCGAGGTCCCTTTCAAACTCAAAAAGAGTGAATATCCGGAGATCCGACATGAGATCCGAAGAAGAGGTTGGGAAGTTCTTACCAACCCCATTCAACAAGTCGGAATCTTAATGGTTCAAGAGTTCTATGCCAATGCATGGATCACCAAGAACCATGATCAAAGTGTGAACCCGGACCCAAAGAATTGGCTTACAATGGTTCGGGGGAAATACTTAGATTTTAGTCCGGAAAATGTAAGGTTGGCATTCAACTTGCCCATGATGCAAGGAGATGAACACCCTTACACTAGAAGGGTCAACTTTGATCAAAGGTTGGACCAAGTCCTCACTGACATTTGTGAAGAGGGCGCCCAATGGAAGAGAGATTCAAGAGGGAAGCCGGTTCAATTGAGAATGCATGACCTCAAGCCCGTGGCTAGAGGATGGCTGGAGTTTATCCAACGCTCAATCATTCCCACTAGCAACCGGTCCGAAGTTACTATAGACCGGGCCATCATGATTCATAGTATCATGATTGGAGAGGAAGTGGAAGTTCATGAGGTTATAGCCCAAGAACTCTATAAGGTGGCAGACAAGTCTTCTACCTTGGCAAGGTTAGCCTTTCCTCATCTCATTTGTCACCTCTGTTATTTAGTTGGAGTTGACATAGAAGGAGACATCCTCATTAATGAGGACAAGCCCATCACTAAGAAAAGGATGAAGCAAACAAGAGACCCCACTCATCATGAAATCCCTGAGATACCTCAAGGGATGCACTTTCCTCCACAAAAATATTGGGAGCAAATCAACACCTCCCTAGGAGAATTGAGTTCCAACATGGGACAACTAAGGGTGGAGCACCAAGAACACTCCATTCTCCTCCATGAAATTAGAGAAGATCAAAGAATCATGAGAGAGGAGCAACAAAGACAAGGAAGAGACATTGAGGAGCTCATGCACTCCATAAGACCTTCAAGAGGAAGAACAAGCCGCCATCACTGAGGTGGACCCATTCTTTAATCTCCTTGTTCTTTATTTTCTTGTTTTTCAAATTTTTATGCTTATGTTTATCTATGTTTGTGTCTTATGATCATTAGTGTCTTAGTGTCTATGCCTTAAAGTTATGAATGTCCTATGAATCCATCACCTTTCTTAAATGAAAACTATTTTTATCACAAAAGAACAAGAAGTACAGGATTTTGAATTCATCTTTAAAACTAGCTTAATTAGTTTCATGTGGTGACAATACTTTTTGTTTTCTGAATGTATGCTTAAACAGTGCATATGTCTTTTGAATTTGTTGTTCATGAATGTTAAAATTGTTGGCTCTTGAAAGAATGATGAAAAAGGAGACATGTTACTGAGGATCTGAAAAATAATAAAAATGATTCTTGAAGCAAGAAAAAGCAGTGAATACAAAAAAAAAGGGGAGAAGAAGCGAAAAAAAAAAGAGACGAAAAAAAAGAAAGAGAAAAAGAAAGAAAAAGTAAGAAATAAAGTTGTGATCCAAGGCAAAAAGAGTGTGCTTAAGAACCCTGGACACCTCTAATTGGGGACTCTAGCAAAGCTGAGTCACAATCTGAAAAGGTTCACCCAATTATGTGTCTGTGGCATGTATGTATCCGGTGGTAATACTGGAAAACAGAGTGCTTTGGGCCACGACCAAGACTCAATAAGTAGCTGTGTTCAAGAATCATCATACTAACTAGGAGAATCAATAACACTATCTGGATTCTGAGTTCCTAAAGAAGCCAATCATTCTGAATTTCAAAGGATAAAGTGAGATGCCAAAACTGTTCGGAGGTAAAAAGCTACTAGTCCTGCTCATCTAATTTGGAGCTAAGTTTCATTGATAATTTGGAGTCTATAGTATATTCTCTTCTTTTTATCTTATTTGATTTTCAGTTGCTTGGGGACAAGCAACAATTTAAGTTTGGTGTTGTGATGAGCGGATAATTTATACGCTTTTTGGCATTGTTTTCAGTATGTTTCTAGTAGGATTTAGTTAGTTTTTAGTATATTTTTATTATTTTTTAGTTAAAATTCACTTTTCTGGACTTTACTATGAGTTTGTGTGTTTTTCTGTGATTTTAGGTATTTTCTGGCTGAAATTGAGGGACCTGAGCAAAAATCTTATTCAGAGACTGAAAAGGACTGCAGATGCTGTTGGATTTTGACCTCCCTGCACTCGAAGTAGATTTTCTGGAGCTACAGAAGCCCAATTGGCGCGTTCTCAATGGCGTTGGAAAGTAGACATCCTGGGCTTTCCAGCAATATATGATAGTCCATACTTTGTTCAATATTTGATGGCCCAAACCGGCGTTCAAAGTCACCTTCAGAATTCCCAGCGTTAAACGCTGGAACTGGCACCTAAGTGGGAGTTAAACGCCCAAACTGGCACAAAAGCTGGCGTTTAACTCCAAGAAGAGTCTCTACACGAAAATGCTTCAATGCTCAGCCCAAGCACACACCAAGTGGGCCCGGAAGTGGATTTTTATGTCATTTACTCACCTTTTTAATTCTTAAGCTACTAGTTCCCTATAAATAGGACCTTTTACTATTGTATTTTCATCTTTTGATCACTTTAGATCTCTAGATCATCTTTGGACATCCTGTTCTTAGATTACTGGGGGGCTGGCCTCACGGCCATGCCTAGACCTTGTTCTTATGTATTTTCAACGGTGGAGTTTCTACACACCATAGATTAAGGTGTGGAGCTCTGCTGTACCTCGAGTATTAATGCAATTACTATTGTTCTTCTATTCAATTCAGCTTGTTCTTATTCTAAGATATTCATTCGCACTCAAGAACTTGATGAATGTGATGATTATGTGACGCTCATCATCATTCTCACTTATGAACGAGTGACTGACAACCACTTCTGTTCTACAAGCAAACAAGGCTCTAATGTTTATCTCTTGGGTTCTTTAACCGGAATCTTCGTGGTATAAGCTAGAATTGATGGCGGCATTCAAGAGAATTCGGAAGGTCTAAACCTTGTCTGTGGTATTTTGAGTAGGATTCAATGATTGAATGACTGTGACGAGCTTCAAACTCGCGATTGTGGGGCGTTAGTGACAGACGCAAAAGAATCACTGGATTCTATTCCGACATGATCGAGAACCGATAGCTGGATAGCCGTGCCGTGACAAGGTGCGTTGAACATTTCCACTGAGAGGATGGGAGGTAGCCACTGACAACGGTGAAACCCTTGCATACAGCTTGCCATGGAAAGGAGTAAGAAGGATTGGATGAAGACAGTAGGAAAGCAGAGAGACGGAAGGGACAAAGCATCTCCATTCGCTTATCTGAAATTCTCACCAATGAAATACATAAGTATCTCTATCTTTATCTTTATGTTTTATTCATATATCATCCATAACCATTTGAGTCTGCCTGACTGAGATTTACAAGGTGACCATAACTTGCTTCATACCAACAATCTCCGTGGGATCGACCCTTACTCGCGTAAGGTTTATTACTTGGACGACCCAGTGCACTTGCTGGTTAGTTGTGCGAAGTTGTGTTTATGCCATGGTATTGAGCACCAAGTCTTTGGGGCCATTACTAGGGATTATTTGAGTTGTGAAAAGTAGTGATCACAATTTCGCATACCACATACGCATACCCTTCCTACGCGAAGGGTCGATTCTGTTTGGGACGTATGCATATGCGAACATGTGTATGCGTACGCATACTGCCCAAAAAGGGACCTATGCGTACGCGAACATAGGGAATATACGAGCATGTGATTCTGTCCAGTGCGTATGCGTATGCGGATAGGTGCATGCATATGCATCCTGGTCCAAAAAGAGACCTATGCGTACGCATACCTCTTGCATGTGTACGCATAGCCCTATTTTCAGCAAATAAATATTTTGCGTTTTAAACCTAATTTTGACCCTCCAAACCTCTATTTTCATTCTTTTAACCCTAGATCTTAGTAGTATAGTATGCCTAGTAATGAGATAGAGCTAGGAACAGGTGGTAACTTGGGGATGAAGAAAGTTTGAGAAGTGATGATTTAGGTATGAAGAGGTAGGGTGCATATGTATATGAATATATATATACTACTTAAATTATGAAACTAGCTAAAGAAAGGAATAGATGTTACATCTGAGTACTATTTCTCGGAAGTGCGACCCAAGAGATGGTAGAAGGTGAGGATCCCCTTCCTTGTTCCACCTGGTATTGTAAAATTGCCCCCAGCAAGATGGTGGGAGGTTAGGATCCCTTTCTTTGTTCCTCCTGGACATATGAGAACGTACCTCCTGGGTAGATGCAAGGGTTGTGGTCTCGCCCCACTTGCTCCAGGTTGGTTAGTATAGAGGCTCTCCGGATAGATGCAAGGGTTGTGGTTTCATTCCACTTGCTCTGGGTTATGATGAGCTATGCGTAAAAATGTAATTATATGATGTACAAGTGATGGTATAGTCGTATGAATGATTATGAAATGTTTATGAATGAATGTGAAATGATTATCTGAGATACAAGTTTCCCTAGATAAAGTATCGTGGCTTGCTACCAAGTATTCCAGGTCGAGACTCGATACTCTGTGGACCCTATGTCATAAGGGTGACCGGGCACGTATAAATTCCCGGGAATGGTACCTCCATTGAGCAATTTGATATATATACATGAAAAAGCTATGCATAGACTCTTGGGGATGCGCAACGGGGGACAGTCCAGGGTTTTGCAGTCGGACTTGTCGCGTTTGCTTGATAATCGACAGATGAAACTCATCAGCCATAGGACAGGCATGCATCTTGTGCATATTGTTTGCTTGCTTGTTTGTGCATTAATTGGGAATGCCTAAGTGAACTTACTATGTTAATTGTTATATTCGTTAATTGCAGTACTTGTATACTAGTTGTGCTTGCCATTATTTGCTTGTTTGTCTCTGTAATTTCACCGGAGATTGAGGAACGGAGGAAAGACAGAGAGATTTAGGGTTCTAGTTAAGTTTTAGTTAGGTTTAAGGAATTTGTTAAGTTTAGTAAGCTTTAGAGAACTATCCTGATTCATGGTTCTGTTTTAGTTCTTTAAGTTTTATAATCTAAGTGTCAGCGTTCTAGGATTGCTTCTGTCATTTCCAAGACCTTATATCTTATGTGCGTGGCACCTTTACCGTGCTGAGAACCACTGGTTCTCATCGCATACGATGTTTGTGTCTTTCAGATGCAGATCGAGAGGCACCTCACTAGGCATCTAGAGTTCTCCGCAACGAAGTGGCCTTTTTGGAATTATACTTTTGTTTTGTTTTGTTATATATATATATAGATTCTCCCTATGTATATATGTTTTACTTTTGCACCTCATAGAGGTCTATGGAGAACTAGGGTTATTTTTATGTATTTTGGGTTATGGATTATAAATATATGTATGTAGCTATTCTCTGACCAGGCTTAGCTTCACAGGCTGAGTTCGGAGCTTAATATTTTGTATTTTGATCCTCTACTCTTACTTTCCATATATATATATATATAAACTATAATTTCTTCTTACACAAGTTACGTTGTATCTGAGCATTGTGCTTTTAATTTTGCGATTTTATTTTTCCCCTTTCTTCAAGGCTCTTAGTATACGGCACTCTTTCAATTACTATACGTATATATATTTTATTTTAGAGGTCGTAATACCACACCACCTCTGTTTTACATCCTAGTGTAAAGCTCTGTGTGGTAGGATCCAAATGCACCTTAATTCACTCAGAAATGAACTGAAATTACATAATGGATTGCGACACAATTAACTCAGAAATAAACTAAAATTACATAATGATTGCGACACATAAACTCAGTTCGAAAACAAGAACACAAACAAGACTGAATCATAAACAAAAACACATCCAAAATTAATTTTGGATCAGACAACGTCATTATATATTTCTTCATATTTTTTGTTTGATATTTTCTTCTCTTTTTCTTGGTTTTATTCTTCTTAAAAGAGTGAAACAAGAAGCACTATAAGAAAATAAAAAGGAAGGAGAAGATGATGAAGAAAAAGATGAAAAAGAAGAAGAAAAAGCAGCAAAACATGAGGAGAAAGAGGAGAAATAGTTTTGAATTGTGCAAGATAACGAGTCCAAATGTACCTTAATTCATTCAGAAATAAACTAAAATTATATAATGATTGCGACATAATTAACTCAAAAATGAACAGAAATTACATAACAATTGCGATATAATTAACCCAGAAATGAAGCGAAATTACATAATGATTGCGACACATCAACTCAGTTTGAAAATAAGCACACAAACAAGACTGAATCGTGAACAAAAATACATCCAAATATTTTGGATCAAACAACATCATCAACATGGCAAAAATTCAACAATAACAATAAAAATAATGACGATAACGATAACGATGAAAATAACAAAGAAGAAGAAGATGCATGAGCGAATTTGAAAGAAGAAGAAGAAAAATTTGCCATTTACGTTAAAAGTAGAAAGTTGTTTACATTTAAAAGTCAGTTGAAAAATTTTCCGTTTACGTTAAAGTGGGAAGCTGTTTATGTTTAAAAGTCAGTTACGTATAAGTGACGTGTGGATGTAGTAGGGTTATAATAACTTGGTTGGACTAGGTTAGTGAAATTACTTGGATGCAGAGCATTCTTGTTTGGAAAAAAAGTGGTAGAAAATCTAAGTTTTTTAGTGAGAACTTTGTGGCCACACTTTTTAGAGGTGTAAAAAGAGTTACAAGAAACGGGCACGCTTCAAAAATATAACGATAATAAAAATATGTCGTCACGCTTTTAAAAACGTGCCTATTTATTTCTATGGTTACGCTTTGATAAACATGACATTTAAAATATAGCCAAATCTCTAATTAATTATCACCACATAAAAGTATGGCTTTTAATCTCTTTAAACCACAATTTTAAAGCGTGATAAAAAAAATTGTGTTGACAAGACTTTTTTTTTGGTAGTGTTATATACACTGGATCAAGAAAGTTTTTCCCTGATTTCAGATGCAACATCATCCTAGATTAATAAATTCTCATAAATATTACTTAAACAGAGCTCTAACAAAGTTCTCGGAAGAAAGGAGAAGACGGCTAAGGCTTTCTCTTGGTTAGGTGAGGAGCGAGGTTACGAGCTGATACCCTCGACCTACTAAACATAAATACAACAGTCGTGACCTACTTTGATTCAAAACTAAAGAATAAAGGCGAAGGGTTGTTAAGGAAGGTGGCAAGGGGGAAAGAAATGGAATTTATAGGGAACCGTAGCCAAGTGGCTAAGGCATGAGTCTGCATTGGAATTAGGATAAATGAAATACATATCGGTCGGAGTTTGGCTCATCAGCTGTCTCGATCGAATTCCTCTGTCCACCCTCTTTTTTTACTATGCATACGGATCTGGGTCACGACCTGTTAAAGCTAAAGTTCCATTAAAGAGCGTTTCCACGTGGTTACGTCCAGGGCTCCAAATCTGACTAGCTTGTACTTAAGAACTCAGTAAAGTGACCAATAAGATCAAATTAACCTATTTCATGGGCAAGGGGAACCAGAAGGTGAATAGAAAGATGTAAAGGTATTCAGATTCACTTATGAAAGATGATAGGCAGCCATTATTGATCATCTATACCGTATTTGAACTATTCTTTGGTCCAACATACGCGTCTAGTGTTTTCTTTGAATTCCAACCTAGTTCCCATCCCAAAGCGGGAACAAGTTGGTGCGACTGATTAAAGAAGAAGGACTTTTTAACACAAGTACCTGCGGAGGACCACGAAATTACCCGACCCTATACATCGGCCTCTATTTAAACGAGAATGCCGTGTCGTCCAGTGGAGTGAAGGTTAGCCTAATATTAGCATAAAAAAAAGAGGGCTACTTCACTATGAATGGTAACATATGAATTGAGACTTAGTCTTGCAAGAAAATACTTAGTAGATCGATCCTTCCCAGTAAAACGTGGCATGTTCGAAACTATTTTATTATAGCAGCCTCATTACCCACTAGAAGAGAGTTTATACTTGAGTTGGTAGTACCACTCGGATCAACATTCTCATCACGGCCATATTATTAAAAGCTTGGGGTAAAAACAGATTTCATTCGAGTGCCCAAAAATAATATTCTAAAGCTTTTGTATATTCTCCGTTACTTGTGTGACCAGAGAAGGGAAAGAAGCAAAGCTTGAAGTCATAAGGACCGAACTCATCGGATCAGAAAGAGATGGCCAGTCCCCAAAGCTCCACACCTGACTAGATTAACCCAAAGAGCACTTCCTCCTACCGAACCGGTTCCCTCCATACAGTCTTGGTTATCTGGCCAAATGGCCTCTTGGTCTGGGTACAACTAGAGAATATTTATCTGCTTTCTCTTTTGAGGCTATCCGCTCTGTAGCCTATTGTCTTGGAAAAGTGGCCTGAGAGTGCTGCCTATCATCCAATCTCATTCTTATCTATTCCACAAAGAAAAGCGGAGTCCCTTGCTAGCATTGTGCTTTGGAATCCATTCTTTATTAAGGCACCGAAGTTCAGTTCATGAGACCACGACAAAATAGGGTTTTCCTTCGCATTTGCTTGTTAACAACGAGCCAACTTGAGAATTCCTCCTTGCTGGGTGGAATGGCGAAAGAAAGGCTAATCTAATAAGCCATTAAAGCCCCTCAGAATTCTTCTTCTTATCAAATCCGAAGCTAGCAATGAAGGGTCTTTATCCCCTTTAAGCCGGTGATTGGTCTTTAGGACAGGCTTTGACACCAATTTCTAACTAAGGTCAAGGACGAAGAGAAGATGAGTAGGGCTCGACTTGAATTGATTCACTAGATGGACAATCGACCAACGGGAGAGGAAACCCTTAAAAGTTCGCCAATGCGGAAGGATGCCGCCGAAAAGAAGGTAGCCAATGAGCACTTGTCTGGTATCAAATGAGCTCAAGTATTTGAGTAGCTAAAGGCTTTGGTTGCCCGAAGAGCCTGAAAAAGAGGAGATATATAAACTCATACATAAGTCAGATTTTTTATACGGAGGAGAGAGCTTGTTATTTTGAGGTTTGCAGGAATTAAATCAATAGGAGAAGCATGTGAATCAAGAGATTGGCTTGAATGGAAAGGCTTTCCAACTAGCCATTGTAAAGCAGCTAAAACAAAGAAATAGACAGACTTAGGAAAAAATGTTTTTGTCTTCCACATGCCTCCCTATCAATTCAGTCGAGCTATAGCGAAGAGGACGAAGCGGAAGCGAGAATGTCGGTTTGAGTAACGCAAACGTTGGTGAGGGAAAGCATTCCTTTCTAGGTAGTAAAGTTCTCCAAGCCGTATTAATAGTATTCTGGGCCAGAGCAATGAACCTATTAGCCACGTTTTGATACCCGCGAAAAACAGGGGTCGGTCTGATGCATTCCCTTCTCTCCCTAGCATCGTCCCAAACGGGATAGATGAAATAAACCAAAAAATAGTTTTTTGTGCAAGAATGAAATCTTATTGGAACTGTCCAGTTCATCCTTCAAATCCATATTCCATCCCGGATCTGATGAAATAGGATGAATTGAGACAGTATTTTGTATTTTCATCGAACGTATTCCCCTTTAGCTCTTGGAATAGCGACATGAACTAAATGTCCTGACCAAGCTAGGAACCATTTCTCTAGACTTTCTTGCAAACAAATATTCCTTCATTTCGAACTTCTCATTCATAGGTTCATAGGAGGACATAATTCTTTTCTATGATCAGACTTGATC